>NW_026988420.1:21807500-22500000 GCF_030222135.1 Aotus nancymaae | reverse complement strand
TTCCCCTTGCCTTCTTGCTGTAAAAAAAACCTGGTTGTTCTCTGAAAACACTATTTCCCCCTTTCCTTCTCAAATACTGGATGTTCACTCTCCATAATTCATACTACTAGCAATGGAGTAGATGTCTCCATTACTTCTCAGTATTTCTTCTAGGCCCTTTCTCTCTCTTCTCTAAAGTTCCTAAACTTTGAATCTCTCTCTTCTCTGAAGTTCCTAAACTTGAATCCAGGTCTTTGCACTATACTGCCAATAACCCAAAAACCCCAAGTTAAGTCATGCTTCTCTCTCAAGTATTTCAGTTTTTGGCTCTCTGTCTTCCTCATCTCTCCATATTTAAATCTTTATAATTTCAATGTTTATGTAAACAATCCCACTGTTCCTCTGCAAGAGATTCTCAAGCAGCTGAACAGCTATTTCCCGATGACTATTCTCCATTCAGTTATTCTGTTCATTTCCATGGCTCTACCTAGACTGGATCATTAATTATTACTAATTACTGTAACCCTTTCTTGATCTTAATTTTGTTCATCCTATTCCAAGAATTCCAGCCTTGTTTTTCCAGCTCACTTTCTCTTGTCACCAGCATCCAGCAATCTTTGTCTTCTCTTGCTTTGTCATGTCAAACTTCAACCTGAGTTAAATCCAAAACTCTCTTCACCCTAAGCTTGTACCATGCTGCTGAATGTGGCTGAAGAAAAAATATACAATCATGTTTACTATTGCAAGTTTAAATGTTGCATCATTAATATCCAGTGAGCCTTTAGCTTTGCCAGTCAAAAACAGTACACCCCCCACCTCTACATATTCTCTCACTATCCCAGAAGCCTACTTCTCACCTTCTCCTCTCCTCTTCAGTCTCTACTTCCCTACCACCTTTCTTATGCTTAGCCAAGCAGTTCATTTATTTCACTGAGAAAATATAGAAATTAGAAGCAGACATTCACAGACTTCCTTCTTTCTCAAAACAACCATCTGCAACCATTTTCGCTGTGTACTCTGTCTTCTCTGCAGTTTCTATAGATGAATGAATTGCACCAGATCCTATCTCTTCTTGCATATTTAAAACATAGTTTCTTCAGGCTTCTTCTTCTCTTCTGTATTAGCGTTAACTCTGTGTTTCCCAGATAATTCCACTGAACATAAAACAGGATACTGAAACGGGAAAAGTACTTTTGTCTTCCTTGCAGGGCTGCGATGGGGGTGTGGCCCACTTCTTCGGTGCCTTGCTGCTCAAACCTCTGGGGAGCATGTAGACAGGCAGGCTGTGGGGCTCCGACTCCACGGCAGCATCTGGGGGTGAATGCTTACAGCTCCTGAAGCCCCAGTGGGCATGTGTTACAGGGTGCTCTTTTAGTTTAGATGTCTGTAAGCAGCTTGTGTTAGTCGACTCAATTAGACCAGTTTCCTTATCACAAGGTCAGAGGGATTTCTGTATCTTGGGGTTTCTTGCCTTGGTGTACTGGAAGAATTGGATCACACATGGGCTTGGAGAATGAGTGCAAGCTTTTATTGAGTAGAAGTAACTCTCAGCAGAAGGGGAGCCAGAAGAGATGGCTTTCCCCTGGAGTTGGGCAGCTCTGCGGCCTGGGCTCTCTTCTGACTGCCCTGGCCAAACTCCACCTTGTTCCACCAATCAGTGGCGTGATGGCCCCATGGTCTGCAGGCGTGCTGGTGTCTATGTCTGTGTGCTCTTCAGCCAGTGTGCTCCCCTCCACATCCTCTCAACATCCAGCTGCTTGTGTCTTCTACTGTTGATCTGCTCCTCCTGACATCCAGCTGCCCGTGTGTGCCTTTCTAGGGTCTTGGGCATTTTTATAGGCCAAAATTAGAACATGGCAGGCCAGGTAGTCTTGGGAAATGCAACATTTGGGCATGAAGGCAGGAGTATCTGTCCTCACCTAGGTCTGTGGGGGTGGAGCCTAACCAGGGACCATGCCTTCCTCTACCCAGTATTTCCCTTCCCCATTTCCATATCATTCAAAGGGCCCATGTTCTTACCTTCCCAACACTCCCCTATCAATACTTTTTCACCTGTATAAAATGATAAAAATAATAATACAAGAACCTTGCATTGATGGCACTACTTTGTAAGTCAATACCTTACATTCATTACAGTAAAATTTCCCAAAAAGTTAGTTAGCTATCTCCAATTCTTCTCATCACATTCCCACAATCTTTTATAAACCCAATTAAAGAAGGATTTTCCCAACATGTCTTCATAGATATTGATTTTCTCAAGGTAAGTAATTATCTTCATGTACTAAATCTAGTCCTTCTTGACCTCTCAGTAGCCTTTAGCAAAGTTGATAATTTCCACCTTTTTAGACTTTTTATTCACATCATTTTCATATTTTCCTTCTAATTCTCTGATCCACTGGCTCCTCCTCCTAATCCCTTTTATAAATTTCTGTTCAGAACAAACCATTTAATGTTGGAATGTCCCAAGGCTCTGTTTTTGATCTTTTTCTATATTGACACCCCTCTTTATTTCTTTCAGTCTCAGTTTTAAATAGCATGTATGTATTTAGAATTCACAAACATATATTTCCACTCTGAACCTTGCCCTGCATTTTGAAACAAATTTGCATACTCAAATCCCCCATTTGAATAGCTAACAAGAAATCTGATGATCATATCTAAACCAAAGTTTGATATCCCTGCCTCCGTGAAACTAGCATTCTCCATATAAGTTGATAGCGACTTGCTCTGATCCACTTGCTCTGGTCAAAAACTATGGAGTTGTTCTTGACTCTTTTCTAATCCCCAGTGCAATCATGCTAATCCAGGCACCATAGTTTCTTATCTGGATATTGCCAAGACTCTTTCCTGAGCCCTGTGAGTTCTCTGTCTTCCTTATATTGTATTTTCAACAGGGCAATTAGAGTAATCGTATTGAAATATAGGTTAGATTTTACTTTCTTTTTTAAAGTCTGCAGTGGTTCCTCAGTTCAGCTGGAGTTTAAGCCAGTCTTTACTGTAGCTTCCAAGAGCCCTGCCCCTCTGATTACCACTGTGATCCATTCTGCCACTACACTTCCTGCTGCCTATTCGGGGCCACTCTTCCCCTTCCCCTTGTCAGACCTACTCCTTCCTCAAGGGCTTTTTCTGGCTGCTTTTTCTACTTGGAAATTTATTCTCCTGGATAGTCACATGGCCCACTTGATCACCTCCTTTAAGTCTTTGCTCCAATATCACCTTCTTTCAGTGAGGCCTTCCCTGAAAAACTTGTATAAAATTTCATCACGTTCCTCAGCTGACAACTCTTATCCCAGTTTTCTGTTGCTTTTTTCTCTCTTTAAATCACCTTTTCTAATGTATAATACATTTATTTGTCTTTTTAGTGCCAGTTTCACCTCCCATAATATAAAGTAAGATATATGAAAGTGGGATTTTTTTTTACCTCTGCATTTCTTGTTAAAGAGATGGACATCACTTTTTATGTAAATATTTATTTTTGTTGTTGCTTACTATATGTAAAGCAGATATTTAATAGTGACTTTTAGAAAGTAAGGACACAAGTTTCAGAAGAGTAAGAATAAACTAGTGTTACACAAAAACCTATACTTCTTCGTAAATTTAGCTTCAGTTCCAGGCCGGAAGGTTAGATGAGGTGTCTCAATCTTTTGTTCTCTAGAAGACATATACTGTCACATTGAAGGGAAATAATTATATTTTAACTTTGACACTGAGCTCTTCAAGGTGTAGGACTGAATCTTCATAAATTTAATTGCAAATTATTTAGCATATCAATTAACTTAATTCCTATTGACTATACTTGCCAAAAGATGCTGGCATATGCCTCTGAAAGTCCACTGAGTCTACTAAAAAAATGGAACAAAAAGCTCCAATATATAAATATTACTCCACCTCAGATATGCAGTATGTTCTACAGATTGTTTCTATAGTTTATTTTAAACTCTTTTCAACATTTGAATATTAGAAATCACTTGTGCTTATTAACAAAACACTTATGTGTTATTTATTAGAATGTCTCCAGTGACACCTCATTCACTGAAGAGTCAACTGTTTTGAGTTTGTAACACATTTTATTTAATCATCTGCCTTTAATTAATTTTGGTTTTATTAATATCTTGCTCTTTCAAGTGTATGTCTAAAATTCCTTTTAAAGTAAGCTTTCTAATGATAATGTATTTGTCAAATGATCTCAAGCAATTTGTACAATTTATATACAGATGACCCTTTTACATATCCAAGAAGTTTAATAATCTCATAAAAATAATAGCTGTTTTTAGACAATGTGAGAAAACTGGCCTTAGTTATTTTTAGCTAATGCAATGACTTAATTAAATTACTCTATAGTCAATGCAATTGATTGCCTTGCTGTAGAATATAAATGGTTGAAAATAATGAACAGACAGGCTGAGGACAAAATAAATACAAGAGGTGTGTTTGTGTACATGTGCGTGCATGCACACTTGTGTGCACATGCGTATAGCCTGCATAGACAGAATTATGTAAAGACCTGTATTAAAATACACATAATTCTGTATTGATTTATCTCAAGATTTCACCCTATGATTAGTAATATGTTCTCTCAGTGATTCATGATATGATAAATGATTGATATTCAGTCCCTCAGCTATTTTTTAGAAATGTTATGCACTAGTATGAAATGGATTGATCACCTATCAGATGAGGTTTGAATGTCATCTCACCTGTCCCTGGCTGAAAAACACCACTTAACATTCCAATATCAGTGATTCATTATTCGACTTAATGCTTTTCCCCTATTAAAATAAGAATACCCCTTGTGGAAGAGGAATATGTGATGTATTATTCAGCGGTTAATAACATTTAGTGAAAAGTATCTTGTATTTCTGTATAATATCTCAATTCAGCACAGGTTATTTATCAACATTCTGAGTTTACAGCAAATAGCGATAGAAACCAGTGTCTGTAGTTTTTATAGGAGAGAGGCTAGAAACTCACAGGACTGGGCCACCATCTGTGGAAAATTGATGTGGATGGGCGTGACAGTAAGAGGGTGAGAGCACCCAGAGGCGTGTGCAATGGGGCAATGGGCCAGGGATGGTCATGGCAGTTGAGTGTGCAGTGAACATAGCTAGACAGGTAGGTTAAAAAGGTGGAAGAGAGCACACAGAGAGTTACGGTAGCATATTTAATTACTTAATCTTGTGCTATCCCTGCACAACTGCATACCATGACACGTATGAAAGTAATAAACATTATTATTATATTATTTATCTTCTGCTACTCTCCCTGAGAAATTGGTAGATTTGCAAATGTCTTCTAGCAGGAAAACATAACCATTAGAAAAGCTAATTAAAATCTGGGGTTTTTATTTGGCTTGAAACCTTCACAGGTGTCAATCTTTCTTAATTAAGAATGCAGTGAAAAAACATACATATTACTCTAAGCCATTTTGTATACTGTGAAATTACTTTTCTTCTCTCAAGAAAATGTGAAATCATTTCTTTTCCTTAACACACATTCCAGACGTTTTAAAAGGATATTTCCTCAAAGAGCCATAAAATCCGCAAAGGATTTCCCCAAAGTACTTTCACTTTAATAAACATCAAGCAAACAAACAAAAAGGCAAGACCATATATGTGTGTGTATGTGTAAGTGTGTGTATATGGCAAAATTAATATATATCTTTATATAAATATGAATTTAATATAGATACACATGTAAGCAAAAATTGAATCTATATGAATATACTTCATATATGCATATTAAATGTGATTTAATTTTACTCATTGCAATATTACTTACTGCTGTCTTTTCAAAGAGCTCAGACAACTTCATGCATGTCTAATTCACCCTCGTTACTTCTTCAATGTAAGTAATAAAGCACCATTTGTTCAATTTTTTTTTTAATTGAGGAAAAGGAGAATCAAATATGTAACACTGGAAAAAAAAACTCTTTTACTCAAAAAAAGTGCAATTTTATACAGCAACCATACAAAATCTTCAAAAAATGTGATAATTATATTTGGTGTGTGTGTGTGTGTGTGTTCGTGTGTGTGTGGGGTGCTTAAAAACAGTAACTAGCAACTAATTTTTAACATACAAATGAATCCACATGGTCAAATATGATTTTTTCTAGCTCTTTGAAATTATTAGCCATTAGAGGTAAAATACTTATATTAGTGACATCATATTTATTTTTCATTATGCTTTTATATATGTAAGTAAAGTTTCTATGTGAAACAATTAATGATAAAGTAGAGAAAATGCTCCTCTTCCCTCTAGCTCTCTGTGAAGAAAAGATAGTTTGTGTGACTTTGCCAATAACACCCATGATAAATGAAGTCAAGAAAAGATCTTTTCAGGTCTGATTAGGTATAATTAAGAGAATAACAATGAATAACAATGTAACAGAGAACTGATACGTACACCATGGCCAGGAAATGAAGATGATAATTAACATTAGCATTTACTGAGATATTACTATAGAACATAATTGGCCTACCTCAACTAGTGTACGTTTTGTTGTATATGGTAAAACTAGCAGTGACCACATTTTTTTTTTAAAGAAAACCCTTAATGAGAGTAACTAGCACATATGAAGTTCTTTAAAACGGGTCTATAGTCTCCTGATTCAAGATTTTAACAAAACTGATTTTTAATGTGTACTTTGTTAAATTTTTTGTGAATTTTAATGCAAAGTTTCAAATTATCTAAATACCAATTGCCTAGTTTCATTGTAATATAAGGAACACTTTTTGTCCTACTAATGGCTGACTTATTCATTCTATCTAGTATTTTATCTTTGTAGATCAAACTATAACTTTAAAAATATTGCCTTATCTAAACTTCTAACAGAACTATTATAAATCATAATATATTAAAAAATTAAAAGATATTATCATTGGTATTGACCTTCTCCCTGAAGATAAGGCACAGCCAGGTGTTCCTGGCATACTGGCTGGGCTGAAATATTTTTTTTCTAGTTCTCATGATTTGCCATTCTCATGCCTATGTATGAATACTACTTCCAGTGATTTTTTTTATGTCTTTGATATGAAATAGCACTCCATTTCTATTTAATAGCCATTTTAGTTCCTCAGAACACGTTCTACATATCAACAGCTGAATTAAAAATGGATACTCTACCTAAATCTAGGTAATAAATAGATGTCTTTCTGTAGTCTCTTTAATGAAAGATTTCCAACAAGCAATTAATGATGTAATGTTCAAGAAGATAAGTGACTGTAATCTAGCAGATGGAATGTACAATTATTCTTATTCCGTTTTTGATGGACTTGGCTGGAGATCTTTATTAGTAAGACTGCTCAGTGTTTTCAACATGTTATTAATGTCTTAAATATGGAATATTTTTCTGAGAGTATCAATAAACAGGAAGAGTGAATGTCAAAACCTGTGGTAATGACAAGAGAATCAACAACAAATTCTACCTATATAAACAATTTATTCTTTTCTTATTGATGGGTTTGGGTCTGTGACATATGTGGAATAAAGTACATGGTATGGGGGAGAGAGAGAGAGAAAGAGAGAGAGAGAGAGAGAGAGAGAGAATGCACTTTACTTGCACACTCTAAGAATAAATACCTAATACCATTTGGACATATTGAGGAACAATGATAATGACAGCAGTGTGCAGAATGACAACCTCTTCTTGGTCTCTAAAATGTCCTTGCAAATGTACAAGATCTTATAAAATATGTATGTGTATATATACACACAATATATATATGTATGTGTATATATATATATATACACACACACACAAATGCAAAGTGCAAATATATAATTAACAAAACAGAATGAAAATAAGACAGAAATTAAAATTTTTGCATGTTTATTTTGGCCAGAGCTTCACTATTAACTGAAAAGGATAACGAACAAAAGTGTACAGAAATCAGCTACTATATGTAAAAGGGTAGAGCTACCAGAAAATCATGTCAGTTGTGATAATATGTTATGTGACAGTGTTTTCTGAACCAAAACAAAAATCGCTTCAACAGACCCAAATTCTTCCCTTATAAATTCTAGGCTCCTAGAGGCTAGAGGATCCCTAACTAACTATCTTTTTTCACTGAGCTTTGAGGTCAGATTTTTTTTTTTTTTTTTTTTTTTTTTTTGAGACAGAGTCTTGCTCTGTTGCCTAAGCTAGAGTGCAGTGGCACGATCTCAGCTTACTGACTGCAGCCTCTGCCTCCTGGGTTCCAGCTATTCTCCTGCCTCAGCCTTTTGGGTAGCTGGGATTACAGGCACAGGCACCACCATGCCCAGCTAATTTTTGTATTTTTAGTAGAGATGGGGTTTTACCATGTTGGTCAGGCTGGTCTCCAACTACTGACCTCGTGATCCACCCACCTCAGCCTCCCAAAGTGGTGGGATTACAGGAGTGAGCCACCATGCCCGGCTGAGATTAGATTTTTAAAGAAGGTGTTCATATTCTTCTAATCAGATTTTCTGCTTCCTTCCTCTAATGCCAAAGCACTTTTTTTATGCCCTTATTACTGTGCTCTTAATGTAAATGCCTTACTAAATTATGAAATAAGAAAGTTGGCTGTTACAAGTTGCAGTGATAATTTTTTTCTTTTCAGTTGAGGAAACTGAGGTCCTAGACTAAAAATTCAATAAAAAACACTGAGTGAACCAGGTTAAAAAGAAAAAAAACTAAACAATGAAATTCTTCAAATACTCTGAATTTCTAGATTAGTCATTTCTCCCTTTCTGTAAAAGAACATCTGTATTTTTTTTCATTTTTCAGTCAAAAATTGCTACCTCAGTTAGATATAACACAATTTTTACTTGCCTGGTGATTCTACAAGTATTTGTGAAGTGAAACTTTTCCTGTAAAACGTTAATGGAAAAATCTGAAGAAAGCCCAGTAATTTAGTAACACTGTTACAGTCAAACAAAAGGTTGCCTCTGAATTGATATTTTTAAGTATTGTGCTGAAGCTTCATATATTACAGTCTGTAGAAAAATAGCCTGTTGCATGGCAAGAGTGGCACCATCTTGAAGCAAAACTGACATGATGACCGTTTTTTGACCCCACACACCAACGTGTTCTGCAGTAAGGTCTTTAAACAATGCCCATAGCATAGATAGCCCCTCATAAAGATGATTATTTAACCTCTCAAATGGTCACAAATCTTGGCATGAAAGCATGAATCCCTCACCAGCTGCCCGTGTTTTACCTTAAAAGCTTGTTATATAAAGAATACTTTTTGGAGGCCAGGTGCTGGGCTTCACCAACTGGTGGCTGCCTGAGACAGCTTATATTTCAAAGCCCCTATTATGTGTTTCCTTCGGAGAAACTGGATTTGTCAGCCTCTTTCTTTGGCCTCTCAGCTCCCTCAGCCATTTGCAGGTAGGTTTGCATAGACCTACTCACTATAGAACACCTTCTAACTAGTACTTTGATTTATTAACTTAGATCCCAGCTTATTTCTGAAAGGTTTTAAATGGCATTCAGATTCAGGAATCTTGAGTTTTAAAGATGGAAAATTAAAGAAACATTTGCCTTGTGTCCTTTCTTGGGCTATCTAAAATTAACACAGAAAATGTGAGGGACACTCTTATCTTACAATGAAGAACTTCCCTAACTTTCTCTTTCTCTCTCGTAACCACTGATCTGATATGGAATTCTCGTATGACAGAGCCACCCAAAGGAGGTAGATTACTCTATGGAGAGATAATAACCTCTTGTAAATAAATATGTTAGAAACCTGAGAAAGCCTCCCAGACTTATGGAAATGGTGATTTGTAAGATAATATAAACATGATAATCAGAGAAAATGCAGAAATTATAATATAAATTACTAACATTAAAGAATGGAATTGAGAAGAAAAATATTGTAAGTTGATAATCTTGTTTTTTGTGGTTATGAATTCAAATATATTTTTCAAAACTGAGAAGTCCAATAATCAAGATACAGTAAAATTTAAATATGTGATATTGTTTATACAGGATAATCCAAACATAATCAGGGATAATGCAGAAATTATAATATAACTTGCTAATATTAAAGAATAAAGTTGAGATGAGAAATATTGTAAGTTGATAATCTTGATTTTTGTGGTTACAAATAAAAATATATATTTCAAACTTGAGAAGTTTAGTAATGAAGATACATTGAATTTTATATATGCGATATTGTTCATATCGGTTAGGTGATAAATGTAGCTTAGAATTAGAGGATTAAATATATGATCTTCTCTCTGTATACTAGACTTCAAGGCCCAGTAACTCAAATCTCCTATAAGAGCAGACACTGTGTCTACCATGTTCACAATGATATCTGCAATGCCTAGCCTTTCGTATATACATCAGGCATACATGTAGTTCTCAGTCCATATTTATTGAATGAATTAACAAGCCCCTTCACCCATTTTTCTTCTTAGCTTCTCCCACCTTTCATCTTCCCCCATCAACTCCCACTCTACCCTGCCTCCACTTCCAGGAGCCCATTTTTGAATCAACCAAACTTTCTGCCTCCATGGTAATTTTTCTCTGATGGGTATTCCTAAGGATTATTTGAAATCCTTCCTAAAAGTGTGAATTGGGGTCAGTATCAACACCTGGTCTCTAATCTCAACCAGAAAGTCTTTGCATCAGTCCCAGTGAGTTTTGTTCCTCCAGAGGCTATTTCCAATATTTGCCATTTCTCTCCCCTTCACAAAAAAACCCCTCACTCTCAAGGGGTAGATAACCTCCAATGTCTTTACAGGAAAAAATAATAGATGTAAGTGTAGAACTCTTTAACACCTCAACCGACACCATAAGTGCTTTCATCTACATTCGTTCTCGCCTATGATGATTCCAAAGCAAAACAAAACAAGAAAAGCAAAGAAGCATCAGCCAACTAATATGCCTGTAAGATTTTCTCCTGGCCAGCTAACATGTTTCTACAGATAAACTTCCGGAAATAATTTGCTAAATTTATTTGCCACATTTACTTCTCATTTACTCCATGGTTGTTTGAAAGTATTTTCCTTACTCCTCTTACAAAATTCCAATCAAGAAGACTTTTTGGACTTTAACATCTCTGTTGTCTTTGGCATTTGCTGAGTTTATTTTCTTTCTATTCTTTTTTCTTTTTTTGTCTTGAGTTGCTTTTCACTTTTGATTTTGGTGACCGAATACATTACTGCTTTTCTTCCTACCTTTCTGGAATCCCATGTCAGTCCTGTATATGTAATGTTCCTCTTACATGTGTACTTAGCAGTCTCTTATCACTTGATATACTTAGGCTAAGCATTCTTTTTTTTTTTTCTTGGGACGGAGTCTCGCTCTGTCACCAGGCTGGAGAGCAGTGGCACGATCTCGACTCACTGCAACCTCTGCCTTCTGGGCTCAAGTGATTCTCCTGCCTCAGCCTCCCAAGTAGCTGGGACTACAGGCACATGCCACCATGCCCAGCTAATTTTTGTATTTTTAGTAGAGACAGGGTTTTACCGTGTTGGCCAGGATGGTCTCGATCTCTTGACCTTGTGATCCACCCACCTCAGCCTCCCAAAGTGCTGGGGTTACAGGCATTAGCCACTGCACCAGGCCTAGAGTAAGCATTGTTATCCATAGTAATAACTTTATTCACCATCTTTAAGTTGATTACTCCCAAGATCAATTTGATCTGTAGGCCAGCATCCTTTGTCTTCCAACAGATTCACTTAGATGTGTGAAATGGTTTGGCTGTGTCCCCACCCAAATCTCATCTTGAATTTTAGTTCCCATAATCCTCCATTTTGTGGGAGGGAACTGGTGGAGGGTAATTGAGTCATGGTGGTGATTACCCCCATGCTGCAGTTCTTATAATAATGAATGAGTTCTCATGAGATCTGACGGTTTTATAAAGGGCTTTTCCCACTTTTGCTTGTCACTTCTCCTTGCTGACACCATGTGAAGAATGATTTGTTTGCTTTCCCTTCTACCATGATTTAAAGTTTCCTGAGGCCTCCCAACCCTGAGGAACTGTGAGTCAATTAAACCTCTTTCCTTTATAAATTACCCAGTAGGGTCTGTCTTTATTTGCAGTGTGAGAACGGACTAATACAATGTCTCACAGGCAATGTAGCAAACTGTACAAAAACAACCTCATCTCCCTGTTATAAACCTGCTACTTTTTGCCTCTGGCTATTTTCAGTTGATAACAGTACACAATCCAGAAAATGGGTACTACCTTTGAGTTTTCCTAGTTCCTTACTTCCTTTATCTAGCCAGCAAATCATGTTGATTCTGTCTACAAACTATTACTTGCATTATGAATCCACCTAGTTTTAATATTCTCACTGTTGCTACCTTAGTTTAGACCCTCACCTTCTCATGTTTGGATTTGTATAACAGCCTCTTGACTGAATTCCTTCCTTCTAGTTTTACTTTCCTTTAATCCATTATTTACACTGCTGCCAGAGTGAGCTTTTGAAAATGCAAATCTAATCATGTATTTTCCTACTTGGAAGTCTTATAATGACTCCCATAGCTTTTATGATAAAGTCCAAACTCCTTAGCATGGCATATATGGTATTTTATGACCTTGGCATCTGCTTCCTTCTCCAGTTGCACTTCTTTTTATTCAATGACTTTCCAATACTGAACAAAGACCATTTACAAAAAGGATACATCTACTCTAGCCTGTGCATGTATCCCAACCCTCTATTTCAGAGGTAGCTTTCATTCATCTTTCAAAATCCAATTCAGGGAATACCTTATGCAGGAAGGCAAGTATCTTGATTCTGGTCCAGTATTGACTACTATCCCTAATGCCTTGCATGACAATATAATATGAAATAGAATATTTCATATTCTATTTCTGCTCTGCAGTTTGCTTACTTTAATATAAGATATGGGGAGAATACGTTGTGGCTTATTTTTCCCTCTTATATTCACTAGATGCTTAATGAACAGATGAAAGAATGGAGAACTAAGGATAGACATGGTAGTTCTATATACAGGGTTTTTACAGACTTATAGGAGGCATTTTAAATCCCAGCTTGCTCTAATATTTACTATTTGTGGGATCTTACATAGTTACAGAATCTCCTGAAGTTTCAGTTATTTCACAGAGATAATCCACAGTTCCTAACACCTAGTGAAAAATAAAATGAGGTAGGTGAGATAAAGCACCTATCACAATGCTTTAAACATGGTAGCTCCTATTATCCTCAGTGTCAAGTGGCCACATGGGCAGGTATTTTTTATTTTACTCTGAAGAGAAGTAGAATTAATGGTTAGTATGAGGACACATATTTTTCCCAATGTAAGAAAAACCTTTATATAAATTTTAAGTGTTCTACAATCAAATAGCTGTCTTCTGAAGTAATATAAATGTATAATAAGGGAGAGACACAGTTCAGTATCACAGTGTATTCAAAATAGGACATAAATTTCAATGGGCATGAAGTTTAATCTGATTCAAAATTTGCATAATCTTAAAATGATCTGAATTATGATTTATAAGGAATATAATATCTAGAAAAAGAGCAACAGTCATTCAATTTACACGATGATTGTTGAAGTATACCTAGAGTTTGCAATCAACTTGAAATATTGTTCAAATGAGAAAAGAGAAGAAACATGAGGATGGTAAGAGTTACAAAAACCAGTGAGATGAAGAATAGTAAAAGGGAACAAGGGGAGTTTAGTTTGGACAGAAAAAGGTGACAAGTAGATACTATAACTGCTTTCAAGCACTGTAATAGTGTGTGTAGTCTTAGAGGATGGGGTTTTACTCCTGGCTTACTGATTTATAAGAAATGTGAACTTGAAGAGGGATTTAGCATATCTGAATTTCAATGTCTGTATTTTTAAAAGAGGAAAACAGTAACTATCTCTGAAGTTGTTGGGAAGATACAATTGGATAATTGTATATAAAGTTATTAGCTTGGTGACTGGCATTTAAGGGATAAAGTGTAGAAATTATTTTTAACAAGTTTAATCTTTATTTTTTATTGAATTATAAAGTCACAGTCCAAAAAAGGTATCAGCTTATTATTTGACAGAATTTTCCAATTGCTAGAGGTAAATGTGGGTAGACAGGCATAAGTTTCCTTTTATTGGATCTCAATAATCACTTCCTCAAGGTCTTCCTAAAATATCAGTTATACTTTTCCTTCAACAACCCATCTATTGTTTCATGTTTATAATGTGGGTCTCTGCCATTTAAGTATAATATTCCATGAGGGAAGGGATTATTCTAACCTTATTTTACTATTGCAATACCAGAATCGAACACTTGAATGTTTGACACAGGATAACACATACTCTTTCTTAAAGTGCAATCAAAGGAGTCACAAAGAAATTAATACAATCACATTTAAATAATATATTTTGAATTAACAAATGGCTGAAGGATAATGTAAAGATACTGTAGAAAGAATTTAAAAATTTGGTAGCAGTTAGACAAATTACCAACTCAATTTTTTCTCTTGCCAAGATTCATTTAATCCTGAGTGTATTCCTGTCCTTGGAAATTTTCATTAAGACTTGCTCTGTATCTACCAGAAATCATTTTTTAAACAGTTATTCACTATTCACTACTTAAAAGGTTTGATTAGGTGGTCTTTAAGTCACCTTCTAACATGAAGATCCAGTGAACAATTTCATGATTAAATTTAGTTATGAATTGAAAAAAAGATTATATATAAAAGTGCAACAATAGCCACTATCAAAGAGCAAACCTGTTCACAGGTTTAAATTAAGGATCAATTTTTTTTTCCTTTGCCAACTTGATTAGTTTGTAGATAAAATAATTATTAGAATAGCCTTTTCTTTATACAGAATTGCTTCTTAGTAAGTGGTTTCCTAAGTAAGTTATCATTTCACAAATGATAAATCTACTAAAAATGCTGTATTGAGTCACAAGTAGGGGGTAGCTAACCCAGTTTGCTTTCCAGCTTTCAGTTACACAATTTATTTTCTCTCTTATCAAGAGAGTGGCTAATATTACAAGAGAGGCTCAGCATAGCTGTTGATTGGACTTCCTTGAGACACACTAAAACTGAGTAAGAATTCTGGAAGGAGGAACATAAATAAGTAGTCTTTGTTCCCACCACTCCACTCTCCACTCCCCAAACACATCCCTCTACCATGCCTCATAACATAGGCATTTCTAAATAAATACAAGGTGTCATGCTATCAAAAAGGAATGTATGCCTCCTATAACTTCCTAAAAACCCTGTAAGTAGAACTACCATGCCTATCCTTAGTTCTCCTGAATTCTAGTGTACCCCTAGGCCCAAATGTGTGTTGTTGGTAAGGATAGAAAGAGGCAGCACATGCAAATGAATGGAAAGAAAACTATCTGGCTACCACAGAAACAATTGCATGTGTGATTACAGAGGTGTCCTGGAAAATCCAAGGTCAGAGAAACAACTCATATTCATGGGTTAGATTGTACATGGATTCACAAACTTAGCACTATTGATAATTTGGGCTGGATAATTCATTTTTGTGAACTATGCTATGCATTGTAACATATTTAGCAGCAGGCCCAGCCTCTACACACTAGATATGAGTAGTGCCTTACTCCTAGTTACGACAACCAAAAGTGTCTCTAGTCCCTATAAAATTCCCTAGGGGGCAAAATAACTAAATTGGGAACTACTGGGTTAGAGTGATGGAGGAAATTCCCTAGGACTAGGGTAGTTTTCTGACATTAAAGTCATAAGACGCTTAATTAAGCAGGGTCTGGGAGATAGATAAAAGTGTCTCAAGTCTTCACTCTAGGACAGGGGTCCCCAACCCCAGGGCAGTGAACAAGTACCCTCTCTGTGGCTTGCTGATAACAGGGCTACACAGGAGGAGGTGAACAGTGGGCGACCCAGCATTACCACCTGAGCTCTGTCTCCTGTCAGATCAGCAACTACATTAGATTCTCATAGGAGCAAGAACCCTATATTGAACTGCATATGTGAGGGATCTAGGCTGCGTGCTTCTTATGAGAATCTAACTAATACGTGATGATCTGAGGTGGAACAGGTCATCCCAAAACTGTCCCTGGCCTACCACAGTCAATGGAAAAATTGTGTTCCATGAAACTAGTCCCTGGTGTAAAAAGGTTGGGGACTGCTGCCCTAGGTGCTCTCCCTGAGGGGTGATTACCTTTTATATCAGAAGGGTATCAGGCCTATGGAATTGAAGATTAAATAAGTAGATACCACAGAATCTGATAATAAGTTGTTCTGACACCTTCTCCCCACCAAAGGCAAAATAGCGTAGGTATACCTTTAAATACTATATACATTCTGGTTTTAAGTCAGAAAATCCATTACAATTTAATAAAATAAATTTGTCTTCTCCATAACAATGGAAAATTGTGAAAGTTAACATATTGAATTTTTTGCTGACCAGGATATTTTGGCATGTGTATAGCTTTCTCTGTGTGTGTATGTGTGAATATCTGTGTCTGTGTGAATTTTATATACCTGTGAAAATGAGAATGGTGCCTGTTAATTTCACGATTTTTATTTGTAACATTACAACTAAGTTATTATGTTTGTTTGTTTCTGCTAGGTTTCTATCATAAGGTGTCAAGTGGATTAGATTAATATATTTAATTTAATAGGCTTTGATTAATATATTTAACTTATTACACCTGCATTTGCTTATGTCCAAAAACAAAACAAACTTTGTTAAGGATAGTTGGTAAATACCCTGTATCAAAAATACTACATGATAAGCACTTTGCAAGTTAACTCCACATGCTCCTCTTTTCCATAGGTGCTTTATTACTCTCTAAAGGAGTTCAATACCAGACACAAATTCTCTGCAAAAGGCTAACCAGTAATGGAAAATAAAACTGACAAACAAAGGCACTGAAGCATTAAACAATCAGAAGAGTTTAGGATCTTCTTTCTTTTAGTGTGATTTGTAAATGACCAGATTTTTCCATATCCAATTTCCCATGGGGTTTGTGTCTTCCTTACACAATAACTGCTACAAGTTCTGCTTATAGTATTCTTTTATACATTCAAAATGCCCTTAACTAATGCAAAAAAAAAAATACGCTTTAATACATTTTTTGCTATGGCTACTGAAGGGGAAAAGAATATTACATAAGATGGAATTAGGCTACAACCTGCGTAGATTACATATTTTGTAGGTGATTTTGTACATAAAACATGTGATTCATATTTTATAATTTATTGCTTAACAATAAAATTCATTTCATTGTTATAAAAGGGGGATATATTTAAATTCAATTTCCCTCAGATCCATTTACCCATTTGGCCACTCGGAGACAGAATCAGAAGGTAAATTGCTGCAGCACTTCTCTATTATGACCTAAAGTAGCATAAGCAATTGACCCTCTTGAATGTAAGAGGCACAGCAGCACACTTTGTGAATTCTTTCTTCTTTGTATTATTGGTTCAGCATTTTTCTGCAAAGTTCAATGAGGTTCATTAGCTTATCTAAAGAGAATGGGACCGGTACTTTTGAGACTGCTTCTCTCTGTGACTTTTCTAATTAAATCCCTTCCATCAGATGAAGAGTTGCCCTTTTTACTTGACAAACATTTGTTCTAATTTGGCCTTGCTTGATTTTTGAGTGCTTTTACGTCCCTCTCCCCTCTCCATACCCACTAGCATCTGTTAGTCAGAAGATCGCTCTGCCTGACATTTACTCTGAATGTGCTTGCTTATTAAAATATTTCAATGTTAGACAAGCTTATAACTTGAAAAATACAATACAGATCTGGAGCACTGGTGAAGCTCATCTTAAAGGAATGTTTTGTTGTACTGATGTATCTTTCTTTGTTTTTATGAGATAAGATTGAAGATACTCACTCATAGCTATAACATCTATGGGAAGTAAAGATACATGTTTTATAATGTAAACTAAAACCTTTCCCTTAATTTCATCTCTAAGTCTAAGAATTCCATGTTTCCTTGGTAAACATAGAGAGTCAACTTATAACTAAAGTAAAAATAACATAAAGCATTAGACTGGTCATCTATGAAAATAAAACTAAATGGTCAGTGGTGATATCTCCCTGACTTTAGACAGACTGCAACTATTGAAAGAGTTGACAACTCAAAAATATTTAAATTACAAGACATTTTCACAGGCCTTGAAAACACTAGAAAAAGCTGCCTAATATCTGGCTGTGTGCTGACTAATCCTTTAGGAAGACTCTTCTTCATAGACAAAATGATGATGTACTGTAAGGTTAAGTGCTCACCTAGGAGCAAGTGAAGGTCAGGGCCCTGAGTATTCACCATGGACTTCAGAAAGGCATGTTCTGCCAGTGACAAGCTTTGCTACATTCAGTTCATTCAGTTTATTCTCCTATTTTCTTTAACACTCTCCAGTGCTATTAACTTGCCAGCCATGTAGTCTGTAAGTAATAGGTTGCAATAGCAGCTGAAATTGACAAGTGCTTAGCCCAGAGCATGGATTGAATGTAATTCATAGGGTTCCTGAGTTAATTTCCAATACCTATTTCATCAAGGCAGACTGATAGATGGCTGCCAGCATCTTTTGGCTTTATCTGTAAATCCCTGTGTCTTTTACTGCCATCATTTCTTTTTTTATACATTCCATCCCTTGCATTTGTTCCTCCCCATTTCCATAACTTCAAATGGAGCTTCTCTCTAGGTACATCAGTCATTTAGGTTAGAGGCCCTTGCAGCTAAATGCAAGACCTTCAAATGTTATTGAAGTGCATTTTTCCATGTGGCCCTGTTTAAAGTGATGTTTCTTTAGGGACTGCTGGGTGAAATATGAAGTTATCTGGGAGAGTAAATCTAAGATGTTGGACAGATGGTGAAGCGTCAGTGCATCCACGGAAACGCATTTCATTTTTATACAGGGGATGCTCTCAATCAATTTTGGCTTGAGAAAACAGTTGCTTGTATTGCATCAGTGGCTTTTTTATTTTTTTGTCTTTAACAGATCAATAGTGAAGCTTACAATTCTCTAATAGATTTTTAAATAAAGTCATGAATAAAATGAACCCGGAAAAATTCAAAAAGAAAAAAATCTTAAAAGATTAAGAACTTATTGAAAATGGAACAAAAGTTGCCACTAACGGATCAAATGGAATGACTATTGTTAAAACACAAAACTCATTTACTCTGTAGGACATGAGAAGTTCCATTTCTCACCTTAAGTGTGTTTTGGGAATGATGATCTCTTACTGACCTTCTTATTTAAACTTCACAGATTGACTTTTTTTCATTGAAGGTTTGAAGCTTCAATTTTTACTACATATATTTAAGAGATTTCTAAATCACCCATTTCAATCTTCTGCTGCTTTCTTGAGTCCTGTTCTGGCTACTACTACCCTCAAATCACTCTGCTTTCATTTAACATTTGGAAAAGAATGCTTGGATTACTGGATATTTTATCTACTGTCAAACTGCTACTTGAAATTTTTCATATGAGCATCCAACAGTATTTTGGTGTGTATTATTCATTCATGGGCAATATCCCAGACAATGTCTTCTGCAGTAATGATTTACCATTTAGCACATGCTAAACAAGTTAAGTGTAAACTGATTTCCTTAGTCAATGGAAAGTATAATCAAACTTGGAAAAATAGTACCAGAGAAAGGCAAATTTAAGCATTTGGATTATTCAAAGGTAGACTTATTTCTTCAGAAGCATGATCTTTCCACAAGCATATGGAGATTTTCCCAAAACGCTGTTTCTGTATTTCAAAAATGACAGACATTTTACAAATGATTGCTTGGCAATGCTGGAATTCCATTGAGACTCGCCTACAAGGTGAATAATTATTTCAGTAAAAGAACTGAGTCCTAAAGAAAGATGACACAGCTTAATGGCATAGGCTCTGGAGCAGAGTCGGCAAGTTTTTTTTTTTTGTTTGCTCTAAAGGACCAGTTATTAAATCTTTTTGGCTTTGTATATCCTATGGTCTCTGTTGCAGCTACTCAGCTCTGCTCTTGTAGTACAAAAGCAGCCATAGACAATACATAAACATGTAGTCATGGATGAATTCCAATAAAACTTTATTTATAAAAGCAAGGGGGCAATATATTTATAGCCCTCTGCTCTAAATAACAGATTTGGAGTCACATTGGCCTGGGATTCAGTTATTACTCTCTCACCAGCCAACCGTGGGACTAAGTGCATTATTCAACCCATCTGTTTATCAAGGTCTTCTTCCATAATTGAGGATAAGTGCAAAGGACTTTTAAATAAGATAGTATCCTTATGTTTGTAATATGCTGTTAGTGTTTAATAAATGGAAACTATTGGTGCTAGAAGATGGCAGCACTAACTCATTTCAAAAATCTCAAGGGGTCCACAGGTGGTACAGAGGAATGGGTCAGAACAGCATATTCAGGGGAAACCATTTGGATTTGCCAAGCATTGTCTTTGGAGGTAAGGGAAAAGGTTTCCACAAAATCCAGCATTCCCCTTTTAAGGTTTTTAGAATTCTTTCCTGAGATAACAGTAGGACTCCAAATTGTTGTTGAAAGAATATAGTAAAATTTTACACACTCACAGTAATTGAGGTGGAACCCCTTCTGGATCATTGAAAAGTTTGAATTATTTGATGCTTTTTATAGAAAGCAGTTTTGTTGTTTTCAAGTACATACAGTAATTGGCAAAACATCCAAGAAAGTATTGCCAAGTAGACTTCCTGCTGGCATGTTTAAGTGAAAAGCTGAGACTCATTTAAAATTAGCATATTATTATATGTGTATGGAAATAGCCCAAATAAAGTTCTTGAAAACAGTTTGTTTTCTTAGGCAGGTTAGATATTCTTTTTAATTTATTATATGAAAAAAAAAAACCACATCAAATAAAACCAGGCAGTTTATGGTCATTGTGCTTTTTTAACAGAATTATTTTATCTACTTTTTCACTTTAACTTTCTATTCTTGAAGTAATGGTTAGAAACCATGACCTCAGAATCCCAGCATTTCTCTGAAACGTTGACTTTTCTTGCCTTGGTGGTACCTTGAATTTCTCCACATAGTTCAAAATAGACTGGGATAGTTAATCATTTTAAATTAAGAGCTAATTCATTCTATAGTGAGGCAGTTCATAATAAAATTTGCATGTATGTAGGGTATTATATTAAAAACTTAGCTGAGTGTATGTTTAAGATACCACATGAATCCTTAAAGGTGGCCATTCTTGCCATGCCTCTTACCATTTATTAATCTCTTTCTATGAACATTCAATTTTTAGGTGATAAGTCTAGGTAACAAGCTTCCTTTTTTTGATTCTGATTAAATGCTTGATTTTTTTCTTTTAAGCCCTTTAAATGCTTTAAATAAATGGAGTCCTCCATTCATTCCACATTTTTTACTGGTTGAATAAAATTGCTGAGCCAGTATTACGTCTGGCATTATCCTAGGCATGGAGAAACAAGGATGAATGGCCATTTTATTCTCAGTGAGGATCTTTTCCTGGAGGCTTGGGTTGTATCATTGTTAGCCTTCAGGACTCCTCTGTTGCTGCTTTAACCTGAAGCATGGGACAGAAATAGTTCTAAGCAGTGTGCTTCATAATCCCTGCCATAGTATATATATAATTCTCTCCCTGTTTCCCATCAGAAGTGGACATCAGTTTCACCAGTTCAACTGTGAGGTTCCAACTGCCCTTCCAGTAGCTACTTATGACAGCAAATAAGACAGTTTCTTTTGGACTTTCACACTGTAAATTTTTGACAATCAGATTTTTACTTTTCTTGAGCTTCCTTCTCTCAATTTATTCATTTTGAGTTTTTAGAGAGTCTTTTTCTCTTTCATCATTGTAATGAAGTCTATTTCTAATGTAATTTTTTATCTCACTCTAGACCATACTATCTTGCTTTTAATTGTATATTTTTCTTTTATGTGGCGACGTTTTACTTAATGTCTATCTCCCAAAGTAAGCAGGTTTTTGGACACAACTTTGATATGCTATCCTGTAATCATGGTTATAAGTTACTATTCTTCATAAGGAAGCTCATAACTCAAATACACATTCATGGAGTAATAAAAACATACCTTAGGATAGTATGGTTCCATTGTAGACAACTGCAATAAAGCGAATATGACAATAAAGTGAGTCACATTAATTGTTAGGGTTTCCCAGTGCATATGAAAGTTATACTATTCTGTAATTTATTAAGTGCACACCAGTGTTATGTGTAAGAGACAATCTATATACCTGAATTAAAAATACTTTATTGCTAAAAAATGCTAACAACAATCATCTGAACCTTCAGCCAGTTGTAATTTTATTGCTTGTGGAGGGTCTTGCCTCAACACGAATGGCTGCTGACTGATCAGCATAGTAGTTGCTGAAGGTTGGGGTGGCTGGGACAATTTCTTAAAACAAGGCAATAGTGAAGTTTGCCACATTGGTTGACTCTTCCTTTCCTTTCTCTGTAACATGAAATGCTGTTTGATAGCATGTTACCCACAGTAGAACTTCTTTCAACATTGGAGTCAATCCTCTCTAACCCTGCCATTGCTTTACCAAGTAAGGTTATGTAATATTCCACATTTTTTGTTGTCACTTTCACAATGTTCACAGAATTTTAACTAGGACTACATTTCGTCTCAAGAAACCACTTTCTTTGCTCATCTCTAAGAAGCGACTCCTTATCCATTCAAGTGTTATGAGATTGCGGTAATTCCATCACATCTCCAAGGCTCCAATTCTAATTGCAGATGTCTTGCTATTCCTACCACATGTGCAGTTCCTTCCTCCAATGAAGTCTTCAAATCCTCAAAGTCATCCATGAGGGTTGGGATTAGCTTCTTCCGAACTCCTGTTAGTGTTGATATTTTGACCTCCTCTTATAAATCACAAATGTTGTTAATGGCAACTAGAAAGGTGAATTCCTCACAGAAGATTTTCAATTTACTTTGCCCAGACTCAGCAGAGGAATAAATGTCTATGGCAGCTATAGCCTTATAAAATGTATTTCTTAGACAACAAGACTTAAAATTCAAAATAAATATTTGATCCATGGGCTGCAAAATGCATGTTGTGTTAGCAGGCATGAAAACAATGTTAACCTTTTTGTATGTCTCCATCAGAGGTCTTGACTGACCAACTACATTGACAATGAACAGTAAAATTTGCAAATTTGCAGAGTTTTTTTTTTTTTTTTTTTTTTAACTGAGCCATAGATCTCAACAGAGGGCTTAAAATATGCAGTAAACTACGTTGTACACTATGTGTTGTCAGGCTTTGTTGCTTCATTTACAGAGTGCCAGCAGAGTAGTTTCAGCATAATTTTTAAGGGCCCTAGGATTTTCAAAATGGTAAATGAGCATTAGCTTCAACTTAAAGTCATTGGCTGCATTAGTCCCTAAAAAAAGAGTTAGTCTGTCTTTTGAAGATATGAATCTAGGCATTGACTTTTCTTCCTCAGCTATGAAAGTCCTAGACAGAATCTTCTTCCAATGCAAGTCTGTTTCATCTCCACTGAAAATCTGCTATTTAGCATAGCCACCTTCAATCTTAGCTAGATCTTCTGGCTAATTTGCTGTAGCTTCTACATGAGCAGCTTCTACCCTCCTGCTTCACCTGGTACTTTTATGTTATGGAGATGGCTACTTTCCTTAAACCTAGTGAGCCAGGCTCTACTAGCTTCCAACTTTTGTTCTGCTGTTTCCTCTCCTCTTTCAGTCTTTATTAGGCTTTATCTTAGGGAGTGTCATGGTTGCTTTGATCTTCTAGCCAAACCACTCAAACTTTCATCATGTCAGCAATCTCTTCCCCATTCTTATCATTCTTGTGTTCACTTGGAGTAGCACTTTTAATTTCCTTCAGTAACTCTTCCTTTCATTCACAAGTTAGTTGTTTGACACAAGAGGCCTAGCTTTCTGCTTATCTTGTATTTCTACATACTTTCCTCATTTAGCTTAATCACTTCTAGCTTTTGATTTAAAGTGAAAAATATTAGACTCTTGTCTTTCACTTGAACACTTAGAGGTCATTGTAGACTTATAAATTGTCCTCATTTAAATATTTTTGTGCCTCAGGAAATAGGATGGCTCAAGGAAGAAACAGAGATGAGAAAATTCGTGGGTGGAGCAGTCAGAACACATAAATCAATTAAGTTTGCCATCTTAAATGAGTGTGGTTCATGGAGCCCCCTAAAACAAATACAATGGTGACATCAAAGATCAGTGATCATAGGTCACTACAACAGATATAACAGTAATGAAAAATTATGAAATATGAGAATTATCAAAATTGACACAGAGACACAAAGTGAATACATGATGTTGGAAAAATGGTACCAATATACCTGCTCTATGAAGGGTTGCCACAAAGTCAATTTGGAAAAAGATGCAGTATCTACAAAGTACAATAAAATGAAGTATGACTGCATAGATGTCAGTCTAGAAGTTGCCTCTGGAAAGTTGGTTTAGAGTAAAACTTTTTCAGTTTGCTTTCTAGGTTGTGATTAATATAAATGCCAAATCAAACTGGCTTAACCAAGTAAGGGAATATTTTTGATTCACATGAATTCATGTGATTTATTGGCATCAGATCCAAATAGATTAATTGCTCACATGATGCCTTCAGGACGTAATTTCTCTGCCACTTTGTTAGCCTTGCCTTTCCTTTCTGTGTTGGTTTTCTTTTCATGCTACACATAGTGATGAGATAGATGCTGCAGTTCCCATTTTACATTCTCTTGGCTCTAGAGGAAGAGAACAAACATCACTTCAAGATATTCCAATAAAATTCCCGAGTTTAACAATAAATGGGCCTCATGTGGCCATTTTTAAATGAATTTCTGAAACTAGATAAAAAGAACACACAGAATGACCTAAACCTAGCTTGGCTTCCATTCAAAGACACAAACTGAGAACTGGAGACAGGTGTTGCTAAACTGAGATAGTAAGCTCTTAAGAATAAATAGAGGAAATGCATGCTGACCATTAGCTCCCAAATGGTAAATACCCACTGGAAGAAATTTGGCTTTAAAATCAGAAGCTATTATTTTGTGTCTTAGTTACCAAACCTAATAGTGACTGAGTAACTTTCGCAAATGAGTCTACCTCTCTAAACCTTAAATTTTTCAATTTGAAATCTGAGTAAAGACATTTGCATGATCGCATGGTTTTAGGTAATTAATACAATTACATACATGGAAATACTATACTGATAGACATATAAATTTAGTAGTAGTTTTTGTACTGGTAGTGTCAACAGGACTGCAATAATTATTTTTCTGAAATAGAAAGAAGACCAAAGTTGCAAGTTTCCACTGGAAGTACAGGTAAGGGGAAGAACAGAATTTGAAAGCTCAACGCTTAACAAACAGGGAGGTTTGGATCCAAATGAAGAAAGTTTGTTTGTTTGAAAGATATTGACACTCTAGTATGGAGCAAGATGTGCTGTAAAAATAGAGCAAAATTTATAAGAATGGAAAAGGCAAGATCCTTTCTTTAAAATTGTGGTAATTACTTATTTTCAGGAAAACATCAACACAAAATTGTGAAAGTGCTGTACTTGTCAGACTTTCTAATTTATCTTTTAAGGCATAATTCAAGTGTTTGCTCTTCTCCGCAACCTTCTGTCAGAGGTAGAATTTCTCATTATTTACTCTCTGTTTTTATAAATATCTATTAATCCACTATCTGTATATCTATCTATCTATCTATCTATCTATCATCTATCTATCATCTTAGTCAGGTTGAGTTGCCATACAGAATACCACAGATGGGGAGAGGGTGTCTTAAACCACAGAAATGTACGATCTCTCGGTTTTGGAGGCTAAAAGTGTAGGATCAAGGCACCGTCAGCGTTGGTATCTGGTGAGTCCTTCCTTCTTGGCTTGCTAACAGCCACCGTCTTTCTGTCATCCAGTGGCCTTTTTTTTTTTTTTCCCAGGTGTACATCCTTGGTATCACTTCCGCTTCTCATAAGGACGTTAGTCCTATTGTATTAGGGCTTCATCCTTGTGACCTCATTTAACCTTAACTACTTTCTTTAAGGCTCTATCTCAAAGTCACGGTGGGGTTAGGAGTTCATCATACAATTATTTTGGAGAATGGGGGACACATTTCGGCCTATTCTGCTATTCTCTATTTCTTTTCTCATTATAGTACTTAAAATTACATAGTAATTGATTACATGTTTCTCTCCTTGTGTTCCTTGAGGGTACTCCCCTTATTTAATTCTCTTTATAGCTTCAATTTATAATGTGTTTCTTGGTTTGTTGTGGTGCTCAATAAGAGAATAACAGTTTTTCAACTTTAATTGGTAATAGGTAAGAGGCTAGCAAAAAGAATTCTTTTACTTTTGCCTCCTTGAGAAAGAACTAGTATTATCCTCACTGCCACATTTGACCACTCTTCCCTGTTACAGGGTTCCTTCAATAATTCATTCAATAAACTTGATGAATTATGATATTTCATCCTATAATAAGTCACATACTGTCTTCTATTACAGTTTGAAAAATATTCTAAAATACAACCTGTAATTTAGCTTCTTTCTGGCATAATCCTTCACATTTTATGGGAAGGTAGAGGGAATGTAGTTGCAAACTCTATATAGGAAATGTATTCAATAAAACTCCTCTCTTTAGATCTCTCTTTCTAACACACACACACACACACACACACACACACACACACACACACACATGCATACACACACACACTCTCTCTCTCTTTCTTCAACCTGGATAGACTCAGACACATTCAGACAGGAATTTAAAATTAAAGATATTAGATTCAAAGGAATACAGTTTTGAAGCACCAAAAGAGTAGACAGTTACATTCTTGTAGTCTTTTAAAGAATCGGTAATTTTAAGCTCATGTACTCAAGTGTGCTGCTGATTGGTTTTCATGTTGTGGACTGCTCTTTTTGTTCAATAGTAAGTTTAAAGACTTTTTCTTCCCAATGTGCAAAATAAATATGCTGAATTTCCTGCAAGGAAAGAATGAAATAGTACTTAAAAACCTATACCAGTATTTGATTTGTAACTTTGAGATACGTTGGTAGATCTCTAACACTGCAGACTTCTTATTTTGAAAATGTTATGATATAGTACTTGCAACCAGCTTTTAAACACGTGAAACAGAAATACCCTAGAGGTTAATGACATTAAAAATCTGCAAATTGTTGGAAGTTCCTTGAGGTTGGAGGTCATATAAGTATAGCTGTCATTCTTTTCCTGGGACTTGACCAAATTTCCTTTAAAAGCAAAAGGTTTTCATCTTGTTTTCCTGAAACATGACCTATGTTAGCAGTCATGATGCTTTATAGCATTGATGCAGCTGCTTACTGAACCATTTAGAGCACCTTTCGATCTGGAAACTTTGATTACATTTTATGATCACTCTCCTAAGGTCAAGGAATTTGATTTGCATCCATCAGGCAAGTAGAAGAAGAAAAGTCTTTCCCAAAGGTTTATCACCACCTCTTCTTACGGGAATACTTTCCAATATTTAATTCATACACATTCAGCTCTTCAGAATTACCTGGGGTATAGATATTTTGTACTTTTTCTTTAATAATTTCCAGACTTAAAAACATAAAATAATAGGCTTTTTAGAAGCTGGAACAAATGCAGAATTTTAATTTATTAGGTTGTTTTAGGTCCCGGAGACTCATTGCCATTTTGAAAGTTTCCAGAAAGCAGAAGTACTTGTTTGTTTGATAAAAACCAAGTAGCCACACATCAGACAATCATTTTCTAAAGGGCACAGAGCTGGTGGAGCCAAAATAATTTAGACTGCAGATGCTGCACCAACTTCCTCCTGGGATTTGGAGAATCAGCCCTGGAGCTGCCATTTCAGAAGCTGTCTCCTAAGCCACATGTGGGAAACCTTAAAACAAATTAAGTCTTGGAAACATTTAATCCTAACACTCTTTGCTAACTTTATTATATCAGTGGTAGTCCTCAGATAAAACATATTTCTCTATTCAGGTCTAATAAAGTTTGGAGAGCTGTGAAAGTCAGAGGATATCAATCCCAGTTTGCAACCTGAAAAAGAAACCTACAAACAGGAACAGGTAAGCTGCTATTCCATGCCCTGGGAGGCAGAGAGAAAAAAGATGGAATTTAATGTTTGAAGTATGGCTGTTCACACAATTTCATTTGACTTGATGCAACTCAGTGTCAAATGGTGGCAAAAGTAAAGAATGTCAGAAAACATGAGTTGTATTAAATGGTTTATGTCGGCTATTTACAAGGTCACCTTAAGTTTCACTACAGAGCTACTAAGATTTCCTATTTTGTCAAAATACCATTACCACCTCATGTGGCATCTACAACATTTTTGAAAAATGAAAAACAATTTTCTTGGGAGTATTTATGCTACAGACCTCTGTATTTAATAAAGATGTCTCAGTAAACTTCAAGGCATCTTCCAACCCTTCATTTTTGTTGGCTTATTCTACAGTTAATTGGTAATCAATCTTTGTCAAGATAAGCAATTTGATCTACCTAAACAGAGTAACAAGTTCAGTTGGGAAGTGATACAAACTCATTTCATTTTAATAGGAACTACACTGCAGGTATTGCATGGGACAGCACAGACATTCTGTTTGTTTCTGTGTTATGGAGAAAGAAATGTCCAGATTTGTCATACATGTACTGATACCACATTTATATATATAAATTATAAAACAGTGTGGTAACTACCTAATTGTATATTAATTACAAATCATTGCTTGAGCATTAATGAGTGCCTAGTGCTGTGCTATGATGGAGAAATTGTTTGGAATTTCAACAAATGAGTAAGGCTGTGTTTACTTGTCTTCAAAACATTAGTCAGTCAATTGTGAAGTTTCATAGAAAAACATGGAAGATGGCCAGGCACAGTGGCTCACGCCTGTAATCCCAACACTTTGGGAGGCCATGGCGGGCAGACCACAAGGTCAGGAGATCGAGACCATCCTGGCCAACATGGTGAAACCCCATCTCTACTAAAACAAAAACATTAGCTGGATGTGGAGGCACATGCCAGTAGTAATTCCAGCTACTCGGTAGGCTGAGGCAGGGGAATAACTTGAACCCAGGAGGTGGAGGTTGAAGTGAACTGAGACTGTGCCACTGCACTCCAGCCTGGTGACAGAGCAATACCCTGTCTCAAAAAGAAAAAAAAGAAAAGCAAAGAAGACAACTCTTGGGGCTGGTAACTTAGCCAAGACAACCTTGAGAGTTTGATTTTACGTTTCATCAGGCTGCTGTAATACTGTGGATAATCCCTAATATGTAATTAAACATGCCTCCTTTCCTTATACTGATGCTGAATTGGTTTCACTACAGGATCCAGAGTTTCTTTACTGAGCACAAGAGGAAAGTTGTGTAGGTGATATTCAGAAAGGTGCAGACATAGTCCAAATGTTGATTCAAAAGAAGAAAAGTATGGTAAAGAAAACGTTGTCTTTGGCATAAGGTTGGTCCAAAATCAGAGAAGTGAAAAGTAAAGGTCATAGGAAGAAGGTAGGTGTGGAATATGCATCCCATTCTAGAGCAAACCTTATTGTAACACAGTTACTTGAATTTCTAGGAATTCAAGAAGCAGAATCTAATAAAATAAAATAGCCTATTAACACCAGCTATCATCTAATAACTTTTGTCTGTGTGTATAAGGGTACAGACTTCAGAGCCAAATGCCAATGTATGCAGTGATTTACGCAGTGCCAGAATTTATAGTTCAATTTTGTTTCCATGTTACACTGTTAGTAACTACTGAAATGCACTTAATGTTGAGCCCATGATCAGGAATACAATCAATACTTGTTTACTTATTTTAAAAATACAATGTAATTTAAATTTAAGTGACTCTTAGGAAGAAAAAGATCTCATAGATTGGCTATTGGTGGTGTGTGTGTGTGGTGTGAGTATGTGCTATGTGCATATATTTGTATTAGTAACGTTTGAGAGTAATAGCAGGTAACAATACCAACTGTTTCCACATGTATAATTTCAGAATATTTAAGAAGAGATAAATCTAATTACTTTCTCTCAGAATCTCAATATACAAGATAAAAGATTTTGAGTTTTGTATTAACTAAACTATACATTTAAAAATTAGCGATATTATCATAAATGCTTTGAAGGAAATAATGCAAGGTTGTGTGTACAAGGGGAACTCCTTTAGATTATGTTTTTACATGGGGAATCTTCTCTGAGGCACTGAATGTAAGCTTATATCTGCAAGGGGAAATGGAACCAGCACTCAGAGACCTTTAGAGGAAAATTGCAGGAAGAAAACATAGCAAAGACAAAGGACCAGAGTCCAAAATACACTTTGAGATTTAGAGAACCTAACTGTCTTGGGACAGTAGTAAGAAAATAGAGAGAGAGGTACCAGGGAGTGTCAGTGATGGGTAGAGTTCAGTTATGTAGAACCACGTAGGCTACAATGAAGAGCTTGAATTTTATTCCAGTGGCATGGTAACCAGGGTGTGATGATAGTGTAATGTATGTTTCTAAAATATTATGTTGCCTGACTCGCTGATAAAGAACTCCAAGTGATAAGACTGAAAAAAAAGAAAGTTAAGCATCTACTTAGTCTAGGCAATGATAATAGACAGTACCACATGAGGAATGTCCTCTCACTTTTTCTATATAAAAACAGGATTAGGTAGGAGGGAGAGAGAGAGGGTGGAAGGGAGGAAGGGAGGGAGGAGGAAGGGAATGTTTTCTCTAAAATAGCATAAGTATAGTTACTTTATAGTCAGTCATTTTATAATACCTTTTATGAAACAAATTTTAAGGTAAGAAACTGTCATTTTTTCAAATATTTAACCATTATTTTTAATCACTTATTCAACTGGTTTGGTTCTGAAGCCAAATAAAGCAGCCTTTGTCTAACAAAAAGTAACCACACGATCTGAATTTTTTAGAACAACATCTATTTGGCATATGTTTTTTCACCATCAAAGTCCAGTATTACCATGCTCATCTATATCCTTTGAGGCTGTAACATATATTTTTTTAAAACTAGGGGTGTGAAATTGGGGTTAGAGAAAGATATGTGGCCTCTGTGGTAGAAGTGTATATGAATTCACAGCTGTGATTTTTAATGGTCATCTTCTTAGAAGCAGCTGAGTAATTTTCCTGCATTCCACTTCTCCATTAATTTGATCAGTTTTAAAAATGTTTTGCGTGGCAGGATGAATATAACTACTTTTTGTGTGCTAGGTATTATGGTAATTATTCCTTTATGTGTTTTCTAAGTTATTAATTCTCAAAACATGCCTGTGATATATATATATTACTACAATTTTAAAACATAAAGGAATAAAGGAACAAAAGCAAAATGAGATTAATTTACTTGCCCAAGGTGACAGTTTGTAAATAACAAACAGCCAGGATTCAAACTCAGATCATCCTGACTCCAAAGACTATGCTCCTGAGTAATGTATTATCATTTTATGCCAGCTAAACCACTATGTCAAACAATTCTATTCTGTAGGTGTGTGTGTGTATAGATATATATATATGTGTGTGTGTGTGTGTGTGTAAAACATGTTTGTAATATATATAAAATATTTAAAATTTATGTGTATTCTTGAACATCGAAGCAATTTTCTATTTAAAATAAATATCTGTTGTCACTTATTTCCGATAGATCTTTAGGGAAGTTGTTAAAAAATTAAAGTTAGTTAGCTTAGTATTTAAAAATTAGTTTTAGATAAAATTAAATATAGATAGAAATTACAATACTACTTCATGCATTGCTATTGAATTATTTTGCATCTGAATAATCCCTTTCGGTCTTCCTTGCCCTGTTATCAGAATTCTGAATTCTGCTCTGTAAAAAAGGTATATGTGCTGTTTGTTTCTATCATCTGTCCCATCCAATTAAAAGTCTTCAATACATTCATTGAATTGACTGAATGATATGATATTAGAAAGAATTATGATTCAGAAAATTGAATGCAGTACAGAATGGAATGTCTATGTTACCTGGGCATATAAAATAAACACAGTTCTTGTTTCTCAAGCTTTGCGTAGTTATCAGATGAAGAGCTGAGCCAATATTTTGAACTGATAAGCCAATATTTTGAACTGATAAGAATAAACATTGCATGCTCTAATTATGATGTCTACACTTCTTGTCTACAAATATTTCCTGGACCATCTTCATATATGCCACATGAGGACCCTCTTCGTTGCTGACCTCATACAAATCAACATCCTTTTTCTGTCTGTCTGTATTCACTTTCATCATATGCAAATAAATAGAAGATATCGAGATGATAAAGTGAAATGCACCTCTTTAGCTATACTACTTCCTAAACAGCATCCATCCTTTTTGCAGTTTTTTTCTAATGGGTAATGTTGATAAAGTATAATATAAAGTAATAAAGAGTACCTTCTCTAAGCATGTCCATGGGTAATATTTCTTTAAAAAAATTTCTCACATGCTGCACTTTGAGGAGACAAGGCAATGTTTCTCCCATAGACAAGTGAGCAAGTTAATGAGGACAAAGGAGATAGATAGCTGAAAAGGAAGATGGACAATCATCTGACACCTGATGGGGTCGTCTTGTAATCTCAAATTTGCACTTGCCCGTGGGGAAATTAGAAGGGAATAGCAATAAACCACTACTTGCTGACAAAGCAGACTGCTTTGTGAAGGCATTCCTACCTATTGACAAATACATGGCAAAGTGTTTTTAATTTATCAGGGTAAATGATAGTTAATTTTCCATTCTAGGGTCAGTCTGCCTCTCTATCTAGATCTGAAGATGCCCATCCAGACCAAAGTTAGAAGACTGGGTAAAAGGGAATAAGAATTAATAGTTGATAATTATCTATGTCATAACACACACACACGAAAAATCAATCTGACAGGAAAAGCCAGACGGATTGTGCAAGACTGGAGAAGAAAAAAACTATATATATATACACACAAACATATGTGTGTGTTTTGTGTGTTCATATTATACTTATTTTATTTCATTCATTCATTTTATTTTTCAGAATTAAAATCTAGCCTGAGTCTTACATAATTTCACCTGTAGTAAGTAAGAATAGCAGTAACAATTTAGGAGTGCCACAGATGTTTGAGCATATACAAGGGTTTTTTTTTTTTTTTTGGCCTATTCTCACTTAGGTGAACTTTTAACTTGTAAATTTATATCAAACTCAAGAAAAGTTTTCAAAATTAGTGTACTTAGCTACTCTTTGTCATCCATTTTTCAGTGGTGTGATTCTAAGATATTTAGCAGATGTTCAATAGAATGAAATACATGGAAGTGGTTTGCTACAAGTTGCAATTAAAATATAATACTTTTCCCCTTACTTTCACATGTTCTGATTTATGAATATAATATCTGAATTCAAGAGAATTCAGTTACAGCATGATCTGAGAAACAGGACATATTCTGGGTGTTTTAAGGCCTCTTCCTCATTCTACCCAGCTTCATTTCAGTTTCCATGAGGCTGACAAAGTGTCTAATCTTGCTTGGTAATAGTTCTAATGTTCCTCAATTTTCATATAGTTATTTGAATAGAGGGATCCTTTCTAACTTGCAGATAGAGGCAAGTATTTGCTTTGTAGGGCTTCATTTTGCCAAGTAGTAAAACTTCACTTAACTATTTTACAGATCTACTTGTTTTCCAAGAATTGTGCTATAATTTGGGAATACTACGATGGATAAGAAATCTATTGAGGAGTTTAAAATCCTGTAAGAAAGCTGGACATAGAAATATCAATTTAAAATATGAGCTTGGTGAGGGCAAAAATACATTTATACTCAAAGAGATGTCAGAAAAGTTTGGAGAGAAAAGGTGATGTTTAAGGTAAGTTTTAAATGCTTAGTGATCATTCCCTAGGCCAGTTGGAGATATTTGTGTGTGTATTTGTGTGTGTTGGGGCTAGGTGTGAGGAAATCAGAAAGTAGCTAAGAAGACAAAATAAAGGCACAGTGCCTGAACCACCTTTTCACAATAAGAGATCCATAAGGAATCTGGAATGGGCAAAGAAAATACTATGAGGAAAGAGGAATGTGGAGTTAAAGAGAAGAGACCAGGTCAAGGAGAGCCTCATGTATCATGCTAGGAGTCTTTATTTATCCTGTGGTAAACAGGGAACCATTAAAGGGTTTTAATCAGGAGCAAACGTGATTAGATTTGCATTTTAGAAAAATCAATCTAGCAGGAAAAGCCAGATGGATTGTGCAAGACTGGAGGGGAAAAACACTATTTAGGAGCGTATTATTATAAATCAGACTGTGGCTAGGGTTTTCACTAGGGTAATACAAGTGGCAATTCAAGAGGAGAGACCAGATACAAGAAATGTGAAGGAGGTACAATTGAGCGAAACTGAGAACTGATTTGTGTTATGGTGGGAGGAAGGGTACACACAACTGAAAAGTTAATAGGATTCTCACTCTAGTTTATGGGCTTTAACGTGGGATTGGACTTAACATGCAAAACTGGAAACCAAATATCCAATATAAATGCAAGAATGAAAAATGTGAAAATGGTTGAGGTTACTTAGAGATCTTATGGACTAGAGAAAGAAAAAGCCAATGATAAAAATCCTGGAGAGAATAATAAATCGTAAGGAAAAAGCAGAGAATTTGGAGTCAGCAAATACCTGGAGTCTCAGCTATTTGGTAGGATGAGATGGGAAGTTCACTTGATCCCAGGAGGTTGAGGCTGCAGTGAACCGTGATCACACCATTGCACTCCAGCCTGGGTGACAGAGTGAGACCCTATTTCAAAGAAAGAGTATAGAATGAGTCTTGGAGTCTTGGAAAGAGTGTCACTATTAAGGCCAGCCTAAGAAAAGGTTTTAGAAGGTAGCCAACACTATCAAATGACTCCTAGTGGTAAAGTAAGAGAAGGACTAAAGGGTTCTCTGAATTTGGCCATTGTTGGTTACTGTTACTCTTTATACAAGTAGCATCAAGTTGAGTGTGGTAGCAGGCACCTGTGGTCCCAGCTAATCTGGAGGCTGAGGTGGGAGAATCACTTGAGCCCAGGAGTTTGGGGCTACTCTGTGCAATATAGTGAAACACTAACTCTAAAACGAAAACAGAAGAATAGAATCAATGTAATAAAGGAATAAAGAATAAAGTTATGGTCATCTTATAGTAATAGATGGGCACAATCGACAATGGACACACTATCTGTAGTATATTGTAGTAGAGTATTTTAGTGAGAATTGAAAAATGTAATTAAAGAAGGATATAAAAACAGAGGTAGTATGTTGCAATGGTGTAAAATAACAGCTTCAAAATGTTTACAGAATAATATAAGAAATTCGTTGACAGGGAAAGGTTAAGTAAATACTGAGCATTAAAGATTATAAACAGAGTACTTAATAATAAAGCAATAGATAATGTTGATAGTTTGTCTTTGTTAATTCTGTTTCTTATGAAAAACACCTAGATGGAAAGTAAGTTTAAAATTGTGGATCTTTTTTTCTAAAATAAAAAATACATACACAAAAAAATTCTAGTTGAAGCACACCAAGTGCTATACAATTTCTGTGCTGTATTTGCACACATGATAATACAAAATTTATAAAGGGAACTTTTTTGGGAGTAGATCTCTAAAATTCATTTATTTGCATGTAGGATGTCACTTTATCTCCCCACAATATGCACACTTATCTACCAAGTTTAGACATGTAAATACATCTTGGATTGTGTAATGTCATTTCATGTTCTGGTCATCTAGTGTTTGGAAGGGACAGACTGAAACTAATTTCAGGCCTATAAAAAATAAATTTTAAAAATCTTGTTATTATAAAAAGAAACTGTTGATACCTAACTAGACAACATTCATATTGAATTATTTTCCCTAAAAGTAATTCAATGGTGTTCTTTAACACTATCCTCTGAAAGAGTAATAATACTCTTTGTATTATTTGTATTTTATTATTTGTATTATTTGTATTTGTATTTATTATTTGTATTGCAAAGCCAATATGACAGTGCAGGACACCCATGAGGAATAACTTAAGAAGAGCTGGGGAGAGCCTATGCCATGGGCCTCTGTCAGTGGCAGACCGTGCTAGCGTGCATCCAGCCAGGACTTGAGCACATGAGAAATCCCAGGAAGTGGTTCTGCATAGCTGGTGCTAGACCAGCTTCACCTGGGAGTGACAGTAGCACTGGGTGGGTGAGAAGCCAGCATCTGAGCAGCGTGAGTGACCTGGCACTGGGGAGTCTGACAGTGGGTGAAGGACCTGACAGCCCCAGGAATGGGAATTCCTATCCAGCCCTTGGCTTTCTCCATTCCAGTGACTGGGTCAGGGCTCAGTCTGCCCTTAGGCTCCCTTTCTACTGGGACACCCATGGTTGCAGTATCCCTGGTTGCAATATCCCTGGTTGCAGATTGTGGAAGGAAGTCAATCTGTGTCAGTGGAACTTGGAAAGATAATTGACTCATGTGGGGATTAAACCTATGACCTTGGCTTCATTAACATTTTGTCACAACCAACCATGCTAAACAGCCTAAGGCCCCAAAACTAATATAACATAGGTGCATAATAAACAGTTTCAAATAAGAACATGCAGACTTATCACAAGTCTAAAATAAGACTTTAAAACAAAAAAATAACTAAATAAAATAAAATTTAAAATCAAACGTTTCTCTTCCAAACAATAATAAGATGAATTTTAAGAGCTTGTCTTGCAAATCTCACTTGAGGTTATTTTTGCCTGCAAATCAATACATGTATGTGGCATTTGTATTCTCACGATAAAGATATTAGTGATAGTTGTTTAGTAACATTCCTAATGGATGAAAATAGTATGAATCAGAAATAGCATTAAAAATTGGTCAGCATGGCTAGGCGCAGTGACACACACCTGTTCCCAGCACTTGGGAGGCCAAGGCAGGCAGATCACGAGATCAGGGGTTCGAGACCAGCCTGGCTAATATGGTGAAACCCTGTCTCTACTAAAAAAATACAAAAATTAGCCAGGCATGGTGGTGCGTGCCTGTAATCCCAGCTACTTGGGAGTCTGAGGCACGAGAATCACTGGAACCCAGGAGGCAGAAGTGCAGTGAGCCGAGATTGTGCCATTGCATGCCAGCCTGGGCGACAGAGCAAGACTCTGTCTCGAAAAAGAAATGATCAGCATAAGTGTTCAGTTTTCAAATCTGACATGCAAAGATCTTGGAAATTGTCACTCCCATCCTAATAACAAGAAACAAAAAATCTGAACAAAATGATAACCAACAACTTTTCTTGTATACAACAGAGAAAGTTGCACTGCACATCTCCATACGAAAAGTAGAGAATGTTGACTATGGAGAGTCACAGATGAGGTCTGCTTACTTGGAGCAGAAGCTGCTAGAGCATCAAAATTACAGAAACACTAAAGTGATAATTTAAAAAAGTGATAGAGGCTGAATGTAAACTTGCATGAGAATGAGAATCCCTTGAGGGCAGCAGTTTTCGGCAAATCCTACACTGTTGTGGATACTACCTCCAGGAACTTTGCCAGGTCCCAGACTAAAAATCCCTGAAGATCTTTGTCAGTACCAGAAATGAGAAGACAAAAGTAAGCATTGTGAAATATGTCCAGAGTGTTCTCCAAAATAAAAGCCTCTCTTCAGTGGAAAAGATATTTGAAGAATCTGACTTCACCTGAAGGAAGGCTCTTCCTTTCAGGACTTTCAAACCAGTCCTGATAAGGTTTGGATTTGTGTCCCCACCCCAAATCTCATGTTGAATTGGTGGAGGGGCCTGGTGAGAGGTGATTGGCTCATGAGGGTAAATTTTCCCCTTGCTGCTTTCATGACAGTGAGTGAGTTCTTGCCAGATCTGATGGTTTAAATGTGTGTGGCCCTTCCCCCTTCTCTGTCTCTCTTGCTACCCTTGTAAAAAGTACTTGTTTCCCCTTCACCTGCCACCATAATCATAAGATTTTTTAGACCTCCTAGTCATGCTTCCTATTAAGCTTGTCAAACTGCAAGTCAATTAAACCTCTATTTTTCAAAAATTACCCAGTCTTGGGTAGTCTTCATAGCAGTGTGAAAACACATGAATATGGGAAATTGGTACCAGGAAAGTGGGTCACTGCAATAAAGATACCTGAGAATGTGGAAGTGACTTTGGAACTGGGAAACTGGCAGAGATTGGAACAGTTTAGAGGGCTCAGAAGAAGAAGGGAAGATGTGGGAAAGTTTAGAAATATCTAGAGAGTTGTTGAATGGTTTTGACCAAAATGCTAATAGTGATATGGACAATGAAGTCAGGCTAAGGTGGTCTCAGATGGGGATGAGGAAATTGTTGGAAACTGAAGGAAAGGTCACTCTTGCTGTGCTTTAGCAAAGAGATTGGTGGCATTCTGCCCCTACCCTAGGCTGGAGAGAGATGATTTAGGATATCTGACAAAAGAAATTTCTAAGCAGCAAAGCATTCAAGAAGTGGCCTGGCTGCTGTTAACAGCATACAGTCATGTGCATTCACAGAGAAATGGTCTGAAATTGGAACTTATATTTAAAAGGGAAGCAGAGAATAAGTTTGGAAAATTTGCAGACTGACCATGATGATAGTAAAGAAAAACCCATTTTCTGGAGAAAAATTCAAGCTGGCTCAGAAATTTATGTAAGTAAAGAGAAGCTAAATGTTAATAACCAAGACACTGGGGAAAATGTCTCTAGGGCATGACAGAGACCTTCATAGCAGCCTCTCCCATCACAGGCCCTGAGGCCTAGGAGGAAAAAATGGTTTTGTGTTCCAGGCCTAGAGCCCCACTGCTGTGTGCAACTTTGGGACATGGTGCCCTGCATCCCAGACTCTCCACTTCCAGCTGTGGTAAAAAGGGGCTAAGGTACAGCTCAGGGCATTACTTCAGAGGGTGCAAGCACCAAGCCTTGGCAGCTTCCACTTGGTGTTCGGCCTGTGGGTGTGCAGAAGACAAAAGTTGAGGTTTGGGAATCTTTGCCTAGATTTCAGAGAATGTAATGCCTGGATGTCCTGGCAGAAATCTGTTGCAGAAGTGGAACCATTATGGAGAACTTCTACTAGGGCAGTGAGGAGAACAAATGTGGAATTAGAGTCCCCACACATAGTTCCCACTGGAACACTGCCACTGGAGCTGTGAGAAGAGGGCCACCCTCCTCCAAGACCCCAGAAGGGTAGAACCATTGACAGCTTGCACTGTGAAGATGGAAAAGCCATAAGCACACAATGTCAGCTCATGAAAGCAACCAAAAGGGCTGTACCCTGCACAGCCACCTGTCCAAGATCTTGGGAGCCCACCTCTTGAATCAGCATGCCCTGGATGTGAGACATGGAGTCAAACAAGATTATTCTGGAGCTTTAAGATTTAATAACTGACCTGCTGGGTTTTGGATTTGCACAGGGCTTATAGCCCTTTTGTTTTGGCAATTTCTCCCATTTGAAACAGCAGTATTTACCTAATGCCTGTACTCCCATTGTAATTTGGAAGTAACTAAATTTTTTTAAATTTTACAGTTCCCTAGACAGATGAGACTTATTTTGTCTCAGATGAGACTTTGAACTGTGGACTTCTGGGTAAATGCTGAAATGATTTAAGCCTCAAGGACTGTTGAGAAGGGATAATTGTATTTTTGTAACATCTGTAGGACATGAGATTTGGGAGGAGCCTGGAGTGGAATGAAATGATTTGGATATGTGTTCCTGCCCAAATCTCATTTCAAATTGGAGGAGGAACTTATTAGGTGGTGATAGGATAATAGGAGCAATTTTTTCCTTTTCTGTTCTCTGGGTAGTGAGTGAGTTCTCATGAGATCTGATGATATAAAGGTGTGTGGCACTTCCCCTTTTTCTCTTTCTCTCCTGCCACCATGGTAAGTAGTGCTTGCTTCCTCTTCACCTTCCACCATGATTGTAAATTTCCTGAGCCCTGAGTCATGCTTCCTGCACAACTGTGAGTCAGTTAAACTTCTTTTTTCATAAAGTACCCAGTCACAGGTAGTTCTTTTATAGCATTGTGAAAACAGACTAATACAAGTCCCTACCAGACTTCCCTTCTCACCCCAGAAGCAGGTGAATAAAAGCTGTAACAATGGAGAACATTTACGAAGGGCACAGACCAGAGACAGAGACCACCAAAAGACCGAGATTAATCTTACAGAACACTCCTTTTCACATATGACAACTACAACAACTGGACTCCAGTAAAGTAACAGAGGATTACAGATAATAGAGCTACAAGAAGACATGCACTTTCTGAGGATTAGTACTCAGGAAAGTCCAAAGTCAAAAAGGAGACAAAAAGGGTGTTGGATGAATCTGAAGCATCTGGAATGTAAAGCTCTAACAAACATTGACTGCACACAAACTCTGAGCCAGATTAACATAAATCCTCAAACTAAAGGCCTATTGACCTCAGTCCCTAATCCTTACATGCCTTATCTAGCTTTCAGCAAAGAATTGCAAAGCATGGCAAAAAAGGCAGGAAAAAATATAATCTGAAGAGACAAATGAACAACAGAAACAGACTCAGATTTGACACTAATTTTGGAGTTATCTGACAGTTTTTAAAATAAAAACTGTAATATATAATGAGAATAGAAACAGTAAACAACATGTGAGAACAGATGGATCATGTAAGCAGAAGGACAGAAATATCACAAGAGAACTAAAAGAATATGCTAGAAATAAAAACCAATCTAACAAAAATGAAGGATGCTTCTGATGGGCTTGATAGAGTGGACCTAACCAAGAAAAGAATCAATGAGCTTGACGATAGATTAATAGAAATTTCTCTTTGAGAAGTATAATATATATGTATTTAGAATACTTATAAGGAGAAGGAAGAATAGTAGGAGTATTTGAAGTAATAATGGCTGAAAACCTTTAAAAATGACAAACGTCACAACACATCCAGGTAACACAAATCAAATTACATAAGTAAAACAAACAGAATATCAACAGCATGTAGTTATACAATATTTGAACTGCAGAAAATAAAAGACAAAAAGGAAATATTGAAAGAAGATGGGAATAAAACATTCTACCTAGAGAAACAAGATAGCAATTATAGTAGAATTCTCAAAAACAATGCAGGTAAGGAAAGAGTGGAATAAAATATTAAAAGTCTGAAGAAAAGAAAAACCAAAAAACTCCATCAACTTTAAATTACTTACTAATCAAACTTATACTTCATAAGTGACAGAGAAATACATTCTTTCACAAACAAAAACTGATAAAATTGATCATTGCCGAAACTTCTATCTTACATCAGTTTGTGCTGCTGTAACAAAATACCATAGACTGGGTGGCTTAAGCCTTAGGAATGTATTTCTCACAGTTCTGGAGATAGAAGTACAAGATCAAGTTGCAAACAAGTTCAGTGTCTAGTGAGGGCTCTCTCTTTGGGCTGCAGATGCCTGCCTTCTGCTGTGTCCTCATATGATAGAGAGGGAGAGGTATGGTGTTTTTTTCTGTATAAGGGTACTTATATACTATTATGTGGGTCCTGTTTTTTTATACCTTATTCTCTCTCAAGGCTCACCTTCAAATACCATCACATTTAGGGCTGGGGTTTCAACATACGAATTTTGGGAAAATAAAGCCAATCAGTTTATAACATCTTCCTTACAAGAAATGTTTAATGAAGTTTATCAAATTAAAGGCAAAAGATATAGTCAGAAAGGAAGACTGTTAAGTAGGAATAAATAAAAGAAAAACTTTCTATTTTTAATTGATTAAAAATAACTTTTGAAGTAATTTTAACAACAAAATATAGAGTGATTACATGGATGTAGATAAGTGAAATCAATGACAACAATGTCATAAAGGATGGGAAGGAGGAATTTGAAATATTGTTATACATGTGAAGGGTTACTGACCTATGTAATAATGGACTTAGATTTGTTGAAAGAGTATATAAGAAACTCTAAGAAACTATTACATTCAGAAATGAGAAGTAGAATTGTTATCTATAGAATGAGAGAGCAAGGAACCACATAAAACACTCAACTAATATCTAGAAATCAGAATAAAAAGAAAAAAAATGACAAAAGAACAAATGGAATTAATAGAAAAAGAGTTATACATATAGTCAATATTAATCCAATTATGTAAAAAATCACTTTACATGTAAATGGATCATATGCACCAATTAATAGACAGAGCCTGTGAGAGTGGATGAAAAGAAAAAAAAAACAGGATTCAACTTTGTTATCTATAACAATTCAATTTGAAAGACATGGGTAGGCTAAAAGTAAAGAGATAGTGAAAAATATATTACACTGCAGTTAAAAGAAAACTAGAATAGCTTTACTAATTTCAGACAAAGAAGACTTCAGAAGAAGGCAAATTATGAAGGAGAAAGAGAAGCATTACATAATGATGAAGGGGTCAATTCCCAGGGAAGACATAATTCTAAAAGTATATGCACATAACAACAGGGCATCAAAATATGTAAAGCAAAACACATACAATAGAAAGGAGTAAATAGATTATTATAGTTTCAGACTCTTCTTTCAGTACTTGATAAATCGAGCAGGCAGAAAAATCAGTAAGGATATAAATGACATCAAAACATTATTAGTCACATGTATCTAATTGACATCTATAGAGTACTTCATATAATATCAGAATACACATTCTTTTCTAGTTTACATGGAGAGATCACCAAGACAGATAACATTCTCAGCCATCAAACACAACTTAAAAATTTTAACAGAATGAAAATTATATGAAATATTATCTCATGTCACAGTGGAATTAAACTAGAACTTAGCAGCAGAAAAAATTCTAAATGTCAAGAGAAATTTGGAAATACTTAAAACTGAACAAAAATTAAAACACGACTTAGAAGTTGTGGCACTTATGCAGCAAAAGTGGTGCATAGCAGAAAATTTATAGCATTAAATTCAAATATTAGAAAGGCAGAAAAATCTAAAATCAGTAACCTAAACTTTTACTTTAGGAAACTAGAGAAGAAAGGGTAATTTAAGTCTAAAGAAGGAGAAGAAAATAAATAATAAAAATTAGAGCAGAAATCAATGAAACTGAAAACAGGAAAAGAATAGAGAAAATCACAAAATTAACAGCTGGTTCTTTGAAAAAAATCAATAAAATTGATTAACCTTTAGCCACATTAACCAATAAAATATGAGAGGAGATAAATTATGAATCTCAGAAATGAAGTTAAGAGACATGACTATCAACTTCATGGATATCAAAAGGATAATAAAGAAGTATTATGAACAACTCTATGCCCACAATTTTCATAGCTTAGAGAAAATATTCCTTGAAAGACACAAACTACTGAAACTCACACAAGGAGAAGTAGATAATCTCAACATACTACATCTATAAAAGCAATTCGGCCGGGTACAGTGGCTCGTGCCTGTAATCCCAGCACTTTGGGAGGCTGAGGCAGGCGAGATCACGAGGTCAGGAGATCCAGACCATCCTGGCTAACACGGTGAAAACCCGTCTCTACTAAAAATACAAAAAATTAGCCGAGTGTGGTGGCATGCGCCTCTAGACCCAGCTACTTGGTTAGGCTGAGGCAGGAGAATCACTTGAGCCTGGGAGGCGGAGGTTACAGTGAGTCGATGTCGCGCCACTGCATTCCAGCGTGGGCAAAAGCGTGAGATTCCGCCTCAAAAAAAATAAAACAAAATAAAAGCAATGGAATTCATAGTTAATGTTCTTTTAAAAATCACCAGGGAAAGAGGGATTCACTTGTGAAGTCTACCAAATATTTTTGGAAAAAATCCTATCAATTCTGTAGAAACTTTTTCAGAAAAAAAAAAATAGTAATAATAAATCCTGAAAACACTTCTAAGCTTATTCTATAGGGCCAGCATTATCCCAATTCCAATAACGATAAAGACATTGCATTGCAAGAAAATAAAATAAAGACCAAAATCTCTTATGAACATACAGGCAAAACTTGTCAAAACGTTTTGTTATGCAAAAAGTTCATTTACTTAACATCAAAATATGATTTATTAAAGAAAAAAAGTGACAAAATGGACTTCATGAAATTAAAACTTTTGTTCAGTGAAAAAGCCTAGGAGGATAAAAAACAAATTACAAGCTGGGAAAAAGTATTTGCAAATGACCTATCCATCAAAAGAATTGTGTTTGAAATATACAGAGAAGTTTTAATACTCAACGGCAAATAAACCATCCAACTAGGAAATGGGCAAAAAAAAAAAAAAAAAAAAAAACCTGAAGAGACATCACAGTGAAAAGGTTATATGGATAGAAAATAAGCACATGAAAAGATGTTTTAACACCATTAGTCATTTAGGGAAATGCAAACTAAATTTGCAATGAGATAGTACTACTCACCTCTCAGAATGATTAAAAGAATAATTGTGATAACACTAAATGCTAGTGAGTATGTAAAGAGATTGAACGAATCACTCATACATTGCTGGTGGGAATGTAAAATGGTACCTTAAGTCTGGAAAATAGCTTTGGAAATTCTTATAAAACTAAACACATGATTATTATATGATCCAGCCATTGCCCTTTGGGGCATTTATCCCAGATAAGTGAAATTGTATGTTTAGGCAAAAACTGAACTGAAATGTTTGTGACAGCTTTATTCATAAAATACTCTCAAATTATAAACTAACCAAAATATCCTTCAAGGTTGAATGGCTAAACAGTGTTTTATCCACACCATAAACTATTGTGTGGCAATAAAATGGGACTATTGATATAAACCATAACTTGAATGTTTCTCAAGTATATTATGCTGAATTTAAAAAGCTGAAGTCCCAAGGTTGTATAATGAATGACTGTATTCATATAACATTGTTGAAATACAATTATAGAAATGTAGAACAGATTAGTGGTATTCAGGTGTTAGGCATGGAAGCAAGGTAGGTGCAGCTATGCAAGGGGTAGCACAAGCATGTTACATAGTGATGGAACAGTTCTGTATCTTTATTGCAATAAAGGTTATGTGGATCTGGAAATGTGAAGAAAAATGTTTAGTACTATAAACAAACAGATACAGACACATGGGAAATAGCTTGGCACTGGTGAAATCTGAATAAGCTCTGTGAATTGTGTCAGTGTCATTTCCTGGTTTTGAGATTGTACTACAGTTATGCAAGTTACTACCAGTGAGGGAAATTGGGTGAAAGGCACATGGGACTGCTTTTGCTTTCTATATTTTTTAACAACTTCCTGTGAATCTATAATTATTTTAAAATTAAAAACTCAAATAACTTTGTCAGGATTTTTTACTCTGAGTAGCATTCACAGGACTTAAACATGAGCCTGACCCATTACCATTTTACACTAGACAATGTGGTTTTGGTTATTACATGCTAATTAAACATGCATTATCTCATATACTTACCATTTTTGTTGTAAAAACACTTAAAATCTACTCTGATTTGTAAACTAACCAAAATGTCCTTCAAGGTTGAATGGCTAAACAGTGTTTTACCTACACCATAAACCTTTGTGTAGCAATAAAATGGGATAGACTATTGATATAAGCAATTTTCAGTATTTAAAAAAAAAATTATAATCCATTAATTTGGAAAACTCTTCCTATGAATGTCAAAAAATGAAGAAATAAATATCACTTGTGTGTTTAAGTCATCTTTTCCGTATGCTGCTACATTTGCTGTGAGTGTGAAGATCATTCTGTGAAAGAGGCAGGAGAATTTGGTATACTGATTTACATGTGTATGTAGTGCTTTTTATCTTTGAAAACCTTCTTACACATCTCACATTGTATGAACATTACCATAACCATAGGTTTTGCTTCAAAAAGAGATATTATGTTAATTTTTCAAATTAGAACATTTAATCTCATAGGTTAAACATGGCATCTGATAGCACACTAAAGGTTATGGATAAAATGCTGGATAAAAGCCGTTTTTCTAATCTCTTGTATTCTACAATGTGCTTTTGGTTATTGCATGTTTTATCTTCTCACTGAATATATAGACCGTTATAACCAAAAGTTTATTTTTATGTGCTACTGTAAAACACATACACACACACCCCCAAAAGCAATAGAGTGGGAAATAAATGTAGTCCTTCTTCAATAAGATTGAACAAAGCAAGTCACATATGAACATATGAATGCAGATGTTAAGTATATTCATGGGGAAAATGTTAACGATAATTCTTAACCGTTTTATGACTACTTAGAAACTAAAGCTGTGAGCACTAGAAAATATCATGTCCATTCTAAGAACAATTCAAGAAAAATTGAAATTTATTAACTTTTTAGACATGGATGATGATTAGAATACATTTAAATATCATTGCCCAATTATAGTTATATATTTTAAGAGGGACATTAAAATTAGGATTAATCTAAACAATACTAGCTTGGATAGTGCAGAGTATCATGGGAGTCTTATAAGAAGAAATTGAGAGGATTGAATTCCTTAATGAAGATTTAAAGATAAGATTTTAGGGAAGCATCAGAAATATCCTGACAGAATTATGTTTTCTATAATAGAAGAAAGAAAAAAGTAGCTCTCTACATGATATACTTAGCCCAGATAGGAAACAAAATTATAAAATTCATAAAGATCCAAAGGTAAGAACTATTTCATCAAGTGACAAGCTCATATTATCGAGATTATTAAAGCACAGTTATCAACACACTTCTCAAGTACCAGTATAAGGTTTCTTATCTGTAAAAGATATTGTCTTAGTCTGTATTATGCTGCTATAACCGAGTCCCACAGACTGGATAATTACAATGAAAAAAATTAATTTGATCTATAGGTCTGGAGGCTGGAAAGTCCAAAATCAAGGCAACTGGTAAGGGTTCTCTTGCTGCATAAAATGTGGCAGAAGGCATCACACAGTTGAGAGTGAAGAAGAGAGAGCAAGAAGGAGCCAAACTCACTCTTAATAACAAATTGACTTCTGTGATAACAATCTTTTTGTCAGGAAAAAGTAATGCTCAGGCCATATCCATTTCCATGTCCTTCTTGGTTTTTATTCTTTTCTCTATGTGTTATCTCTTTTATTATATTTCTCATCTTGTCTTCTTTTCTGCTGAATTCTTGCTCTTTTTCAAGTTTCCATTTTCCTCCCTCCATATATCCACATTCTTCTCTCAGCCCTTATTGTTCTTGAGGTTTTGTTAACTTTATTTAAAAATGCTTTTTGATTGACAGATTTGAAAAAATTGTGTATATTATAGTATAAAATGAGATGTTCTGAAATATGCATGCATTGTGGAATAGCTAAATTGAGCTAATTAAAATATGCATTATCTCACATACTTATTTTTTATTATAAAAACACTTAAAATCTCAGCAATTTCAAAGAATACATTATTAACTATAGTCACTATGTTGTGTAATAGTTTTCTCAAATGTATTCCTCCTATCTAACTGAAATTGTATATCCTTTGATCAACATTTTCCCAACTCGTCCTCACTTCCAGCCTCTTATAACCACCATTCTACTCCCTGCTTCTGAATTTAACTTGTTTCGATCCACAAATAAGTGAAATCTCCCCTCTTCTTTTCTAAAAGATATTCTAGAGAAGCACTAATGCATAGCAAAATGTCTTAAGATATGCAAACTCAGATCTCTAATAAGTTATACTTTTATTAGTTTTACTAAAGGATATGGTTAATCTTTCTGGGACATCTAATCTTTCAGTGATATAAGAATTGCTATAGTTCACCACATTAACTAAGTGGTGTTCCTTAATGCACCATGAATGTTCACTTGAGATTTTTGGCCAAAGGCATTGTCTTCTGAGATAGAGAAAAATCATACTTTAGTAAGATGTATACCATTGGTTTTAAAGGAAAAAGAGTTTAAAGTTTCTAGCTCTTTCTCCACATGTTTCAATTATCACAACACCCATCAACACCACACTCTACCACTACCAAAGAAAAGTGCTAATTGGATTGATCAAAGGACACTAATTAGACCACTTTTTGTTGTGGTGTATCATTAACTGGAGAGGTAGTCTATATTGGGAAATAGGTGGCCTTTACTTTCTGGAACCTTTTTATAAATGCAGAGTGATAAAGTGGGCTGGGATTCTCCCTCTCATTTCCCAACACTTCTCTCTTTCATCTTAGTCTCAGCATCTGTCTCTAAATCTTTTTTGTTTTCCTGTACCTCTCTTTCTTTGCCATGAGAAATCAGTGAGGATAGATTATCCGGAAGGTAACTGCCAAATCATTGTCCTACCTCTAAAACACTTTAAGTCTGAGGGCTGGATGTCTTTTCTCTAAACAATAGGGAAAGCTCTTTTCTCAACTCTCTTCACTTTTTAAAAATGGATATGATACAGGGTTGTCTATTCTTGGTGCTGGAAAAGAAATGTCTGAGCTGTGGGTATAAAAGTGAAAGTGCAGCCTGTTCTGGACTGCAGTTCTGGACTCAAGGCTGCTCTGTAATTAAGCAAAAAAGATACTTCCATTTCTCCTAGTGATGCTCATTAAAGTTCTTCCTAAACTAGAATTTGGAACGTCTACCTAACAATAATATATTTCTTTTGTGAACTGCAAGGGAAGAGTTATTGATTAGTACAAGACAGGACTCAAGTTATTCTGGATTTGGTCAAAATCTACCATAATGCTATTTTGTTAATATCTGACACAAATTCTATATCCTCCTTCTCTTCCTCCCCCATACTTTCACTAAAGTGTCTACCCTGTGACATCTGTTATATTGGAATCAATATAAAAAAATTCCCTTAAGAAAAAGATTGACTCCTCTGATGCACTATTAAATGTTACAGTTCAAATTTGTAATAGAAATTCAATAAACCTGATCCTTCAGTTAACCAAAATTGTTATTCTCTCAGCTTTTTAAGGAAAAAAGTCAAATGACCCCCCAAAAGAAATAATAAACTAGGTTGATATCAGGGCTTTGGTAAAAATGCAATTTCCAGAGTTTTACTTATATTTACTAGTGTTTCAGTCTAATCTATACCCATAAAATGAGGATTGATGTTTAGAATGATGTCCCTAAGGCATTGCTAGATTCTGAATCATGAAAGATTCAATTACTTCAATAAACTGAACTTAACTATCTTAGGAAAGATGATGAATACAAATAAGAAATATCATCAACAAGCAATGCTCAAATACAGAAGCTTTATGATTATCAGGTAACTAGCACTTCTGATTATTGGAAACTATCTCTAAGCATCCTAGAAAACTGAAGTATACTGTATCCACTTCCTTGTGGTTCAGCTCATTGTAGTATAGCCCCCCAAAATAGTAGTATTTGGGTTATCTAGAGTTACCTAGATAATAAATGACTAGCCAAAGACTCAAAATATTTTCAGTTAGTTCTACTTCATCTCCTCTGCTACAATCTTATATTTTGCTTGGATCCCTGAACTGGCCTTTTCTTCTACTGTCTTACCCCATATCATCTATCTGTACCAAAGACAACAACATGATTTTTTTAAACCAAATTAATTTCCTTACTTCTAATTTATTTTAGAAGAGTCTACAAACACTGTTATGATCTGGCTTTATCTTTTTATCCAACTTCTTTAATGCCACTATCTTCCTTCTCACTATGATACTGACAAATAGGATCATGCAGTCTCCTCAAATATGCTTCAAAAACAACCTAGAAATGGATCCTGTATAAATGAAGATTTAGTATATAATGGTGTTTCCAGTAACTCTATTATTGAGTAAATGATGCAACCAAAACTGATGGCCATATGGAGAAAAGCAAAATTTAGGCTTTATCTTATATTACAAATACAATGTAAATCCGAGATGAACTACATACATACATGCAATAATCATAATTATAATATTACAAATGTAAAAACATAGTACTATAAGTGTAAAAATAATAATGATAACACCAAAGGAAAATCAACTTAAGTATAAAATTAGGTTAGGGAATCCCCCAAACCCATATTCATAGTATAAAAATTAAATTTGCATAGAGAAGATCCCACCAACTATACCAATAATAAAGCAGCAAATTTGGGAAAAATATGGGAAATATAATAGAAAATATAAACAAACACTTAAAGACAGATAAGAAAGGAATAAACAACCAACATAAAAGAAAAATGAAGACAAAGATATTAATAGGCATTTCACAAAAGGGCAAATCCAAATTGCTAACAAACATGAAAAGATGCTCAGACTTAGTGGTCATCAAGAAAGCAATATCAAAATAACCTGAAGGTATCATATTTACTTATGAAACAGACAAAAATTTAAAAATCCAAAGGGTTTATTCCCATTGTTACCAGTGATGCAAGTGAGAGAGCATATTCATTTGTTATTGTTGGAAATGTAAGCTGTTGCAGCTGTTTTAGGATAGCTTACTAATAACTTTTAATAAAATAATGAAAATTATAACTCTACAATCAAGTAAGGGTAAGCTTTCTCTGGGAATGTTAAGCAAGCTTAAAAATGCATGTGTGTTTATGTGCTTCTGTTTGCTTATGTCATTTCAGAATTTTTTGGTAGCAAAAATTTTAAAAATGTATACTTTTAATATGGTTTGCCTGTGTCCCCACCCAAATCTCATCTTGAATTTTAACTCCCACAATTCTCACATGTTGTGGGATGAACCTGGAGGGAGGTGATTGAATTATGGGGGTGGATTTTCCTGCACTGTTCTCATGATAGTGATTAAGCCTCATGAGATCTGATGGTTTTAAAAAGAGGCATTCCACTGCACAAGCTCTCTCTTTGCCTGCTGCCATTCATGTAAGATGTGACTTGCTCCTCCTTGCCTTCTGCCATAAGTGTGAGGCCTCCCCAACCATGTGGAACCTTAAGTCCATTAAACCTCTTTATTTTGTAAATTGCCCAGGCTTGGGTATATCTTTATTAGAAGCATGAAAACAAACTAATACATTTATGCTTATTTATGATGGAAGGAATAGCAAGACAATGTGGAAGAAAACATGATCAAGAGAGGTTATGGGGAGGGGAAGAGATCATGGGAGAAGGGCCTGCTTCGCATGGCTGGCTCTCTTCCCTCCAAACAACCTTTCAAAAATAGCACCACATCCCAATTTTCTGTTTTTCTTTTTTTTTTTGACTTTTTAGCACTTAATACACTACTCATTTATATATTCATTGCTCTTTCTCTTCACTATGGATATAGTTTGGTGATCCTACTCTGTCTTGTTCATCATGGAATGTCATTTCAGACAACTATGATTGCACAAAACAGGTACTCAATACCTGTCTGTCAATTTAAGAAGTGTTTTCATTTTAGTCTCACTTTTGTATCTGCAGATCCCTTGTCACCCCCTCAACTAAACAGTTCATTGCATGACAGTATATAGGAGCTACTTTGAATTAGAACAGAATTTGTTAAATCCACAATCCATCCCAACTACTGGGCTAGTGCCTTATAAATTTTGGTTAGTATAATGTTTTCTACAAACCATATCATGATTTCCCGTATAGAATGATAAAACAGAGTTATATAATTTAAGTAAATTCATTACTAAATTATCAAAGGGTACAGACAAAATTTTTAACAATATCTATTTGTTTTCCCAATCGTTGGCATTTACATTCTACCATACTACTATGCTACCAGGAAAAATAAAAGAGGACACTAATTAAATGGAAACGATAATTATTTTCTTCTTCCCTGTGTCACGCACCTTACTTAGTGTTCACATGCACTGACTCATTTAATTTACGCAGAAAATTGCATATTTTATATGTAAAACATTATATATATACACATACATATGTGTATACTTATGTGTGTGTGTGTGTGTGTATATATATATATGCACAGCAAGAATTACAACACAGAGCATCCATGTCTACATTAAGCATACTCTGCCATGTGGTATAATTATTTAAATCTTAAAATCTACTTTTGAGTTTAAAAGTTCATTTTAAAGTTATTATCTTCAATTTCAGATGACTCAATTTGTAAAAGTGAGCATCATTATCTTTCTATTGTAAAACCCCAGACAATTTACTTAACTTCTCTAAGCCTCAGTTTCCTCATTGATAAATGCTGATAATAATACTATCTACCTCATAATATAATTTTGAAGATTAATCAGTTAATGTCACTAAAACTAGATGTGTTTTAAGGAAGTAGTCAAGAAATATCAACTATGAAATAGTATTTTTACAATGATTAGGTGGCACCTGAAACTCAAAAAGTTAAGTGACCTGTATAGAACTTGATAGAAAATAGATGGGAAAAGTGTAGAATTTATTTTATTATATTATTTGATATTCTTCTTCATTGCCTTACACTAAGGTGTCCACTGAAGGAAATTTATTATTTGATTAGTATTCGGGTGGTTAAAAGTGAGTACTACTGCCTCTTAACTAGAGCATAGCCTCCAAAGTCCTTTTTTCGGTCTACCAGTGAATGAAAAATCAGAGAGAGTTCCTGCTGCTTCTTTTAACAGTTTCTTGGGGGTTAAGAAGTAAATGCTCATGATAGTCACTGTTGCAGACCCTGAGATTTCACTATTATCAAATCTGTCAGAGCTAATTCTGCTTCACTAGGGTCACTGCTGTTGAGTCTCTGTTTGTAGTGATTGACAGTTGTAGGTATTAAGAACCTAGGGTTATGTACCTCTATGATCAGGGTTTCTGTAAACAAGAGTTGACAATCTGGGCCATTTGACAGTATGCAGACAAAGGGTCAATCAGAGCATCTGGGCCTTAATTACTTGGGTTCATTAAACTTCAGATGACACTGATACTCATTTTCATTCAAACGAAGATGTAAAATATGCCTTGCTTTAAAAACAACTTTTAATTATAAGCTGTGTTTATTAAAACCAAGGCATATTATATTTTCTCTTTTGTTTCAATTCATAGAGTTAATACTGTTTTTTTCATTATAGAAGCTTTTTATGATATCAGCAACATTGGATTTGTCTTGGATAAATCTGTTATTTGGAAGATACTAAAAATATTATTTAAATGAGGTCAAATTTTTGTATTCATAAGAGTACATATAATCAACATTTATGTAAAACCTCCTGGACTTATTTATAACCTGAGGCCATTTCTTAATTTGATTTACTTTCTCCAAATTCATCCTTTCTTTCAAAATACTAGTTGTTATAGTATTGTGAACAGCAATAACAAATTAACACTGACTTGTAAGTAATCTTGGATGGGTTAATTAACTTAAGTATACTGGTCACCAGAGTGCTCACTCTCCTTAGTCTTTCCAAAGTTTTCTGGATGTATATACAAAAGAAAAGAAATCAGTAATTTGGAGAAATACCTGAACTCCCATATTTAGTGCAGCACTATTCACAGTAACTAAGATATGCAATAAACCCAAGTGTCCATCAGTAGATGAATGGGTGAAGAAAATATGGCACATGTACATAATGGAACACTATTCTGCCATAAAAATAATGAACTTCTGTCATTCACAGCAATATGGATGGAAATGGAGGACATTATGTTAAATAAAATAAGCCAGCCATAGAAAGACAGGTACTGCATGTTCTCACTCACATATGAGAGTTAAAAACAAATTGAACTCATAGATATAGAGAGTGAAATGAAGATTAAGATAGGCTGGGAAGAGCATTGGGAAGGGGGGATAAATAGGTGGTAGTTAATTGTCACAAAAATACAGTTGAATAAAAGGAATATCTAGTGTTGGTAGCACAATAGGATGACAATAGTTAACAATAATTTATTGTGTATTTCAGAGTAACTGAAAGAGTGGAATTGAAATGTTTCTTAACACAAAGTAACAATCAATGCTTGAGGTGATGTATATCCCAGTTACCCTCATTTGTTCATTACACATTGTATGCTTGTATCAAAGTACAACATGTACCAAATAAATATCTACAACTGCTATGCATCTGTAATAATTGAAAATTTGAAAATAAAAATTTAAAAAGAAACTTTTCTGTAAAATAGGTCAAAAAAGGTGTTTTGTCATGTGTGGAGTAAGATAAATAAAGTGGATCTTTTATTTTTGTTTGTTGGCTCCCTGTTAGATTTCACCATAATGCATAGAGATTAGAACTTTTTCTGGTTTGTGGAATCTTAGGAAGCCTTACTGATCTAACAAGATTTGCTAATATCTTGAAAGTTGGCAATTTTGCATTGCCAACTTTCAAGACATCGGCAAACCCCTAGCAGTCCTTTTATCAGCACCATAATAATCTGTGTACTAGAGTGTGGCAAACTTAATAATGACTCCTAAATAATCTACATGGTCTCAAATGATATTCACATCCTAACCCCCAGAAACTGTGAACCTTACCTCACAGGGTCAAAAGGACATTGCATATGATTAAGTAAAGGATTTTCAGATGGGGAGATAATCCCAAATTCACTATTGAGTTCAATGTATTCACAAAAGTCTTTATAAGAGGGAGACATAAAGATCAAAGTCAGAAAAAACAGATACAAAGATGAAATCAGTGGTTTAAATGATGCACTTTGGTGATAAAGTGGCCACATCCCAAAGAATGCAGACAGAGGAAACCGGATGTTTTCCCTAAAGCCTCCAGAAGAAACGTAGCCCTGCTGATCCTTTGATTTTCTGACTTCAAATGTAGAAAAATAAATTTCTGTTATTGTAAGTCACTACATTTCTGGTAAGTTCTTACAGCAGCACTTGGAAGTGTACACATAGTGTGCAATGAGGTATTTTCACAGATTGTGAATGCTGAATCTATCAGTGAGCCAAACTTCCCATCATGAATGCTCTTCATTTCGAGAGGTTTTTTCTTTTTGTAAAAATATGGCCATATATGAGTGATCATACTTTTAATGACAGGCAACAGGAAACTCTAGTTCATTAGATCCAAAATTAAATGAATTAGAAAAAAATTATGCAAATCTCATGGAAGTCATGAACAAGCTTTAAAATCAAACAACTGGAAAAACAGGGACCAGGACTGCTCTGGGGACCACTGCACAAAAGATTTATGAATTAAACAACACAAGTATTCAAGTGAACATGATATCGGCTCTAATTTTACTCAGTCTCTATGTCTCTCTTATCAAAATGGTAACACTTCTGATTGACCCAGGTTGGGCCACATGACCTCCTCTGGATCTGTCAGTCATGGTCAAGAAAGAAAGGCAATTTAGTGGAAACATGGTTGCTAGAAGGCCACCTGGAGATGACTGTCAGAGACCATTCCCAGAGAAGGGTGATCAGTGAGTGCTGAACAATGATCCTGAGAGATGACTATACATGGAGCTATGATACCATGAATATTGCTTAATTCATTTAATTCTTCTCTGAGGCGCAGACTACAAAGATAAAATGAAAAATCTCAGGTTTAATTCAATTACCAAAACAAATACAGATTATGACCTGGTAGGTAAATAAGAAAACATTAAATATTTGCTAGAAAACACTGCCCTGATAATAAAAAATTAACACATAAATACAATAATGTAACATACCAAATACATAAAAGGGATGTTTAAAAAACTAATATGCAGGTTTTAAAAATTCATGACGGAATCTATGTGTCTAAAGAAGGCTATTGCATTACATTTGTGTTGTCCTCTTTTGAAAGCCAACTCCAGCACACTGTGGTAAGATAGCATGGAGTCCTCTCTCCATGATAACCAGCTGTGTGACTTTGGGCAAGTCACTTAATCTCTCAGTGTCTCTATTGTTTTTAATATAGAAAATAGCATAATAATACTTTGAAGCATTGTTAGACTTAGAAGCCATGTGTGAAAGTTCTTGCTTCATAGTAGGCATTTAGTAAATATTAGATGTATTTTATTAATCAGTATAATTTTTTAAAATATCAGTATAAATTAGAATGTGTATGTATATAGTAAAAAAAGAAAAAAGCATTCATGCTGAATACAAAGGAATGAAGAATTTTCTTGAAAGACTATTCTAACACTTTACTATTTCTAGTACACCTTTCACTTTTCAGAAAATGTATTTGAAATAATATATAAATTATGTACTTAAGGAGTGTTTGTGTTTACTTGTAGGGGTTGCCTGCTTTTAAAAATCACATTGGTGTTTCATAGCCTATTTAAATATGCCCTTTATAGTTACTGCCCTGCTCTTTCATGTATTTAAAGAGACTTAATTTACACAAACATGTGAAAAGCAAAGTATCTATGACAGTATCCCTGGAAAAATGGATGTAAAATAAGGATGATGAAGGTATAGGATGGCAAAATATGAATGAAAGAGGAATAGCTGAGACATGTGACAGTGTTGATATTTGGCCAGGCACAGTGGCTCATGCCTGTGACCTGGGAGGCTGAGGTGAGTGGATCACCTGAGGTCAGGAGTTTGAGACTAGCCTGACCAACATGATGAAACCACATCTCTATTAAAAATACAAAAAATTAGCTGGATGTGGTGACAGGTGCTTGTAATCCTAGTTACTTGGGAGGCTGAGGCAGGAGAATCGCTTGAACCCAGGAGGTTCAAAAGAAAGAAAGTATTGATATTCCATGCTGGGATTCACTTGAGGTGGCTAGAAATATTAGGGAAAAAGTTAGAAAATTATAGTCTCAAACCTTTTGGAAGGCTGAAAGATTTTAATGGAATGGGCTTAAGTCAGCCAGTTCACTGCATTAGAATTTTAAGTCATAGGGTAAAAGATTAAGATAATAAAAGCTTCCCCAGTTACATCTGTTTACCCCACATCCCTTTGTCTCTATTCTGTTTACTCATGTAAACTTTGTGTTGGATGGTCCTCTCAGGGGGAGGTCAAAGGGGAATTACCTGTCAATGGTGTTTATTCTGGGCCCCAGAACCAAGACCTTTTATCATTTGTAAAACCACTCTTTTAACCATATTAATTACACACAAGCATGTTGACTTAGAACCTCTGTTATTACATCTATACTGAATAAATGGAAGGAAGGACGGGGTGTAGGGATCAGTCAGTTGCAATCGCCCTCTGAAAGCAGCTGACGACCATCCCTAGTCCACTCAGATTCACTGTATTATGGTGTATGTGAGTACATTTTATTCATTTGTCGTTGAGTCAGGGTCTGCAGGACAGACCTCCGCAGGTGGAGATCAGCATCTCAGGTGGTGACCCTGATGTGATACTCATCATAATTCAGGGTTATAATTATCATTAAAATGTCTTGTACTAAAGTAATTTAGCATTCTCAGGCATATTTTAGGCAACTAATTATTCTGCTGTAACCTGCACTTGGAAAATATGTGCAGTTCTGTAATCATATATTCCCCCTCACATGGCCAGTCCAATCTTTGCACAATAGATGTTCATTGTGAACTTTATAGAATTGAATTTAGATTACTTGAATCACCAACTAAGTGGAGCATAATTACTGGCCATTAAAAATCTTACCCTCTTTGGCTGGGCATGGTGGCTCACACCTATAATCCCAGCACTTTGGGAGGCTGAGGCAGGCAGATCATCTGAGGTCAGTAGTTTGAGACCTTCTTTGCCAACATGGTGACAACCCTAAATATACAAAAATTAGCTGGGCATGGTGGTGGGCACCTGTAATTCCAGCTACTCAGGAGGCTGAGGCAGGAGAATTGCGTGAACCTGGGAGGAGGAGGTTGCAGTGAGCTGAGATTATGCCACTGCACTCCAGCCTGGGTGGCAGAGCAGGACTCCATCTCAAAAAAAAAAATTCTTACCCACTTCAAGAGTCTACAAAATGCCAGTTTCTTTGTTTATAAGCAGAAACCAATTTAAATTCTTTGCAGAGTTTAAGTGAGGATTTTTATGATGTTTGTAAAAGATCAAGCACTATCTTCCATTATTTTTCTAATTATTTTTAAATACTGGAAATCTTGTAGAATAGGGTCGGACTAGAGGGGGAGGGTGATGAATTAAGTCTAGTTAAGTAAATAAGAGAAAAACTCAATATTATTAAAATGGTGCCATCAATTTTGTAATCAGCATGTGACATATTTGAGGATATGAAGGATTAATCTTAAGACTGTTTATATACTGATTTAACAAAATTCAAGGTACCCTCAAAATACTTACCAGACTCCCTCAATCTTGTCTTTTAGGTATGTTTTTAATCATTTTTTCCATTTGTTCCATTTGTTTCTGTGTTGGGGTCTCCTTTTCACTATCAATTACAGTCTCAATCTCCACTGTTGCCCTGAAGATCAAATTTACTGTGTAATATCTAATGTAACTTACCTGTAAGCTTCATTCACTGAGACGAACTCCATGAGAAATATCTGGGCCACCCTCCATACTATGTGTATCTCACTAGTGCCTCTGTTCTACTCACTGGCACCCCAAATCCTCTCAAATACATGTGAAAACTAACTTAGGAAGTCAAAAGTAATTAAAATAAGAATAAATTAAAAAGCAAAGATTTTTTTGTAGTGGAAATCAAGCTGAATGTTTATAAAAACTTTTATTTATTTTATCAGAATAGTTAAGCATATGGAAGACATTATAAATAGTGAAATATATATCAGGGATACACATCTGTGTGTATACATATATCATATATACATTTGTGTGTGTATATATTTCACTATAATGTATGTATATAAATTTATAATGTGTATACATCTGTGTTTATATGTATACACTTGCACATATACATATATAAACACATGTATGTGCATGTGTGTGTGTGCGTGCATGTGTATATTTATCTACCATTTTTAGAAGTCTAGAAAATCAGGTAGATATATTTTAGCTTCAAACAGAAAGAGTAGACATCATATTGTTTCTTTTTAAAAACAAACCAAATTTCAAGGCTGAAAACATTTATATATATAACTAACAGATGTCAATAAACTTTCTTCTTATGGTTCTGAGCAGTTAAACTAGTTGGTAGTAACAGAAAGCAATACAACCTGAGTTGGGAATCCCTATAGCAATCCCAAAGTACAAATGTTTTTACATATATGTAATCCATAATGGTATTTGTTTTCATTTAGAAGCAAATTCCCATAAAGAATGCATTTAATTTTAATGAAAAACTTGAGATATTAAATATAACCATCAATCCTATATATTTTTTTGTAATAATAATTCAAAGTTTCAGATAGGGTAGGAGATGGTAGGGCAATGTTTACTGAGTTGGCCTCTTTAGAAAATGATGTCTCAAAACCCTTTCTCAACTAAAGTGTACACTCCAAATGTAAAAGAGTCTATCTTTGACAGGTAATTAGGTCATGAAGGCAGATCCCTCATGGAAAGTATTAGTGCCTTTATACCAGAGGCCTCAGGGAGCCTGTTACCCCCTTTTTGCTCTTCCACCATGTAAGGACGCATAGAAGATACCATCTACGAGGAATCAGCCCTCACTAGACACTGAATCTGCTGGCACCTTTATCTTGGACTTCTCAGCCTCCAGAACTGTGGACCCTAAATTTCTGTTGTTTATAAATTATTCAGTGTAAGGCATTTTGTAATAACAACGCAAATGAACTAAGATGGATATGTGTTTAGTTTATACATTTGCTTTATCTTATATTTTCTCCTATCAGGAAAATATATTTACTTGCCTTGGTCTCAACCTGCAAATATTATCTTTAGCAATAATTTGGTTTCAAAACATAGAAGTGTAGAATTAGAGAAGATGTTATACAACAGTAAAACAAATCTCTCGCCAATACAAAAAATCCTTCTTCTACATTCCAGTCTTAGGATTATCCCATGTCTGCCTGAATCTCTCCAGTTTGGAAAAATTGGAACATGAGCTATTGAGCTATGTTTGAAACAGAGCTATGGAGTGTTCTACATGTGACAGCAGGTCTTGTATTAGTTCATTTAATCCTCACATTTCCCTACCTAGGAAAGAGCCACATTAACCTTTACCCCGAGATGAGGAAACAGTCTCAGGTAGTTTACATTAATTGCTCCATGTCTCATCGCTAATAAAGAGCTGAGCAATGACATGAAACAATGAAGTCTATGTCTACCTGCCTGCAAATCATTGTTCCTTTCACAACATTTACTACCTTTTACAAAACACAGACACAAAACCTATAAAGCAGGTGTAAATATGCTAATTAAAACACATGATAGGTGAGTTTCAAAAAGAAAAATACCATTTTCTAGCCGCAGTGTGGACTGTGCCCTAACCTTTCCACTCGTGATGTAAACTAATGCTAAAAGAAATAAGTTAAATTATTACTAATGCCTCAATTTAAAAGTATGATTATATAAATATGTGTTTTTGAGAAATAATCATCTTTATTTACAAAGATTAACAGTTTAAAAGTTGAAAGACCTGGACTGTATCATTCTATGTTCTAAATAATAATTTTAAAACTCAGTTCATTTTCATAAAAGTAGTCAGAAAAATTGAGCCTAAGTCAGAATTTCTCCTTTTCCCACTTGCTTCTAAAGGATTTAAGGGAAATTTTTTATTTCTGCACTTAAATTTTTAGTATCATATAGGGCTTTTGTATGACTAGGAACTACTAACAAGGTATAGTGTTTTCTTTTAAAAAAAAAAATCTTCCCATCTAATTAATATTCATTTTTGAATAGTAGATGCTGGCTTTCTCATTTTAAGTAAAAATAAAGGGCACTGCTCTTTGTAACTAATTGCTAATTGAGCAATTACTCTATCATATTGCACTGGTAAAAACCATTACTTGAGGTTTTCAGCAACTTCTGATTTTAACTTAATAATCATTTGAGTCAAAATTATTTAGTAAATTAAACATTTCTTTACCAGGCACTCTCTACACTTAAAGTAATTTCTAATTATGCCACCTAATGAAGTAATTATATCATTAGTTAGAAACTTGTCAGAGTAGTAAGTCTTTTTTAAAAGAATAATAAAATGTGGTGACAGTTTTTTCATGAAAGGAAACAATAATAAATATAAGCCATTACAAACAGTTGCCCAAATGTATGTCCACTTGTAGCTGGTGGAGAGGGAATTCAAAAGAATCTTGCATTTGCCTTTGTCTAGCACTGATTCACGGTAGATTAGCCAGAGGGTTAAATGGGATCGAATTCTCAGTCCTCACTACCTTACTCTCATTTCTAGTTCCCCATCCTGGCACTGGAGGTACCTTGCAGAATCAGAGTTAAAATTGATTAGCTTAGGTACACAGCCTGACCTGCTAGGCCTTCTCCCAGAAACCTTTGGATACGTTCAAACCATTGGAACAAGGGATCAAAAACCTGCCAGTGCTCATCAAACCTGACTTTAGTGCAGAGGAAACTATTACAACTTTGCTAGGGCTTCTACTATTAAAACTTTTCAGAAAACATATACTATGGGAAACTGCCCTTAAGAATCACTGAGAAAAGGGCATTTGAAAATGGAAAGAAAAACTTTCAACCAATTTCCTCAGCTAAAGAAAAGGTTGTATTAGCCTGCACAGAAAATTGGCTATTGCTACTCCTCCTGGTCCCTCTCCTGTAAGTACTGCCAGCCAGTTCATTTAGTTCATCGGCCAAAGCTGAATTAGAAACTGCCATCATTTCTGCTCTCACTTGTGCCTTTTCCAATATCATTATTACAGCAGTGTGTTCTGGTGGGATGTGCACTACACTTGGCAAAGGGATTCTTGGATTGTGTGTACCCATCAGCCCTAAGTGACTCATTTTGTGAATATAGAATGTCATATTTTTGTCCCTGGATTCATGTCTTCTATTTTTTCAAGTAGGTTGCAGTAATATACCACTCATGATATTTTAAAACTACACTCTGAAATTTCTATTTCTATTAAGAAAAATCTTCAGTTATAGATTCCAGAATATTGTAGCACTTAACTAATATTATTCAAGTTATCTCTAAGATGTAAAGTAAACAGGACCAAGCTATGTCCATTAATTTTCGCGATCCAGATAAAGGGATCTAGAGGAAATATGTTTTTTTACCAGGTAACATATGAAAAGATTGTAGCGCCTCCGAATATATACTAGGATGATGCCTTAAAAAAAAAAAAACCAACTAGCAAATTCAGAGACTCACCACTGGAGCCTGAAACTCGATCCTACTGAAGAGGTCTTCAGATTGTTTTTGTATGATTATAAATTTTATTGATGCTTTTCAGCCACTTATGATTTTCAATTTAAAATAATTTAATTCAAATAATTATGATTTATCACTGAAGGATTATTGATAGTAAAATCCAACTTTTGTTTATTACTTGGCTCTCCTACATTTAAATTAATGAATTAATTAAAAATTATGTATTAATATGGCTACACTGTTGTAGCCACTGGTTCAAAACTAGAACAGAAACAATCAAGAATACAAATAAATGCATATTGTAGGATAATGAGATGAACTATTTAGGAAAATACAACAGAATAATGTCTGCAAGAAGAGGCTAATTTAGCTGGTGCATTCAGCAAATATAAGCTCTAACCTCTCACCTGAAAGGGGGGAACAGCCATGCAAAGGTCTGGTGGAAGAGTTAAAAGCAAGGAAAAAGCAAATGCACTGAACCTGAGACAAAGATGGACTTGCCACACTTAAGGTAGTGACAGGGAACCGTTCTGAGGCTGGGCACAGGAAAAGCAGAGGGATGAATGATGAGGTTGGGGAGAGAGAGAGGCCACAGCATGTGGAATAAGAAGTAAATGTGATTCCTAACCAGGTGTCAGTTCAACTTTACATTCTGTTAGGTTAAAAGGGACCAGTACACTTGCTTCTGTAAAGTGCTTTTTTTTGAGGCTTATAAACCAATCAGAGCAGTTATTTAGGTTCCATGTGTCGCTTATATGTGGAAAGACATTCTTATTCTAAATTCTTAGGGGTAAGCAGGGGTGGCAGTTTTTCTGAGTGCTGGAAATTGATGACTGTAGTAGCAGGAACATGACAGTCTAAAGCAAAGCCCTCAGAAGGGTGGTCTGCGTGGATGTGAGATGTCTACTCCCAGAATGATATAAAGTGCTGAGAACCCACTGCCTCATTTATGTGCTGAAAATTATGTGCTTGGCTGACAAGTCCTCTTATGTGTTCTGAAGTTTGCAATAAAATATATCTTACTTTTTGAGGCCAGGTGTGGTGGCTCACAGCTGTAATCACAGCACTTTGGGAGGCTGAGGCAGGTGGATCACGAGGTTAGGAGATCGAGACCATCCTGACTAACATGGTGAAACCCCGTCTCTACTAAAAATACAAAATATTAGCCAGGCATAGTGGCGTACACCTGTAGTTCCAGCTACTTGGAAGGGTGAGGCAGGAGAATCGCTTGAACCCAGGAGGCGGAGGTTACAGTGAGCTGAGATCACACCACTGTACTCCAGCCTGGGTGACAGAGAGGGACTCCATCTGAATATCTATATCTATATCTATATCTTACTTATCTTATTTTAATATATATATAAGATACATATATATATTACTTTATGTTGCCACCAAAATATTAGTAAATATTATAGCATATGATCACTATTTCAGACATCATTATAAAAGAAGTAAGTGAAAAGTTAACTGGATTGAATTTCTGTGCTTTAAAAAAAACAGTCTCTCTTATGTTCATACACATACAGACACACACATATAATATATATATAATTTTTCCCCTTAAAATGCTATAACAGTTAAACTAAACACTAAAAGAAGGAAAAAAAAGTTTTACAAAAAAAGAAACTTTATTGATATAATCTCAAGGAACTTCAAATATTCGGGTCAGATAATAATACATGGATTGTTATTTTTAAGAAGAATCATACTTGGAAGATGATAGTAGATGATGACCAAAAGGAATAAAGGGATTCATGTGTATGTGCATGTGTGTGTGTGTGTATGTGTATGTTTTCAGAGCCACTCCAACAACCCCCAGATAAGTCCTGTGCTATAGACCCATCTCTGCTGCAACTTCAGAGAGACTTCTTCATCATTAGCTATCCATCTCTTTTTCTTTCTATTATGATTTCTCACTGCTGCACTGCAGCAATACCGCAAAGAAAAGCTGAAAATACTCTTAACTCTAGAGCACAGATAAAGGAGAGGCTATCACTTTGCTCCTCAGACTCCCTACTCAATCTGCCAATTTGCCAAAGTGGGTTACCAGTTTCATTGCTAATGACGAGATCAGAAGATGCTGTAGCTGCTCTCACTCCAGCAAGCAATAGATATCCCTCGTCAAGGACGCAGTTTTCTTGAATTTTTCTAAAGGATCAAGCTGTTAGCGTGACTGCTAAATGCCAATATCAGAAAAATATTTTAAAAACTGTGGGGTGCCTTCCTTCCCCACTCCTCGAAAAGGAGCACTTTTATCGATCAACAATTTTAAAAAATACAAGATAAATGTACAGGCATTCTGAACAATGCCTGTATCATTGGAGACCATGTTTGCAAACATTAAAATAATTCTCTACCAAGAAAAGTTAAAGATGTCACAAAACTCCAGAGATATAAAAGGTTTCCTCTGGGAGCTCTGTGTTTTCCTTATAGGAAACCTGAAATTACAGAAGAACACAGATCACCCAGAGTGCTTAAACTGGTAGGAAGAGAGAAGTATTCATATTTTATTATCTGAATAAACTACAATAGATTTTTTTCCCCTAACTTGTCTGAGAAGTCCTCTGAAAACTGCATTTAATTCAGTAAGTTATCTCAATCAACAAAGAGTTACTGCAAGTTAAGTAACTGTAATATAACAGAGACAAAGTGATATCTGCACATGGAGAATGGCTGTTAAATGTTCAGTGGCAATGTATCTAGAGCAAGGGGGTCTAGAAGGGACTTTTGTTTCAACCACTCTTTAGAAGGATAGCCAGGAGCAGAAATGTGTTATACTATTTCAGTACAATTTTCCTTAACAGAAGCAGAAAACTTCTCAGAGCATCTCCAATCATGGAAGCAGTATGTATATACTGAAATCTCCCTATGCTCCTGGAAGGATTCTGGATACAGCAAGAAAAACAGAAACAAAACAACCCAACAGCAACAAATGTCTCTGTGGGGCTTTCATTCCAGGAAGGGAAATAGGAGTACATACATACATAAAATCTGTAGCATGCTTGAAAGTGATAAAGGCCAATAAATAAAAATGCAGCAGTGATGAGTGATTGTCAGGAGAAAGAACTGAAAATTTTAATTTGACTGACCAAAAGAGTCAAGACTGCAGTCTATGAAAGTCATTCTAAGGGGCTGAAGTAATTGCTACAGACAAAAAAAAAAAAAACCTTCCCTGGAAGTGCTGGTTCAACTCCACTTCCTAGGTAGAAAAAGCAAGAATGAGGATGGATAACAAGAGTCAGTCACCCTTGCTTAGTCAAAGTGGGAGGACAGGATTAGAAGGGAATGTTTTCGGCTGAATTCTGTCAGCAAGGGGAAGACACAGCCATTCTGGGATATGGGTGAGTTGCCTTGAGGGTCGCACACACACACACACAAATGCATAAAGTGAAGAGACTCACTTTCATCTGAAAATGTAGTCTTGAAAGCTGAAAAAAAAAAACAGTGAAAGAAGGGCTAAACTAGTTCAAAGAAAAGGATAGGTAATGGAGCAGCTGACTCTCAGCTACAGATCGAATTTCTTTCAAAACTGCAGTCAGGAGTAGGAGTGAAAGGAAAGAAGTCCAGTTGAATGAGACTGGATTCTTACCAGCAAGTTTTAAAATCAAGCAGCACAACATGTATTTGCTGACACAAGAGTGAAAATTGAACTACTGGCTTTACATGTTTGTGAAAATACTCCACAGAAATGGTTTGACTAAATTGGTCATTTTTCTGGTGGTATCCACAAATTGCATTTATCACAAACATTTGCCACTTTTTAAATGTAACACTTCCATTCTTTCCAAACATGTGAGACACATTAGTGACTGTTTTTGTGTGCCATCAAATCCTGAATTAATATTAGAGATTTACTTGTGCCTTCTTCAGGAGCCTACAGAATTTCAAACTTGGTTACAGTGTAAGTACACTGAATTTTAAAAGTAATTAGAATTTGTTAGGTGAGGAGAAGGCAAGACCCTTTTTGGATAAGAATTTCTGCTACAATGGCAAAAAGATCTGTACTTAAAATGGCAAGTATATAACATAACCAAATATATGGTTTAAGGACTTAGCTATAAGGTATACACAGTATACATTTCTTCTGGTGCTACTTCATGGCCACGAAAATTAATCAAGAAGCTTTTGTTTAGAGATGCTACTTGAACTCAGCTGTAAAATCTATTAAGATAGTCTTCAGTAGCAACATATGACTTGGAACATTGGTGAACTTCTGTAACTTTTTTTTAACATTGTTTATTTAAATATTATTTTTAGTCATATCTATAACCAAAGGTAAAAAGTGCTTGGTGCCTTGTTTGATTTTACAGTGGATAACTTAATTCTTTTGTTTACCTTGGGAAGGAAAATATAATAGAACAGTCCTGGAGATAGAAACTTATCTTGGACAACCATTTTATAAGTTTATTCATTCCGGTTATAATTAGATAAGCAAACTTAATTTATATGGAATTCTTACATGATGAAAGAAACGGGCTTTCGGCCGGGCGCGATGGCTCACGCCTGTAATCCCAGCACTTTGGGAGGCCAAGGCGGATGGATCACGAGGTCAAGAGATCGAGACCATCCTGGTCAACATGGTGAAACCCAGTCTCTACTAAAAAAAATGCAAAAAATTAGCTGGGCACGGTGGTGCGTGCCTGTAATCCCAGCTACTCAGGAGGCTGAGGCAGGAAGAATTGCCTGAACCCAGGAGGCGGATAATTGCCTGAACCCAGGAGGCGGAGGTTGCGGTGAGCCGAGATCGCGCCATTGCACTCCAGCCTGGGTAACAAGAGCGAAACTCCGTCTCAAACAAAAAAAAAAAAAAAAAAAAAAGAAACGGGCTTTCATTTTGTCATGTGATACAGCACAGTTTGAGTTTCTTTCTATGAAAAGGATTCAAAATGACAAAAAGAAAAATGTAACAAAAGGATAAACATAAAAGTAAATGTAAACATGATTATTATCACTAGACATCCTCAAAATTTCTGCTGTATTCTTCAGAAGAGTGAGACCTCTTCAGCCTGTAAATACACTCAGTGTACATTGGCTGTTGCATTTGACAGCAATTAATTGAGTATCTTGTTCTTCCTTAGAACCATACTCAATTTATTACTTTGTTCAACATAGAATGGACCCCTAATACTAATATCTACATATACAGTGTTGATGGAACTTGAAAATGTAGTTTTTCTAGGCATGGAAAAATACAATGGGGATACAGTGGAGGTAGGAACTATATGCTTAACTCATGGGAGATGAGGTAGCGGATGATGCAATAGAAAAATATCCCAGGATATGATACAGAAAAATATGCTATACTATCATCATCCACACTCTGTTTAGCAAAATGAGACAAAATTCCCACAAGAGTAGGGGCTTTGTCTAGTTTATTTATCATAGTGTAAACATAATCTAGTAATGTCCCTAGCACATAGGATATAGTTAATAAATGTTATGAATCATTCTACTTATTAAATGGAGATAAAATACATGCCAGATATATGCTTTGGAATATACATATTACAAATTTGATTATAGATTAGAAACAATCATCACTGTGTGAAGATAACATTACATACTCAATTTATTTTTAATTTTTGTGTGTACATAGTAGGTATATATATTTATGAGGTACATGAGATGTAATATTACATTTTTATTTTCATTTGTGATAAGTAGGTACATAACTGAATAAATGGAAGAGATGCAGGCTTATGAGACCATAGATAATTATTCCTACATCTTGTTTGAATATAGGAATGAAGGGAGCAATGGTAATACAAAGCAGCACATTCGTGTGGAGGAGGACATTGTGTACCACTTACTAATGCCAGGGGCGGACTCTAACTGCACGAGGGATAGCAAAAATCCTCACTATGGCAATCACTAGAAATAGAAGTTCAAAACGCTTCTGTCTACTACAGTATTGGAATCACCAAGCAAAACATGACATGTTCAAGCACTGGTACAAGGCTCATACAGGGAGAAGAGACAGAGGAAGTTCAGCTCCAATAATGTGCATCATTTCTCCATGGCTGGTGGGTCTCCCCCTCTTTTCCCCCCCATTAAGCCAATACAGGTGAATTGCATGCCTCTTATGCAGTAGAAATCCCCTTCTGTTCCTTCAAGGAGTCTGAAAATGTTGCAAGTCAAGAGCCTCAGGGTTATTCACTGAAGCAGAACAAAGGAGTACACATTGTGTCTGAAACAGGGAAAGGTATTCCTGTCACACAAAGCAATGAGCTCTGTTCAGACTGTGTGGGCCCTTTATCCCATGGTAAAGAAGTGTTCCAGGCCCAAGGCCCAGTCTCATGTTGTAGCATGGGAGTTAAAAGACTACCATGTACATGAGACTGCCTTTCTCAACACTTAAAATTTGATATAAGATTATTTTTTGCACCATATTTATTTAGTTACTCAGATTCACTTAGTTTGTATTTCTTAGAAACAAATTTAGAAAGTTAATGAGAGATTATTTGAATAGTCTAAAATCGAGAAAAGAATATTCGACCTTGGAATTACAATCTATTTTTTCCCCTTCTTAAGTAACAAATTAGTTTGATGTAATTAGAAAATCCAAAAAAACGAAGAAGAAGAGATTTCTGATTTCTGAACCTCTGAAAGAAGATACTAAATATTGTCTCTCCATTGCACTTTATATTTCTAAAATAAAATATAAAGAACATATGGGAAATTTTTTCCATATGTTACTTCTGTTCATACTTAAAATAAACCTGTAAGGTGTGCAAGCCATATTTTATTCTCATCCTGCTTTTGCAAAACTTCAAAAACTCAACAACTTCCTTGTTCTCTGTAGTCATAAGCAGTTTTTAGCAGCATGCCATCAGAAGATACAGCAAGTAGAAACTAAAATGTAAAGTATTAAGAAAACAGTACAAGATGCAAATACTCAAAACATAGATTTTTCACTGGAAAACACTAAAATTGAAAATACATTTAAAATATACAAAATTAAAAAATATCCAGAATAGAAGCATTTATTTTGAAATTGCTAATTAAAAGGTTAAAAACTATCCTGATTAGAAGTAAATATGGTTTGCACTGTAGCTAATAGTTGATTTGGGACTTTTTTTGAAATAGGAATTGCTGAAGTTTTGTATGTTTTTAATGGCATTAATACATAATAACTCTGAATTTGTATTCCCAGCTTTTGTGTCCAACTGCCTCCTGAACATCTCATTTCTATTTAACAACAGGCAAATCAGACTTATAATATCTCATACTTAACTCCTAAAATATCCTCTCCTAGAATCATTTTGCCACCCACATATATACCCCACATCCCACCAGAAACTTGTAAATTATCCTAGATTTTTCCCTCTCTTTCAACCCATATCTAAACCATCATTACATTTTAAATATTTCAATAATATATTCCCTAGTTCTCTTCCCCTTTGCTATGACTGTGGTTTAAGCCTCATCATCTCCTGCCTGGACCTTTTTGTTCTGGACTCTTAACTGGTCTTGCAGCTGACAAAGATTGTGCCTGGAGGTAGCAATCACTCCATCCACCAGGAGCTGTGGATCCAACAGCGAGTAACACAGAGTCCCTACCATCAAGTAGCTGCAGCCAAGAAAGTGGTGAATGTAGAGAAAAAAGTAAAGAAGACAGTAAAGTAAACATGTAATCATCTAGTAGAGTGATAAGTGTCATTTTCGATAAATACAGAGGATGCTTTTAGAGTACAAGAGATGGTTACCCAAACATGTCCCTTCTCTATAATCCTTGTTTCCATTCATGAGGGGAAAAACATCTAAATTGAATTGAATGCAATAATGGTTTACCCATTGCTTTAATCTCAAGTCTCTGGCACAACCTGTAGCATTCAGAGGGAAGCAGGGCTGCCTGTCACTTCATGGTTTACTGCCTGGTTGCATATCTTAGCTTCAACACTTACCAGGCATGTTTCTCTAGATGAAGTACTTAACCACTCTGTTTCCTACAAGGCAAAATACAGCTAACAGTATATCCTCATATGGTTGTTAAAATAAATAAATGACTGTATATAAAGCCCTTATAATAGAGCTACATATGGATTTACTGTATTACTATCAGCACCTTGCCGGAGAAATGGACAGTTTTGCTTTATAGGGTTAAAAAATATTATCTGAACAGATTTCAGTGGATTAGAACCAGCTTTCCTTTCTTACCCTGTATACCTGTAAAAGTCTTACTCATCTTTCTGGACTCATATTAATCATCATTGGAATTTAGTGTAAGAATAGAGACTCTAGAATTAGATTGACATTGGTTTGATTCTGAGATATAATATCCACTAGCTGCATTGTCTGAGGAAATTTACTTTTTCTGACTCTGTTTATTTATCTCTGTAGATAATATTTCCCAGTTCTTATAGGATTATACAGAAAAACAAGATAGTTTTATAAAGATACCCTCAATTAATTTCTGTTAATGGAGAAGTAGGCAGGCTTTGTTTATATTTCTACCATATTTACTCTGACTATATTACGTGTAATCATTTATTTTTGCATTTGTTTTCTTGGTCATGCTCTCCCTTAGAAATAAAAGCTTTCCTTCAACAGAAATTTTGTCTTTCAACAGAAAGCTTGATTTCTAAGACATAGCCAATCCTTGCATACACTATGCATTCAGTAAGCACTTGCTGAAGGAATTAGTAACTATATAAAGACATGCATATTTTAAATATGGAATAATTCATATTTTATTGCTTCTATTATTTGCTTATAGTGTAAGTATACTTTTATTATGACTATAGAAGAGACAGAGAACAATGATTACCAATATCTTAAGAATTTACACAAAGAATAAGGGCCCATTGCCTTGTGGTTGTTGATGACTGCTCAGTGGGTAGCACTGAGTGGGAAAATTATTTGTTATGTTATCAAAGGGGGGGTCATTAAAAGGTCATTAAAAAGGCACTATTAGTATCAGGAGCTAATGGCCTTTCAACATCATTAGAAAGTTAACTGGTGGATCAAAACCTGAGATTTGTTTTCATGTAATTTATGCAATTCTCACAAACCTTGCCTTATTGAAATTCTTAATAAACTTTCCTAATTTCTCTCATCAGGTTTAAATACCATAACTTTGTTAACAGATATAAATACTTAGTGATAAGAAGAAAGGTGATGACTAAGAGGAGTGCTAGGCATCCAAAGAAGTCAACTTATAATGATTTTTAGCTGAAAGTAATTGTAAAATTATATTTTTAAAGACTGAATAATTGGTCTTTAAAAAATAATCTAGAGATTATTTTAAAATAATCTTTATAATAATCTAAAGATCATGAAGAGTTAACCTTGTTATTTCTCTTATTAAAAGTTAAGAAATAATACTTTTTCAAGATATAAACTATTACAAAGGCTATTCTAAACTATGATTAAATTTCTGCTCAGTATTTCCATTTCCTTTTCAAATTTAGTTAGTAAAGAAATGCAAAATCTTCGCTGATTGACTTGCTCCTTTTCATGATAGGTTAAGAAACTAAACATGAAGTTTATAAATAAAAATTGAAGAAAATCTATTTCTTCCCAATTAGTAAAAAAGAAAGGTCAAAAGATAAGAATTTTAAAATTATGGACTTAAAGTGTAATTTGCAAAATCTTAAAAAAAAACAAAAAAAGAAAAGAAAAAGGATACACTGATAAAACTAGGATTAGAACATGTTGGTATCCATTACCTACAATCGCCCACTCACTTCCAAGGAACTGTATACTTGTATATGCACTTTCAAAGACTTTCTATTTTCTTCTCTCTATCATACCTTCTTCCTCACTTATATCACACATATTTATGTATAATTAACTATCAATAAGATGCTTAGACATGGGAAAATATTGTTTTTCTTAATTGCAATTGTTAGTGTCAATCGATGAATAGCAAAACATATAAAATAACATGAATTGAAAGAAAAACCACTGGCCAGTCACAGTGACTAATGCCTGTAATCCCAGCACTTTGGGAGGCCTAGGTGGGTAGATCACCTAAGCTCAGTAGTTCAAGACCAGCCTGGCCAACATGGTGAAACCCCTTCTCTACTGAAAATAAAAAAATTGCCAGGCCTAGTGGCATGCGGCTGTAATTCCAGCTACTTGGGAGGCTGAGGCAAGGGACTTGTTTGAATCTGGGAGGCGGAGGTTTCACTGGCCTGAGATTGCCCCACTGCACTCCACCCTGGGCGACAAAACAAGACACTGTCAAAAAAGAAAGAAAGACCGACCAGCACATTGAAGCCTTGATATAACAAATTTAGTATATTTTTACGTCTATTTAAAGCTAGGTTGACATTTATTATGTATATCTTTTATATACAAAGATAATGAGATATTAACATTGAACTAAATTTACCAAATTAGAAAATAAAAACTGTATTAACAAAAAAAGGTATACCCTGATAATTAACCCAATAAGCCACCTAATGTAACCCAATATTAAACATTCAGATATATTTCCACTGTTTTAAAAAATTTCTCCTACAGTAATTTTACATGGTTGTGAACATAATAGACACATACACATATGTGTATGCATACATATACAGGTATGTCTTGATTTTAAACTAAATGTGTTGATACGCATCTGTACATATTCTGAGCCAATATTCTTGTGACCTGTCTCATGTTCTAAGTTTATTTAAAAGTTTCCTTAACTTAGTCACTAACATTTAGATTGCTTTCAATTTTTACTTTTCATTGATCTCACTTTAACAAATACCTATGTCATATAGCATTTAACTAATTGTTGGATTTTTTTATTAGGGTAATTTATAGAATCAAAAATATGTTCAAGACAATGAAAATTTCTGTGGTTTCACTTTCATATTGCTAATATGAAATTTCCCAAAATTTGTGTGTGCCAATTTATATTTTTAACAGAAATGTATGAGAACATGATTTAACTTCATTCAGTTTAAATGTATTTTTGTAGCATTTATTAATTAATTAGGACACTTCTTTTTTTCTTTGAGGTTTGCTTTTGTTGTTAAGTTTCAGGATACAAGTGCAGAATGTGCAGGTTTGTTACATAGGTATTCCTGTGTCATGGTGCTTTGCTGCACCTATCAACCCACCACATAGGCTTTAAGCCCTGCACGCCTTAGCTATTTGTCCTAATGCCCTCCCTCCCCTCACTCCCAGTCCCCAACAGGTCCCACTGTGTGATGATCCCCTCCCTGTGTCCATGGGTTCTCATTGTTCAACTCCCACTTATGAGTGAGAACATGGGGTGTTTGGTTTTCTGTTCCTGTGTTAGTTTGCTGAGAATAATGACTTCCAGCTTCATCTATGTCTCTGGAAAGGACATGATCTCATTCCTTTTTATGGCTGCGTAGTTTTCTTTGGTGTATGTATACCACATTTTCTTTATCCAGTCAATTACTGATGGACAGTTTTGGTTGGTTGCATGTCTTTGCTATTGTAAATAGTGTTGCAATAAACATATGTGTGCATGTGTCTTTGTAGCAGGATGATATATATTCCTTTGGGCATGTACCCAGTATAGGGGCTGGGTCAAATGGTATTTCTGGAATTGGTTCTGGATCCTTGAGGAATTGCCACACTGTCTTCCACAATGGTTGAACTAATTTACATTCTTACCAACAGTGTGAGAGTGTTCCTATTTCTCCATAGCCTTGCCAGCATCTATTGTTTCTTGAATTTTTTCATAATCACCATTCTGATTGGTGTGAGATAGTATCTCATTGTGGTTTTGAGTTGCATTTCTCTAATAATCAGTGATATTGAGCTTTTCTTCATAGGTTTGTTGGTTGCAATGAGCAGTGTCTGTTCATATCCTTTGCCCATTTTTTGGTGGTTTTTTTTTTCTTATAAATGTGTTTAAGTTCCTGTTCAGAGTTATGTGGCCTATATTAGTTTTCCGGGATTGTTATCTCTCTCTTTTTTTTTTTTGATATTTACTCCTTTTTTTCCTCTGTTTTCTTTCTCTCTTCCCCCCCGTCAACTTTTTCTTTGCAGGACGTGAACTCACAACCTGCTAAAAATGAGCTTTCCTAACAATGTAGGACCTACTCATCTAGGAATAAATTGTCCTAGCCATAAGAAACTAGACAAAACTCAAGATCAGAGACTCATTATCTTCTAAAATGCTTTCTCTGAAAGAGTTTAAAAAGAAAAGAAAAACACTTTTTAAAGGTTTTAAAAGAAAATAAAAACTTGGGACCCCAGTTTGCTATGCCAAAAGTAAAAAAATTAAGCTGAAAGCTGAGTCATGCAAGAAACTGCCTTTAGCTTTGGTCCTAAATAGATAGATCGTTATAGATAAAAGGTTAAATATCTCCACAGGTAGCTACTCTACATTCACCTTATGTTATGTAAAATGCTGATTTACTTACTGCCTGTGAGATGAATACGTAAGTGACTATTCCTCTCCCTGCTTTTTTTCTCTTGCAACATGTGAATTTAGTAATGTGACCTTAACCTCTTTCTTTCCCCTACAGCCTACTTTTCCCCTTTAAATACTGAAGTCCTCAAACTCATCTTTGGAGAAAGTCATAGATCTGTCTCCCAGGCTTGTCTGTAACCTTGGCAAAATAAATTTCCAAATTGACTGAAACCTCTCAGATATTTTTTGGTTTACACATATAAAGTGCATTGTAGAAAAAAAAAGAAAAACAAATTATTTTTAAAAATGTTAAAATGCCCATACTGCCCAAAGCAATCTATAGATTAAATGCTATTTCTATCAAACTACCAATGTCATTCTTCATAGAATTAGGAAAAAAACTACTCTAAAATTCATATGAAACCAAAAAAGAGCCTGGATAGCCAAAGCAGCTCTAAACAAAACACAAAGCCAGAGGAATCACATTACCTGACTTCAAACTATACTATAAGGCTATAGTAACCAAAACAGCATGGTACAAAACTGACAAATAGACAAATGGAACAGAATAGAGAAACCAGAAATAAAGCCATGCACCTATGACCATCTGATCTTCAACAAAGTCTACAAAATTAAGCACTGAGGAAAGGACTTCTTATTTAATAAATGGTGCTGGGATAACTGGATAGCCATATGAAGCAGAATACAACTCAACTCCTAACTTTTACTATATATAAAAATTGAAGATTAAAGATCTAAATATAAGATCTCAAATTATAAAAATCCTAGAAAAAAACCTAGGAAATACCATTCTGAACATTGGCCTTGGCAGAGAATTTGAGTAAGTTCTCAAAAGTAATTGCAAGAAAACAAAGTTGACATGTAGGGCCTAATTAAAGAGCTTTTGCATAGCAAAAGAAGCTATCTACCAATTAAACAGAAAACCCACAGAATGGGAGAAAAATACTTGCAAATTATGCATCTGATAAAGATCTAACATCCAGAATCTATACTAAACTTAAATCAATCAACAAGCAAAAAATAACTCCATTAAAAAATGAGTAAAGGGGCTGGGCACAGTGGCTCAAGTCTGTAATTCCAGGACTTTGGGAGGCTGAGGAGGACGGACCACCTTAGGTCAGGAGTTTGAGACCTGCCTGACCAACATGGAGAAACCCTGTCTCTACTAAAAAATAGAAAATACCAAGTTAGCCGGGTGTGGTGGTGCATGCCTGTAACCCCAGCTACTTGAGAGGCTGAGGCAGGAGAATCACTTGAACTGGGGAGGCAGAGGTTGTGGTGAGCTGAGATTATGCCATTGCACTCCAGCCTGGGCAATAAGCATGAAACTGTCTCAATTAAAAAAAAAAAAATGAGCAAAGGACATGAAAAGGCACTTCAGCAAGAAGACATACAAGCAGCCAACAAACATGAAAAAATTCTCAACATTACATATCAGTAAAGAAATGCAAATCAAAATTACAATGTGATACCTTCTCATACTAGTCAGAATAGCTACTATTAAAAAAGTCAAAGACTGAAGTTTCTGGCAAGGCTGTGGAGAAAAAAGAATGGTTATATGCTGTTGCTGGGAATAGAAATTAATTTGGCCACTGTGGAAAGCAGCTTGGCAATTTCTCAAAAAACTTTAAATAGAATTATCATTCAACCTGGCAATCCCATTACTGGGTATATCCCCAAAGGAAAATAAATGGTTCTACAAAAAAGACACATACACTCTTACTGTCATTACAGCACTATTCTCAGAAGCAATGGCATGGAATCAACCTAGGTGCCAATCTATTGTGAATTGGATAAAGAAAATATGGTACATGTACACCATGGAATACTACACAGCCGTAAAAAAGAAATCAATCTTTCTTTCTTTTGCAGCAACATGGATATAACTGTAGGCCAACGTTCTAAGTGAATTAATGCATGAACAGAAAACCAAATACCATATGTTCTCATTTATAAGTGGGAATTAAACATTGGGTTTAATTGGATATAAAGATGGCAGCAATAGACACTGGAGATTACTAGGGAAGGGTGAAAAGGCAAAGGTCAAAGGCTGAAAAATTACCTTTTGGGTACTATACTCACTACCAGGTGATGGAATCATTTGTACCCAAAGCCTCATGCTATATACCCCTGTAACAAACCTGTATATGCACTCACTGAATCTAAAGTAAAAATTGAAATTATTTTAAAAAGAAAAAAAGTATCTTATATTTAGGTGAGATTTAAAACAATATTCATTGCTTTATACCTAGTTAGAAATTGCTAAAAGATGATTAATAACTCTTTGATGACCCAAGCTACTACACATTCAATCCTAAAGTGCTATACATATTTTCAGTTAATGACTAAAAAACACATTTTTGTTTTACTTTATTACTAGAAAATATCAAAGGAAGAAATTGTATATTAATTAAAATACCTTCTTAAGCAGAAAGAATCTATCATTCTGGGTGAATGATTTATTTTTGCAAGAGTAATTGTTTATAATTTAAAGTTTCTTTAGCTACTGAATGCCTATTTTTATGAAATATATGATTGAGATCCAATTACACAAAAAAGGAACAGTATATTTAAAAGTATAAATTATAAAATTGGCAGAAAATTGAAGACGATTTGTTTTAACCAAAATCCACAATCAATTCTTAATTTATTAAAATTAGTGAGGTGAAAATTAGAACATACAAAAGAGAAATTATAATATTCATATAAAGAGTTAATGAAAACATGTCTACCCTGAAACTTACCATAGATGGTAAGTTTATGGCAAAACTTACCATCAGGCAAAGATGCCATCAGGTTTTTACTCCAACCATCTGAGGTTGCCACAGCATCAGTTGCAAAACTCATGCACAGTGTAGGCCACTTACATCAGAAATCAATTTCCTTAAGGGGTCTCTGGAAGAAATCCAGATTCAATTTGAAAATTAAAGAGTGCATGGTGGTGGACGAAATAGCAGTGCTACATTGATTGCTTGACACATATTGAAAAGTCAACACGCAAATCGTAATTCTACAAGGTACAAAAAATTGATCACTGAGAAAGAAGTTCTTGTAGTCAAAGTAAAAGCATGTCATGCAACACAGTGTGTGTGTGTGTGTGTGTGTGTGTGTGTGTGTGTGTGTGTGTGTGTGTTTTTCCCCTCTGGCTGCTGTTTCTCCATGAGCAGGTCAATAATGATAAAAATTTTCCCTTATGAAATAGGGTCTCAATCCCTCCCTGGTGACTGGCCTTTTCAAAATAAAAATTCAAGTCAATGAAACATATGCAGCTGAAAATCATCCAGAAGAAAAACATGAACTATCTTAATAACATATTCAATCTCTTTTCTACACCATATAGAGCTCATTATGAAGACCATAATGTGTGGTGGTGAATGAATGTGTGCATGTGTTTATGTATGTGTATTATAGTTATTCATGAATATATTATCCATGGTTATCTCTGATTTGGGAAAGTCTATATAATTATATAAATCATGTATGTATATACATGCATATTTACATATACACACATACTTATTTTCAATTCTCCTATGGGTTAAAATGTACACTTTTTTTTCTATATATACAAACTTTAAAGAAAGGATGAGCTGTGTGTGTAATAACATTTATTGTCTTAAATTAAATATATTTTATAGATTAATACTGAACTGCATAAGCCTCTCTCTACCCTATGGCTTTATCTTTATTTATTTAATTTTTTTGTGTGAGGGAGACAGAGTCCTGTTCTGTCACCCAGGCTGGAGTGCAGTGGCATGATCTCAGCTTACTGAACCCTCTGCCTCCCAGGTTTAAGTGATTCTCCTGACTCAGCCTCCTCAGTAGACAGGTGCCCAACACCATGCCCAGCTAATTTTTGTATTTTTAGTATAGACAAGTTTCACCATGTTTCCTAGGGTGGTCTCAAACTCCTGATCTCAGGCAATCTGCCTGCCTTGGCGTCCCAAAATGCTGGAATTACAGGTGTGAACCACTGCACCCAGCCTGGCTTTACCTTTAAATAGAATGAGTTAAGATAACCACTTTTCTTGAATACTCAGTAAGCTTCTCTAGAAGGCTCAATAAAACTCAATGGGACAGTTAAGACTGCATGATTCCTAAAAGGATGGCATAAATCAATGTTGATGTTTTACGTCTTGTACTCTGAATATAACTGAACAACCAAATCCTTCTGTTTCAGCAGTGTTCAAAAAAATAAGATTCGAATTCAATTATCTGGAAATCAGAATCTTAACTTGCAATTAGAAGGCATACATTAATCAAGCAATGACAAAAGGTAACAGAGAAGATAAAAGAAATTAAATGATTATATTAAAAATCAAATTACTAATCAAAATCTTGTATTATACTTAGGCAATGTTGTCGCATATTACTAGAAGGTTATGCATTAAAAGTATCTCCCAAAGTGGTTCATGAGTAAACTATAGTTCTTGACCTGAGGATCATTTGTTGCTGTATATATGAGTGTGTGTGTGTGTGTGTGCGCGCATGTGCGTGCATGTTTGTGTGTGTTGGTAATTCAAATATGAAGAAAAAAATCATTATTCAAAGAGCCACTTTTTATGTTTCTATGCTTATTACCTAACATTACTCAAGAATTCAAAGAATGTTCAAGTGAAATAAAATTTTGAAAACAATCCAAAAGTTATTTCCCTAAGTTTTTACTCAGTTTTCATAACACCTGCCAGTCTATCATTAGAGATTCTTTACTTTAGGTTTGATATTGCCATCTTTAGGTAGATTCTTTAGATAATATATAATCTAAATAATGAGGTAATCCATTGTATGTCTAACTACCTAATGAGATTTTTTAAAGACATTTTAGTATTGACAATAGGTACCATGAAAGGATAAAAATATTTGAATTACTGTAAAATTATAGAAAGTTGAGGAAAAGATTCTAATGTACAAATTTACATGGAGTCAATTATATGTAGATGGGTGTAAATAAGAAGACACATTTTATAATCTGACTATTGCTCTCTGATGCTATTTAGTTCAATCAGTCACTGTTGACGTTTTAACTTTCCTGAAAAGAAAATGGAATTATTTGACACCACAATTCTATTGTGCTACTATTGTTTACTTTTCCCTCAAGGGAAGTTTATACCATCCTTCATTTTGTTTAGATATTTAATTACTAATTTCTTACATTTTGACACATAACACACCTTCATGGATAATTCTCACACCAAGTTAACACATACTTAGTGTTGATTATTTATCAACTCTGCCTTTCTTAATTTGTGTTCTGGCCACTCTCATATGCACAGAGAATGTCATGTAGTGAATAACTCATTGAAAATGTGAGAATGTTGTCTTAAAATATTATATGAATAGTAACAAGTAAAATGATGGTCATTGTTAGAAACTTTATCTCACGTAATAAAAACCAACATTTCCAATGTCAGTTAGAAAAATTGTCACACATTGTTTTTTAGATTTTTTAAGACTATCACATCAGTAGATGTTTAGTTTTGTTTTTTTACTGTGAAATAAAGAACTCCATCATGACATTGTCCTACTGTCTCATTATAAACATCTCTGCTGTGCTTCCATCTGTTGGATGTTAATATAAAGTCAGTGAGAACCATAGGACATTCAAAATTTTTATAGGAAGACATAGGTGATAAATGATTGTAGGGATTAAAAGTAATATAGGAATACCTAGAAACATCTAGATTGAAAAATATTCATAAGCAGACCTGAGAGATAAATTCTTCTTCAAGTAATAACTAGTTTATATCAAAAACTGAGCTAAATGACCTTTCGTTAGTAACCAGTCAAATACTGGTTCTTGCTTGCCTGTATACTCATCTGAAGGCATGGAACTCACACTCCCTGAACAAACATAGATTACATATTATTTTCTGCTTCATCAAAAGTTTCACTTGTATTTAAATAGAATAGAGGATTCAAAAACTATCTACATAATTCAGGCAAAAATACAGTTAAGAAAATAAAGCACAATATTCAATTGTATTTTTAGGATTGATACTAATTAATTCAACATTGATCAAGATGTATTTTCTATATATGCATTAGTTGTAAAACTGATAAGTGTATAATACTGTTAGTGTTATAGTAAAACTCCAGTTACCTAATTCAACCAGGAAATATGCATATCAAATCCTTTGCTCAGGGTCTGGAGTAAAAAAGGAATTTCCAGTTCATTAATCTATCAATTCTCCAATCTTATTATTTCTTATTCTTCTCAGTAGTTTCCAATTTAGGTTATATATTTTTTTTCTGTCTTTTCTTTATGTGCTTGCTTTTTGTTCTCTCAGTGTGAGAATTTGTGAAGTGCCCTCAAGTTACATATCCACCTTTAGATACTCAATTCAATTTCATAGTGTTTGTAGATTTCACTATAGAAATAATAAAGTCTGCAGCATGTGGTAGAACAATAAACTTTGCACCTTCTGGTGCACTCAGAGGCATAAATGTGTCTATTTTTTATTCAACTGTCTTGAGCAGCTACAGGTTTTAATTCTAAGTTACTCATTGACATTCTAAATGTTGTGGGGTAAAGGGATGGGGTTACCCTGATATGAAACTATTTACTAAGCATCTATACTTGAAAGTGACAGAGTATATTCATATGCCATTGTTGGTGGAAAAAAATGTTCCAAGTAAAAACACATTCATCATGTCACACTGTCATCTTACAACCTGAAAATATTTTCTCTTTCTCTCTGTAGTTGCCATACTCAGCCAAATGTCAAGGTATTGGCACTTGAACCTAGAATTTTAACTGTGGAAATTGTGCAAATAAAAACTTTCTGGAAGGCAAAATATCCCTTATGCATGTTTCATGTGGAAAGTAACAACATAATTTGGTGTATATAATTGCCAGAAGTGACTTATTTTTCTTTGCATGCAGAGACCAGTAAGAAGGAATGTCTGTATTTTGTTAGAAGTGTCATTTATGTCCAGTGACTATGTCCAAAGCATTTTGTAAGCTCTAGTAGAAAAGTTAGATTAATAACATGGATTCATGGAGTCAATGAACCCACTTTCTAGTGGGAGAGAAAAACATATGGGCATGTGCTTATAGCTATATAATATGCATTAACTATGGTTGGATACATACACAGTGAGAAGAGAGAGAATTGTTTTGAACTTAACAGATTATAGTTCTGCCTTAAAACAGAACAATGCTATGTTTGAAAGGCAAAAATTTGAGAAATTCTTTCCTGGCAAGGGGAATATAGCATGGAAGTAACAACTTTCATTAAGGAGTTCTACTTCAGTACTCTCCTAGATTTCATTAGTATTCCCTTACACCTTCAAACTGTAAGACTCGTAGATAGAATTATCAGAACAGAAGGAATACTGGGAAGAAAATAATAGAGAACTGGGCACTTTTACAGAATTTTCTTGACTGCTTATCCACAGAGGACTACAAAGAGCTCTAATACACAATATTTTGTATAGAAAATAAGCAGAATTTATTATAAATTGTTCAAATATGTCCTACTTTCTCCTTGAGCCATATCCTTAAAAAATTTCATATGCAAAGAAAACTCAACTACCTTATAACCATGGATTTAAAAAAATGGGCTGCACACCATGTTCTTCATTGTTTTTTATCCTTTACTCAAAAACCAATTTGGAAAGTAAGACAAATTTGCAGGACACGTGACGGCAAGGCAAATAAATGTGATAATCTTGATAAAGAGCTTTCTTACTTTATTTACACCCCCAACCTCTAAAAAAAAGAAATCAAAGAGCATCTAGGAAGCAACTTTTGACTATAATTTGGGAAAATGGAATGGGAAATTCTTCTTCCCTTACATGGACACTCAGCATCCATTTCATGTCATTTCCTATTTTTTCAGAGCATGAGTGTGGCAATTGTGCATTGAATGCACTTCTTCAGTTCATATGCGTCTACTATATCTATTTATATGGAGTTGTAACTGTGTGTCCATAACAGTGCTATGAATTCTGGAATATAATGGAACTAGACCAAAAAGGTTTGGCCCAAAACAAGCTATCTGAAAATCTCATCATTTCAAGCATTTCTTCTGAGCAATTTTCACACATATAGCAACTGGAGGAAAGAGTTCATTGGCTACACAACGAACCTCGTATTGCTGATCCAAATGCACAACATAATTTCCTTGATACTTAAGGGAAAACAATATTCAGTACTGTGTACCTGTGGAACAGGTCCACATTATTTTAATGTGTTTGTTTGTTTTTTATCCCTTAGCCTTCTCTTCCCACCTCCTATGCTAATTCAAGGTGGAACTGATAGATAAAAGTGCTTCAGCCATATGTTGATTTCATCAATAATATCAAATTTCAATATTATGAGGTATATCTAAATTCTATCCTCTATTACTTATCATGTAGTATCTCATTAGCTGAATCAAACTAAAATAAAGCTTTGCCCAACTTGTGTTATATTTACTAACATGCAATTAAAGTAGTAGGCAATATGATTTTTCCTAAGCACTGAATAAATAAAACTGGGATAATAATATATATTGACCATAATTCATGGACTATGTATTATTGGAATAGCATCAAACATTGAGAAAATAAATACTACAGCTGGGAGAAACCATGAAGGAAAACAATAAAACATGCTGAATTTCTCATAAGTAATACTTAGAAAAAACATTTGTTGGCATTCATAATGTTAATTTCAATGGGTTTGATGACACGTATAACTTTTAATAAGCTTTTTATGTTCAAAAAATATATTTACAGTAACATTGCATAGATTGTACAGATATTTTCTGTATACCTCTCACCCAATTTCAGTTTTATTTAATGTTACCTTCCACTACCGAAGTTCATTTGTCAAAACTAAGAAAACAATATTAGTACAGGTATACTTCAAAAATATTGCAGGTTCAGTTCCAAACAACTCCAACAATGGGGATAGATATCCTAATAAAGCAAGTCACACAAATAGTTTGGCTTCCTACTGCATATAAATATGTTTACACTATACTGTAGTCTATTAAGTATACAATAATATTACATCTAAAACCAATGTGTGTATCTTAAGGTAAATACATTTCATTGCTAAAAAAAGCTAAAAATCCTCTGAACGTTCAGCCAGTTACAATCTTTTTGCTGGTGGAAGGTCTTGCCTCACTGTTGATGGCTGCTGGCTGATCCAAGTGATGATGGTTCCTGATGGCTGAGATGACTATGACAATTTTTTTTAAAAAGGACAACAGTGAAGTTTGCCCCATTGATTGACTCTTCCTTTCAGTAAAAGATTTTTCTGTAGCATGAGATGCTGTTTGATAGCATACTCAAACCCTGCCACTGCTTTATTAAGTAAAGTTATGTAATACTTTAAATTATTTGTCATCATTTCTACAATGTTCATAGCACTTCATAAGGACTACATTCCATCTCAGCAAACCTTTTTCTTGGCTTATCGCTAAGAAGCAACTAAACTTTAGCATGATTCAGCTGCATCTACAGGCTCATTTCTAATTCTAGTTATCTTGCTATTACCACCACACATGGAGCCCCTTCCTCCGCCGAAGCCTTGAAATTCTCAAATTCATCCATGAGAGTTGGAAGTAACTTCTTTTAAATTCCTGTAAATGTTAATATTTTGACCTCCCCTCATAAATGACAAATGGTCTTAATGGCATCTAGAACAGTGAGTTCTTCCCAGAAGGTTTTCTATTTAATTTGCTCAGATCCAGCAGAGGAATCACTATCTTTGGCAGCTATAGCCTTATAACGTGTATTTCTTAAACAATAAGACCTAAAATTCAAAATGAATCCTTGATGCATGGGCTGCAGAATGAATGTTTTGTTAGCCAGCATGAAAACAATGTTAATCTCCATCAGAGCTCCGGGTGACTACGTGAATTGTCAATGAGCAGTAATATTTGCAAAATTTGCAAAGAATTTTTTTTTTAACTGAGCCATAAGTCTTAACAAGTGGGCTTAAAATATTCAGCAAACCATGCTGTAAACAGATATGCTGTCATCCAGGCTTTGATTTTTCCATGTATAGAGCACAGGCAGAGTAGATTCAACATAATTTTTAAGGGCCCTAAGATTTTCAAAATGGTAAATGAAAATTGCTGCATTAGCCCCTAACAAATGACAGTCACCCTGCCTTTTGTAGCTATGAAACCAGGCATTGTCTTTTTTTGCTCCAGTGATTAAAGTCTCAAATGGTATCTACTTCCAATATAAGTCTGTTTCATCTACATTGAAAATCTGTTGTTTAGTGTACCCGCCTTCATCAATGATCTTTACTACATCTTTTGGCTAACTTGCTACAGCTTCTACATGAGCACCTGATGCTTCACCTTGTACTTTAATTTTACGGAGATGGCTTCTTAAACCTCATGAACCAACCTCTGCCAGCTTCAAACTTTTCTTCTGCAGCTTCCTCACTTTGCTCAGCCTTCACAGAATTTAAGAGAGTTAGGGCCTTGTTCTAGACTAGGCTTTGGCTTAAGGGAATACTGTAGCCTGTTTGATCTTCCATCCAGATAAGTTAAATTTCCTCCATATAAGCTATAATAAGGTGATTTCACTTTCTTAGAATTCTCGTGTTCACTTTTAACTGCCTTAAGACCTGTTTCTTTACATTTACAACTTGGGTTACTGTTTGGCCCAAGAAACCTTGCCTTTGGCCTATCTGGTCTTTTGACATGCCTTCCTCACTAAACTTAGTCATTTCTAGCTTTTCATTTAAAGTAGAAAACATGTAACTCTTCCTTTCATTTGAACACTTAGAAGCCATTGTAAGGTTATTAATTGTTCTGATTTCAATATTGTGTTTTTCAGGAATATGGAGGGCTGAGTAGAGGGAAGATGGGGGTACAGCTGGTCAGAAAACACCTTTATTAAGTTTGCTGTTTTATAAGAGTATTATTACAATAGTGAAGTCAAAGATTACTGATCATAAATTACCATAGCCGACATAATAGTAATGAAATATTTAAAATATTGTCAGAATTACCAAAATGTGACACAGAAACACGAAATGAGCTCATGCTGTTGGAAAAATAGACTTGTTTAACAGAGTTTTGACAAACCTTCAATTTGCAAAAACTGCAGTATGTATGAAGGGCAGTAAAGCAAAATACAATGAACAGAGGTATGCCTGTGCTGTACATCACTATCTACTAATATCTAGAATTAATTCAAATTTCACCAGTGGTTTGTTCTTTCTCTCTTTCTTTCCTTCTCTCTCTCTCTCTCTCTCCCTCCTTCTTGTCAGAGTCTCCCTCTGTTGCACAAGTTGAAGTGCAGTGGAGTGGTATCGGCTTACTGCAAACTCTGCCTTCTGGGTTCAAGTGACCCTCCCACCTCAGCCTTAGGAGTAGCTGGGATTACAGGCATGCACCATCACACCCGGCTAAATATTGTATTTTCAGTAGAGATGGGGCTTTACCATGTTGGCCAGGCTAGTCTCAAACTCCTGGCCTCAAGTGATCCACTTGCCTTGGTTTCCCAAAGTGCGGATTAGAGGCATGAGCCACCGTGCCCAGGCTAACCAGTGTTTTCTTTTCTTTTTTTTAAAATTTTATTTTTCATAGGTTATTGTGTTACAGGTGGTGTTTGGTTATGTAAGTTCTTTAGTGGTGATTTGTGAGATTTTGGAGCATCCATCACCTGAGCAGTATACACTGCACCCTATTTGTAGCTTTTTATCCCTTGTGACCCCTCCCACCCTTCTCTGCAAGTCCCCAAAGTCCACTGTATCATTCTTATGCCTTTGTGTCCTCATAGCTTAGCTCCCACCTATCAGTGAGAACGTATGATGTTTGCTTTTCTATTCCTGAGTTAATTCACTTAGAATAATAGTCTCTAATTTCATCCAGGTCACTGTGAATGCTGTTAATTCATTCCTTTTTATGGCTGAGTAGTATTCCATCATATATATATATATACCACAGTTTCTTTATCTAGTTGTTGATTGATGGGCATTTGGGCTGGTTCCACAATTTTGCAATTGTGAATTGCACTGCTATAAACATGTGTGTGCAAGTATCTTTCTTGTATAATGACTTCTTTTCCTTGGGTGGATACCCAGTAGGTGGATTGCTGGATCAAACGGTAGTTCCACTTTTAGTTCTTTAAGGAATATCCACACTGTTTTCCATAGTGATTGTACTAGTCTACATTCCCATCAGAAGTGTAGAAGTGTTCCCTGATCACTATGTTCATATTAACATCTACTGTTTTGTTGATTTATGGTCATTCTTGCAGGAATAAGGTGGTATTGCACTGTGGTTTTGATTTGCATTTCCCTGAACATTAGTGATGTTGAGCATTTTTTCATATGTTTGTCGGCCATTTTTATATCTTCTTTTGAGAATTGTCTATTAATGTCCTTAGCTCACTTTTTGATAGGATTGTCTGTCTTTTTTTTCTTGCTGATTTGCTTGAGTTCATTGTAGATTCTGGCTATTAGTTATTTGTCAGATGTATAGATTGTGAAAATTTTCTCCTAATCTCTGAGTTGTCTGTTTGCTGACTGCTCCTTTCACTGTACAGAAGATCTTTAGTTTAATTAGGTCCCATCTATTTATCTTTGATTTTATTGCATTAGCTTTTGGGTTCTTGGTCATGAAATCCTCACCTATGCTAATGTCTAGAGGGTTTTTCCAATGTTATCTTCTAAAATTTTTATAGTTTAAGGTCTTAGATTTAAGTCCTTAATACATCTTGAGTTGATTTTTGTCTGAGGTGAGAGATGAGGATCCAGTTTCTTTCTCCTACATGTGGCTAGCCAATTATCCCAGCACCATTTGTAGAAAAGGTGTTCTTTCCCCACTTTATATTTTTGTTTGCTTTGTCTAAGATCAGTTGGCTGTAAGTATCTGGATTTATTTCTTGGCATTCTATTCTGTTTATTGGTCTATGTGCCCATTTTTATACCAGTACCATGCTGTTTCAATGACTATTTTCTTATAATATAGTTTGAAATCAGGTAGTGTGATTCCTCCAGATTTGTTCTTTTTGCTTAGTCTTGTTTTGGCTATACAGATACTTTTTTTGGTTCCATATGAATTTTATAATTGTTCTTTCTAATTCGTTGAAGAATGACGGTGGTATTTTGATGGGGATAGCCTTGAATTTGTAGATTGCTTTTGGCAGTATGGTCATTTTCACAATATTGATTCTACTCATCCATGAGAACGGGATGTGTTTTACATTCCTACAGTGGGATGTGTTGTCTGTGATTTCTTTCAGCAGTATTTTGTAGTTTTCTGTGTAGAGATCTTTTACCTCCTCTGTTAGGTATATGCCTACATATTTAATTTAATATTTTTTTTTGCAGCTATTATAAAAGGGGTTGAGTTCTTGATTTGATTCTCCACTTGGTCACTGTTGGTGTACAGAAGAACTACTGATTTGTGCTCATTAATCTTCTATCCAGAAACTTTGCTGAATTCTTTTATCAGTTCTAGGAGCTTTCTGGAGGAGTCTCTAGAGTTTTTGTGATAAACAATTATATCATCAGCAAATAGTGGCAGTTTGACTTCCTCCTTACTGATTTGGATGCCCTTTTTTCTTTATCTTGTCTGATTGCTCTGGCTAGGACTTCCAGTACTATGTTGAAGAGGAGTGATGAGAGTGGACATCCTTGTCTTGTTTCAATTCTCAGAGACAACGCTTTCAACTTTTTCCCATTCAGTATTATATTGGCTGTGAGTCTGTCATAGATAGCTTTTATGACATTGAGGTATGTACCTTGTATGCCAATTTTGCTGAGAGTTTTAATCATAAAGGGATGCTGGATTCTGTCTAATGCTTTTCTACATCTATTGAAATGATCATATGATTTTAGTTTTTAAATATGTTTATGTGGTGTATCACATTTATTGACTTGCATATGTTAAACTGCCCTGCATCCCTGGTATGAAACCTACCTGACCATGATGAATTATCTTTTTGATATGTTGTTGGATTTGGTTAGCTAGTATTTTGTTAAAGATTTTAGCATCTATGTTCATCAGGGATATTGGCCTGTAGTTTTCTTTTTTGGTTATGTCCTTTCTGGTTTTGGTATTAGGGTGATGCTGGCTTCATAGAATGAGTTAGGGAGGGTTCCTTCTTTCTTTATCTTGTGGAATAGTGTCAATAGGATTGATACAAACTCTTCTTTGACTGTCTGGTAAATTCTGCTGTGAATACATCTGGTCCTGGTCTTTGTTTGTTGGTAAGTTTTTCATCACCATTTTAATACCACTGCTTGTTTTTGGTTTGTTCAGGATATCTAATTCTTTTTGATTTAAGCTAGGGAGGCTGTATTTTTCCAGAAATGTATCCATCTCTTCTAAGTTTTCTAGTGCTCATAGTAGCCTTGAATGATCTTTTGTATTTCTGTGGTGTTGGCTGTAGTATCTTCTGTTTTGTTTCTTATTGAGGTTATTTGGGTTTTCTCTCTTCTTTTCTTAGATAGTCTCACTAATGGCCTATCTATTTTTTTATCTTTTCAAAGAACCAACTTTCTGTTTCTTTTCTTTTTTTTTTTGTATTTTGTTTTTGTTTCAGTTTCATTTACTGATTCATTTTCATTTCAATTTCTACTCTGATCTTGCTATTTCCTTTCTTCTGCTGTGTTTGGGTTTGATTTGTTCTTGTTTCTCTAGTTTCTTGAGGTGTGACCTTAGATTGTCTGTTTGTGCTCTTTCAGTAATTTTGATGTAGGCATTTGAACTTTCCTCTTAGCACCACCATTGCTGTATCCCAGAGGTTTTGATATGTTGTGTCATTATTGTTGTTAAGTTCAAAGAATTTTTTAATTTCCATCTTGATTTTGTTTTTGACTCAATGATCATTCAAAAGTAGGTTATTTAGTCTCCATGTATTTGCATGGTTTTTAAGGTTCCTTTTGGAGTTGATTTCCAGTTTTATTCCACTGTGGTCTGAGAGACTGCTTGATACGATTTCTATTTTCTTAAATTTATTGAGGCTTGTTCTGTAGCCTATTGTATGGTCTATCTTGGAGAAAGTTTCATGCACTGCTGAATAGAATGTATATTCTGTGGTTGTTGGATGAAATGTTCTGTTTATATCAATTAAGTCAATTTGTTCCAAGGTATAGTTTAAGTCCATTGTTTCTTTGTTGACTTTCTGTCTTGATTACCTGTCTGGTGCTGTCAGTGGAGAATTGAAGTTCCCCACTATTATTGTGTTGCTGTCTGTCTCATTTCTTGATCTATTAGTAACTATTTTATAAATTTGGGAGCTCTAGTGTTAGGTGTATATATGTTTAGGACTGTGATATTTTCTTGTTGGACAAGGCCTTTTACCATTATATAATGTCCCTCTTTGTCTTTTTTACTGCTGTTGTTTTAAAGTTTATTTTGTCTGATATAAGAATAGCTACTCCAGCTCACTTTTTTTGTCCATTTGCATGAAACACCTATTTCTATCCCTTTACTTTAAGTTTATGTGAGTCCTTATGTGTTAGGTGAGTGTCTTGAAGGCAATAAGTAGTTGGTTGGTGAATTCTGTGGTTCTGTATCTTTTAAGTGGAGCGTTTGGACCATTTACATTCAATTTTACTATTGGTCTTTGAATTAATCTGATCCAACAAAGACAAATAAAGAAGAATAAGAAAATATGAACAAAGCCTCCAAGAAGTCTAGAATTGTGTTAAACTACCAAACCTAAGAATAATCAGTGTTTCTGAGGAAGAAGAGAAATCTAAGTTTGGGAAACATATACAGGGAATAATCGAGGAAAACTTCCCCAGACTTGCTAGAGACCTAGACATTCAAATACAAAAAGCACAAAGAACACCTAGGAAATTCATTGCAAAAAGATCACAAAGGCACACTGTCATCAGGTAACCTAAAGTTAAGATGAGGAAAGAATTTTAAGAGCTGTGAGACAAAAGCACCAGGTAACCTGTAAAGGAAAACCTAACAGATTAACAGCAGATTTATCAGCAGAAACCCTACAAGCTAGAAGGGATCGGGGCCCTACTTTCAGCCTCCTCAAACAAAACAATTATCAGGTAAAAATTTTGTATTCAGCATAACTAAGAACTATATATGAAGGAAAGATACTGTCTTTTTTCAGAAAAACAAATGCTGAAAGAATTTGCCACTCCCAAGCCACCACTATAAGAATTGCTAAAAGGAACTCTAAATCTTGAAACAAATTCTGGAAACGTATCAAAACAGAACCTTGTTAAAGCATAGATTTCATAGGATCTATAAAACAAAAATACAACTTAAAAAGCAAAAATGAAAAATGAAAAAACTAGGTGTACAGGCAACAAATAGAATGATTAATGGAATGGTACCTCACATTTCACCAGTGTTTTTGAATAATTTATTCTCTCTTTTCCAACATCCAATTCAGGATACCATGTCACATTTAATCATCATGTTTCTTTAGACTCCTCTGGTCTGTGAGAGTTTCTCAGTCTTTCCTTGTTATTTAAATGTCCTTTAGACTTTTAAAGAGTACTGGTCAAGTATTTTGCAGAATATCATTCATATTTTGTTTGTCTAATGTTCTTTCACACTATTAAGGTTGCCAGTTTTTATGAAGAATACCATAGAGATGAACTGCCTTTGTTATCACATAATATCATGACATCCACCTGAGCTCATTAATGATACAACTTTGACAACTTGATAAATTACTATCTGCCAAACTTCTTCATAGTGAAGGATACTACTCTTCCCTATTCTATTGTTTGGGAGCCAGTATCCAAGTCTGGCCAATAGTCAAGGAGAGGGGCAGGAAGTATCTCTATTCACTTTCTAGAGGGGAGAATGTCTCTGTATTATTTGGAATTTTTCTGTAACAAAGAAGATTTTCTGTGTTTGTCTGTTTATTTGTTTATATTGGTATAAACTTGTGGATATTTATGTCATACTTTGAGTTATAAAGCAATGCTAGGTAAGTGATTTTGTTGACCAAATTATTCCAATTTTGGCAATTGGAAGTTCCTTCTGATTAGCTCCTGTGTAACTTGGACATGTCATCATTGCTTTATTTTTAAACACTTTTTTTAACTTTTTGGTTGCTCCATAGTCATCTTATCTTCTCTCTGCTCCAGCTGTAGAATTAGCCATTCTCCATGAACTCCCAACTCCTTTGTTCAACACATATTTAATAATGAATTTATCTAACAATGTATTAAAACATAAAATTATTTTTTCTAGATTTATGCAAATGAATACCTATCATCTTACATTTATATGATATTGACTCACAAGTTATTTAACTATTTGCTTACTTTTCTAGATTTATCTTAACTACTTGTGCCTCTTTAGATCTTGATTGTTGAGAACTGGTACAACAGCTTTACTTTCAGTTGTGAAGCTAAGTTTCTATTTAAACCTAATTCTTTGTCATTTCACTTTCTAAACATAGTTCCCTCAGGTGGCTTATTGGGAAGACATTATTTCTGCAAATATTTTTGTTTCCATAACCTTTTAGGACAAACATACAATAAAGGCACATGAAATCCTTTTATGATTAATGCATGTTCTGTAGCCTCAATATTTGATGGCAGAGATGAAAATCCTGCCTCATGATTGGCTGTCAATACTCATGATTACTCAGGCTATTTCTCTTGCATTTCATTTCAGGAATGGACAACAGGAAGTCAAAAACAATGCATGCATATGATTTATGCAGATTAGCTACAGAGAATTCAGTGGAAAGCCCCACACTCTAGAAATTAATGTTCACACTAACATTTAAAATTTGATTTCTGATGAAGAAAGCACTGTAACTATACTACATTATTAAATTCACATTTCATAAAATATCAAGAATCTCTTTTGTCAGTATTACTAATCTTCTAAGTAAATATACCATGTGTTTGCCTCACAGCAATAGTCATTTTTAAGTCAGTATTTCTTTATGTCCATAGAAATTTTTATTTATTTCATTTTAGAAATGATAAAGATAAGGTTATGATGGTTAATTATATGTTACTGCCAAATACATTTTATACATTATAAACTCATCTCAAAGCTGCTACATTTACAATGCTAAACAAAATGGAAACATGCACATCTATCTCATACAGTATATAAGTACCAAAAAATCTATTATATTTTTTCATGTCTCAAAGTACACATATAGCTTTCAGTTACAAGTATTAGTTTCCATATGTGTCAGTGCAAATGCTGGTTTGTGGCATTTTAAAATAATATTTATTTTTAGGGAATAGTAAAAGTATACTTAGAAAAAATATATCTTCAAAGAAAAAAGCACACTGCCATATAATTCTGCAAATAATTTAGGAGGTAAGGATACATGAATTTTTAATACAATCCATTAACCCCCACTTGGAGAACTACTGATACAAGTGTCTTCATGAACAGCTCTTTTTCTCCTCTAAGTTCGTCTTAAACAATATCAAAGCAAAGTGTTATATAAAAATCAACATTCCCAACATGTCTGATTTCAGGAAACTATGGGATTTATCTGATATACAGCAGTGACAGATGTCAACAAGATGGCACAATAGAACTTTCCATTGCCCAGCCTCCCCCTCAAAGAAACATCAATTTAGACAACAATCAACAAACTAAAATACTGTGTGTGAGATCACATATTTGGTTATAGTACAATAGTAAATGAGAGGTGCATAAAAAGGGCAATTTTACACTACTGATGTTTTTCTTCCTTGAACCTCAGGCAGCACAGCTTGTAGAGAGATTGTGGGCCCAGCATGGTGGTGTATGCCTGTTTTGCCAGCACTGTGGGAAGCAGAGACAGGCAGAACCCATGAGCTCAGGGTTTCAAGACCAGTCTGGGCATAATGGCAAAACCCCATCTCTACAGAAGAAAAGAAAAGAGAAAAGAAAAAAAGTAAAGGAAAAGAAAAGAGAAAAGAAAAAGAAATTTAAATGTGGGGGTGGTAGAGTAAAAGTATAGAATTTTTTATGATATGAAAATTAATTTGTCAGCCTAAAATAGACTGTTACAACTATAAGATATTTTATATAATCATTATATTAAAAAACTATGGCAAAAACTATAACATTAGACAAAGGAGGTCTTTATATAATGGTAAAGGGGTTAATTCATCAAGAGAATATAACTACTGTAAATATATATGCACTCAACATTGGAGCAGATAAATAAATAAAGCAAAGATGATATATAGCATATTGAAACTACCTCCAGACTGACCTTCAGAGACTTTTGAAAACTTGGAGGAGCACTATAGCTTGTATGGCTTCACAATTACTAGACTGCAGCAAACCTCCCGTAAGGTTTTGTGTTGGTATGTTTTGTCTACAAAACTGGGATCCATTCTTTGCTCAATGAAGAATATTTTTCATGTAAAGGCTTCAGGATCAAATAAACCTACATAGGACCACTCACTGGCCAAAACTCTGACCTATCTGTTTTGATTTAATGTTGTAATTCAGAGGTGTGAAAGGCAGGAGGGAAGGAATATGTTTGCAGAAAATTACCAACAGGTAAAACATTCTTTATGGTCCATTGTCTTTTCCCTAAAACTTGGCGTATGACAACTTGCCTACATGAGTTGATTAACTTTGGAAGGTGTATAAGTAGCTTACTTGTTTGTTTATTTTTTGAGACGGAGTCTTGCTCTGTCTCCCAGGATGGAGTGCAATGGCACCATCTTGGCTCACTGCAACCCCTGCCTCCCAGGTTCAAAGGATTTTGATGCCTCAGCCTTCTGAGTAGTTGAGATTACAAGCATGCACCACTACGCTTGGCTAATTTTTTTTTTTTTTTTATTTAGTAGAGATAGGGTTTTGCCATGTTGGCCAGGCTGGTCTCAAAACTCCTGACCTCAAGTGATTTGCCTGCCTCAGCCTCTCGAAGTGCTGGAATTACAGACATGAGCAACCACATCTGGCCAATAGCATGTATTTTTAATGTGTATTTTTCCCTATACTCAATTGGGATGACAAAAATAACAAAATCCATAGCAAATAAAGACAAATATCCCTTGAGTAAACATCGTACTAAGCAGCTTAGCTGGTTTAAAACAGATTCTAGGGAATAGGCATCTAGTACATGCTACACATGATTTTTGCCAGGCAGGCCAACGTTTAGAAAGACAGTTTTCTTCTGTTCCCGAGTACAAACTTTAGAGATGAGAATTAATGGAGCTAATAAGCCTCAATCATTCTTACTGGGACAAACACTCCTAGGGTCTAAGATAGAGAGGTGGTTTCTAGGCAACCAGTCCCAACTGTAATGTAAGTAGTATTCTTGGGGTTAAGTACTCTTGTCCAGATACTGGCACCCCTGGAGTATATGGTGTATGTGTATGTGTTTGAGAATAATCAAGATATGCTGGAACCACTTTCATTTTTCCAATAATGAAATGCTTTATATTAAATACTCTCATCCTTTGAAGTACCTGAACAGTCTGTTCTACTCTTATTTAAAACAATCAAAAATAAAAAAAAGACCAAAGTTAAAAAAAGGGGAGAAATTGAAATAGAAAGAACTAATTAGAAATTTCAAAGTAACCAGGCACACTTTCAAAACAGGAAATTTAAGAAACAGCATCTGAACAAGAAAGATATTTCAAGTCTTAGAAAATAGCTACCATTTTAGAAAAAGGAAACCCAGAGTGAACCCAAACCTCTTTTCAAACTCCAGTTAACCCCAGGGAACTGGTGGGTGAAGTAAAGTTCCTGGCCTCCTACCAGGATTCCCAATATGAACTTTAATTTCCATATGAAAGAATTTTATATCATCCTTTGTGCTCTGACTTCAAATTTTGGGTGCACACAGTCTTTATGTCATTCTTAATATTAGCTGACATGTTCTTCATGTACCTAACAGCCACTGCATTAGCAGAAACCTTGACTGAACTGTAAATGATCTTTTATAGCTTTTTACTCCACAGGTTATAACTAATGCAGCAACTCCATAACATGTGAGCTCCTGATTTTAAATAGCCGTTCCCACAGAAAAGTCTAGATTTTTAAAAGCCAACAGCAGCTCTAGACACACAGAGGGAATATCTAGCCTGTAACAGAGGATAAAGTAGACTTTGAGGTCAAAGAGTGATTAAATAAGTTGATCATATTTAGCAATGGCACATTTAATTACCATTTTTATCCTCTCCTGAGAATTAAGCATTGGAAAATGAATAAATGTCTATTTTGGAACTTTTTTAGCATTTAGTTGGTCAAAATATTTACTTGTCTGGTAAAATAACAGCAGAGATATTTAACTTGAAATATATCACGTGCACATATAGTTGCAATAAAGAGACTAGGCTTTGTTTGCATAATTAAGCTTATTTTAAAGTTTTCTCAAATACTAATCATCTTGGGCATTTTTTAACAAAATATTTTAAACATTAGATATAGGTAGATTATTCATTTCCCATAACTATAACAATGCACATGCTTTTTCTTCAGTGAACAAGTTAAATCTCTCTCTCTCTCACACACGCATATAGACACACACACACATTTCAAAGAAATTCTTAAGCAGTTGCATCTGCTTTTATTTCCCTGTCATTAACTTCTAACAATTTCCCAAGTCAAGAATAATCTGTTGTACAGGCTTTTATCAAAAGCTGGACAGGTTTTTTTTTCCCTTAACTGTACAGAGACACAACAGGGTTCTCTATTATTAAACAACTCATGGAGGATATTAATGAATGCAAAGTGTTGAACAGATGCCATCAAACAAAGTGACCAGAAAGCAAGAAACAATAGAAATGAGGGAGGGAAAGCTGCCAAGGACAATACTTACTTAGACAAATGAGAGGCTAAAAGTCACAGCCAGGAAAACAGATGAGTAGGCAGAGAAAGAAACAAATGAGCAATAATACAAAACACACTTGCCACAGAGGCATGCCTGAGATAATGGCAGCCAGCTGTATATTTTGAAGACACAACAGGAGGAGAATTTTACCTAAAACTTTGAAACAGTTTCAAAATGATAGCTGTAGGCAAAAAGAACAGAAATAGATTTATTATTATCATTACCACCACTAACAAACATTTAAGAAAGACATACATTGGACACTGTGTTAATTATGGTTTTAAAATTCACTTGTCTCTACCTAGCTCAACAAAAACCCCTGGTGCAGCCTCGCAAACCACAATGAATTGCATCCTAATTTACTATGTCTAGCAGGAAAGCAAAAGCAGTCTCTAACTCGGATTGAAACAATAGCAAAATTCCCATTTCACAAGCAGTGATTATGTGTATTTGAAGGCACTCTGGCGAAATTCAAGAGGAAATGGACTTCCACCATTAGAAGCATATAATTATCAATTGAATAAACTCTTTATAAAGAAGTAACAGAGATTTAATAATAATAATGTTAGTAATAATAAAAGTTTCTATTTTCAAATTTTAAGTATTGTAATTAGAGCAGTTGAACTTTAAGAACCTTACAAACTTGGGAGTCTAATTTTAATCATGTGTTCACTTTGGTGAAGAAAACTTGTTATAATTTTGTAAATATCATTAAGTGACAAGCATTCTAATGGATAATTTGCATACATTTTATTATTTATTCTATAGCAATACCTCTTATAGTTAGACGTTTTTATCTCCATTTCATCAAGGGAGAAATGGAGGCTCAGAAAAACCAAATTAGTTGCCCTTAGGCAAACAATAGCAATTGCCAGATCCAGGTAGCTAATTTTTTATGGCATATTTAGTCCATGGCATATTTAGTCCATGGCATGCAACCTCTCCCATCTCAGTCAAAAACAGTAACCTATTATATAGGTGTTTGTTGTTCTGACTTTTGTGTATTATTCTATTGATAAACCTTCAGATTTCTGAAATGCTTTTAGTTCCTTTATAAGTTTATACTTTAGGAACATTAGATCATCTGGTGTTAAGGAGCTCAAGTTTACTCATACATGTTAAATTGTTAAAATTTCTTCTTGGGAGGCTGAGGTGGGCAGATCACAAGGTCAGGAGTTCGAGACCAGACTGGCCAATATGGTGAAACCCTGTATCTATTAAATACACAAAAATTAGCTGGGTGTGGTGGTGTGTGCCTATAGTCCCAACTACTCAGGAAGCTGAGGCAGAAGAATTGCTTGAACTGCGAGGTGGAGGTTGCAGTGAGCCGAGAGCGTGCCACTGCACTTGAGCCTGGGTGACAGAGTGAGACTCCATCTTAAAAAAAGAAAACAAAAGAAAAAGAAAATAAAAATCTCCTTTAATTTACAGAGACTGCAGGTTTCTGCCTTGTTCCTTGAACTATTAGCATTCTAGCTAAATTTAATCACATCTCCCTTAATCAGCTAAGTTCTCCAGGACATTCAATATGATTTTCTGGAAAGGATGTGTTTGTACAATTACTTTCCCACAGATTGAAATATTTACTTTTTATAGTTTCCAATTAACATCTGTACTTGAACATCATTGTTCCTTCTATGTTCATTTTATTTCTATTGCTTTATTACCTCAAAAAGAAAAGTCAGAGAATATGGTACAATATATGTCAGGAGTTTTTGGAAATTGACTTCAATCATTGCTACATACCAGGAAATTTTTTCTAAAGGTTTAACACGATAGGATCAGAAGGTGCAAGTGAAGTGATTACCTCATTTGGGATTATCTGGTGAGAGCCATACACTATTTTTGTAGCACCCTCTTATTCTGTAATCCTTAATGGCAAAATCTTGTTTATCAAGAAGTACTCTGTGAACAGCTGCAAACAATTTGCCTTTATTGATTTTACTGCTAAGTCTGACTGACTGCTTTACCCTGGCTCCGAAGTGCCTCATAGGGACCACGCCCTCTCTCTTAAGGTGTCCCATCTATTGAGCTGGCAGTCATTTACCACCTCTCCCATCTCAATCGAAAACAGTAACCTATTACTTAACTCCATTACCAAGAGACACCCTACTTCAGTTATAACATGGATGATAGAACAGAATATTAACATTATTTAGTTTTTAATTTAAATTTTAAAATGACCTCAATTCTTAGACAAAAACAGAGACAGAAACATAGACTGTAGACCAAAACAGATTAAAATATTATATTAACCAATTTCAATGTACAAATATTATTTGGATCTTGATTTCAAAGAAAATGATTTTTTTAAAAATATAAGCCAATCAGGGAAATTTGAATATTGACTGAACACTGGTGATATTAAGTAATTACTGTTAGTGTTTTAGCTGTAGAAATGGTATTGAGAATACATTATTTTTAAAAGGATCCTAATCTTTGAGAGATATATTCTACACAGCTTATAGATTAAATGATAGTATTACTAAAATTGTTTTATAATAGTCCATTGCTGGAGAGAGAAAAGTTACATGGTTTGATAAAGAATTTCAAGGTCATTAATTCCAGAATTTCAAGGTTATTATTCTATTTTAAATGCTGTCTAAACTTTTAACAGTAAAAAGTTACCAAAAAAAAGTCAATTAAGTCCAGTAGTTTTGCAAGTTAGTAAAAACATAAAACTACTAATGATGACAGTTTGAAGACATTTTTGAACATTTAGCATGTGCTATACTAATTAGTTTGCATATACTATGTCATTTAATCTTTATAACAACCTGGTGAGGTATGTATAAATATCCTTATATTACAAATGATAAAATTAGAGCTTAAAGAGGTTAAATAATTTGCCCAAATTTTATTTTATTTTTTAATTATATTTTAAGTTCTGGGGTACATGTGCAGAAAATGCAGGTTTGTTACACAGGTATATACGTGCCATGGTGGTTTGCTGCATCCATCCCCTGCACCTCCCCCCGCAGGTACCTACATTAGATATTTCTCCTAATGTTATCCCTCCTCAATTCCTCCACTCCATGCTCTCCCTTCCCTAGCCCCTTGATCCCCAACAGGCCCTGGTGTGTGATATTCTCCTCCCTGTGTCCGTGTGTTCTCACTGTTCAACTCCTACTTATGAGTGAGAGCATGCTTTGTTTTTTTTGTTCTTGTGTCAGTTTGCTGAGAATAATGGTTTCCAGCTTCATCCATGTCCCTGCAAAGGATATGAACTCATCCTTGTTTTATGGCTGCTTAGTATTCCACGGTGTACGTGTGCCACATTTTCTTTATCCAGTAAATCATTAATGGGCATTTGGGTTGGTTCCAAGTCTTTGCTATTGTGAACAGTGCCGTAATAAACATACATGTGCATGTGTCTTTATAAATAGAATGATTTATAATCCTTTGGGTATATACCCAGTAATGAGATTGCTGGGTCAAATGGTATGTCTGGTTCTAGATCCTTGAGGAATTGTCACACTATCTTTACAATGGTTGAACTACTTTACAGTCCCACCAATAGTGTCAAGACATTCCTGTTTCTCCACATCCTCTCATCATCTGTTGCCTCCTAATTTTTTAATGATTGCCATTTTAACTAGTGTGAGATGGTATCGGTATCTCAATGTGGTTTTGATTTGCATTTCTCTAATGACCAGTGGTGATAAGCTTTTTTTCATGTTTGTTGGCTGCATAAATGTCTTCTTTTGACAAGTGTCTGTTCATATCCTTTGCTCACTTTTTGATGGAGTTGTTTGTGTATTTTTGTAAATTTGTTTAAGTTCTTTGTAGATTCTGGATATTAGCCATTTGTCAGATGGGTAGATTGCAAAAATCATTTCCCATTCTGTTGATTGCCGGTTCACTCTAATGATAGTTTCTTTTGCCCAAATTTACTTAGGTGATGAGTGGCAGAGCTAGAATTCCACAGAACTTTCCATTGCAACAATCACTGTCAGTAGTCTATCATTGCTGTTTAGCTCCCACCTGTACTTTACCTCTATTTTATAATTAATATTAATATAAAAACTTTCAAAATGATGCTTTATGAGCCAAATTTTCTACAAAAGTACTTTGGTCAATAACTGGAACTTCATTATCAAAATTTATAAAATTAACATCATAAATTTGCTTGTTTTTAGTTTTTCGTTATTACAGGATTTTTTTTGTGTTATAATTTACCATTGAAGAATTTTCAGAAGTGTTGCCATTTCTTATAAATGATTAAATTTTCTGATATGAATGCATTGGATTGTTTTTAATTGATAATTTCTTAGCAAAAACAAGAAAATGACATCAACTATTGGATTGCTTTCATAATATAAAATTCTATTTTGCTTATCTACATAAATTATGAAGCCAATATGGGTCTCAGTTTCCTCATCTGAACAGGAAAGAAATTGACTTTTAGAAATTGACTTCATGGAAAAAGGTGAAAAAATTCATTAGACTTTTGAAACACACTACTACATCAAAGATTTTACTTACTTTTTATTTTGTCAAAAAATGTTCATCCATCAAATTTCTATATAATACATGCATTCATATCTCTCTTTTCCTCAGAAAGGACATACTTTACTACTCTATGTATAAGCAGTACACCTTTTCTCTGTCTCCGTGTATTGCTTTATTTTTTGTTTTCAGCAACAACACTTGTCGAAGTAAAAATTACACTGGACAAAGTTATACAGGTAAGGAAAATGTTATTCAGGACTATTGCCATAAAAAAAAAAAAAGACTATTGCAATAGGGTGATGAAGTCAAGTCCCGGTATGAATTCAACTCCACTGAAACAAAGGGCAGGAAAATTATTAAGTGCAGAGGTCAGGATGAGATATTGACTATATGGTTTTGCTAGCTAGGCTTCCCCAGATTAAAATTAAACTTTCTCATATATTCATGCAAAGAAATAGTTTCACAACTTTGAGCAAGGTACCCTCTGTGGGAGTGTACCTCCCAGGTTAGGCACTCACCCTTCCTCAAAAACAGGGAGATAGGGGTATACTGTTTCCCTTGATGCTTATGGTTCAGTGAAATGGCTTAGTTCCTTTAGAATGACATTCCTGAGCTGAACAACTAGCAAGAGGCTTTTTTAAAGAGTTGAATCTTAAAGGGGCAGAGAAAGAATTTATAATTACATGTTTTCTAAAGTAAATGCTCTAAGGAAAGAGAGGTCAGGGGGCTGGTGTCAGGTAAAAACCTATGTAAAGTTTAGTCAAATTGAGAGAAACTTCTTGGTCAACCTTCATGTTCAGAAGTCAAGCAAAAACATCTGTGAATTTTTAATATTTATTGAAAATGTTTAATATTTTTAATCAATTGGATTTTCTATTCATAGCCATCAACAAACTCAAAATTTCTCTCAAAATTTCATTCATTTTGAATACTTTGACTATGAAGCATGTATTTAGATTGTCTTTCAAAAAATTTAAGACAAAGTACATTTGTAAACACTCATTGTATTCTACGAAAAATGTTACTTTTATTTTTTATTCTTATTTTTTCCAATATTTAACATTTTCAATAAACATATGTTATGATATATGAAAGCTATTTGAAAAACAATTTTGGGCCAGGAAAGTGGCTCTTGTATGTCTTTGCTGTTGTTCTCTCTCTACATAAAAATTCAAATATTGAACATTCTTAAAAAGTCATGTGCATTAGACTTTGCAATACCAAGGTTTGAAATGACCTAAATTTAAAAGAAACACCTCTGTGTTGTGAAGCAATTGAAATAGAATACTAGATTTATAATGAAAAAAGAACATTTGAGGTTCCTATTAAATAGTAAAAAGTTATTTTAACTCAAGTTTGAGGTGAATTTTCCCTAAAATTAATCATCCCCATTAGACATGGTTCATATTTTAGCTTTTGTGCTTTTGTCATTTCTTGAATTGTTCTTAATTTTTTCATTGTCAGGTTTTATTCACTTTGAGAAAATTGTTTCTTTTAGGTCTTCCTTTGTTTAATAATATTCATTTTTCTACTATAGTCACACCAAGGTTTTTCATATTATAAATACTATATATGTGGTAGTTCTATTTTCATAGGCAATTACTGAATTGGCCTTTCTACTCATAACCATCAACAAATCAAAATTTTCTTCACAATGTGTGTTCATTTAGAAAATTATTTTACAGTAAAGCATGTATTTAGATCTTTACCTATTTTTTGAAAAATCATAGTAAAGAAACACAAGGTACATTTATAAGCATTTACTAAACTCGGTAAAAGGTGTTTGTTGCCTTTACATTTTATTTTTCTTTAATTCTCACAATTACCATCTATGATCAGATGTCCAATTACTTGTTACCTAACAAAATAATTTCTGGATCTGTAAATGAAGGCTTATACTAAAGTTTTTTTGTTTTTTTATTTTCCTTTCTGCTATGACTCACAGACTGCCGGTCATGCTCTTCTTCCTAACAACACATTTTGACTTTAATGTAGTTCACAATATTACTCAAATATTGTAAATTATTATATAACACAGGCAGAAAATATATATAATTGTACATCTGGAAAGTGTTGGAAAACAGAAACTTCAAGTAATGCTTAAAGTGTATTCATTAGAGTAATAAATATATAAATTATCCCCATAAAATATATATCATCTAATAGGAGAAAATGTTAACCAGCTATGTCACATGTTAAACATATGAATATATTTTGTGAAAACATAAGAAATATATAATTCTAGAAGTATATAGAAATATATGGAAAAATATATTCTATCTATATATTCTATAAAGGAAAATTTTTATAAATATATTTTTTGAAATATTCTAGTACAATTTGTACCAAACCTTTTATTGGGGGATGACCATAGGTTTTGTACCAGTTGTGATTCCTAAACTGCCTAATTACCATTTTCCCTATTTTAGTTTATGCTTTATCCCACATATCAAATATATTTGGTATTAAAAAAAGAATCCATGTTTTATGGGATCTAATGTTTACAAATTTTCAAAGCTCTACACAAGAAGACGAATGAAAAATTAGGTATATAGGAAAGTATGTATTTAGAATAGCAACAACAAAAAAATTAGATATTAAATAATTGGCAAAATGCTGAAAGATAATACAAGTAAAAGAGTTCATGGAAGTTAGGGACTCTGAAGAATTATCTTTAATTCTGTTTAATTCTCCTTTGTAAGTCTTGCACAGTCTTAAGTATTTTATGAACTCTTCAATTTATCAGCTTCTCAATGTCCCCATTGCCAGTTTGTATATGTTAATATTCAAAATGAGATGTATGTTCGATCATCTATTTTTCTCCAGAAGTATAAGCTTTGATATCAAAAGTTGTCAATTAATTGCAGATGAAGAAATATCAACTTGTCCTATATTTGTAGTATATATTACTATACCATTGTTCACCTTTTAAAAAAACTAAACAAAAATGAAGAGCAGTTAATTAATCTTTGAAAGTTTAATTAAAACTACCACATTTTTGTATTTCGTTAACGTTGACTATCAAAATTGACAGCTTTCATGAAATTAACATTATAAGAATAACTTACAGGAGAAATATGGAACAAAGATCCACTATATAAAATTGGTTGGTAAAAACATTAAATGTAAAACTTAAAGCAAGAAAAAAATGCAATAAACATTTAAGAGTTTAAATGTACATGCTAGATTCTAGCATAAAATATAGATAAAGCATGTACTTAAACAAAAATGTAACTATTTTGTATAGCAAAAGAACTGATAATAAAATTATGTATGCTGGGCGTGGTGGCTCCGGCCTGTAATCCTAGCACTTTGGGAGGCTCAGGAGGGTGTATCACAAGGTCGGGAGTTTGAGACCAGCCTAACCAACATGGTGAAACCCCATCTCTACTAAAAATACAGAAAGTAGCTGGGCGTAGTGACATGCACCTGTAATCTCAGCTACTCAGGAGGCTGAGGCAGGAGAATCGGAACCTGGGATGAGGAGGTTGCAGTGAGCTTGGATTACACCACTGTACTCCAGCCTGGGCAAAGGAGCCAAATTTTATCTCAAAAAAAAAATGTGCATAATGAGAACTGAGAAAAATTGTAATACAAATGATAGAAAAAGGATTAATTTCTGTTACACATAGTTTTTTTCATACTGACAAAGCAAACAATCTCAAAGTAAAGTAGGAAAATAAAGTCTAAATTATACACATATATGCAGTTAAAACTCACCTATCCTTTATATAATGAAAAATTATCTTTCAAAAACTTGAAAATAAAATAAATATCCAAATATTGCCTAATGGAAATATTTTGCAACATCATATGGCGTACAACAGAATAAAACAGAATAAAATTTATTCTTGTATTAACAAAAATTAATTATTTAAGAATTTACTCAAGTTAGAAAAATAAAATAAATATTAACTTAAGGACAAAGGAAACACTAGTAGAACAAATAGCAGAAATTAATAAATTAGAAAACAGTCAAGATAGAACTTAATATAATTCAAGAGGGAACTCTCTAAAAAATTTATAACAATGCAATGTATCACCAGCCATCTAATAAGAGGCAACAATGAAACAAACAAACAAAAATACAAGTTTGGAAAATAAGTTGACAAATGATGACAGATATAAAGGAAAATAAATGAATTAGAAGAGAGTGCCCTTATCAACTATATACAAAACGTCTTAAAATTTCTGAACTTAGAAGGCACAGGAATTTTTGTGGTGCAATTATTCTGATAGCTAAGGCTAAGAAATGTGATAAAACTCCTTTCTTGTCTGCTTCATCACCAAAAGCTCCTAAAAATATATATATCAGTATATATATCAATAATATATATATCAATAATAGATATCTTCAGAATGAATTTATATCAAACATTCAAGAAACAGACAAATCTAATTGTACTTAAAGTTTCAGAACATATAAAATGAGAAACACCTTTAAAACTTTTATGTAAAGCAAATATAGCACTATCTATGCACACGCCCTAAAACATGGCAATTGTATACGCCAACATACAATAAGAAAATTCACAAAACAATTTAATTCATAAGTACTTATGAAGAAATTCTTTAAAAATAGCAAATAGAACTCGGCCCAAAATTAAAAGAAATCAAATAAAAGAAGACTCATCCTATGATACTTTAATGTCATTAAGTTTATTTAAATAATTGAAAGGAGAAAACATATATAAATAGCAAATAGCTTATGTAATGCTGATATAAATGCCTAAAAAGGCATTTCAAAAAAAAAAATCAATGTATAACTACTTAAAGATACTAGATTCCTATGTTGATTAAGTCAGCAACCCAAAAAGATGAGCAATATTGTTAGTACTGCTTAACATTTCTCTGTAAGAATAAGTTAATGAAGGCTGAGCACAGTGACTCATGCCTGTAATTTGGGAGGCCGATGCAGGCAGATCACGAGGTCAGGAGTTTGAGACCAGCCTGGTCAAAATGGTGAAACCCTATCTCTACTAAAATTACAAAAATTAGCCAGGTGTGGTGGTGGGCACCTGTAATCTCAGCTACTTGGGAGGTTGAGATAGGAGAATTGCTGGAACCCAGGAGGCGGAGATTGCAGTGAGCCAAGATCACACCAATTCACTCCAGCCTGGGCCAGCAACAGTGAGACTCTGTTAAAAATAAAAAAAGCACAAGTCAATGAAATCTGGTAAAATTATAAAAATTAGAGACAATTTTTTTAAATGTGAAAAATTATTTTCTGGTGATCTGTGTCTACACTTGAGAAAATCCTCACCAGATACTGGATTTTCAGCACCTTGATCTTGGACTTCCCAGCCTCCAGAATTATGAAAAATAAATGTTTGTTCTCTAAGTCATTGAGTCCATGGTAATTTGCTGTAACAGCCCAAACTGACTGAGATGAAAACTGATATCAAAATACTTAAGAATAAAATTAATAAGCCATATTTGGATTTGTGTGAAAGAAATGTGAAATTCCTTTAAGAACTATAAAATAAAAAATACTTGAATACATAATAAAAATAGACTGTTCTTTAAAGAATAACTCAATAGTTTAATATTCTTAAATAGTTTTCAATTTATGTAATCCCAAATTACAAGCAACGTTTTTTATAAACATAGACTAGCTGTATCTGTGTTCTAAATAAAAATTTAACTTGCAAGAATATTTAAGAACATTTTGGAAGAAAAGTAATGTGTAAATGTATTCATGTTGAGGAGGTACTACTCTACCTTTCCAGCTATTAAGGAGAGAGTGATTTTAATGGTACAAAATGGATACACAGGGATCTGTGATTGATCTATCTATAAAATTTAACAAATCATAATTATAGTGTTTCAAATAAAAGTCATATTGGGATAATTGGTTACCTATTTGAATAAAAAGAAAATAAAATTGGATTTCTAATTAAAAAAAATTCTATGTGAAATGAAAATTATAAAAGGGAAAAATATATTTCATCAAAAGTAACCGTTAGCATAATTTTAAAAATAAACATAAAATCGAATCAAAAACTTTTAAAGTAAGACAACAGCTAGGATTAATACAATAAAAGATTTAAGATAAATTTGACTCACGATTTAAAATTTTCTGCAGGACAAATAACTTATAAGCTATGTGTAAAGATAAACAGGAAAAACTATGCACAAATGATGGAAAAAAAGTTAATTTCTTTATCATAAAAGCGCATTTATAAATTAAGAAGAAACTAAAAAAAAAAAAAAAAAAAAAAAAAAAAGAAGAAACCGACAAAAGTGACCAAAACATAAGAGAAAAACAAGCAGGGCATGAAGAGGCTGTACACTGTAATAAACAACAAAGATAAATGGCTTTTAAACATATGAAAACATACTCAATCATGTGCATCATTAAATGCAAATTAAACATATAATGAGATGACACTTTTCATTTTCTACATTAGCACAGGTCAAAGATATGTAATAATATGGTGTAGGTAAAGGTATGAAGAAACAAGCCACTTCATACACTGTTTACGAAAGTGAAAGTTCTAGGAAAGCAGTGCAGAACTACAAAAATTTAGACACATATTCTTACTGCCCAGCAAATTACATTTCTAAAAATGTCACTTATACACATGTGTATATAAAATGCATGTAAGCATCTGTAAACTACTGCATTTTCCTTGATAAAGACTGGAAAAAATGAATATACATTAAAAGATGATTGGCTTAATACTGAAGGGCCCATATGAAAATAATATGCAGTTATTTTAAAAAGTAGAAGCAATAGGTTGATATATACACAGAAAAATCCAAGGCATATTTTTAGGTAAGATAGTAGGTCAGACAGCTAGAGAAAAGGGACATATCTCTGTATATGCTATACTTATAAAAATATAAGTATATATTACACAAAGAGTCTGTATACAAACTAACGGACACACACACTTAGCTTGCTTGTATAAGCATTACATATTTCTGAGAGAATACCCAATAAATGAATCAAAGATATTGGTTGCCTCTAAAGTGAAACAATGTGCTGGCAGGTGGTGGTGGGAGGGATATTGACCTTATGCAGTATTCTATTTTGTACTGTTTGATATGTTTTATCATTTATCAAACCATTTTGCCAGGTACTTCATTACCATTTCAATAAAGAAATGTAATAAGTAAAGAAGAATGATGAACAATTTTAGTAGAAATTAAAGAATGAAAGACACATTGCAATTTAAGGAACCAATCTAATTATCCTTTTTGGCTGTAAATACTAAATTTTTCTCTGTAACTTTAAAGAATAGTTTTAATTCTTTTGCTTTTCTATGGAAATATAATATTTTAGAGCAAAGAGATTGTAGGCTTTGAAGTACCACAATCAGTGTACAAACCACAGTTCTGTAGAAGTTATGTAAACTCAGAAAAAAAAATATTTAATTCCCATTTTCACTGCATTCTTTTTGGTTATCTAAAATTTAAAAGAAAAATGCATACATGAAATAAAATGAATTGAATTGTGTAAAGTTCTTAGTAGCCTGTGAAGTCTTAAAAAAATTTCTATGGTTCTTGGATATCAAGAGTTTTTGATTCATATTAAAATCTGTTTGCTTTGCAGTTCTTCCCTCCCCTCCGCCCACTTTTTTTTTTTTTTTTTTTTTTACTTTCTCCACTCTGGTGTTAATAGCACAAATACAATAGTCTTGTTCCTGAGCTCAATCAGCCCAAAAAGACTTAATTCGGTTTCCCTAAATCACTGGTCAGCTACTGTAATCCTAATTGTTTCCTTTCATGGAAATCGGAAAAAGAAGAGGGAAACAAAACCAACCAACCAACAAATAAGCCTGAGTAGGCCAATGTTTGCCAGTATAACTTCCTAATTTTTAAAACCAAAAGTGAAAAGATTTTTTCCTTATGAAAGACTCTCTTCTTTAGCTATTTATCCTTTTAAACAGTAACTTATTTTACTTTGCTAAAAATTCCTAAATTAACCCACTACTTATTGATGCTTCTCTTCTACTATTTTAGAAACTGACTACTGAAGAAATATGGCTAAATTTTAACAGAAAGGCATGACATTGGAAAAGTTGCAAATACATAGCATGACAGACTTGGATAGTGAAAAAAGAGCCATGTCTGTCTTTTGAAACAAAACTCCAACTACCAACAGTTGCATCTATACAGATAGGATTGAGAATTAGCAGCTGCATGTGCAAAGAAGTCTTAGGAATTTTAAATGTTAAAAAGTTCTGTATGACTGTACATTTTTATATAGATGCTTGAAATGCTGCTATCCCTATAGGTAGCATTGGAAGATATTTTAGCAGGACCCATAGAAATGCTAGGAGCTGAACTAAAACCATGATTGATACTGAGTATTGAGTATTCCCTAAAGTATAAAATAGATTGAATATAAATTTAGAAAAATGTTTCAGAGGGTATCTTAGAAAGCAAAGGGATGTTAGCACTAAAGACCTTTATTTATATCCTATAACTGGCCAAACAATGGCCTACAAAAGCTACCCACATTCTAATTCCTGAAATTTGTGAATGTTATGTTACATGACATAAAAGACTTTGCAGCTATATCTTTAAAATGAGGGAATTATACTGGATTATCTGGGTGAGTTCTATCTAATAGCATCAGACCTTAAAAATAGATAATTTTCTCTGCCTGGAGTTAAAGAGAGATGCTTCAAATGAGAGGCAAGAGAGAAACAACAGAGAGGCAAATTAGAGAGATGACAGGCCTAAGAAGGCTCAAAGATGCACAGGTGTGTGTGCAAATAGCAAGTAGAAGCTTCCAGGGACTAAGCCTCTACCTGACATTCAGCAACAAGACAGATACCTTACTCCTACAACTGCAAAGAACTGGTTTATACCAATATTGTAGGATTTTTCTTCTCAGTCACACTGTAAGCCAGGAACCTCTGGCCAGCAATGCCCAGCCTAGGTCCCACTCAGCCATGCTGGCAAGCCCCAGCCTGCCTAATAGCTTGTATCTGTGTTAGGTGGATCCTGAGCTCTTGTACCATGCCCAAGAAGAATGAGAATACATGGACACTGAAGGGTGAGGAGGGTGGAAAAGAATTTTCATAGAGCAATAAATCAGCTTTCAGTGAAGACGGAATATGGGGGTGGTCCCCTACCTGAAGGTGGGAAAGTTCCCCATGTGGCTGGTCCAGGGCCTTTTATGGACTTTGAATGGGGAGTGTGTGCTGATGGGTTTGTGAGTATGCAAAAAAAAAAAAAAAAAAAGGTTAAAGCAAAAACACCACTCAAAGGTGGGCACGACGCAGAAAACCAATTAGGAAAGGGTAAGTATATGTAAAATAGGTGAAGGGTGGGGATCATTCAGAGAAAAGCGCACCAAATGGCAAGACAAGTTCTTAATTCAGTCCTAGGATTTAACTTGTTAGCTAGGCTTTCAGGCTTTAAACTGTCTTTGGCTTGGAGGAGGGGTTTTACCGGCTATCTGCCTAAGCATTTGGCTACATCCTGCCACTGTCACCCACACCCTGAATGACCTTAGATACGGGTTCTAGGCCTCCAGAGAAGAATGTAGGTGGCTGACACCTTGATTTCAATCCTGTAAGTCCCTAGGTAGAAATCCAAAGAGCCACATTGTGCCCAGACTTCTGACCTAGGGATACTGTGAAATAATCAATAGGTGTGATGTTAAGTGGCTAAATATGTGGTAATTACTTACAGCAGTAACAGAAAACTAAGACAAATCTCTTGTAACACAGATTCATCCCTGGAGTTTGTAAGTAATATCATCTGAAATCAAGGAACTAGCTAAATGTTTATGAAAAATACAGAAAATAGGGAGGATAAGAGTAAAATGGTTAGTGAGGGAAATACACATGATTTTGGAAATCTCTTATCCTCATTCTTTCCACACCCACAGTATTTCATACATCTTAATTGAATCAAATATTACTAAGGAGCTTGGTACAAATTCAAATTTCTTGACCCCATACCCAAAGTTTTACATTCAGGACATCACGTTTTTGTTTTTATTATTGTTCTTTGTTTGTTTCTTACCTAATCTGGATTCATATTGTTCTCAAACCACATTTTGAGAAACATTGATCTGAATGTCAATTTCCCACATGAATGTCAATGTTTCCCCATTTCCAAGTGTCCATTTATTTCAATCACCGCATCTGTCTATCTCTCCTTCTGTCTTTCTGTATGTATGTGTGTATTCACTATTTAGTAACTCTAATTCAAAGCATTGTGCTGGGATATAGAATAATAAATGATGATTCAGTCCTTGTATTTGGGAAGTTTTTATCTTAGTAAAGAACTAAGTATATATATTTAAAAGAATGAAAAGGGAGATAGATGCCAGCTTGAAAAAGTACAAAAACATTACTACAAGTATTTGGGAGGAGATCAGCTGCAAAAAACATCACAGGTGAAAATAAGTTGAATTGGAACTGGTATTTAAGAATGGTTCAAAGTACACCAGGTATACACAGAGACCCACAGCCATTCCAGGAAGAATGGCATAAGCAAAAGCCCAGAGGTAGAAGAGACCTGTTTGTGTTCTGTTTGTGTTCTGTCTGTGTTCTGTCTCTAGCTCCACCGGGATGACTGCCTGATGGGGCTTCCCTGGAGCAGTTTGGCATATAAGAACGACAGCTGTACATGCTGTGTGGAGTTCTCATTTCAAATCCCTGCTCTGCCACAAAGTTGTTTAAAAGCCTCCTTCCAGGTCAGTGTCTCCTCATTACTAACTCTGGGTAGCTTCCTATTTCTAAATTTCTTCAGTTGTGTTTATCTACCTAATATTCATGTTCGTTTTATTTTTAATTAGTGAGACCAAGATCGTGATACCGATTTGAAAAACAGAACAGAGTGCCTTTGGAACAGAGGGAGGTAAAGAAACATGACCTTATTCTTTGGTTACAGTTTTGACCTGATACTTCCTTTTACTATAACTAGAGGGACATGTGGAAAGCCATGATGCTACTGTCTCCCTGTGCTAAAAAATTATAAACAGTTTATTCTCAAATTTTTAAAATTATCTGACATGTCCTAATATTTTATTTAAATTAGCATTTGAATAGTATTTTTGATCTGCCTGTTTTCTTCTGCATCTATGCAGATTCCACAGTCATCCTACTTTTCTCATTGACTTCTTTTTCTGTGAACCCAGTCAGAAAATTCATTCAGTTCACAAATGATGTTAGGCTTCACAGTTCAGTCCAACTCAATTCAGCCTAGACTTTGATGACACAGACACCTTGCTTATTGCATGAATCACCGCCTTTACATTTTCTTTTCATTGTCTATGCCATGTCATAGAAAAATATAATAATCCATTTAAACATATCAATAGGAATATTCAGGTTGTCTCAGTGGTTTCTTTTGCAGTGACCTGCATGTGTCTGTTTATTCTGGATGCTCTCCACATTTTGAATATGGATAAGAAAATGCATTTTAAAGGGGCCTATCACAGAGCTTTTCTTCATATTGTTTGTTCTGAATTTTGAGCTAAGTGTGAGACTCCATGTATTCAACTGCATTTATTCATGCAATATCATTTAAAGCTTATATTAGAAATGCAAACATTTGCTTAACATCAATAGCTGTAAGAAAAATCAAACTAAACAACATAAATTATGTTTTCTGTAAATTATTTGTGGGGTTAAAAATTCAAGTAAAATAATCTAATGAAGGAATATTAATAAGTTATAAAGCTTTGTATTTTAGAGAAAAAAAGCTAATTGTCTTAGCCCAAAATGTATCCAAGTTTCTTTCAAGTCAAAAATTCTGTGAACTCTAACTTTCCGTTTTTGAGACTAGAAGTCACCTCATATAATTTAGTCCTGTATTCCACTGAGATGTCCAGATTTCTAATGCCAAAATTCCCTTTTCTGTACTATTTCACTATACATCCCCATTATAGATTTCATTTTCAGTGTCTGCATATCTAGGTTGTGAGTAGATTGTATGGAGTCTCAATATTCAATTTATATGTAATCATAGCACCATTTTATATTGTGGACTTTTTGATCCTTCATTTTTGACAGATACAACAAAAATCAATTTTATTTCAGAAATCAAGTCATTTTGAAGTATATCTTTTTTCTTCCTCTAATGGCACACACTTGCTTAATAATTTGTTTTTTTTTTTGAGACGGAGTCTCTATTGCCAGGCTGGAGTGCAGTGGCGTGATCCCGTCTCACTGCAGCTTCCTTTTCCCAGTTTCAAGCAATATTCCTGCCTCACCCTCCCAAGTAGCTGGGACTACAGGCATGTACCACCATGCCTGGCTAACATTTTTTTTTTTTTTTTTTTTGTATTTTTAGTAGAGAGGCGGTTTCACCATGTTGGCCAGGATGGTCTCAATCTCTTGACCTCATGATCTGCCTGCCTTGGCCTCCCAAAGTGCTGGGATTACAGGCATGAGCCACCACACCCAGCCAATAATTTTAAAAAATATTTTGGATTTTAGACATTTGCCTTAGTGTGACATAGTCTGCTGCTGCTGTCATAATCTTCAACTTCAATTTTGAGCTCTCTAGTTGTATATCTTTAAAAATATTTTAAACACAATAAACTTCCTTTTTTGGCTTATGATTTGCCCTGATTCATATACATAGACATGCAATAGTATTTGACATCTTGATTTTTTTTTTATTGCTTGTTTTCTATTTTGAAAGCTAATTCACCACCCAGCCAATTAAGCAACAAGCATTTTTTGCACTTGTTATATGCAGAGGATATTCTGTTACTGCTAATTGGGTGGATATACAGGGAGTGTACAGTCTACAAATTTGCTTGGACTAGCCCTGCCTTTTGGGAATATAAGATTATTATTATTAACAGATATTGCTTTTTTCTTAGTGTGTTTCCTTTATCCTGAGTCAATTTAAATAATATAAAATTGAAAGTCAATTTAAATTATATGAATGACATAAAATTGTCTTCAATGATTTACAGCATATAGATGCCTTAAAAGAAGTTTTAGTAGATAATAGAGAGAACAGACTTTTGGGAGAAGCTCTGTATCTTCCTTATGCATTCTGTGTCTCTTGGGAAGAAAATTGTCTGGAAAAAGCATGAGTTTGTTAGGAATTCTGAATTAAATTTGCCCTGGGGTCATTATATAGAAGTATGAAACCTCTTCCTGTTTTAGGAAGACAATATTATTTAACCAGTGTTATAAAAATAATTCTGGGTTCAAGGGAAATGTATTCATATTTTAAGTTAATCTGTTCAGAATTAAGAACAAGAGATACCACTTCTAACATTGTTTCCTAAAAAGAAATAGGTCCAAATTGAAAAAATCAATATGATACATGCTGCAAGGCATGACGAGAAGTATGGAAATAGAATTGGGGATCATTAGAAATGAATCAAGTTCACATATAAGGCATTTCTAACAGATAACAAAGTGTTTCAAATACCTTTCTCAAAGCTAATGACAAATATAGATACTATGATCACTAATAGTGATGATATACATTAACCTGATTTAAATGAGGTGGAAGAGAAAATGGAATCTATATTGATATTTTATAAATAATATATTTTGATGAAGCAGATTCTGGATGTCTTTACTTTGAGTTGAAGGAAAGAGTTTGCTGATTTAATTTAATATCTACCTTTCATAACTGCTTATAAAGCAAATGAAAACACTACACTGTGGCAAAATATCCTTCAGTGACAAAATATATAAACTAACAAGTAAGAGAAGATTCTTTTTTCCTTTCTCCTACTCTATTAAGTCATCAAAAGCAGTTGATGCAACAACAGCCAAAATAAAAACAAAAAACCCTTGTATAAAAATGTGTAACTTGGGAAGTGTTTTCACATATGATATTATGGCTTATCAAAAGAACTCTGTAAGGCAACCTAGGGGTCATGATTATTCTCCTGAATAAATAAATATAACTTTGAAGGTAAGTAAATAGAATTATTATATTACATAATTTGATTGCAATTAGAGGTTAGTAACGAGTAGTCAGAATTCACTTTAAGTTTTATGAGACAATTACATTCTGTTTTATCTTAAAAAATGGAATTTCTGAAAATTTCTGTATTAAATAAGAACATAGATTGCTTTTTTCATCTGAGCCTTATTAAGATTAATCAAGTATTTTACCAAGTCCTTGTTCTGGGAAACAGGTTGTCTCATGAGTTAACTCTGAGTACTTATGTGAAAAAAAGGAAGCTTCTTTATACTTTTTGTAATAATAAATCAGCTGCCTCTGAGGTTTGTAAAATTAGAATACATAGTACTCCCAATATGTTGAGACTCTATCTAGCAAGGAAAGACAGCATCTGTACTTTCCTGAAGTGTTTATCTTCAATCTCCAAATGTTTGCCAATTTGAATTGCCAAAGAGGAAAAGGGAATAATGTGTTTTTTATTTGCATACTTTGTGTGTCTACACTAACAAGCATTTTTGTTGTTGCTGTTGTTATTGCTAATGAATGACAGGATGACTGGAGGGATGACTTTTCCTGAGAGGGAAAAAAAGTCCTAGTAAGAAAATACAGCTTCAAATTTTCTGACTCTATTTTCTGAAGATTAGTCTGTCTCTTGCCTCTTCTCTAGGTTAACTTCAGTTCTCTGTCTATGCCATTCTTTAAATGTGGATTTAATTTCTTTATATCCAGTTCTAGAGATACAGAAGCTCAGCTAACTGCAAGAGGATACAAAGCATGGTCTTCTTCAGCTCACGTGAACGGATGGCTTGACTCAGACCATGACAGGTGTGACCTTGCTGATCTTTCAGCAAACCTCTGGAGGACAGAGCTTGCATGGTTCCTTCAAGGATTTAGTTGGCAGAAGCAACTGCTTGCATTCAAATAGCATGTCTTATTAATTGGATATTGCCCAAAGGGATCCTTTATTAAGGAAAGAGTGCTATTCCTCTGAATGTTAAGTTGTTGGTTCCAAAAGCGGGCTGGCAATAGAAAATAGCTAATGGAGGCTTTATATGCGGTTCTCTCTGAATGTTTTCTGTATTCTCCTGCTGACTTAGAAACCATGTACTCAGCCGGGTATGGTGGATCCCTCCCAAAGTGCCTATAATCGCAGCACTTTGGGAGGCTGAGACAGGTGGATCATTTGAGGTCAGGAGTTCAAGACCAACGTAGCCAACATGGTGAAACTCTGTCTCTACTAAAAAAACAAAACAAAACAAAAAAATAACCAGGAGTAGTGACGTGTGCCTGTAATCCCAGCTACTTGGGAGGCTGAGGCAGGAGAATTGCTTGAGCCTGGGAGGCAGAGGTTGCAGTAAGCCGAGATTGCTACAGTGCACTCCAGTCCGGGTGACAGAATGAGACTCTGTCTCAAAAAGAAAAGAAAAGAAAGAAGGAAAGAAAGAGAGAGAGAGGAAGGAAGGAAGGAAGGAAGGAAGGAAGGAGGGAGGGAGGGAGAGAGGGAGGGAGGGAAGGAAGGAAGGAACCATGTACTCTCCAATTAAACCATTAAAGAAGTGCACAAAACATAGACCAAAGACAAATGTCCATCTCAGGTGGCACACAGCTTGTTCAGACTTTATTACTGGGAAAGAAAAACCCAAGAGAAAAACAGACCAAGGAGTGAACTCCTCAGTAATCTTATCATGCACCTTCTGCCACACAGTCATTAGAACACTAGATTTTTTTAAAGCTGAGCACATAGATTGCTACTCACTAACAGATATTGGCTGGTGAATGGGCACTGTCGCAGTCTCAGACTGAACTGGCTTAAACAATGAAAAATCTAGTAGGCTAAGCTATTGCAGATAAACCACAGGGTAAGTGGATTCAACCACATGATCATTTGTATCTCTTTCACTTTATGGTCTTAGAGGTTTGGAAATTATTTCTGTGAGCATTCATTTGTTGAGATTGCTGAATTATCCAGAGAAGACGGACCTTTGAAATTAAAAATGGATGTGAGATGTCTTCTACAATATTTATGGCAAATGTGTGTTTAGAATGCTGATTATAAAATGATTGTGGCATTTTCTTCATCTGTAAAAGCTCCTTGTAGTACCAGATAATATCATCTGATGGGGAATTTGCCTGCATGCTCTAATTTTTTGTTTCCCTTTATTTCCCATAACTGAGTTTCTTTGAAAATAGGAAATAAAAATGATAATTTATGTTTCTTAAGGGCTTCTGTAATTTGCTGGTCACCTCAGTGGTTTCATCTCACTGATCTCTTTCTTTTCTTCTTTTTCAACTGAAGAAGTAAATTTAGATAATATTAGTTACATGAAATTATAGAAATGTGCTGATATAGTTTGGATATATATTCCCCTTCAAATCTCAAGTTGAAATTTTATTATCCAATGTTGGAGGAAGGGGTCTAATGGAAAGTGTTGGGGTAATGGGGGTGGATCCCTCACAAATGGCTTGATGCCTTCTCTGTAGTAATGAGTTCTCAATCTATTAGTTCACAAGAGAGCTGACTGTTCAAAAGCACATGGCACTCCTTACACTGTCACTCTTCCTTCCTCTCATCATATAATGCCTGTTCCCCTTACCTTCAACCATGAGTGGAGGCTCCCTAAAGCTCTAACCAGAAGCAGATGCTGGTTCCTAATGTTTCCTATACTTAATGCAGAGCCATGAGCTCAAATAAGCCCCTTTTCTATATAAATTACCCAGTCTCAGGTATTCCTTTAAAGCAATTCAAATAAATAAGACATATGCATACACACCAATTATATATAAAAATATACATATGCAAAAAATCCAGACCTGATACAAAGCATTTGTATTGCTAACCCCTAACTGAACTCAAATTGCATTAATTGTCCATTGGTATAAACTAAACCAGACATGATATTGAAATATATAATAATTGCTACAGCAGAGCAAGCACAATGTACAAACAATAAACAGTATGGCTTCTTTCATATGTTCTAGCTCTGAACACTGGTACAAAACATAACAAAGAAATAATTAAATATAAGTAATTTTTAAACAACCATCATTGTAAGTAATTTATATTTGTGTAATGTCAGTAAAAATTGGATTACCATTAGATTAAGTATCAATAGCAAAACATAAATGATCCCTAGTTTTGTACAGGCACCAGAGGGGATAAAAGAAGTATGTGTGGCAAAGGAGGGTTAGACTGCAATTGAAGAACCTGGATTCTAGTACCTCCTCTGTTCGTACTTGCCAGGGGAACACGAGCATGTAATTTACTCACTGTGAATTTGATTTTCTAATTGAAATTAAATGGTGCAAATATAAATGTGATAGCATCTTAGATATGAATCTCTGTTGTTCACCACATGAAAAGCCTTCTGCATAAAGGGGGAAAAAATCAAACTACCTTTTTATTGAAGCAATAAGACATAGCAAGTTCATCGGGCCAACATGAGACAAACAACGTGTTAATGATCAGTGTCATACAGCAAGCTTTGGTGTAAAGCACGTCACACAGGAAAATGGTAGACATTTTTATGGTAGCTCACTGAGGGACCAACCAGCAGCAGATCCCAGAAAGAGCCTACAAGAATGTCTTCTCAAAGATCAGTTACCCATCTTGAATTGCACATGTTGGAAAACTGAGTTGTAACAGAGTGGATTAGGCAAAACCCTTACCCAGGAACAACAGAACATGAAGACATGTAACTTATGTTTCTGGTAGGGTCCCAGTGAAAAAAAGTCGGGTGGGGGTGGGACCTAGGTAGCAAATCTCAGGAATTATAGCAAAATTACATGTTTTAAGCACACATTAGTTACTTTACCTTGGAGCCAGAGATTGACTATAGGAGTCAATGGTGTTAGTAATCATGTTAGCACAAGGTAGGAACAGAAGCCATCCTGAACCTAGTTTGCTTCAGAGAGACAAAAAGAAAACCCACGAAGGCACTATCTTTTAATAAAATATTTGGTTATCTAGGCAAGAGAAGAGCTGGTCTTTGAGTTCAGAAGCCTGGAGGGCAATCTTGGATGCCATCATCTTCCATCACTCTAAAATAAAAATAAAAGTAGACCAACTAGTGCAACTGGTTCCGAAAAGTCCAACTCTGAATGATAAATCATTAAAACGATCCAGCGCAACAATACTATTAACAAAATTGTGGTGACAATTTTGTTAATAGTCATAAAAAATATTTACTTTTTAGTAAATATATTGTTAAAGATTAAAACAATATTTAAACAAACTTTGCATGTAAGAAAACAGAATAAATATAAAAATTCAGGGAACAGGATTGAGAATAAAAGAAGAATATGTGAACTGGCAAAATTGTGAATTACCAAAATTCAGGAAAAAAATGAAGAAAAACAATTCTAAATTTAAGAGGAAATTAAGTGAAGCACAAGATAAGAGATCATGTGGAAACAGTAAGAAATGTGAAGGATATAAATGAAGAATTAAATGAAAACACCCCATCACCACACACACACACACACATAATCGAGGCATTAAGAAAGTGGTAGGAAGAAAATGATTGATAGATTTAGAAGCTATCCAAAGGAGAATGTTTCACAGTAATGGAACACAATAAATATTTTAAAATATAACAAGCAGCCATGAATCTACATGTTGAAAGTTATGTTACGTGCCAGGAAAAAATGAAATACGATGGTCAATATTAATATATAACCTAGTAAAGTTATTGAAATTTAATAATAAAGAAATAGTTTGGCAGCAAAGCAAAAAAACCAAGTCACTTCTAAGGAAAAACAAAATAAAATGAACATTTCCTTAGGCTACTCTACTCCATTATTCAACTCCAAAAGACACTGGGCTTAAAATATTCTCAAGAAGATAAAGGTTGAGCCAAACATTTTATATCCAGCTAAGATCTTTCAGTTATAAAAGCTACGGATAAATAGTTTTTCCCAAGAATCTCTTGAGGAATCTAATAGAGAATGAACACATCCTGCCAAGAGTTGTTGGTTGAAAATTTAGCCAAAGCCACAATAAAAAGTATCAAATACATTCAACTATAAAACTAAGTTATAAAGAAAAATATAGACCAGAGTGGCAAAATATGGTCTAAACATAATTAAAGAATTAAAAGGTGCTAGAAAGGGATGGAGGAAAAGTTGAGAACTTACCCCATGAGTTACACATAGGAATTAAACATTATAATATAAACCTGACAAATGAATTGACGGAAGTATAAGATTAAACAAGACTAATGCTGTCAGTAGAAGACAGGTATGTGATATAAGAGGAACAGGAAATAATTTTGTGGTTTTTTTTCATAGTGGAAAACTCATACTCTATACACAAACACAGACCTAAAAAATATTTTATAAAGTCATTATATAATCTCTAGAACAATAATTGAAATTTTGTAAATATTAAAAAAAATGGCAAACAGAAAGGGAGAAAACAGACAATAGAGGAAGTATATTGATTTTCAGATTTTACTACAAAGCAAAATCTAAACCTATAAAAGAATAAAAATGATTCATTCAAAACAATGTCACTTAAATTTTAAAAACAAAAGATTGAGTAAAGTTACTTCAAGTACATGCTTTCAGCTAAAAACAATAAAGTAGACTCATAATGGTAATTTGTAATATATAATGAAGATACCAATTATGAAAAAATCTATTTATCACATAGCCTGGCAGTAATTTGGTTACACAAAAAATGCAGAGAGACAGAAGGAACAATTTTTTTTTTTTTTTTTTTTTTTTCTTCTGGAGACGGAGTTTCACTCTTGTTACCCAGGCTGGGGTGCAACTGCACGATCTCAGCTCACCGCAACCTCCACCTCCTGGGTTCAGGCAATTCTCCTGCCTCAGCCTCCTGAGTAGCTGGGATTACAGGCACGCATCACCATGCCCAGCTAATTTTTTGTATTTTTAGTAGAGACGGGGTTTCACCATGTTGGCCAGGATGGTCTCGATCTCTTGACCTCGTGATCCACCTGCCTCGGCCTCCCAAAGTGCTGGGATTACAGGTGTGAGTCACCACACCCAGCCGGAACAATTTTTTTAAATGAGGCTTTAGTAAATTGCTAAATTCAGAATAAATTGAGATCTATTAAGCCCAAATATATAAAATCTTAACAACATAATCTGTAAAGATATCCAATTACTCTATATCGACTTCAATATTCTAAAATCAGGACTGTGACTTCTTTTATATTTTTTAGCCTATACTATAATATTTAATATATAATTTATATATGTATATAGTGTATTAGGGTTTTCCAGAGAAACAGAACTGGTAGGATATGTGTGCACACACACACAAACACACACACACATGCATTGAGAAAAAGACAGAGATAGAGGTAGAATTTATTTTAAGAAATTGGCTCATACAGTTTTTGAGGCTGGCAAGTCCAAACTCTGCAGGGTAGGCAGGTAGGTTGGAAACCCAGGAAAAAACAGATATAGTAGATTGAGTCAGAGAGCAGTCTGAGGCAGAATTCCCTCTAGGTTGGAAGACATCAGTCTGTTTTCTCTTAAGGCTTTCAAGAGATTGAATGCAATCCACCCATTTTATGGAGGATAATTATCTTTAGTCAGTCTAATGATTTAAATTTTAATTTCTAAAAAAACAAAAAACTTACACAGCAGTATCAGAGTAGTATTTGCCAAACTAGGTACAGTGGCCTAGCCAAGTTGACACATAAGATTAATCATCACAGACAGATATACATATGCATGTGTGTTCATGTAGATATATGTGCATGGTCATATAGATGTGTGTGTGTGTGTGTGTGTGTGTGTGTGTGTGTGTGTGTGTGTTAGAGGAATTATATGTTTTTGTACTGCAAATTTTTGGTAAAATTGCTTACTGATTTTATTAGTCCATCTTCATACTGCTATAAAGAACTGCCCAAGACTGGGTACTTTATGAAGGAAAGGGGCTTAATGGACTCATAGTTACACATGGCGGAGGAGGCCTCAGGAAACTTACAGTCTTGGTGGAAGGTGAAGGGGAAACAAGGCACCTTATTCACAAGGTGCCAGGAAAGAGAAGAGAATGCAAGAGGAACTATCACACACTTTTAAAACCATGAGATCTCATGAGCACTCACTCACTATCATGAGAGAACAGGAAGGGGGAAACTGCCCTCATGATCCAATTACCTCCACCTGGTCACCCCCTTGATATGGGGGGATTGTGAAGATTACAATTTGAGGTGAGGTTTGAGTGAGGAAACAGAGCCAAACTTTATCACTGATGTTACCCTATCCATCAAAAAAGATACTTCAAAATATATCAACATGCCTCCATACCTCTCTATTGCTAGACTTGATGACACTGACTCCTATTGTCAGTATATTTACCCTCTTTCTTGCTTTTATTATGGTAATCAAGACACAAGTTTTACATGAGAACATGGCTGCTCACTCAAAAGACTACATCTCCCAGATTCCCTTATAGCTGCCAATCTCGAGGTGACTAAATTTTGCCAGGGACACAATGATGTATGCACCTTCAAATCTGCATGTGTGTGTATGTATATGTGTGTGTGTGTGTGTGTGTGTGTGTGTGTGTGTGTGTATATATATATATATATGGAGTCTCACTCCTTTACCCAGGCTGGAGTGCAATTGCGTGTTCTGGGCTCACTGCAACCTCCACCTCCCAGAGTCAAGAGATTCTCTTGCCTCAGCTTCCTGAGTAGCTAAGACTATAGGTGCATGCCATATGCCCTGCTAATTTTTATATTTTTAGTGGAGACAGAGTTTTGCCATGTTGGCCAGGCTGGTCTTAAACTCCTGACCTCAAGTGATCCACCTGCCTCAGCCTCCCAAAATGCTGGGATTACAGGTGGTGGGATCTACATCTATGAAAGCATTATTTGCTCATGCCCTTTCCTCTTTCCTCCGGCTGAATGCCAGAGGTGGTAGTGACCTAGTTTTGACCATCTAGAGAGAGAAATTACACATGGAGGCTGCATAGGAAGAAAATTAAAACTTATAGAACATAACTGTCTATTAAGAACAGTACTTTCTGTTCTTATGAACACAATTGTCTGAGTTATTAACCAGATTCTTGTGTAAGATGTGAATAAAATTCTCTCTTATCCAAGATGTATTTAGGGTCTTGTTATTACAGTAGCATAGTCTTTATTCCAATCATGTGCAATATTTTTTAATAGAATTTCCATATTACAAGTAATGCTGTGATGTGTATATGTGCATAGTTTTTATTCTGTATTTTGAATATTTTAGAACCTTTATTTTTAAATGACTTTATGAAAAGATTGTACCAATTTATTTTGACTTCTTCTGTGCATGACAAATAGTATTATCATTAAAACTTAAACTATTGAGCTCCTTTGTGTTCTAAGAGAGATCAAGAACAGCTTTTCTTTGTGTACAGTAAGAGTCTTCACAAACTCTATTCACCCCACTCCTTTACCAATGTCTCTTTTAAATCTTATGACTACTTATAATATAGAAAATATTGGCTCATGGTGGCTCATGCCTGTAATCCAAGCACTTTGGGAGGCCAAGGTGGGCGGATCACAAGGTCAGGAGATCAAAACCATTCATCCTGGCTAACATGGGGAAACACTGTCACCACTAAAAATACAAAAAATTAGTCGGGCGCCTGTAGTCTCAGCTACCTGGGAGGCTGAGGCAAGAGACTGGCTTGAACACAAGATGAGGAGGTTGCAGTGAGCTGAGATTGCGCCACTGCACTTCAGCCTGGTAACAGAGTAAGACTCCATCTCAAAAAAAAAAAAAAAAGGAAACATTACTGAAGTTGAAAGGACTATGAAAGAAAAACTATTTGGTTTTCCTTTGGAGGTTAAAGAAAAAAATAATCATTTTAATTATATGGTACTTTTCATCTTTACCCCGACTTTGAATAATTAAGCCTCTGATTATGTTAATTAGAAAGAATACTTTAAGACTAATTATATTGGGGGGGAGTATTAAAATAATTTTCTTTTGAATTTTGCTTTGACTTCAAATGTTACTTAGTATCCACTGTGTTCAAATTGCCCTCTCACGCGCTGCTCTGATTACATCCTGCTCATTCAGCTTTGAGATGAAGGGACACTGAAAGCCCATTAAGAGCTTTTATCTTTAGACTACACACTCACCCCCTTCACCTTTTGTTGCTTTGACATACAGTCAATTGGATGATCACTTATGGTGAAAATGCCCTGCTGATAAAAAAGAATTTAACCCTATTTTTACTTTGTTTACATGAATATCTTTCATAAGTTTTTAGGGACAAAGATTTTTGAGAGCCACTCCCTCATCAATTTAACAGTGACTCAAGACATAAAGACAAATCCAGACTATGCTCTGATAACAGTACCTTTTAGCTGACTGCTTGGGGAACTTCAGACCCACTTTCCCTTGGCCTGTGTTGCTCTCTTGAGGAGCACAGCAGGTTCCCAGCCATTTGCTCAGGCCCAAACTGTCATGACAGAGGCAATTAATGTGGTAATGAGAGTTTGGCGTCCAAAATGTTATTTCCTGCAGGGTTTGTCACATATTTCAGAGACCACTGGGAGCAGGCAAAAATCTGCTTCTTCTCTTCCCATCCACAAACAGTTGGACCCTGAAAGTCTCATACATTAGAGTCATACCAGGGAAACAGATTGATGAAACAGGAATGGAGGGCAATGCTTACAGTTTCAATGTTGACAACTGGTTGATGAAAGTTGCAGTGATACTGAGAAATTAGGTAAAAAATGAAACAAGGTCAATATAAATGCTTACTCTTTAATGCTTCTTTAATGCAGATTAACTCCAAGTTTCCTATGGGAGACTGACCTTTCTCCAGAGTTTGAGAGGGTCTCGACTTTTCTGTATACATAAAATTGCATAGTCTTATTGGGTAAGAGTGCAGGACCTTGAGAATGGATCTACTGCAAGCTTAAATTTCTGCCACAAACTAACAATTTTGCAAGCCTATAATGACTCCGTAATTGGACTCAATTTGGAGACAGAAAAGCGTTTAATTTAAATTATGAAGTGAGAAAAGCTATGAAAAGTTCTTTCACATGAAATTTCCTGAAGCAAAACTGCAGAATAAGTATCACCTTTTAATGTGGTCTCAATGAAATGTTTAATAATTGTTCTGTGAAACAAATAGAACAAATTCATCAAGGTGCTACATCAGTTAATTAATAAATGAACTAAATACTAGCAATGAAAATCAGGATAAATTGATAATGGTTTGAGGTGTGGCTGGGCTTGCTGATTAAGGTTATTTTTGTCCCAATTTTTCCTTTGGGAAATTTTGTAATGGAGTCTAAACTGTCCATGTCAAGTCTAATATTCTAAGATTATATAACATAGATGACTTAAGTCAGTCTCTCAGAGTGGTTAGTGGTTGGAAGGTTCTTTCCATTATGTATGAAACTTGTGACATCTGGGATATCCACATGTGCATATGTAGAGCCCTTTGAGGAGAGTGGTGCTCCATAACTGCTATGTGATGTCTGTGAAGATGGCAACTGTGTGGCCAATGTTCCTAAATCCATCCCCTTTTACTAGCTCTGCAGTCTAAGAAACACAGCACAGTGAAGCTGTTTAATGCCTCCACATGTGCCCACAGAGACTAAACCGTGTTCTCTTGCATAAAAGACAGCCTAACTTCATGCACACCGGTGGCCTGGAGAATAGTCTTCCATCTTTTACTCTCTATACATTTTAAATACAGACCTGTAATTCAATACCACCATCAAAATATAAATATTCTTATTCTGTTCATGAAAAGAAAAATTAAGTACTGAGATGTTGAGAGGAAGAGATGTAAAAGGCATAAAAATAGAACGAGATAAACTAGTAATAGTGTTCTGATAATCAATTGCTGCCTTAAAAGATGTTCCCAAATAGTGGATTGAGACAATAGCATTGTGCTCAGGATCCCTAATATAGTGACAGACATTACTGGGGCTGGCATCATCATATAGCTGGCAGGGGTACTGGCTATACATTGCAATCATCAAACAGCTGGAAGATGGAACAGCTGCACTTCTTGGTCATCTCTCTGCCTCTATGTAGTCTCTTCAGTAAAGTAGCTACATGGCTGTGCAGAGTTCCAAATGTATGTGCTCCACTAGAGATTAAGCCAGCAGGGAATTCTACGGGCAGTGCAGACATATTGACACATCGACAGCTAAAATGTTGACAGCTGCAACATTTTATTTGTTAGAAAGAAAATTATAAAGGCAGTCCATATTGAATGAGAGGAGGATTAAATTCTACCTTTTGATAGGGGAAGTGTCAAAACATTAGTTGATATGCTTTAAAACTACCACAAATAAGCCAGGCACCTGTAACCCCAGGCAATCAGCCAAGATCTACCCATCGCTTGAGCCAGGAGGTCGAGACAAGTGGGGACAACATGGTGAAACCCCATATTTACAAAAAAATAAAAAAATTAGCAGGGCATGGTGACATAAGCCTGTAGTCCTCGATACTCAGGAGGCTGAAGTGGCAGGATCATCTGAGCCGGAGAGATCGATGCTGCTGTGAGCAGTGATCCTACCACTGCACTCCAGCCTGTCTTCCCCCCGCAAAAAAATTACCACAAATAAAATGTTATTAATTTTCTATTATTTCTAATATTAAAAATTATAATAGTAACATTAATAACAGTATCTAAAATGTATCAGTCCTTAATATTTGCCAGGCATATATTAAGGATATTATCTGTAGTATATCTTCTGAAATAGCTACCTCTATCATCCTCAGTTTAAAGATGAAGAGTGAGAACTGAAGAGTTTTCATTGTGTGTTCATGGTTCTAACTGCTAACAGGAGTTGGACACGATATTTACCACGATCTTTGTATGGTAAAGGACACTGTCTTCAGCATTACACTCTATCTACTACGCCAATTTACATGTATTTGTAACTCAATATTCTACGTGGTACTGATACATGGGGGCAGGTATCCTGTATGATTTTACTTGGGTTTTTGTTAGATCATCTTATGTCTTCCTAACTGACAAAACAAATATGTTAAATGAAAGTGCTGTTAGAGGTATGAGAGATGTGTCATTCCTGCTCATGAATTCATTACACGCTCTCAGAGAAAGCACTGGATAGTAAAAGAAATTAACTTGTAAAACCACTGTTAATTTATGTTGACACAGAGCAAAACTGAAAATAAGGAGGTATTTGTAGCTGATAGGTAACACTTGGAAAAACTGCTGAGTGGTTCTCTCTTAATGGGAACATTCTGAAGTATTGTATGACAGATGACAGTATTGTCCAATATTATTACCTCTTCTTCAGCAGGAGTTATTAAAAGAGCCTGTGAGTCAAGTTGCTTTAAACATCAATAACATTCATGTAAACAACCACCACAGTATAACCAAATATATCACTATGGAGAAGCATGACAACCAATTCAAAGTGTACCGTGTATTAAAACTGGCCATTTAATATACTCCTCATAATATGAGAATCGAATTATACCAAATACCAGTCCTAGAGGTTTGAACTTGTATGTGTATGATAGTGGCATGCCATTTTAATGACTTATGCACTAATAAGATCAGTCATTGCACTTAAGCAATTCTCATGTATTCTTAACCATTTTACTGTTTTGTGATATTTTATCTGCGGGCTACCTGGGAATTAAACAAAAGTTTGTAATTCTAGTAATGAAGAATTATTCACAGCCAATTTTATGCGTACTTAAAGGATCTGAGAAGATGAATCTTTTGAAAATCATACACATTTTAGTCTAATTTTTTATTAACTACTTTCTATTTCCCAAATGTTCCAGTCTTTAAGAATGATCACATTCACTTTTAGATATGAAATGTACCTGCACCTCCACTCATTGATATTTAAAGATAGAGTGTTAAGATTTGGTTATTAAAACATGCATTTTGAAAAAGCAGTTTGACTGCTGGCATGGATGAGGGATTTTCAGCTAAGAATTCAATATATAAAATCAGTTTATTCTACTAAGCATGTATGATACTTAGGGCAAGTCTCTAAATCACTTAGTGGTTCAATTTCACATTTAAAGATCAGAATATTAGGAATTGTATTTCAAATGTGCTTTTCCCTTAAATGGCTTATACATGATATGCATGATTATCTTTGAATCATGGAGGAGGAAGGAACGTCACGACTCTATAAATCGGGAAATGAGACATACTCAGGGCAGCTTATCACACAGCTCATTAATGAAAAATTTCTCCCATGCCATATTCTCAGCCCGACTAAAATATGTCAATTGACTTTCAGTCTGGATTTCATTTCATTAAACCATTTCATCAAGGAAAATAAGAAGCACAAAAGCAGAAATCGTCCCTCAAGTAATCAATATTGGCCCTTTATCTGTATCAAATATTCCAAGATGCAAATAATTTCTATATTTTTGGCCAATTAATATTACCACTTGTAGCGTAAGTGACATTTAAGCATTTTTTTTTACATCTATCCCTCTTTTACATCAAAACAGATTTAAGATAAAAAAACCTTTGACTTTCAGTGAAAGCAGGGTTACAATTAGACTACCAAGTTCTACAATCACATAGAAAAAATGCCTAAAAATCTTTATTTTTGGTTACTGTATCACAAACAACCATTTTTAAACATTCTAATACAATCTAGGATTCTTTGAATGCTAAGGATGCATATGCTATCTCATACTTTTTTTTCCAGCCAATCCTTGTGCACTGACACGTCTAATTATTTATCATAAACTTCATTTTTTGCAAGTTTCACTTCAAAATTGTCCATAAATTCAGTGGCCTTACTCATTCTAACAGAGGTATGCCTTGCATCTAGTGTTCAGTTGTCTCTCTCTTCAATTTTACCTCTATGGTCTAAACAACCGTATTTCTCTCTTCAAGCAGCATCCTAAATTGCCTCCCTTAGGTCCCTCTTGTCTGTTCAACACAAAGCACCTGGAGTGTTAGTTACAAAACATAAATCAGATCATGTATTTCCCCTGCTAAAAACTCTTCCATTACTTTCCATTACACATATAAGAAAATTCAAAGCCCTTAGCATGGGCACAAGACTATACACTATGACCCCTGCCTGCCTCTTTCACCTCATCCCTTACCATAATCTGTTGATATGCCATGAGTCAACAACACTGCCCACTCTTCTGTTCTTCTAATGCTCCAATATTAATTATGCCTTTATAACTTTTGAATTTAGTGTTTATTCTTCCTAAAATGGTAGGCCTTATATGTAAAGTGTGGCTCCTTTACATCATTCAATACAAGGTATCTAAGTTTCATTTCCATAATCCCAGTGAATTTTTCACTATATCTACTAATTGTATTATCTTTATGGCACTCCTCATTAAGGAAAATTCATTTTTCCTCTCATTTATTCTCTTACCTTTTAAAATCCTCAATACTTCTGCCTCTTGTCATTAGAACATAAGTTACTGAGAGCCGGTTTTCTGGATTTCTAGAATCTAGAAAAGTGTCAAGCACAGGAGCCTCTTGATAAATGTTTGATGAATGAATATCTATTGAATTTATAAATAAATGTTAGGCACAGAGCACATGATAAAAATCTGCCCCTCTGCTGTTGCTGTTCCTTCATGTTGTCACTTAGTGTCACTGGAGACCAGAAAGGTAAACCAAGGTAATTATGACCAAGGCAAATGGCCAGAAATACCAGTAAGCCCTACAAAGGGAGAGCAAGGCATATATAGCCTGCTGACGTTGTAGGTGAAAAAGTCTTCTCACTACTCACTGAAGATGCTTAAAGGTCATCCGGTACCAGGACATGTGACTGAAAGGCTGGACTTGTACTGTGCATTAGTGTGCATTAGCCAGTTTTCACTCTGCATCCTTTTTTAGTTTAATTTTTTAGTTTCAATAGGTTTGAGGGAACAGGTGGTATTTGGTTACATGCGTAAGTTATCTAGTAGTTACTTCTGAGATTTTGGTGCATGCATCACCCAAACAGTGTACACAGTACCAAATGTATAGTCTTTTATCTCTCACCCATCTTCCACCCTTCTCCGTGGGTCCCTGAAGTCCACTGTATCATTCTTATATGCTTCCTATTATTATATATTAAATATAGCCTCACCACACAGGTCTACTCTGAAAGGCTCTCTGAAGCATAATATTGTTCCAAGTTATTCATACTTCAAGTATTCACTGTGCTTGAGTTAGCATATTATTTAGAAGAAAGCATTTGATTCTTCTGCTCAGTTTTTGTTGTAATGGATGTGGCTGACTTCAGAACCCCTCTCTCCCATTCTTGCACCTCCAGCAAACAATATCATCACCATTTGACTTTCTGGCTTAACTTTTATTATGTTTTGTTAATATAAATACTGGTTTAAGCCCTTAGAAACAAACCACAGCAATACAAACAATAGCAGTAATAAGAAGAACTAACATTTATTGTCTAATACATGCGGGGCACTAGGTCAAATTGTAAATAAACATCATGAAGGAAGTGATATTATTGTCCCAGTTGTATAGATGGAGAAACTCTTCTCATTGTGCTTAAGCATTTCCTTCAAGAAACTGTATTCATGCCATGATTTCTATCATCCCTACACACAGATGGCTCATATTTTCTATCATCTTCAGTCCTATGCATCCAGCTACTATCTTGATATCTCCTATTAAAAATCTCAAAGGGAACTCAAACCATCTCCTCCAGAGTTCCCTATTGCAGGAAATGGCACCACCCACTTGTCTAGTCATTTTCAACGCACTATTCTCACACCTCATCCTTAATATATGCAATCCACCATCTCTTCCCTGTTATACTTCTATGTATTCATTTGATCCCTCATTCTGTCTAGTATAACCCAGCATCATTTTTATCAGCTATACTATCCAACTCTGAACTGTTCTACTGATAGACACTATCTCCACCTCCACTCCAGCTGGTCTCTGCACATCAGCCAATGTAATTTTTTAATGCAAATTACCATGTTATCTTTCTGTCTTAGAACTTTTAAATAAGTTTTTATTGCTCTTGAAATAAAAGAAAAACTCCCTTAATGTAGCCCAAAGGCTCTGTAAGGCCTACCTCTCTCTCTAGCATTGTCATATCTAATGGCTTCACTCTGTACTTCAGCTACACTGGCCCTCTTCATATTTAGCACGTAATATGGTTTAGATTTGTTTCCTCACCCAAATCTCATGTCCAGATATGATCCCCAATGTTGTAGGAGGCGTCTGCTAGGATGTAATTAGATCATAGGGAAGCTTTCCTTCTGGCTGTTCTCATGATAGTGAATTAGTTCTCATGAGATCTGGTTGTTTAAAAGTGTGTGGCACCTCCCTCTTCACCCTCTTCCTCCTTCTTTGGCCACGATTGTAAATTTTCCCTTCGCCTTCTGCCATGATTGTAAGTTTCCTGAAACCTCTCCAACCATGCTTCCTGTACAGCCTGCAGAACTGTAAGTCAATTAAACCTATTTTCTTTATAAGTTACCCAGTCTCAGGTAGTTCTCTATAGCAATGAGAAAATGGACTAACACAACATGTCTCTATGTAACCAAAGAAACTGCTTATGCTATTTTTTCTTGGAACACTTTTTCCTGGCCCTCTCCTTCTAATTTTATAATTGCTATTTTATTATTTGATTAATATATATTGCTCTCCATTTTTTGTCTTCATTGTGAAAAATTTTAAATAATGGATACATTTTTAAAATACATGACATCTGGGGATTTACATGATAAAAGAGCATGAGAAACTATTTCATTGATGTCCCCTAAGGAACCATTATCTTCTGCCGTACATGGTCTTGTGAAGCCACTCCCCTAGAATTTATAAACTATAAGTGTATAATTTATAGTTGTTTTGGAAGCAAGGCTCTCAAGTTTTGAGCCTAAGATGTAAGAAAGCCTAGCAACTTTTTTCCTTTGGGGGAACCATTCTCCATATAAGAAATCTTACTATCCTGAGACTACCACTATGTGAATTTAATCTAGCCCCATGAAGAGGTTAGGTAGAGAAAAACTAAGGCTTCTGACTGTACAGTCCTGGCAGAGCTTCTATCCATCAGCCAGAACAACTCACCAAACACTTAAGTGGGGCCATTTTAGAAGTGGGACTTACAGCTCTGCTTGAGCTTCTACTGATGATATCACATGGAGCACAGAAAAGCTATCTCTTCCAAATGCTGCTCAAATTAGAGAACTGTGTGCAAATAAATGTTTATAGTTTTAAGATACTACATTTTGGAGTAGGTATTATGTAATAAAAACAAGTAAAACAAAGAAAGAGCATCATGAGCTGAAAGCCCAAAAGGTATATTCTGAAGTTGAAGTGGGTAGGGGAGCAGGAGTCAGAAGCCACAGTGAAAAACCCAGGGAGTCACTTTTTAGCTGATTGGTTTGGAAGAAGAGATTGGTTTTGTAGAAACATCAAAAAAACTGGTAAGAGAATTGAAAGAGGGAAAAGGGAAAAGAATATTTTAAAACAAGTTTTCTGAACATTAGTGATACATAACCCTTTGGAAATTTTTCTAAAGAAGATAAAAAAAGGGTTAAAATGTTTTAATTTATACTGATATGTGTATAAAATATTGTATATTTTAATCATATAATAATTTCATGCAAAGAGTAGGTAATGAAGAGAGATGTGTTATTCCCAATAGAAATATCCATGGTGATATACCATTTCTAAGAGCACTATTAAAAACGATAGACACAGAGTTTAGAATCAGCATTTAATGCTGATTATGCACACATTTTATAGTGTTTTTGAAAATTAATTTATTCAAATGGAATAAATTAAAATCTAAGTCCTAAAAATATTGATTTAAATTGAAATAGTAAAGTTAAAATGTGAAATAATTATAAATGGCTATGGATCGCAGATCATAAGAATTGTGCACAGAATATAACTTTATATTCTGCATCTGAAATTCAATTTCTGTTATGAGTCTCTTTTCCTCAGGTTGGGAGAACCTGAACACACTTAAAGTTCAGGCTCTCTTCTACCCCTTATGCTGAGTTATGTCAGGGTTCCTTAGTACATTATACAGTGCCAACTTCTAGGAATTAAAGGCAGTTGGTCTTTGTACTTTTCTATCTTTCTTGCTCCTCACTGGACTTTGGATTTCATTCTCTGGAGGTATATGCTAAGTAACTGTGCTGTGGATAAAAGTCCTCCTGCCTTACAGTTATCTATAACATATGTGTCTTTGAGAAATCGGCAACATAAGCTGTTGTGCCCTATGACTGTTTAAAGGCTTCTGTCCAGACATAGTAGGCAAACATTCTTCCTAATTTTATCATCTTGACTATGTTAAAATGATGAGGGATTTCCATGGAGGCTAGGTTATGCGGGTCCTCTCTGATACGTGTTTGCCAAACCATCTGAACTTTCTAGTACCCACCATATTAAAACTCTATCTTAACAGAGCATAAACAAGGCACAAAAACTCTTTGTGGAGACTGAGCTTTCCCTTTGGTCTCCCTTATTCTTTAGTCCTTATTATTCACTCAGTCTCAAGAGAACTCTATCTAGCCTCAATTGTAGTAATGTGATATTTCATATGCTTTTGAAAATGTTTTATTTATAACACAAATTTTATGGGCTCTTTCAGAACTTTTTTTTTTTTTTTTTTTGAGTTGGAGTCTCACTCTGTCACCAGACTGGAGTGCCGTGGCGTGATTCTGGCTCATTGTAACCTCCACCTCCCGGTTCAAGGGATTCTCCTGCCTCAGCCTCCCAAGTAGCTGGGACTACAGGCACACGTCACCACTCCCGGTGAGTTTTTTTGTATTTTAGTAGAGACGGGGCTTCACCATGTTGGCCAGAATGGTCTGGATCTCCTGACCACAAGATCTGCCCTCCCAAAGTGCTGGGATTACAGGCGAGAGCCACCACGCCCCGCACAGAGCTTATATTTTTGAAACTAAAAATCAGATTCCTATAACACAAAGACTTTGGGTGGGTGGGAGGAAGGGCAAAGAAGAAAAAATCCTAGAGAACACAACTCTCAATTGATAGTTTATTATTATCATATATAATACTTTATGGACTTGTCCGTCCACTCATGATAGGGTTTAAGTGCTTTAGTGTTCTTCTTCTTGCTAAAATTTGTTCTCTGTAAAGAGTATGAGATATAAGTCACTGAAAAATAATCTCATTAATAAAAATGGACACTGATGCTTTATGTACTTATGCCTAGCATTCCATTATTGGAACGTTAAGCATATGGGAGTTATTTATATCCTACTGCTCAAGGTCATCACCAATGTATGACTGTAAAAATTCAATAAGTTGCAACCTCTGGCATAAATGGGTTAAAGAAAGAATTTTGATATTAGTATATAATCTTTCTAGCAAAGAGGTACTTTCTCTGAAGTCATGTAAAACATCCTTCAAAATTCATATGCTGCCATTTTACTAGCTGTGCAACTTTGAGCACATCATATAAACTCTCTGAGCTCACTGGCTTATGTAGAATAAAGGACTGGGGAGAAATAATCATATTAACCTTCTTTTAGCACTGTTGAAGGGATAAATACAAAATACATCTGACAAATGTATCACAGAGACATTAGCATAGTAAGCTTCAAATGGATACTAACCATTGTGACTATTTCATCAAGAGAGGATATGAAGGCACCTCACAAAGAGTTTTCATTTACAGGATGTGTATATCGCCTCCCCAGAGCTCTGGTAGGCAGGGGTAGAGAGAGTTAGTCTCCTCTTTATCACACTGGAATGCAGCCACTTATGGATGGAATTATGGTATGCTTCTTATTTTTTCTACCCTTATGGGAGAGAAGAAAACAGCATTTCCAATTAAGGCACCCCAGGAATGTCATAAACCAAATGTAATCACCAACGTTGGAACTATATCAGGAAACTCAGAAAAGAGAGAGGAAAAAGATACAAGATTATGTTATTGAGGAACTCTATAGTACAGCAGACATTAATATATTTCAATTCAATTAAAAATTAATGTTTACCTATTGCATGCCAATCACCTTGATATATTCTACATTATATGAAGAATAGAAGAAAACATGTGTCCTGTGAAAAGGACTTGCAGTCTTTCGGGGATAATAATGCATATTCATATAGGTATCAAGTAATACTGAAAGTGTCAAATAATACTGATATCAATAAGTAGTTTCACAGAACAGTTACTATGTACGAAGTACTATTATAAGCCTTTTGCTTACTTTTTAATTTAAATTTCACAAAATGCCTATGAATAAGGAACAATTTATTTTTCTCATTTTGCATATAAGAAAACTGAGGCATCAAAAACTTGAATAATTAGCACAGGTTCATATGGCTATATTAAATGGGAAAACAGAAATTTGAGCAGAGGCATTCTGATCCCAGAGTATTTTGTCTTCACCAATGTACTGTGCTGCTGATTTTCTAATTTATCTATACAAAGCTAAAAGCAAATATATAATAAATGTTACACATTTGTATGTAAAAATAAATGTTATATAATGTTATATAACATTTATTTTTATTAAAACAATAAAGAGAAAAAAAAAGTTCCCATCCACATGGGAGTTGCAAGAAGGGCATTGAAATATACTTCCATTAGAGGAAGAATTTCAAAGAAGGATAGGAAGACAAGTTAAAAATCTCAGTCAGAGTATTTTAAGTAGCAGAGAGACCAGATGAGCAAGGTAATGAAAGGCAGGAAGTATAGGCCATGTCAGGAGAAAAATGGAGTTTCTACTTTAAGAAGAGCCTACGTTAAATAGGACATAGTAGGAAAGGATTTTGCAGATAAATAGAAGCCATAAAAGATCCATGTCTGAAGAAGTGTTTTCTATAGCTAATGGTGGGAGGATTGCAGACTGAAACATAGACATGTCAAATGTAGAATGAAGATAATTGCCTACACCTTTACCTGCTTACTCCCTACCTATTATTTCTTCTCTTACACAGGGCAATTATTTAAACAAGTAACAATAACACATTTTTAAAAAGTAGAACTCCTTTTTCACATGAAATATCTTGTAGAAATATCATGAAACCATAAATAAAGGTAGAACTACCCTATTTGAAAGAGGTAGTGAGAGAAAGAGGCATAAATCCACCCATTTGATACTCTTCCTTCTGACGTTTCTTCTCTGAATCCTGGGGCTGTGATAAACACATCTGATAAGTATCCTAGTTAACCTGCGGACAGGATGCCACAAAAAAGCTTCTAAAATATAACAGTCTTGTTAAGTTTATCTCTTTCTTTATAGATTTTTCTTTTTCTTTCCTTCCTTCCATTCCATCTAATTATATTCAGTTCCCTCCCTCCCTCTCTTCCTCTCTTCCTCCCTTCCTCCCTTCCTTCCTTCCCTTTAACTGGGTACGGTGGCCTATGGCCATGTACTTATAATTATAGGGAAAAAGTATTTGGGAAAGTTCCTGACCCATTGGCCCCTTGGTGTTAGCTGTTGCTGCACATTGTTAAATGCTACTGGTATTAAATTAGAAGAGATAACTTTCCTATAATCTGCTCAGTTCTTTCAGTGTAAAAGTGCCGTATCAGCACAAATATTTACTAACTTAAGAGGAGCCAATGATGTCAGTCAAGCCTAAAAGATCTGATTCCCCTTAGATAAGATTTGTATAGACAGAACGGACTTGTCACATTAAATTAGAGCTTTTGGAACTGATTTTATTTGGCTACTCCATGTAAAACTGGCATTAATAACATTTATTCATCATTAAATTCACATTTGCTAGGGCCTCACCTTGAATAAGAATTTGTGCAAGAACCAGAGAATGATGATATATTTTAGGTGTCTCCTGACCTCCAGAATATCATCTTGGAAAGCTTATCTATGTTATATTCATAATGGAGGAAAAAGATCACTGTACTTCAAAATCAGCCAGTATTGCTAACTGCAGCAGTTTTAAAAATCTGGATAGATTGCATATTCCTGATATAGCAGCAGTAATTCGTACCTATTTTGAAGAGAGACCATGGTAAGCTACTCTGACAGGTTTCCTTCACTTGGTTTATTTTTCTAGGATGCATAAAAATGTGGCCTGAATACTGACTTATCTAAGAATGATGCTGTAAAAAATACCTGCCATTTCTAAACAATTTATAATGACTAAACTTCTGTATAACCATTAAGCACTGTTAATATGATGCACTTTTTGTAGAATCATTCAACATTACTGTAAATATTTAGACATCAAAGAAAGAGTATAAAGTCAGTAAATTGACTTTTCACATTTTTCAATCAGAAAATAATTCCCAACCTCTGTATTCTGTAGCGGAGGATCCAATTTAAAGAATTATCATAGTCTTTGAACCAAGATGAGTGGGTAATTAGAACATTCACGTTTTCTAAAACAGAAAAGAACTAGTTCTGCACAATGAAATTATATAATCGTGTTATCTTTGAGAAGGATAACAGGTTGTTTTTAAAAGGATTGTTGTCATACCAAATTGCTACTGGGATTGATTCAGGTAAGAGCTTCCCAGTGTTATAAAATCAGAATGCAGAATGGAATACATCCTCACAATTACACCAATAAGGATATATCATTCGTCACTTCAAATGTGACAGTATATCTTTATTCTTATTAATACAGTAAAAATTCCAATATACTTGATGAATAACCATGTTAATTAACCTTTTCTCTATTTTCTTATTGTCTTGTATCTATTTCTTTGACTAAAGTAAGAAAATAGAACTCACTTATCCCCCCATCATTCTGATGAACCACACAATGCTGTCACCAGAACTGTTCTATAAAAACTTGATTTATTTTTTAACTCAATTACCAAGCAATGGAGCTGAATCCTATATTTTAGTGGGTTAGTATATTCGGGCTGCTATAACAAAACACACCAACTGGGTAGCTTTTAAATGTCAGAAATTTACCTCTCACAGTTCCAGAGGATGTAAGTTTAAGATCAGAGTGTCAGCAGGATTTAGTTCTAGTGAGGTCTGTTTCCTGGTTCATAGATGGCACCTTATCACCAACTCCTCATATGGCAGCAGGGGCAAAGAAGCTCCCTCTGGACTCTTTACAAGGGCACTAGTAGCAGTAATGAGGTGAGAGACTTCACGATCTAATCCCTTCCTAAAGGCCCTACCTCTTAATACTACTAGGCTGGGGATTAGGCTTCAATATATGAATTGTAGAGACATAAATATTCAAACCATGGGAATCAGGAATGAAAAGAGCATTGGACATAATGAGTCCAATCTATTAAGATAAATGATTACATCAAATATCTATGAGTCTGCGGGTCACTGTGACAACTGAAATTCTTGGATCAAACCACAAATTAGCCCTGCTAGTTAAGAGACAGGTTCAATGAACATATTATTATTTGGTGGTCCTTTTCCTCTTAGATGGTAGACGTAAACAATACATTGTATATGGCACTGGCTTGAATAAAAGATGTCAGTAGACTCTTTCAGAGTAATTTCACATAGAAAAGGTACTTTATAAAACAAAAGCAGATGTTGTTTGCAGGGCCCGTCACATATTGCTGTTTCCTTCTTGGCTTCATTACCAGGATTTTATACTGGTATCTTTTGCCTGTATTTCAAAGTTCTCTCAAGTAGTCAACATTTCATATGGCATTTCTAGAAAAGTTTTAACAATGTCTTAGGATTTATTTTGCACAAACAAGTGTGGATGATTTAGAAAATTAAGTTCAAGTTCTGATTCTGCCTTTTTCTAATTCTGTGGTCTTGGGCAAATCAGTTACAGAGCCTTTAATTTCTTCTCTTTCTTTCCTTTTTTTTTTTCTTCACAGCATAGAAAACAACAAGAGAGTGGAAGACAGCCTGTGGAATGGGAAAGGTATTTGGCAACTATGTATCAGATAAGAGCTTAATTTCCAAAATATACAGATGCCTCTCCACTTATGATAGGGTTATGTCCTGATAATCCCATCGTAAGTTGAAAATGCATTTACTACTTCTAACCTACCAAACATCATAGCAGTCTAGCCTACCTTAATCATGCTCAGAACATTTACATTAGCCTACCATTGGGCAAAATTATCCAGCACAAATCCCATTTTATAATGAAGTGGTGAATATATCACTTGATTTATTAAATACTGTAGTGAGAGTGAAAAACAGAATGGCCATATGGATACGTGAAGTATGTTTTCTACCGAGTGCGAATTTGTTGCCAGAGCAGCACTTTCTCATTCCTACCGTTCTCTGACTTCAGCCCTCATAATAGTACTACCTGTCCCTACTCAGAACCTGAGAAGACAAGCTCGGGGATGGCCAATCTAAGAAGATGTAGGAACATGGGTGTGTCAGTAGGGGAAGTCTTTCTGCCATCAACAAGAGGATCTTCACCTGGGTAGCCTGAGAGTGGAAAACCAATCTCTTACACTATTTTGAGTGCCCTGGGAAGGTGAGTTGAGTAAAAATAGCCACTTTTGAATTTTGACTCCAAAATGGATCTATGTACTTTAGAATATGTTATTTGAACTGAAAATGTTAAACTTAAACCTTCATTTTGTAGATTCCATTCAGTTCTTGACAGGCTAACATTAATAACAATTGGTTGTGATAAAATAAAGAGATTCTGGATTTTGCATTAGAAAATTTTGAAGATGCATTTGATGAATTATATTTTCTGTTCTTTCTTGTTTAAGACAATGCAAATTATCTGATTGTAGAGCTCCCTGAAACTCTGAAAATCAGGCTAAGCTCCATCTTCATCATTTTCCCCTGAGACTTCAAGAGGTTCAGATTTGGAATCATAGTCGTAAAAATAACACATGGTTACAATTTAGTCCATGGTTTAAAAAAAAAAAACTTTTCCCAATGAAGTATTTTATTTACATTCCAACTTTTTAATACAATTATCTTTTTAAAGAGAGTTGTTCTAAAAAAGGAAAATAATTTATGCCAAAATCTGTGGAAAACATTTCAACTTATAAACAAAATATGGTGATTACAAGATGAATATTTAAATTAATAAAATTATACAATAGATAGAAAATAATTTACCAACATTTACACAAAGAAAAAGTCTTGGCATATCAGAGATGTTTAATATGAGCCAGGAATTCTGATAGGCACTTTGTGGATGTGTTACCTTAGTCATTTTATGTCTGAATGAATGCTAAGTAATCCCAGCATCATATTACAGATATGGAAACAAAACTGTTAAGTCAGGCAAATGATAGATTGTAAAGGCAGAATTCAAACTTAGAATTGTCTTGCTTTAAATACATTTTTCTTTACATCAATATAATTCACTTATCAAGAAAGTTTAAATATGAGCAATAATATATCTTACACTAAACACAGTAAACAGATTAAGCAGTCACATTCCTTTCTAAAACATAGTTTGATATTATTTCTAATATCTTACTTTTCCAACTTTTATGTTAGATTCAGATGACACATGTGCAGATTTGTTGCAGGTAAATTACGTGTCACTGAGTTTCGGGGTACAAATGATCCTATCACTAAGGTAGTGAGCATAGTATCTGATAGGCATTTTTTCACCCTTGCCCCCTTCCCATCACCCCTCTTTAGGAGTGTTCCCATTATCTGTTGTTCTAATCTTTATGTCCATGTGTATTCAATGTTTAGCTACCACTTATAAGTAAGAGCATGTGGTATTTGTTTTCTGTTCATGCATTAATTTGCTTGGGATAATAGCCTCCAGCTGAATCCATGTTGCTGCAAATTTTGTTCTTTTCTATGGCTGTTCTTTTCATGGTGTTATGCATCATATTTTCTTTATCCAGTCAACTGTTAATTGGCATCTAGGTTGATTCCCTGTTTTTGTTATTGTGAATAGTTCGGCAGTGAGTATAAAGTTCATGTGCCTTTTTTTGTAGAACAATGTATTATTATTATATTTTGAGTATATACCCAGTAATGGGATTGCTGGGTCAAATAGTAGTCTTAAGTTCTTTGAGAAATCTCTAAACTGCTTTCCACAGTGGATGAACTAAATTACATTCCCACCAACCGTGTATGAGTGTTCCCTTTTCTTCATAGTCTCACCAGCATCTGGTTTCTTTTTTTTTTTTTTTGGTCATTTTTAATAGTGGAAATTCTGATCCTGGTGTGAGATGGTTTCTCATTGTAGTTTTGATTTGCATTTCTCTAATGATCAGTGATACTGAGCATTTTTGTGGGCCACAGGTGTGTGTTCATTTGAGCAGTGTCTGTACATGGCTTTTGCCCATTTTTAATGAGGTTGTTATTATTATTTTTATGCTTGTTGAACTGTTTCAGTTTCTCATAGATTCTGAATATTGGACCTTTGTTGAATGCATAGTTTGCAAATATCTTCTCCCGTTCTAAAGGCTTTCTATTTACTCTGTTGATACTTTATTTTGCTGTGCAAAAGCTCTTTAATTAGGTCACACTTGTGAATTTTTGTTTTATTGCAATTGCTTTTGAGGACGTATAAATTATTTGCAAAGGCCAATGTCCAGAATGGTGTTTCCTAGGTTTTAGTCTAGGATTATTACAGTTTTAGGTGGTACTTTTAAGTCTTTAATCGATCTTGAGTTAATTTTTGTATAGAGATCCAGTTTTGTTCTACTGCATATGGCAAGCCATTTATCCCAACATCATTTATTGAATAAGGATTTCTTACCCTATTGCTTGTTACTGTTGACTTTGTGAAGATGGGATGGTTGTAGATGTGCAGTTTTATTTCTGGGTTCTTTATTCTGTTGTACTGCTCTATGTATCTGTTTTTGTACCAGTACCATGCTTTTTTAGTTACTGTAGACTTATAGTATATTTTGAAGTCTGGTAGTGTGATGCCTCCAGCTTTGTTCTTTTTGCTAAAGATTACTCTTTTTTGATTATGCATGAATTTTAGAGTAACTGTTTTCTAATTCTGTGAAAAATGAAGTTGATAATAACATAGGAATTGCACTGAATCTGTAGACTGCTTTGGGCATTATGGCCACTTTAATAATACTGATTCTTCTAATCAATAAGCATGTGATGTTTCTCCATTTTTTTGTATCATCTATGATTTCTTTCAGCAGCATTTTGTGGTTCTTGTAGAGATATTTTACCTCTTTGTTAGCTATATTCCAAGGCATTTTACAATTTTTGTGGCCATTGTAAATGGAATTGCATACTTGATTTGTCTCTCAGCTTGAACATTATTGGTGTATAGAAACGCTACTGATTTTCATACATTGATTGTATATGCTGAAACTTACTAAAGTTACATGTCACCTCTAGCAGCTTTTTGCTGGAGTCTTCAGGGTTTAGTTATAGAATCATAACATCAATGAAGAGAGATAATCTGATTCTTCTTCTACTATTTGGATACCTTTTATTGCTTTCTCTTGCCTAATTGCTCTTGCTAGGACTTCCAAAAGGAGTGGTGAGAGTGGACATCCTTGACTTGTTTGCATTCTTAAGGGGAATGCTTCCAGCTTTTCTCTATATGTTCTAATTTGGCTGTGGGTTTGTCATAGATGTCTCTTACTATTTTGAGCTATGTTGCTTTGGTGTCTAGTTCTTGCAGGGCTTTTATATCATAAAAGGATGCTGGATTTATCAAAAGCTTTTTTTGCATCTAATGACATGATCATATGGTTTTTGTTTTTAATTCTGTTTATGTGACAAATCACATTTATTGATTTCTGTATGTTGAACAAGTCTTGCATCCGAAGAATAAAGCCTACTTGATGATGGTGAATTAACTTTTGATGTGCTACTGAATTTGGTTTGCTAGCATTTTGTTAAGGATTTTTGCATTTTTGTTCATCAGGGAAATTGGCTGGCAGTTTTGTTTTTTGTTGTTGTTGTGGTTGTGTCTTTGCCAGGTTTTGGTATCAGAGTGATGCTAGCTTTGTAGAATTATGTAGGGAGGAGTCACTCCTCCCCTATTTTTTGGAATAGGTTTAGTAGGATTTATACTAGCTTTTCTTTGTACATCTCATAGAATTTGGCTGTGAATCCATCTACTCCAGGGCTCTTTTTGGTTAGTAAGTTTTTTTTTTTAATTGAATCAGTTTTAGAGCTCAATATTCATCTGTTCAGGGTTTTGGTTTCTTTCTGTCTCAGTCTTGGGAGGTTGTCTGTTTTCAGGAATTTATCTATTTCCTCTAGATTTTCTAGTTTGTGTGCGTAGAGGTGTTCATAATTGTCTCTGAGGATCTTTTGTATTTATGTGAGATCAGTTCTAATGTCACCTTTGTCATTTCTGATTGCACTTACTTGTATCTTCTCTCTTTTCTTCTTTGTTAATCTAACTAGTGGTCTATCAATCTTGTTGATTTTTTTCAAAGAACCAGCAATTCATTTTGTTGATGCTTTGTATGGATTTTCAGAATTTCATTTCATTCAATTCTTCTCTGATTTTAGTTATTTATTTTCTCCTGCTAGCTTTGGGGTTAGTTTGATCTTCTGCTTCTAGTCCCTATAGGTGTAATGTTAGATTGTTAAGTTCAGATTGTTTAACTTTTAAATATAGGTGTTTAGCACTATAAACACTGCTTTAGCTGTATTCCAGAAATTTTGGTATATGCGTCTCTGTTCTCTGTTTTCATTTATTTAGGAGACTTTTTAAATTATGGCTTTATTTTGTTGTTTACCCAAATGTCTTTCAGGAACAAGTTGTTTAATTTTCACATAATTTTGTGGTTTTAAGTGATCTTCTTGGTATTGATTTGTATTCTTATTCCACTATGATCCAAAAGTATGGTTTTATAATTTTGACTTTTCTGAATTTATTAAAGATATTTTTATGGCTGAGCATGTGGTCAATCTTAGATTATGTTCTGTATGCAGGTGAGAAAAATAGATATTCTATGGTTGATAGGTGGAGTGTTCTGTAAATGTCTATTAGGTTCAGTTGGTCAAGAGTCAAATGTAAACTGATAATTTTTTTGTTAGTTTTCTGCCCTGGGTCTCTCTAACACTGTCAGTGGCATGTGGAAGTACCCTACTACTATTGTGTTGGTGTTTAATACATTTGTAGGTCTAGAAGTACCTGTTTTATGAATCTGTGTACTCCAATGCTGGGTGTAAATATAAAATAGTTAAGTCCTATGTTGGATTAAACCCTTTATTATATTTTGGTGCCCTTCTTTGTCAATTTTTTAACTATTGCTGGTTTAAAGTCTATTTTATCTGATATATAAATAAAGACTCTTGCTGTTTTTTGTTTTCAGCTGTGTAATAGATGTTTCTCTAATCCCTTGCCTTGAGTCTAGGATGTTCAAAAGGTGGGTCTTTTGAAATAGCCCATAAATTAGTCTTGTGTTTTTTTTAAATCCAACTTGCCCCTCTTGCCCTTGAAGTAGGGCATTAAAACCATTTAAATTCAAGGTTAATATTGATATGGAAGTTTTGATTTTATCATGAAGTTGTCAGCTTGTGTTTTGTATTTCTATTGTGCAGTTGCTTTAAAGTGTCTGTGGGCTATATACTTAGGTGTGGTTTTATGGGAGCAGATACTGCTCTTTTATCTCCATATTTAAAACTCCCTTAAAGGGCTCTTGTAAGGCTGGTCTAGTGGCAATGAATTCCCATAGTGATTGCTTGTCTGAGAATGATTTTATTTGCCTTTCACTTGTGAAGCTTAGTTTGACAGGTTGTTAAATTCTTGATTAGACTTTCTTTTCTTTGAGAATGCTTAAACTAGGCCTCCAGTCTCTTCTGGCTTTTATGGTTTCTGCTGAGAAGTCCACTGTTAGCCAGATGGGGCTACCTTTGTACATAATCAGACTTTTTTTTCTAGTTACCTTTATCTAGTATCTTATTGATGATAAAATTGTATTTGTCCTTGGCCATATGAGGATGCTATTCTAACTACTACTAAATCCTGACTCCAAAATGTATCTCTATATTTTAGAATATGTAATTTGAAGTAGAAGTGTTAGATTTCTATCTTGTTGCTGTGACTATGTGACTCTGGCACTGATCTATCATCTATCTACTTCTGACTTAAAATTTCCTTACAAAAAATTTCTTAAGTAGAAAATTTAAGTAGGCATGTTCATTGATTTTGTTTTTCTCTTTTGAATAATATAGTTTTATAATAGTAGACAATATGTTGGGATAGCAGGTTTCATTGTATGATGGTCCAAAATTAAGATTCAAAAAGAACACTCATTAGAAACAAAAAAAATACTTTATGTGGTGAAGCTATCTGTTGAAATTTTTAGGCCATATGTCAAAGAAGAAAATTTTACCAGAGAATTTACATTGTTTATGGAACTGAGAATTTAGCATAACAACTTTTATATTATTTTCATTTATTAAGAGACTATCCATAAAATTTCCTACTAAACATGTCTTTTAAAACAAATTTTCTTTAACTATATTTTTAAGATTTTAATAAAATTTAACCTATTTGTCTCTGATATAAGCACTTATATACAATCAGGCTTATTTTTTATCTACTTTTAAGTTTGTTTTCCACACCAGAGCTTCCAAGTGTTTTTATAAAATAGTTGACACTGTATTTTTAATTTAAAAAGCTTTTTAAAAGTACTGCCTCTACAATACATGCTTGAATTTTTAATAATGATGCTATAAAGAAAATAGCTCATATAAAATTTTAGTCATATTTTAATGTTAATTTCTAGAAAAACTTTCCTATAAAATTTGACAAACCTATAGGAATCTATTGAATTTAGACTAATATAACACTTAATTGAGAGCTAGCTGAATTTTGTATATATTTTTCTTAAATATTTTCCATGTACTTACTTGTTTAGACAGAATTTTACAGTATTCATTGAGTGTCCACTATATGATAGGTATCAGAGATAGCATGGTAAGCAAATTGGCACAACCCTTCTATTCTTTGACTTTACAGTCTAGTGATGATGCAGATGTAAACTGAATTAATCAGAAAACAATTTAGTTACAAACTAAAAGGAGTGTGTAGGAGTTCTAAGAACATGAAATAATGAAACATGACAATATGGTACATCAAAAATATTCTATGAAAAAAGTAAAATTTTTGATCAAGGCTAACTGATATGTAGAAACTTAGGAATTATTGTAGTTATAGTAAGGCTTCTATTTCTGGCTGCAATGGATCAACTTAGAAAATAAGCCCTCTTGTAAACAATAACTAGAAAAATGAAATACCAAAACAAAATATGCAAAACACAGCCAAAAGAAACAAGACAAAAACAATTTTTTTTTTTTTTTAAGTATCAGGGATTTACTAAGGCTGCCAGAATTTTGGGCACCATGATCTTGAAGAAATAAGAAAATACACTAAGGTAAAGCTGACATTCAGTGTCACTTTTCCCTGTAATTATATGGTGATTTATAAATGGCAAAATACCTACAGATTGAGAACTTAAAAGTTTTCTGAAGCCAAAAATTTTAAGAAAACAAACACTGGATTTCAGGGCTCTTCAGGAAGGGTAGATTCTTATATCCAGGATTTCAGAAGAAAGCACTGAAGTACTAAACCCTAAGAATAAGATTTAAAGAAACAAGACAAAATTCTAAGATCCAGTCCCCTTCATCTGAAAGTGGATTAGAGTGTAAGGTGATTTGTCCTTAATCAAATTCTTCATCAAAAGGAAAATTAAATCCTCTATGGAGAATTTATCATCATATAGAACATTTACAATTTCCATTCAGAATTTATAGAATTCAATCAAAAATTATCAGGAAATAAGACCAAGAGGAAACAAGTACATAGGTGATTCATCTATCAAATGTATCAGACATTGTCTTTGAAATTACTATGATTGGTATGTTTTTCCAAAAGGTAACAAAATAGAGAAATTCAGCACAGATCAGGCATACAGAAATACTATAGAGTAGAAATTCTAGAATTAAATAATATAAAAATTGTAATTAAGATTGCAGTAAGCTGGGCACGGTGACATATGCCAATAGTCGCAGCTGCTTGGGAGACTGAGGTGGGAGGATTACTTGAGTCCAGAAGTTCAAGACCAGCCTGGGCAATATAGCAAAAACTCATTTTAAAAAATAAAAAAGATTACAGTAAGTGGGTTTAGTAACAGATTAGATACTGCAGTTAAGAGATTTAATAAACTAGAAGATAGCATAAAATATTAATATTAAAACATGGAAATAAAATGTGCACGCGTCCGCGCGCGCGCACACACACACACACACACACACACACAGGTCAAGTGTGGTGGCATGCACCTGTAATCTCAGCTACTCAGGAGGCTAATGCAGGAGAATCTCTTGAACCTGGGAGGTGGAAGTTGCAGTGAGCCGAGATCCCACCACTGCACTCCAGCCCTGGCAACAGAGTGAGACTCCATTAAAAAAAAATAACAAATTAAATTAAAAACATAGAAATTGTTCATAATGCGTAGTATATTCTCCACATAAGCATATATAAATATACATTCCAAATGGTCACCGTGGGACTTTTAATTTCTAAAATAGTGCTAGTGTCTAAAATCATAAACTAATATCTCCATATATTCAACAAAATGCCAATAAATGTGCTGCAAAATACGTAAATAAAATCATTGGCAAATTATTTATTCATTCTCACTCCCAATGGAAAATAACCTAAGTATCCCTAAAACATACATTAGATAAATACTGGTATAGTCATAATAATTTTCATTATGAAACTTGTCAACTCCAAATATGAAAATCTTCATCAATGGACTGTTATAATAGTGTGACTCATTCGATTATAGGTTGTAGATCTTATTAGTCTATATTAAAACATATAAATAGGAATAGCCCCTACTGTCACTACAGATAGTGATATGTTACATAGTGTTTGGAAAAATTATCGGTGAAAATATGATAGAAACCATGCTCTCAGTTATGTAGAAATGCCAGCAAAACAAAAAGCATTTACTATTACTTTTCCTAAGTACTGTATGCATGCTAACCTAGGACCTTTTACTCTAATATATGTATATTAGTAATATACATATATTAGAGTAATATATCTAATATTAGAGTAAATATATCTAATATATATATGCATAATATGCATATATATATTAGCATAAAGTAGACCATTCCCTGCTTGAGACACTTTATGTAGTTTTTTTTATATATCTATTTCCTCCTAAATCCATTAGAGTATAACTCATTTCAACAGGGGCAAGGTTGTGATTGGTTTTCATAAAGATAAGGCAGGGTTTATAATTAAATTTCACCAGGGACCTACCATTCTGCCACAAGGAAAAAAAAATAAAAGGGCTGACAATCCTTCCCTAAAAATATAATAAAAAAGGTCAAAGCACAAATTCCTTCTTGCTAGAATGGTAACTGACGGTTCCTTATTGGAACTTGGTTGATGACTTTTTTGCTTCCCCAAACATCCCCAGTTTCTTTACATCATCAGCTCTTATCCCTAAGGTCTTTTGAGTCATTGAAATTTCTCACATTAAGACAAAAACTTGAAAGCAAAGCAAGTGGTAATAGTGCCGATTGCTTAGACTTTTCCTTTAATGGGAGAAAAAAGGCAAATTCCTTTGACTATATTCCGCCTTCAAGTCTGTGAACCTTCTACCTTAACGTAAATTTTAAAAAGGAAAAATCAAACTGTTATCTGACCCAGTGAGGAATGGTATCCCTAAATTTGGCAGACTCTTAATCTCTCAGGAAACATAATAGTATACCAAGGATAGGAGGCAGCATCTTTAGATTGTTCTCAAATCAGGAAATAATTCAAAGAAATGGAAGGCAAAAGAAGACACAGAGCCCTCTGTTGAGTCAGAACAGTAAGATCTCACATAAGAGGAGCCATTCCTCTGATTACCAAGTGTTAGAAACTGAATGTGTCCCCCTAAAACATACGTCGAAGTTCTAACCCCCAGGACCTGTAAATGTCAGCTTATTTGGAAATAGAGTCTTTACAGATGTAATCAAGTTAACGAGATTATAATTAAATAAGGTGGGCCCTAATGCAACATAATTTCGTACTTCTTTAAGGAAAAGTGAAGAGGACAAGCACAGTGGCCCATGTCTATAATTCCAGTGCTTTGGGAGGCCCATGCAGGAGGATCACCTGAGGCCAGGAGTTAAAGACAAGCCTCGGCAACATAGCAAGATTCCCTTCTCTACAAAAAATAAAAATAAAATAAAATAAATAATGAAAAAGAGAAGAGACACAGACATATAGAGAAAAGATAGCCAATGTGATAACAGAGGTATAAATAAGAGTGAGATAGCCAAGGAACACCAAAAACTGATGACTGTCACCAGGAGCTACAAAGAAACAAGTAAGGATTCTCTTCATAGTCAGAGGAAGCACATGCCTGCTATCACTTTAATAGTTGGCTTCTCTCTGGAAGAACTGGTAATCAGTTTCTGTTTCCAAGCCTCCCAGTTTGTGTTATTCGGTTAGGGAAACCAACATACCAAGTAACCCAGGACATTGGCATAGGAAGGCATCATGCAAGGGGTAAACTATACTGGTATGGTGCATGTAGAACACTTCCATTACTGCATCAGTTAAAACTAGGAAAAAATTTGCATGTGGCAATAGATCTTCATAAAAAACTAAGACTCTTTGCTCAGAGTGTAGATGAAAAAGAACATGGGAATATGTAGGAAAAAGCATATCCAGAGTGAAAACACTTTCTTGCACCAACTAAGGGCTTTCGTCAATTTCTTAGAGTGGTATAGAAAAACTAGAAATTAATATCAAACTCTTATTTTCTTGCATCAATTATAATTTGCTTCAGGTATACATGTTTTAGTTATTTGTATGTAAAATATGCATTAGTCTCATTCCAGCATACACATTTAGTCACTACCCAGAAAAAAAATTATATTTAAAACTACATAATATTTTAAGGAATAGAAACTTTCCAGATATTAAAAAACTCAATGACTGCACAGATTAGGTAGCCAACTTGTCTACTGCCAAGACTCAGTAGTCCACAATATGGGTTAACTTATGTAAATAGCAGACTGTTGGGAATGTTTCTTGGCAGTGTTGATTTTGTTTGCATTTCAATACTCCATATTTCACCATAGATTAGTTCTGATTCCAGAGAAATTAAGTCCAGATTCACGTATGCAAAATGTATAAAGCTAATCCATACAGTCGAATGAGCTAGAGTTCTGTGTGTTACTCTGAATATATAGGGAAGAAAAGACTCAGTAAATATGGAGAACTTAAAGAAATCTTCACATCTTTAAAATTTCACATTTTTTCCTACTTAAATATGACATTTAATAATAAAAATGGCATATTACTCATATATTCAACAGCATAATCGGCTCTACACCACTTAAAAATAGGTTGTGAGTAGGTGTGGCCACTAATCTATCATCAAATATCAGTTGCAAACAAGGAAATGAAGAGGTATTTGCCCTTTTCCCTTTATGATTTATATTTGGTATAAAATAACCATAGAATTTCTTAGGAAGTTATGATAATGGATGCTAAATAAACACATAGATTGCAAAATAATTCCAAATAGCAAATAAAACATGGTTTAACAATTTTTATAGAAACAAGACAATTTTATACCATCTATTTCTTAGTTTAATTTGAAAGTAAGGAGCATCGTTAATGAAAAATGTTCCAATACATAACGCATATTAAACACTGTAAAGACTCAATATACTGCTGTAATTAATAGTATTGAGACTAATATACAAAATATATCAGATGTGTCTATAAAGTTATGTGGCTACATATATATTATATATCTCTATATATATTTAGATGTCTACTTATATGGATATATACATCAATGTAAATAGATACATAAATATATAGATGTAAAATATATCTTGAAGTAAATATAAACATCTTGAAGATGGCTTTTATGAAAGAGATCTATCCATGTAGCATATATATTATGCAAGTATATTAATTAACTGATCAATTTGAACAACAGTTTTTTTTATTGTAGTCACAAGTTTAATAGATAAATGTGCCAGCCCTCTTTAATGTTAATATTGGTGTGCCTAAATATGTCAGATTTTATCGTTGATAAGGTTTCTTTTTTCTGTTTTCTTTTTTCTTTTTTTTTTTTTTTTTTGAGACAGAGTCTCACTCCATCACCAGGCACCAGACTGGAGTGCAGTGGCGTGATCTCGGCTCACTGCAACCTCCGCCTCCCAGGTTCAAGCAATTCTCCTGCCTCAGCCTCCCAAGTAGCTGGGACTACAGGTGCATGCTACCACACTCAGCTAATTTTTTTGTATTTTTAGTAGAGACGGGGTTTCACCATGTTGGCCAGGATGGTCTCAATCTCCTGACCTCGTGATCCGCCCACCTTGGCCTCTCAAAGTGCTGGGATTACAAGCGTGAGCCACCGTGCCCAGCCCGTTGATAAAGTTTCTACCTCTCTGTTGCTTTCCTGATCTATTTGGATCATAAGCAAAATAATAATCAAAGAACTGTTGAGTTTCCCTAAGGACTTAGCAATATACTAGGTATTTGAACATTGAAAACTATATGGAATATGCTTAGTTACTGTTGAGTTGAAATGCTGAGAGGCTCATTAGGCAGAATGAGTAACTCATCCATCAGAGGCATCCACGGTAAATGATTTCTCTGACAGTTCATAGGTTGAATCTGAGAGCACTCATGACAACATATATACTGGATGATGACCTGCTAACTTTTTATTCCAAAAGCCTCTTCTTCAATAAGGCCTGTAGCTCTATTTAAATTACCTGTCATGCTATACATAGCATAGGCTATAAATAATTCTGACCAATATATTAGATCTATAGAAATATAACTCAAGTGATTAGATCTGTGACATGAGATCACTAAAACCCTATAGGGCACATGGGTAATCTGGAATTTAAATTGTAAAGTGAAAATGATAAAAAAGAGAGCAATATTCATAATATTGAAAACTTCTAATTTGCACACTAGTAAATAGCTATATAGAAATGACACCAAAATATACCCATTAGGTTGCCAAATATTGTGTAACACAAAAGCAAGAGGATACACAGTTATATTAATAAGAGGGATAGGCAAGGTGCAATGGCCCACATCCATAATCCTAGTGCTCTGAAAGGCTGAGTCAGAAGGATAACTTTAGGTCAGGAATTTGAGACCTGCCTGAGCAATGAAGCAAGACCACATTTCTATGCAAAATTTTTAAAAAACAAATAGCACAGTATGATGGTGCACACCTGTAGTCCCAGCACTTGGGTAGCTGAGGTGGGGGGATCATTTGAGCTCAGGAGTTCTAGGATACACTGAGCTATGATCCTGTAACTGCACTACAGTCTGAGAGACAGAGTGAGGCCTTAAAAAATATTGGGATATCATCTGAAAAACAAAAAAGACCCAGACTCACTGATGGCCCTTATTAATCCTCCTAGCTCTAAATTATTCTTTCATTCATAATCCTACTGATAATACTATATGTTAAATATAAATATTTTACATAAATAGCAAATAATTTATAATATTAGCTTGGTATAAAAGTAATAGTGGCTTTTGCCATAAAAGTAATACAAACATAAACCTTAAATACTAAAATTGAATATTAAATACTAAAATATAAGCAAATAATAAAATATTAAAAGTGAATATATATATGTATATAATTTCTTTTTTTTTTTTTTGAGATGGAGTTCCATACTTGTTGCCCAGGCTGAAGTACAATCGTTCAATCTTGGCTCACTGCAACCTCCGCCTCCTGGGTTCAAGCAGTTCTCCTGCCTCAGCCTCCTGAGCAGCTGGGATTAAGACGCCCACCACCACAACTGGCTAATTTTTTTTGTATTTTAAATAGAGACAGGGTTTCACCATGTTGTCCAAGCTGGTCTCGAACTCCTGATCTTCAGGTGATCCACCTGCCTCAGCCTCCCAAACTGCTTGTATTACAGGCATGATCCACCATGCCCACAGGAAAAATTTACATTGAGTTTAAAATTTTTATTACAATGAAAACTGCATCTGATCCAATTATAGCAATAATTATTACTTTAATGGATATATAAATAGAAATCATGATCTACAGGGACTTCTCATTCATGTTTGTAAACAGTGTAAGGACAGAGATTAGTGTGAAATAGAGTAGTTAGAAGAAGATAAGTATGAGATGAAAAACAGAAGAACAAATGCATGAATGAAAATAAATATAAAACCAAACCAACTAATGTCAGTTTAGTGAAATATAATTACATGAGCACTTTGTTGCATGTGATTGGAATTTATGGAGCAAATAAAAGTTGAAAAAATTTAAACTGCAGTTGTTTTTTGGAGGGAGGGAGGGATCAGCAATTCCATTTGGTTCTTTAAATCAGATTAAAATATTAAATGATATACATTAAATTTATATATTGACAAATTATCTCCTTTTATATACCTCTAATCCTTCTATATATTTAAGATATATGTAATCAAAACACTATTGATATTATCAATGTATTTTTTTATAGCAGTAACATGAGCATGAAGTCTATCTATTTTTATTGTGTCACTTTTTATATTTGGGGATGATAATGATTACCTCTCAGTGTAGCCATCCTCCAGAAAAAATAATAAATCATCATAAATAATGACATCTCCTATTGGGTACATGAGGAGAGAAAACTGAGAAAGAAAGAAAATACACTGAATAAAAAAAGATAAAGACATACATTACAATGCCTGTAATCCCAGCACTTTGGGAGGCCGAGGCAGGCAGATCACGAGGTCAGAGATCGAGACCATCCTGGCCAACATGGTGAAACCCCATCTCTACCAAAAATACAAAAAATTTAGCTGGGCGTGGTGGCATGTGCCTGTAATCCCAGCTATTCAGGAGGCTGAGGCAGGAGAACTGCCTGAACCCGGGAGGCAGAAGTTGCAGTAAGCCGAGGTCGCGCCACTGCACTCCAGCCTGGCGCCTGGTGATGGAGTGAGATTCTGTCTCAAAAAAAAAAAAAAAAAAGACATACATTACATAAAATGCTCATTTATACCATTAATTAGTGATTTGTCTTCAGAGGATAAAAACTACATAGCTATTTTTGAATTATTTTATTTTATTTATTTTTTCGACAGAGTTTTGCTCTGTCACCCAGGCTGGAGTGCAAAGGTGTGATCTTAACTCACTGCAACCTCTGCCTCCTGGGTTCAAAGGATTCTTCTGTGTCAGCCTCCTGAGTAGCTGGAATTACATATGTCCGCCACCTTGCCTGGCTATTTTTTTTGTATTTTTAATTGAGACAGGGTTTCACCATGTTGGTCAGTCTGGTCTCAAAGTCCTGACCTCAGGTGATCTGCTCGCCTCAGCCTCCCAAACTGCTGAGATTACAAACATGAGCCACTGCATCTGGCCTATTTTTGAATCATTTTATAAACATACAAATTATTTCTAGAGACATCAATTCTTTTATTTATTCACTCATTCAATAAAGCAATCTAAAGCTCATTGAGTGGTCCCATGAGCCAGCCAATGGAATGTAAGTTCCTTGAGAGCACTCATTATTTTGCTCTCTGCTAACCCTAGAACAGGCACATCATAGGTATTTAATAAATATATGTTAAGTGAATGAATGAATGCTATGTACTGGCATGTAATAGTGAAAAGATCATGTACAGTCCATGGCCTTCTAGAGTTTCCAATGCAGTGGGTGAAGCTTATAGATGTTCAAAATTAGTTACATATTAATGCAAAGCTTATAGGCATCACCTATGGCAAATAAAATTTTTGTTCAGCAATATTAAAAATAAGGTAGCTCAGATGCAAGATTCTGAGTAACTGTTTAGGGCAAGGAAATAGAATTGTGAGAAGTGCCAGATCTTAAATGAGTGACTTCTTTCAAAGAAGTTTCTTAATGTCTATGCAAAATAGAGGATCCACATGTCTTCTGTCTCTCTTTTCACACTTCTTTCATATTAGAAAGGCATCTTTACACATGAAGGCATGTATGGGCAATTTAAGAAAAATCTTAACTATGAGTCTCTAACTAGTGGAATTAAGCACAGATTGGCTGTTTATTCATCCTGGAAAAAGATTCTCTAGGAAAAGATCAACAATCAGGAATGATTCAATATCCCTGGGAAAAATTCATAATAAGCATATCAGCTATCAGCTTCTAAGAAGTATTCCAGGAGTCAGACCTTGGATCCACAATTTAGTATGCTTATTGAAAACATAGAAGGAATTGTGAGGAAACTCAAAATCTTCAATTAAACTAAAAATTGAATATATACAAAATTCAAAGAAACAGAAAGATATTTTTTGAAGGGTCAAGGAAGAGGTGATTACAAACTTTGAAAGTCTATAAGGGTTATCTTATGGACTATAATCAATCAAAGTTGTCTATTTTTATCAAGGAAAATGGAAAGCACAGATGTATTGTATATTGCAATTACCTCATATTATGCCTTTTAAAAAATTTCCTTATAGTAAAAATGTTAAAATATGTATTAAATGTTTTAAACACTTAGTGACTTACTTGGAAACTTAAGTGACTTATTTTGAGAAATATAATAACATTTTCCTAATGAAAAATATTTGTGACATAAATATATTTTCTCTTCTGGTATGGATAAAATTCTTCCAAAAAAGGTAGGTGTAGACCTAGTGTAACACTGTAAATTCTTTGTTAGAGATACTTTATAATCTTAATCCTCTCCATTAATTAACTACCTCAACTAAATTTACTCATTGCTTGTCTTTTACTTACTCAACTATGAATGCTATGTTGCTGGATTACATATTTTTTTTTTTGTAAACCATCTCAAATATTTAATGGAACAGTGGAGAATATGAGTTAATACACTAAATATTTTGTTTAAATGAGCATCGTCTGAAGTATAGTAACACATCTAGGGCACTTGGGAACGAAGCAGTATTAATATAGATCAAGAGAACCCAAAAATTTTAATTTCCACTTACAATTGTAAAGTTTTTTTAAATTTATTAAAGCTGGGTTTTAGGAAATAAATATTTGTTAATAATCAGATTAACAATACTAATTGTAAGAATTAAAGCCCAATTAGATTTTAAGATGAGCAATTCTTGGTTGCTAATTCCATGTTAATGCTCAAATAACATATCTGGAGAAACACAGGACACTGTGTACTACAGAGCATTTTAGGAAGAGAAGGAAATTCACCTATACAGTGCCCTTTTAACTTCAGCAATTATTGATTTCCATGTTAACTGAGCCCTTTGAGAGCTCTACTTTAAAACCATAAATCAACAAAAGTTATACAAATCATCTAGAATCTCACTAAATGAAAAGAAGATGTGATATGATTTATAAGATTAGGGTAGAGATGTGTAAGCAGGATTCTTATGATTAATTATCCAAAGTAAACTTTATTATTTAAGAGCTATTCAACTATAAAGAAGCTGATTTTTTCCCCCAACAACATGGATTAGATTTACATGGTGTCATAAATATTGACAGCATTGTGCTAGTCATGCATTTTGATTTTTCTTTCATACTGAAAATCCTATAGAAAGAAGGATTATATAAACACATTTAGGATGGATGCACTCAGGAGTTGAAATGATGGGACCAGTGACTCTATGACTATTAAGTTGTTTTCATGCTGCTAAATATTTTGCATAACAGTGGGGAACTGAGGTGCAAATGACTGTTTCAGCACCTCTTACTACAACTCTATTTTTCCCATGATTTGTACATAAATTAAGGTTAATGGTTTTCTCGTCTTTTTCCATGTGCTGTTAAGTAGAAAGCTAGTATATCAAAATGTAAATGTATTTTTTTTTTTTTTGGAATTCCAGTGGAAGAACTTCAGAGAATAGGTATTAAATACCTACCTATTCCAAAGAATGGTGTTAGAATAAATCCATGCAGTATATACTAAAAGGTAGCAACACTGGTCAAGCACCCTACTTTAAACAAGCTGTAGAAGACTAGAAAAGTAAAAGAAGAGATTCTTTCAAGTGACTTTTTGGAGTAGAAATGGTGATTTCCTGCAAGAGGGTGAGTCTAACATCTCTCTGCTTATCAGGATATTTACTAAGAAAGCTGTGGTATTGCAGCAGCTGTGAAGTTTTGCACTAGACAATCTTAGAACAGAATGGCATGGGCTCAATAGAGGTTGATGCACATATGAACATACAGATTGATGCCTGCTTTCCTTCTCCTGCCAGAAGTCTGCATGTAGGTTTCTGGCTGGAGCAACCAAAAAAGGAATGCTCTAAGGGAGATCCCAGAAACTTCCCCAGCTGCCAAGGCAAAGATGCGTGAGCTCTAGTGAGACTATGGAAGCTGAGTAGCTCATTCTAAGGAGACTTTGCTTTTGACTAAACAGGAGAGATGATTGTAGAATTAAGAGGCTTTGTCACAGGGTCAAGAGAAGGGTGGGGGGCAAGAGGCAGGAGGAGAGTACTTTTCCTGTCAGAGATAGGTAGTGTAATTGTCACCAAGGGTAGATCTCTGAAATCCACAATGACACCCGCAAAATAACCAGCCTTTGTCACGAGAGTAGGATGACAGTCATTATCAGCTAACATTAAACTGTAAACAGTCCTATAACTACCAATCCTCAAATACAATTGGTTACAGTTCCACTGGTTGGTTTTATTGCAGTCTTTTAAAATAATGTATTTTTAAAAGATCCATGGGGGGAAAAACCAGTAACACTGATATACATTTAAAGGACGGTCTCAATACTGTTAAGGTTTCTGAAATTTATGCTTCATAAAGGACAATGGGAAAAATGTGGAGGTGATAGAAATGAGAACTACAAATAATAAGGTGGGGAGATGTGAGTATTCTCTTTATATATTTAAAAGGTTCTTATGTGGGAGTTTGATTGTTTCATAGGCTCAAATTAAGATCAGAGGGTGAAAGATAAAAGGGTGAAAATTATGGATAAACATAAATAAAAATATTTAAGAAGCAAAAAAGTCCATTAAAGGAATAACTTGTGCAAAATGTTTTCTCCCATCTTTGGAATAATCTAAACAAAAACTAAATAATTACTATGGATGGGACTGGAAGAATATCATTGACTAGATGATTTTTAAAAGATGACTATATATCCTGATTTTCAAAGAAAATTCTAGTTTTGCCTGTTGCTTTAGAAAAAATATTAATAGGACCCTTTTATTTTCCAAAGTTTCTATATGATACAATAAAAATGTGATCACTGTAACTAAAAGAGACTGTCTACATCTGAGAGTCTATGAATCCATGTCTTTGGTAAAGTCAGTGACCTTCTTTGAACGATATTCCTCATACACAAAAAGACTGCCTGGTATACTTTTTGAGTTATTTAGGATCAAAGACTGATAATATATTAGGAAAGACTTCAAAAGTATTACACACACTATGAATTTTGTTGTTTTGCAACCATTAATTTTTGCTGTTAAATAATTTCATAAGCTAAGAATATATATTTCCTGAAGCAGTATGACTTAACAAAATATGAGTGCACTTTGGGTGGGAATTTAGAGACACTCTTTCTCAGTGAAGAGTAAGACTCATCTGTGGCCAACCAGTTCCATGGGACAAAATTGGTATTAGAGGAGAAAGAACATATGAACAGTGACTGAAACTACCGAACTACATATTTTGGGATTGGCTTCAAGCTCCCAACTGAAGAACATGGAGCTGACATTAGCAAAAGATGAAGACAACTGTTTTGGTGTTATTTGCTTAGCTATCTGCACAACTTCCACTGAGCTTCCTGGAAGAGTGACAAGACAGCTGAGATGTTAGGATAACAGAAGAAACCTCTCTGAGCTAAACTTACCATTGGTGTCTATACTCCCAATTGTTTCATGGTTTATAATGCAAAGACTGTCCAACTATGGTAATCACATACCCCTGGTTCAGTTCTCTTGCCTGCCAAGTTTATATTTAAGAAATGAAGTATTTATGTTGCCAATGTCTGTAGAAATAATGGTAGGCAGAAAAGAGCAGAGAGTTAGTAATATTATCTACTGAAAAGTAAACTAAAGAAGTGATAAAGAGTAGAGTGTTCTGATATTTCAGCTTAAATAAGGTAACCATATGTCCTGTCGCACTGGAGACAGCCTTGATTTAGAGTGGTTTTCTCCATATCCCTTACCAACCTTTTTCATCCATGAAAAGGTATTGATTGGGATCAAGATGCTCAAAGAGAATGTGGCCCTGATTTATTAACAGAAAGGAGAAAAAAAAAAAACCATTAAGCCACTTGCAAAATTTTATGGATCCAAAATTAGATAGTTTAATGAGTTTTTTGATCTTTGTCTTGTTGGGGCTCTTTTAGTTTCACAATATATATCAATTGATCCTTAGAAAGGCAGATATTTATTTGTTTCTCCTATGCATAATACATCTCCTTCAAATAGTTTGCATGTCCTCTGAGAGTAAAATTCACATTAAAATGTCTTTAGTACATCTCTCAACATATTAATATTTTCCAAATAAATATTAAACATATGCATGAAGATGGCTTTAGAGTGACTCCAAATTCTGTTAGAAATTTAGGAGTAAACCTAGAAAGAGTAAGTCTCAGTTTCAGAAGACCTGGAACTTATATGTCCATGATTTTAAATTATGTTGCATCATAATTAAGTATAAAGGTCATGACATTATTCTAGATACATCTTCAAAAGTCACATCTGAAATTATTTATGTCTCTAAAAATAGACTCAGTACTGACATAATTCACTTTTCAGCTTAGCGTTTTTGCGGAAACATCTTTATTGTAATAAAAATTGAAGTGATTGACCTGACCTGAGAGAAATACCTTTTTGTACTATATTTAACAATAGAAGCTTTAAATAGGAAATGAAAAAATAAGCAGGTGAATATAAGGCAATGGCAAATAACATATTTTTAAAAGAGGCAGTAGATAGACTTCTTTCTTTGAAAATATGAGATTAAAAAGGGTTAAAACAACATTTCAGGGGAAGCAAATATCACAATTTCAGTGTCTCTTAACCACTAGAATTGTTTAACAGGAGGGAAATACTAATTAAGATTTCAGCACCGCCAAGCAATATTTACTATAGTTGAACTGGATGAGTTTAAAGCGGCTCAATCTCACTTCCTTGTTAAGATCTTCATATAGTAACCCAGGCTCCTCAGATGTAATCAGAGGCAGCTCCCTCTCCTCCCGCTCTCCCCAACAGAGAAGAAACACATTTGGTACTCTACGACCTCAAGAGATTATTAATCTATAAAAATGTTCTTGCCCTCCCACAACCTCCCAGCCTATGACAATAATTATGATGGCTGCTGCAGAGCTGTACTGCTGTTAAAAATGGCAATAATAATGATGAAATTAAATCCTCTTTCCTTATGTATAAATGCAACACTTATTTCCATGCTATTTGGATAGGATCCATTCTTTTCCAGAAGCCATGGCTATGCATCATTCTTAAATGTACTATAAATCTTCTAATAATTAATAAGTGCTAAGGCTCAATTCCTTAAAAAATGAATTCATATGAGATATGAATCACCTGTAACTGAATCATTTTTCCCTCTCCTCAGCTGTAAAGCTAAAAGGAAAGGGAGTGATTATCAAACATGTAAATAATAATTACAAATTCTCTGAAAAGTATTTTGGTTTTTTTAGGTTGGCTTTATTTTTTATTGGATTAATTTCTTAGAACTGTTTTTCAATAGCCATTTTTAAGAGTATATTTTGCTACATTTGGTTTCTCAGGAATTGTTCTGTGTTCTACATGTGAATTTTTTATTAATATAGTTTATTTAGAAATAAATAAAATGTCAAAATAAGTGGATATAACACCATATATAACTGGCATTTTTTGTGATATATTCATTTAGAGTATTTTTATATACAAATCTATGTATCTGTGTCTGTATATCTGTCTATATGTATACATATGTATTAGTGGGATTACACAAAATATTATTTTTTATGTATTATTACTTCAAAAGCACATCTTTTACATTATTGCAAGTTTAAAGCTATTGCTACTTTACTGTTACTTAAGAATTGGAGACCATTTCTTTGAAAGGGTAATTTATTTCACCAAAATCATAACTAATTCTTTAATTTTTAGCCACAAAAAGAGAATTATTAGTACACCACATTATACATTGTTGTACATTTCCTAATTCATATTATTTTAAATTTTTATTCACATCTCTTCCTTTTTCCATTCCTGTATCCCTCTATATCCCATCTATAATTTCCACCTTATCATGGAAGCTGGGGTTAAAAAAGGCTTAGTAACTTGTATAAAGTTCTACAGCCAATGAGTGGTAGAACAAGACCTGTTTCAAAATCAAGAAGTAGATCTGGCATTGTGGGTAGGGTGTGGAAATAAACAAAATTCTGAGTGAGTAATTAAGGTACAAGAATTAAGTACAGTCGCTGATCCTGGATGAGAAAGACAAGTCTTGGGAAAGTTACTCTAAAATGTGAAACATCTGTAGCTTGGCTTCTGCTTGGCTCAATTTTACAATGAAGGAAGTTTTCTGTAAGTAAAAACTAACTAAAAAGCTTCATTCTCAAGTATTCTAAATATGACAAATTCTATTCAATAACTGTAAGATTCATTTGATATTACCCATTTTATTTTTCTTTAGTTTTATTTTTAAAAATAAGGAAACTGACTAAAAATTTTAAATGATCTTTCCAAAGTTCCCCAGATAATATATGTAAAACTATGTAAATAGTTTGGAATTGATATTACACAAATTGAACTATATGTGATAAAAGCACAAAGAAGGACAGAAAAAGGAAGGAAGGAAGGAAAACACTGATTCACTTTGCCTTTCATATTTGGTGTATCAACTTACTGATGCATGCTGTATAGCTTACTGGTCATTTGAATATGAAAAGTATGTCTCAATGTATTTTCATTTCCTTAACAAAGATGTAGAATTCTCAGGAGAAGGGGAAGGTTAGGATGTGGGGATGCTGTTTCAAACAGCTACTACTAAAATGCTTAATAGATCAATCAGTTTTTTTAAATGTAGAAATGATAGCTCTTTATCTGAAAAATAATCCCACTCTCTGCTTATCTCTATATCTTGAATGTGTTTGAACTGGTTTTCTCCTATGTCAGTAAACAACTATGTCAGTGAGAGAGCCCATTAAAACTTATCCATCACTTCTACCTTAACTGAAATCTCAAACACTTTTTTCCCAGCATGTTGTAATATAGGAGAAAAATCATAAAAAAGGAAAATTCTACCCCCCCATTGCAGAATTTAGCAGTAAGTGGATCAGATGTTTCCAACCAATGAATATGTTTGCAATTTCTTCAGTCTTTTAACTTTTCTGTGTGCGTGCGTGCGTGTGTGTGTGTGTGTGTGTGTGTGCGCCTAATTTTTTAAAACTGCCAGTGCCACATTAGGTTAACAAGAAAAACAATTACACTAAAAAGTATTGAAATATTTGTATTTGGAGCCAGAAAGAAATGTCAACATAGGGTGACAGTATCCTAGGCTTCAACCAGATGTTGAGCTCAAAGCCTAGAGGCACAGTAGGCTTATAGAGGAGAGGAAAGCTTTATAGAGAAGAGAAGGCAGATGCAACCCTGTGGCCTGGGGCAAGGCTGAAAGGAGTGTGCAGGGAGCTGGCCAGGGCCGAGAGGTGACCCTCCGCCACCCTGACAGTGTGTTTCCCCAGTAGTCCATGCTGGAGAATGAACACAACTTTGCTTGGGGGCTTGCATTACTTTGCTTGGGGGCTTGCCTTACTTAACACAAAGAATGCAGTCCCAGAGGAGGAGAATTTAGCCAGTTTTGTCAAAGAAAAACTTTTTAGTGATAAATGGAATAAGAACTCACTGCTTTTAAGCAACTACATCTAAAACAAGGTCAGACAGAAGGATCAAGCTACATCAAACAAGTAAGAAATATCTAGCAAGGAACTTCCTGAAACAGTGAATATAACTGAAACTGAAACCCAGAATGTTAGCTTAAATTTCAGATACAAAGGGTGATTGAGTATAGAGAAAGCACCAAGTATTACTAATAAGTAGGTGTATTAAAAAATGACAGACTAACACTATCCCCAGACTCCAGAAAGAAATCTACATTTTCACTGTGCATCATTAGGTGTTTATCTAGAATAAAATTTCATTGTCTTATAGACTTTTTTGTTAATTTCAATTATATAAGAAATCGATCATAAAATTTAGGTAAAGATACTAAAGCCAATAAAATGTTGTTGGTGACTTTTATTAAATTGGCACAGAATCTTTAACACATTAGTAGTCTGTTTGAGGTGCTATAATAAGATACTATAGACTGAGTAGCTTTAGAACAACAGAAATTTATCTCTCACAGTTCTGGAGCCTGGAAAGTCTTAAGCAGCTGACTGATTTGGTGTCTGGTAAGGGCACATTTTCTGTTTCATTGGTGGTACCTTCTTGCTGTGTTCTCACATGGTAGGAGGATCATAGGAGTCTTCTGGAGAGGGTTGGGTAACTAGGGTTCCACCCTCATAACTTCACCACCCAAAGGTCCTACCTCCTGGTACTATCGCCTTGGGGATTTGAATTTCAATATATGAATTTGAGGAAGATGCAAATATTCAGGCCATAACACATTCACAGCTATGTAACTGAGTAAAATTAACTGAATTAATTGTTTAGTAATCTAATCTAAAATGAGAATAAGGATAACATATATATAAAGACAGAGGCTGGCCAAAACACTCAGTTAATTTGTTTAAGTGTGGCCCAGGTCTGAATTTATAATATCAATAAAATTATTCTCATTGATGTGCTTTTAATTTAGCATAATTTTGACATATAAACAACAATATAGAAAATAACAATGCTGCAGACTGAATGTCTCTCAGAATTCATATTTTGAAACCTAATCCCAAATGTAAGGGGATTAGAATGTGAGGTCTTTGGGAGCTTATTAAGTCATAAAGATGAAGCTCTTCTGTTCTTATAAAAGAGAACTTAGAGAACTCCCTTGTTCCTTCTGCCATGTGAGGACACAGCTAGAAGAATGGCATCTATTGAAACCAACCCAATTCTTCTGTAGACAGTTTTTTTTTTAATAAACATAGAAATTCTGGTATTAAAGCTTGAAATTTATATTTATTTTATCTGAGTTATTTCATCAGGAAACAACCTCACGTCTTTCAAAGAAAAGTATGAAAGAACTGAAACTCATCAGATCACCACATCCAGAAAATGAGGTGCTGGACCACTCATTTATCATGATTGCTTCCTCGGCCCTCCCTAGTCCCTGTTTTCTTACACAGTTACATGCCTTCCCTGGTATATAAACCCCTAGTTTTAGTTGGTCAGGGAGATGGATTTGAGACTGAGCTCCTGTCTCCTCGGCTGCAGCACCTGATGACAGCCTTCTTTCTTAGTAATACTTGAATCATCTCAGTCATTGGCTTTCAGTGTGGGGAGGACCTAGACAGAAGCCCTGGTGTTTTGGTAACACTATGAACCAGAAAGGATCCCTCACCAGACATCAAATCTGCTTGTTCTTTGATCTCAGACTTTCCAGGCTTCAGCACTGTGAGAAATAAATATTTGTTGTTTATAAATCACTTTACAGTATTTTGTTATAGTATCTCAAAAGGACAAAACAAATGAAAAGCAAAGAAAGTTGAAACATAATTGTCAAGCTATATTTCAGTCCTAGAAAGCCTTTTAAATTGAGGCAGGATGGGGATGGAGAGACGTATAATGAACTGAAGGTATACAAGCAGCGAATAGGTCAGAGATAGAAATAAACTTAAAATATTCCAGCCAAACGGTCATTTTATAGAGAAGAGAATGGATACCCAAAAAGCGTAGGTGCCAACGTTATACTGCTACAAATGCCAGCTCTAGGTCAGGCTCTATATCACAGTGACTTTTTCCTACTCTCATGAATTGAATTGTGTTCCTCAAAAAGATATGTTGAATTTCTAACTCCCAGTATCTTAGAATGTGCCCTCAATGTTAGTTCCTCCTTCTTAGCCAGGGATATGTTTTAGGATCCTCAGTGGATACCAAATCCTATTTATACTATATTTTAAACAAAATATATAACAAAATTTTATTTCAGAAATATACATGTATAACATAAAATTTGGATTGCTCTAATTCACAGAGATTCAAAAGGAAAAAATATAAAGATTTAAGACAACATGATTAACTCTGGGTTACAAAATAAAGAAACATGTACTTACTTAAAATAGCAAATCCTTAAAAAGAGAGAAAAAAATGTCTAGAGCCTACTGGGGCAGTGATAATATATGACCTCACAATCATGTTGGAGAATAAAACTGTGCTCATCTCTTTGCTATGCAAAGTCTGGATATTTTAGATCTTACTCATTATCACCGAAGTTTATACAAAATGAACCCTATACACAATTTAAAAATCTTTGATTTATTTTATCTCACTGAAATATAATGGCTACCTAGAGTACATTCAGGAAATGTATTTATAAGATAAACCAGTGGGTTATAAATAGCTCATATATGATGTATTTGGTAAGAGAAGATATTATTGATAATTGGATTTTTAAAAAAAGTTTAAGAGCAATACATAAGCAAAGGTTTAGAGAAACTACATAAAAGGGAATGTTTTCTCTTGGTTCTGGAAGGTCAGGGTATATCGTTTGACAGCAAAGACTTTTCGCATCAAGCAGACCAGATTTGCCATTCATTAACTGATCTCAGGCAATTCGTCCTCAGCCTCAGTTTCCTCATATATAAATTTAATATGCCTCAAAATTTTATGTGAAAAATGAGATAATGCATATGAAATGTTTGAGTACAAAGCCTATCTCACAGTAACCCCTTAAGTTTGCTTTGAGGTATTATGACGCTATTATGAAATAGAATTTTGTATACACAGAACATCAAATCATTAAGCCCTTTAACATTAGAAGAACAATACTGACCTTCTCTAATGATTCTTATTTTTCCTTTATGGAGATATTAAAGTAATTATTATGTGTCAGTAAGAGAATAGTAATAAAAAGATACTGAAATTAACAAATATTACATACAATTTAGTAGCAGTAACAAGCACTTTCCCAAAGATTTCACATATAACTCATTGAATTCTCATAGCTATTATATGTGGTAGCCATTATGATTATTCCTGTTTTGTAAATGAGAAATCAAGGCACAGAGAGGTTCTCAAGCTTACCTAAGGATTTACAACAGGCGTGAGTGTTGCTGCTAAGGAAACCTGGCTTCAGAACCTGCTTTTAACGTTAAGCTATACTGCTGTTGTTAGAATGAGCATTACTTTGTGGATCACTACAGAATGTGCTTTGTTCACTCACTTATGTCAAGATTTATAGAAATTTTAATTCTATACTTGCATCCTCTCTTACTAGGTAATATCATTGTATTTTTATGGTTTTTAACTAATGTAAGTAAGATAGTTTGACCTTCAGTCAATTCAAAGGAAATGTTTGTCCACAATTCTGACTTTTAGCTTCATTGTAAAAGTACTTTTATGCAACTAAAAAGAGCTGAAAAAGAAGACAAGGATGTATTACAGGGATACTTATATTAGTTAAGCCCTTATAGATTAAATGTCTATGCCTGCAACGAAGCAAGAAGCCAGAGATTATAACTTACAAAAGAAAGTTGGTTGGCAACTGGGATTCATAACATAACCCTGAGTCTGACGATAGGCTCACAGAGGGAAAATTATATAGAAAAGAGGGAGAATTTTTTAAATCATATTATTTCCTGCAATAGAGACCTATCCTAAGAGATTTATACAGAGTCATATTTGTAGCAAGATGAAAAGAGTGCTCTGTCCTAAGAATCAAAGCCAAGGAAAGAATGAAGAATAGAATAGCAACAATAAGCTCCATCTTCTTATCATCTTGCATGAAAAGGACGTGAAAAAGCTTCTGATGCTCCCATTAAGCACAGTAAACTGTTTTAGGAGAAGGATTATACTGAAACCATTTCAACATGCTTAAAGGTATAATACTATTCTCAATTTTATTAAAACTTCAGTAGGTTTAAATGCGCTTTTATTTTTCAACTTTATATTCAGAATTTTTCAAAGAAGTGCAATATTGATAGGGTTTGTTCTTGTTTAGAATATTTACTTGCATAGTCAATTTTCACATAGTTGTTTACTCCCAAAATGTTAAAAATTCATTTTTAAGTGTAATCCATAGCCATCATAAAGATTCAGACAGCATTTAAAGTATAGATAAATAAATACTAGCTGGATTTCTTTCAACCATACATAACCTTAATATGTTCATATACTATACATTGTCATCATGAAACTCACTCAGTTGTCCACAGAACTAATGTTTATAGATTTTTTTTTTTGAATACACATGGAAATTGACCCTCCCAGTCTTAAAACTTGAGAAATTTGACATGTGTCTTTAGTCCTCCCAAATAGCATCAAGAAGCTAAAACTTTCCAGATCATCACATCTGGACAATGAGACACCATGCCCCTCACTCATCATGATTGCCTAAGCGACCCCGCTTTGACCAATTTCTCTTCCTTAAACCCCCCAATTCCTACTTTCCCACATACAGTCACATTTCTTTCCAGAGATATAAACCCGTAATTTAGTCAGCTGCAATCTGATTTGAGACTTATCTCCCATCTTCTCAACGGCAGCACCTGAATAAAGCCTTCTTCTTTGGGAATACTCATTCTCTCAATGATTGCCTTTTTGTAGGCCAACCAATTGGACCTAGACATAACTCCAGGTGATTCAGTAACAATCATAAAACTATACTCTTTTAATATAAATGTAATTACATATTTTAGACTTAATAACTTTGGGTTTTTTTGTTTTTGTTTTTTTTTGATACAAAGTGTCGCCCTGTTGCCCAGGCTAGAGTGCAATAGCACAATCTTGGCTCACGGCAACTTCCACCTCCTAGTTTCAAACAATTGCTTCAGCCTCCCAAGTAGCTGGGATTACAGGCACCCACCACCATGCCCAGCTACTTTTGTATTTTTAGTAGATATGGGGTTTAACCATGTTAGCTAGGCTGGCCTCTAATTTCTGACCTCATGATCCACTTGCCTCAGCCTCCCAAAGTGCTGGGATTACAGGCATAAGCCACTGTGTGCAGCCAATAACTTTTAATAACAAATATATTTGTACCATAACTTTTTAAAGCAATCCCATATTGAAGGACCTTGAAGTTGGCTTTAAGGTTTTTCTATTATAAACAAGGCAACAAATAACATATTTTCACACTTTCCCAGTTACTTCTGCAGGATACATGGTTACAGATGGTAATAGTATTATTAAAGAGCATTCATATTTTAAACATTTTATTACATATTTTTCACCTACCTTCCAAAAATGTATTAATATTTGTTTCCCCCAATGTTATATGTGAATGCCCTTTATGAAATATCATCAAAACTAGAAATAGCCAAGCATCTCTCAGGAAAGCATCTTTTGCCCATTCCTCATATCTATTAAGTATTTTTTCTATAACTATTCTGACCTTCTAGCCCAATATCTTACTTCACTCCACACAAGTTAATAGTTTGGTGCTAACAGTCATTGATTCATTTTTGTGGAGAGGGAAATACTAATTTGGGAGCAGGGAGATTTATTCTTATTTGAAAACTTACACTGTCGATTGGTTAGACTAAATTTGTCTTGACTCAAATCTTGACTATGTGATTCCAAGTTAGAATTGTCCAACAAATAACTTGTATGAGATATGAAAAGTTGAATCAGAAATCATTACTTTTTGAAGATCATGCAATTAGAGGCAATGAAAGAAATTACAGAGATGCTGGCCAGGACCAGCCAGCTCTTGCTTTCCTTCACTTTGTGTCCAACTCGTTTTCTAAACTGTTGGCCCTGCTGATCAAGAGTCACCACCTTTTCAGCACACACTTAGCTACAGAAACACAGAAGAAATAGCTCTCCATACCTTTTTTTTCACCAGCATCCCTTAATGGTCCCACATTGTTGGCTAAATATCAGATTGACAGGTTGGTGACATTACTGATCTTCCAACTTGATCTTCTATTGATCTTCCAACTCTCTCTTTAAATATTTGTTTCCTCAGCAGTTCTCATGGCTGTATAATAAATACAGGAATAAATGTTAGACAATTGTGAGAATTACCTGGTTCTCATGTGGTTCTCTTACCAAGAATTAAACTCTGCCTGGTTTACATTTCTTCCTCTCCATCTGAACCAGTAAGAGCTGATATGTTGGGGCTCTACAAACTCAAACCTAGCCTCCCATGGGCTATCTTAGGAATGTGGTTGAATATGGAATGAGAAAACTCATTTTGGTTCCACAGTAAGGTATGTTAACCAGCCAAATTGTAATCAATAATAAAGGGAATATGGTTGTTCTGTATATGTGGCTTTATAAATTATGTCAACTTGGTCCAGAACAGAGAAAACAGGTACTATCAACAGACCCTTTCTTCACTACTTTAAGGATCATTCTAATTATTTTTTCAATTTTGCTGATTTAAAAAGCAAAATTGAATATTACTTTAAAATTTACATTTATTTGAATATTAATTTTTATATATATTTTATGTTGATTCACCATTTGCAATATAATTTATTCTAAATGTTGGTGCATGCATTGTAGCCATTGTTTGATTGGCCTATTTATTTTCTTTTTAATTTGACCATATTAAAAGTTATTTTAGTCAACGTTTTATATTTGATGAATATATGCTAACCATTTCTCACTTTGTTTTATAAATTTATCATTTTATGTCAAAAATAGAAAAACTAAAATGACAGATATTAAAAACTTTTATACTTCAAAAAACACCATTAAAATGAAAACATAAGTCAAAGATTAGTAAAGAATATATATAAATGTGATAAAAGGAAATTAAAATAAATTTTGTATCCAGAATTTAAAAATATATCTTATTACTTCATAAAAAGACAACTCATTTCACCAAAAAAATTGCAACAAATAAGATATATGAATTGCCAATAAACTAGTGGTATGATTGTTGACACTATTAGATTTGAGAGAAATTCAAATTTTAAGCACAATGAGCTACCACTTCAAACCTACAAGAATAGCTATAACACAAAATAGACAGTAACAAGTCTTGGTGAGAATATAGATAAATTAGAAACTCAAAATGATGCAATTGCTATAAAAAAAATGACAACTTTGAGTTTTACTTTAAGTTCTGAGATACATGTGCAGAACGTACAGGTTTGTTACCTAGGTATAGATGTGCCATGGTGGTTTGCTGCACCCATCAACCTGTCATCTATATTAGATATTTCTCTTAATGCTATCCCTCCTCTAGCACCCCTCCACCTGATAGGCCCCAGTGTGTGATGTTCCCCTCCTTGTGTCCATGTGTTCTCATTGTTCAACTTGCGTTTATGAGTGAGAACATGTGGTGTTTGGTTTTCTGTTCCTGTGCTAGTTTGCTGAGAATGATAGTTTCTAGCTTCATCCATGTCCCTGCAAAGGAAACGAACTCATCATTTTTATGGCTGCATAGTATTCCATGGGGTGTATGTGCCACATTTTCTTTATCCAGTCTATCATTAATGGGCTTTTGGGTTGGTTCCAAGTCTTTGTTATTGTGAACAGTGCTCCAATAAACATACATGTGCATGTGTCTTTATAGCAGAATGATTTATAATTTTTTGGGTATATACCCAGTAATGGGATTGCTGGGTCAAATGGTAGTTCTGGTTCTAGATCCTTGAGGAATCCTTCACCCACTTTTTGATAGGGTTGTTTGTTTTTTTCTTGTAAATTTGTTTAAGTTCCTTGTAGATTCTGGGTATTAGTTCTTTGTCAGATGGATGTACTACAAAAAACTTCTTTCATTCTGTAGGTTGACTGTTCATTCTGTTTAACCCATCTTGAGTTAATTTTTGTATAAGGTGTAAGGAAGGGATCTAGTTTCAGTTTTCTGCTTATGGCTAGCCAGTTTTCCCAACACCATTTATTAAATAGGGAATCCTTTCCCCATTGTTTGTTTTTATTAGATTTGCAAAAATCAGATGATTGTAGATGTGTGGCGTCATTTCTGAGGCTCTGTTCTGTTCCATTGGTCTATATATCTGCTTTGGTACCAGTAAAGCTGGAGGCATCACGCTACCTGACAACATTTTGTAAAGTTAAATACACTTAGGAAATCCAAAAATTCCATTTCTAGGTATACACCTAATAGAATTGAATATATCTGTCTACACACAAAAAATATATAAATGTTTATAGCAGCAATATTTACAACACAGAGACAAAAAGTGTAAACAACCCATATTTTCATCATCAGATAAAAAGATGAACAAAATGAAATACACACATAAAGTAGTATATTATTCAGCAATAAAAAATATGAAATATTGATACATAACATAGATAAAAATATTTTGCCAAGTGAAAGAAGCTAGGTGAAAGGAACAAAATATTATGTGTCTCCATTTATATTAAACGTCCACAAAGGCAAACATATAAAGATAGAAGGTAGACCTGTGATTACCTAGGGCTAGAGGTGAGAGCTCTGGATAACTGCAAATGGGCACGAAGGACATTTTTGAGGTCATGGAAGTGTTCTAAAATTGTATTATGTTGGAGATTGCACAACTCCGTAAATTTACAAAATCACTGCATTGTACACTTAAAATTAGTAAATTTTACAGTATGGAAATTACACTTTAATAAAGCTATTAAAAATAGATAAACCAAAAATTTAGTTAGTATCATTCATTTGGAGCTGAAGCTATAAACATAATTAATCTTTACCTGTGAAATGTAGATTTATGAAATAGTTACCTGATTTGCCCAAGAACACTAAAAAAGAAGGTTAAGAAATTAATCATGCTAACACACTGGGTTCTAAATTCCCAGGGGACATGAAATTGAAATTGTAAATCATTATAATGTACTAAAATATTTCACTTTGCTTTCACATATTTTAAAATAAATTATAAAATAAACCATCTGTAGTGAAAATAATGTATTAAAACAAAAATAGTCTTATTAAAATAAATCTAACACCATTAAAAAAACTGAATCTATAACTTATTCTCTAAGATCAAGGTGAAAAGAAATGACAGCACATGATCATATTAGATAAAGGGTACATACACTATAAATGAAATATCAAATGTAAACTTTCTTTGGCTGAATCTTTCTTTTTGAATGGCAGAATTCTGTACACACATTCTAAGTAGTAAGCTTGGTCAGAAACTCTGAGAACATGTGTCTTTAGGGATCTAAGCACCATTTACTTATCTTGCTTCAGATCATTTCATGATAGAGATCTAGGGGGAAAAGAAGCAAGTCAAAGAAAGGAATAGAAGATGAAGGAACCAGAGAGGGCAGATCAAAGTACTTTATTTATTTATATATTTACTTTATTTTATTTATTTTTTATATTTTAATCCCCTATTCTGAGAGGCATATATATTTATTTTTAACCAAAGATTGTCTTTGAAAAACAGCAAAAAAAAAAAAAAAAAAAAAAAAAAAAGCATGCAAAGGAACTTTATACTGCCTTTGAAAAATCACAGAGAAATGATTCAAAGCACCTTTCTATATAGAACCTGAATAACAGGAGATAGAGGAATACATGGAAAACAATAAAAAATAAATGAAGTAATGAAGGCACTCTTTTTCAGTATCCGTGCTATACAGTTTTCTGTTTTTCATTGTGCTGATTCTACTGTATAAAAAGGCATTTATTATACACATACTCCTCTGGTCTCATATTCAAATTCATTCATGTCTTTCTCTTGCTCTTGAAAAATACAAATAAAATTTCTATTCTAAATTCTTAAAGCACATTTATGGGTATTAACATAGTCCAATCTTTACAACAAGATGTGATACAGGTAGGCAGATATAATTATCCTTAGTTTCTATATGAGAAAAATAAGAAATATTAATTGACTTGGTCATGTCATAAAGTTGGCAATACATAAAATTGAAGCTTAAAACTAGGTCTTAAGAGCCTAGAATTTAAAACAATATTTTTGTGTTGTTTTATCATCAGAACACCACCTTCATAAACAGTATCACTTTATCTTGATTTCAAAAATGGAATCTAATGGTTAATCTATACAACTGGTTGCAAAATGGCCTAAGAAAAAATTTAACTGTGACTTTCAATGAAACAAACTGCAGATTATTTCAGGAAATGAAGTAACTGGTTTAGCCAGAAGCCCTCAACTAATTCTAATATAAAGTAAAACAAGATATACCACTGAATGGCTAATATTATCTGGCATCAGGTATTGTATATACATTTTTTTAAAAAAAAATTAATAAATGCACACAATTAAAAATGTGTATTTCATAAATGTTCAAAAGTCCAGTGCACTTAGAATTGTACCAATATTTAGCACTCAAATTTCTCATTTTTTTTCCTTTAGTTAATATGACAGATACCTATGGGATAGTATTTTAAAGAATATATTTTGAGAAATGATTACATGATATTAAGGATAATAGCATCCAGGGATAATTCTGAAAAGAAATATAAACATTATTTATTGTGTACATTAAGTCCATTTTCTTATCTCCCTACCTGATCACCAAAGCAACAGATACCTACAGATGGCCATAAAACAATATATTTTTTTCTTAGCTTCTGTAGTTAACTCATTGCTTAAACTTTTAATCAAGGGAGGACATTACCAGTCTTTGTTGCTACCAAGCCAAAACCAAAGGACTAATATTTAATAATGTAGGTCATTTATTTAAATAGGAAACATATTATGCAACTAGAAAGCATCATTACAGACTTTAAGTGAAAAATTTCACTTATTGGGACGAATTTTAGCAGTCAGATTGAAACTGTCAGGTTTCAATCTTTATTTTTAGTGATTCCAATTATTTTGAGTACCAAATGCTTTAATTATCTCAAGAAGGCAATTAATAAGCTCAATTTGACAAATCAAAAATCCTCATCAATTTTTGCAGCATTAAAATATTCTTTCTGTTATAAATGAGCACACTCCACAGACTATTTTTTTTTAACTTCTTTTAATTTTTAAGTGTCAAGAGGATGAACAATGGGTCTAGGTCAATGAGTTTTCTAATCTAGGTTTGCTTGCTTTTTCTTTAATCTACATTTGTCTAAGCTTACAAAGAATGTAGAAGATAAATTCACAGTTCATCCTAGCTATGACATACAAATAAGAAAAATAATATTTTATTTTGAAGAAAAATTTTGTTTTTCAAACTTTCTTCTTAACCAACATAGCTGATTCCTAGAATTAGCTTTATCACTTACTAGTTCTGACACAAAGGAAGAGACTTTTAATTACTCATGCAAAAGAATGTTTTGATTAAATTTTATTCCATTTTAGAAGTGATTAGTAAACTATTATCTACCTAATGAAAATATATTCCGAATAGAGTAGTCCCCAAGACATACTAAAAGGTCTTTACACAGTCCCTATGTAAATAACCATTTCCTCCAAAGTCTCAAAAATTCCTGAAGATCTTTTTAAACTTGATTTTATTATCAATGGGGTTAATCCCACAATACAAAATTTAAATGCATCAAGTAATTATATCTAACATGAGTTTCTTTTAAAACTTTAGTTATTAAGATGTTTTCTACCTTAGAGACAACCTTCCTAAAGAAATAAAAAGCAAAATGGCTAAAGATATCAAAATGAAACTTCTGTTTTTATATAATTTTTTTCATAGATCAATGCATTCCGTAACTAGCATAAATAAAGAGGCATTAGAAAATAGAAAAATAAATTATGATACATTACTTTCTTAGAAAATCAACTAAAATTAGATCCATGAAAATTATTTTAATTCCTTCTTTCAGCAACCATTTGTGGCTTTCAATGTATTCTTTTATTCTTCATGAATCACAAAAAATAGGCACACATGCACTGAAACATAAGGTTTGGTTTCCTATGTCATTATCTATGGTTTGCATACAACAAATATCATTAAGAGCCATAAAACTATACAGCCATGGTATTGAGCTCAGTGACCTGCCATGATAGTGAATTCAACAGACTGACTTTATGAAGCATAGAGCAGTTTTTTTTTCTTCAAATTTATAAGAGTTAATAAGAGGTAGCACTCCATTTCTATAGTCTGACTTGGGTTAAATTCGAATCTGTGTATTTGCCACTTACCTCAAAGCATAAGAAAAATCAGTATATTGCCAGAGTCATACTGTATAATTTTGAGACCAGAATCTGATTCAGAGGTAATTAGAAATTACTCACTGTATTCTGAAAAAAAGTATGCTAAAATTACAAATGATGGATACAGGCATAGTAAATTGGATCATTTGCTATTTATGTTCCCTACTATAATATTTTTAAAATGAATATTCTTTTTATTTTCATACTACACTTGCTCCCTGAATAAGAGAAAGCATTGGATGGGGAATGCCCAGCCAAATATCCATATCCTAATAGACTGCCTTCCTGTACCTAGAGGTCTTGAGGAGTAACAGATATTTTGCTGGGAAAGATACAGGATAAGAGATGCTTAACAAACTATTTGCACCACTGAAAGTTGAGAAAGTCCTTCAAGAGAATGGTAGGCATTCACTGTAAATTGCCTCTAGAGCAGCAGTCTCACTGTGTCACAAATGTTTGTGAGATGTATCATAGGGACTGTATTACAAATAAAAAATAACTAAAGTGTAAAGATGCTTAATTTAAATAAAATGACAGCAAATTTATGATTGTCTCTAGTACTTGTTTGCTGTTAGATACTCTAGTTCCTGAGCTGGAGGAAGCAAAGAAACTCAGTTTTTATGGCCTTTTAAATATTTTTCTATGTATTATTTTATGACATTCAGAATATTCCCAATTAACTTTTTTTTTGAACATTTAGTGTCTTGCAGCACTTGACTTGCATGTAAATGAGAACTGTGCCAATCTTCTGACATTGGCCATAACAGGAAGTGGAATCACTATATAAACTGTTAAGCCAATGTAATGGCCAGAACTATCATATTAACTTCTCAACCTCATTTACTTTTCCCACAACGGTGCTTTTTATTTGTGAAACAAACAGGCTGGTAATTGACTGTTCACCTTATGCCTGCACTTTTGTCAAGATTTATGAAAAAGGTTAAAGAAATCAAGATGAGATTGATGTATGAATCATTTTAACAGAGAAAACTGAGAGTCCCTTGGTTATTCATTTTCTGGCTATAAAATCTAACACTGTTAAAGAAAGAAGCTGTGTATATTACCATGAAGTTCCTGGTTGTAGTAATATTAATAATACTTAACAGTAAAATAATAACAGTTCCCAGGGTCAATTAATTTCTCTTACATTACTCATAGAGATTTAAAATTATAAATAAAGAATATCTATAGGTTTCTCTTCTGAAAGTTGTTCTTTAATGTTGAAGGTATTCAATCAACATGACTTGAGCTATTTGAAAGAAAGTTGCCTAAAATGCAAGCATATTGACTCCATAAAAGTAGAAAATTAAAGTCCACATTAATCTCATTGCAATCATCATCTGGAATGCTGATAAAGATATTTGTCAAAGGGAGTCTCAAGCTCCTGTATAACCTCCTCATAAAGTTCCTTACTGGAATACATTTCCAATGCAATTTAATATGGTTAAATGTATTCACAATAATAGCATAATTTTCAAATTCAATTGAGAAATTCTACATATTAGGTTTTTCTGTGATTTATTTTAAATAAAATCTATTAATTAACCATTAAAAACTCAATTATTTTATTATAATGGAATAGAATTCTGAATTTATGAGTTGCATGTAAAATAACAGCTTGCATATCTTTAAAAGAGTCAATTTCATAATGTACAGTGACACCACGTCATGTATGTTAATGCATGTATGTTTTATATCTAGTCAGTGCTGGCTAATTATTTTGTTTGAGAAGAATCTCTTTCTCACATAGCAGGAGACATGTCTGTAAAACAACTATACTATGTATTTCCTCAGACTTTGGATGCAGCACACATGACACACATCTGAATCTATAAGTCACAATAATAAAGGTAAATAATAGAAATCGGAAACATTTAAACAGCTGGCTACTTTTAGATTTACATCAGTTATCTTGTTTTGATACCAGTTGTTAGAACTTAATATACAATTTGATGTTGAGTTTCCTAGCTGTCAAAGAGAAAAAAGAACAAAGAAAAAAATACCAATTCTTGAAGGTAAGCAATTATTTTCCCTTTTTTTCTGCCTCCCACAAGGGAATGTATTTACAGGATTTTAACTGTTGTAGTTGTCAACATCCTGTTCTTCTAACATCCTTAAATAGAAGTAAAAAGGCAGACATTTGAACTCAGTTCAGAAACAGCGATTTGTGAGAGGCTAAACTGATGTGCTATGATCCAGTATATAAATGTGGTTACCTGGCTTCATACAGTAATAGGATTTAGCCTGTACTTTAAATGATCTTTTTAAGATATAACTTCTTTCCAAATGGCATGTAATAGGAGCCAATAGCAGATTGAGAATGACTCTTTAACCAGACTTGCAAAGCTGATTCTCTATTGTTTGTTAAGATCAAATCTGTGAGTACTGGATGCCAGACAGAAACAGTAAGATAGAGAATACATTGATTTAGTTGGAGGAAGGAGGTGAACATAAATAAGATAGAAACAGGAAAATAAATGAAGCTATTTTGAATATAGAAAATAGAGTAACCAAATAATAAAGAATTGGAAAACCATGTAGATATTGGAGTTAGGAAAATAATGTGGGTAAGTTACTTTGCACTAATTGCCATGTATAAAATTAACACAAAGAAGCTGGAAGGGCAGAATGATGTGGCAGTCAAGACTAATGCCCCTGATGTGGCAGGAGATAATATCTCTCTAAAACAACCAAATTTGATATTTCATCATGAAGCTTTATTTGGTAATTAACTCATTTTTAAAATCACACATGGATATTTCATTAAGTCTCAAAATCGTTGCTTTCTGTTAGGTCCTTATTGTTAGAAGTCATAAATGTTATTTCTGATGCCATTATACTATCTTTCCAATTACTAAGAAGAAATAAAAACAAATGAAAATTTGCCACTCGTGGACCATTAAACACACACTATACATGTAGTCTGCAGCTTGAGACAGAAGCCATTGTGGACCAGTTTTCTTTTATAAAATTGCCCTTTCTTCCCACAGACTTTGTGATACAGTTTATTTTACTTTTCTTGATTTGACCTTTTAATAAAATTTGCCTGATTCACTAATATGTCTTGTGTTTCTTGGTTTTTAAAATTTTTTGCCTTTCTTAAAATGTAAAATTTATAAAGCTAAGAAATATCAGCTATATAAATGTTTGCTTTGGGGAAAAAAAAGACATTTATATAGTATCTTAAGTTTAATGTTATTTATTTATTTTTGCTGTTTCAACTGTGATAGTTTAGCAAAGAAATGTAAGGCCCAAGCCTTGTGCCAGGAACTGTGGATATAAAAAGAAAGCATGTCACAAGCTCTGTCATCAAGACTTATTTAGCAGAAAATGTGGAATTGCAAAATATGATTTCTATGACAGAGGGCCAGTTTGTGCTATGGACAATGGGTATGTAACATAGAAATTAGAGCTTGAAGAGGCCTCAGGGATTATCTAGTTCCCTCTCCGTAAAGATGAGAAATCTGAGGAGCACAGAAGTTAAGTGATTTGCCCAAAGCCACATAGTATGATTGTAATGGAGCCAACTGTTGAGAATAGAACAAAGATATGCAATCTCTACTACAACACACAAACCATTTGATTCTGGAGTTGACAAATTAATTCAACACTTTAGGGTACAAATTAAAACTTGGTTGCTTCACTTTGATTTCTTGCTCTCCCTCCCCTGTCTCTCTTAATCCCTTCTTTTTAAATATATATATATATATATACTGATCCTTAAAAGTTGCATCCTAAAGATTTAAGTTTAAATTAATCAGAAAACTAGAGGTGAAGGGCCAGATTGGCATTCCTGTCTGCACTGCCTCATTTCATCAGTGTGCAGAGTTCCAACTAATTGCAATGAGAACTTCATGTACAGAAGCAATGAGTAGGGTGCAAGATGCATATTAATTTTTTAGATCCTTTCCCCTAGTTACATTTTTTTTTTTTAATTGGAGGGGGAAGTGCTTGGTTAAATAGTTCAAGATATCCAAAGAACACCAAATGTAGCTGGGATTCCTAATTAATATGTGTTTTACAGAGAGGAACGCTTGTAAGTTTGAGAGCATTGGGGAGTTTGATGTTATTTTTGAAATAAATTTTTAATTAAATTTTCCTTAATTGAGCATACTGAAATTCCAGTAAAGGATGCCTATGAAGTACTCCTTGGGGTGTGGAGGAGATCCACAGAGGTGTGGAGAAATATGTGAATTGGGCTGAGTATCTCATTAATTCTTACAACACCCTGGGAAGAAGATAGGAAGAATAATGTGTAAGCCACAATTCACTGAAGTAAAATGACCTTGGAGGGAATGTGAAAACCTTTGATGTCTGGAGACTAAAAGATGCTTAGCACAATTTCTTCCCACCAACCCTCTTTCTCTCCCCATGTTCTACCTTGTAAATTAAGCAAAACTCTATGTAGGCCTAATTCCTATACACCTGCTTATATGGCAGAGATAGATTTTTCAATAAAGACAGGTAAAATATATACATATATATGTTTTATATAATAAAAAGTATATATAAACATATATATATATATTTATACGTTTGTTCTATCAGAATAAGGAATTTAACATTTGTTATTATGTACAAGGCATTGAGTGTCTCTCTCAGAGGCATAAAAATGGCCAAGTAGGCATCTCTTCTATGTGTCTCTCCATCAACACGTCACACCTATCATAATTCTGAAAGTATGCAAAACTCTGAAGAATTTTCAATAGTTTTCACTTAATGCAATTTCCATTAAGACATGAAAATCATGAATCCATGAGTTTTTACATAAGATACAGGACTACCTTATGTTAGAGTAAATATGAGACACACAGAGGAAATGATTTTGCCTTTAAGGCACTCATGGACTAACTGATAAGAAAGAAAATAGAGGAAAAGAGGTTAAATTAATAGTTACAGACTACAGGATATTGGAGAAAAGACAGGTCTGTGATATGTGTTGGTAATGTAAAATAAACTTCATGGACAAGATAGGATTGATATACAGTGATCAGATTCTTAAGCCAGTCTCAACCTTCATTCTACCACTATAAGCCCTAAACTTATTCTTCTTAACATCTATTCTGGGTTGTCACCCATTGGGTGACAACCACAAATCTGACATATTAATTCCAGATGTCAAATCAAAATGAAATCCCTGGGACCAGGTTTAGTTGAGGTTGCTAAAGCAAGTTGGAAGATTTCATTTTGCCAACTAAACTTAAAGCAATTTGAGTCAGGCTTAGGGTACCTGTCAATATAAAACAGAAAGTTTAAAATATCATGATTCTTTTCCTTACCAGTGAAAATCATAAAAAGCAATTAGTAGTACAATATGGTCCAAATACATGTGATACAGTTATTTCCCTTTTTTTCTGAACTTCAAACTTCCTTAGGAGAGTTTTAGTCATCATTTACTATTTTGTCTGAGAACACTGCATACTTACCAAGACATAGGTTGTCACTGAGCCATGGATGTTTGTTGAAAGCATAAATAAATGAACATTTTTATTGCCAATCTTTATAGTGATAATTAATTATCTTTCATAATATTGAAGTTTTGTGAATTATTTAAGATAGCAAACATAAAAATTAAAATGAGAATGTTTTTATTTGCAAAATAAATAATTCTAGTAAAATATTTACCAAAGCCTTTTTTTTAACACTTTAAATTTTTAATCTATTGTTTTCAAAAGAAAAACTTGATTTGCTAAGTGTAATATATATGATTTTCTGCAATATATCCATTGCATATAGTAAGATGTCTGGACTGAAGTAAAAGATATAACCATTTCATTTATTTATTATTTACATTGTAATTCTGTACAGATTAAAGTTGCAGAGTGCTTAGTTTTAAATAAATCACATTCAATTGCATATTTAATTCAAAATGCTAATTGAATGTTACCTTGAAACTTAGCACTAAATCTCTACAAAGCACAATACAATTTTTTATACTAATTTACGTCCTATTTACCCTTTCTTAGCCCTCACTTGCCTCTATTCTATCAATAGGTTATCATACTCCTATTCAAGGAAACCTCTAAAACTCATTCCTGAGCTCATAGGTAACCTTTAATATCATCTCATGCTGAGATTTAGAAAGCTATTCTTCCTTCTTGTATAATGTTTTATTAAAATGGCATCTTGCTGAAGTATTTAGATATGTCAGAAGCATTATATAAATACTTATGGATAGATGTATGCTTTCTGAGCTTGAACAGTAGAAATGTCAATCTAAAATAATAGTAATCATCACAATAATAACGGTAATGCTACTTTTTATTTGTATAGCACCATGCCAAGCAAGCTACTTATGAGGTAATTGCCAAAACAAATAAAATTGGAGAATAGGTAAGCCCAAAAGAGATGTCCACAAGAAAACTGTATTTTTCAAAAATCATGTAAAATAAAATTTTAAAGTCCCAAGAGTATACTGACTGTATGGTTGCCTGAATTGATAGTTCTGTCTTTCTTGCCTCATGGAATTTTTATAGGAATAATAGTATGTGATTTTGCTATGTTTAAAATTTATAAGAGATATCAAAGAGTTGTGCCATTCATTGCCTTTTTTTATTAGAGCAGATAAGAATGGACTATAGGTTATGACATTTCCTTTCAATGAAAATTCTAAAATTTGCTCTTTAGTGCACAGATAACCTACAATATCATATCACACTTGTCTTCGGAGAAAATTATTCTCTCTTCTTTTTTCTGCACTTCTCTCATATAACACACTTGTCAAGGTGTCTAAGGAATGTATGTTATAGTATTATGCAAATTAGTCATATCTAGATGGGTGTTTCTGACTTTTAAAAGTAATACATTTTAAATTAAAACAAGGACAACTATCATAATCATTAAAACAATTCTGGTTTTGTTTTGTAATAGCTGATTTCTTTCAAGATGTTCATGATAGACTTAGAGGCAGAATCTTCTTTACTGAAAGCTTTTATTTGGAACCAACCTGGTCAATTTGTAAGGCTCGATGAAGGAAGTGAAATTATAGGAATGCTTTGAGATGCCAGGGAGATATTTTGAATCCCAAATAAGATATTGCTATAATATCATTGGAGATGAGGAAGAAAAAAACCAAGAAAGAATAAATTGTGCTATAAAATGAGTAATGAAGGATAAGTATGGTGATATAAAAGAGCATAAGAGTCCAGTGAACGTAAGAGCAAAATTTTAAAGCACCATTATAAATCACAGCAGACTGAGTGTGAGTGATACATCTGGACCCAGAAATAAGCGAAAACCTGGCTAAATGAATTTTTCATCTAGTTATCTCATAGTAACAAGTACAGCATAAAATTTGACCAAACCAAGAATAAAAGTACCCAAATGATCCCATAATTCCCTCTGGTAATTATAAGTAGAAAAGTAAAATAATTGAAGTTACAACTGAAGCACATATTCTACTTCCATTACTTTGAATTAATATAAGGAGAAATAAGTTAAAAATGTAAATATTTTATTTGTACAGATAAGGATTTTAATACACAAAGGCACTGTTAAAAAACAATAGACAAAGAATTTATATTTTAAAAAGGACACATTTTCAGCCAAAAATTTTGAGGGAAACAATTTGAAAACTAATTTGAGAGTGTATATTTGGGGACAAGTGTTAGTGTCACAGTAATACGTCTTGCATGGAGGAAGAACACCATCTTTGTCAATATACTTCAAGTAACATACATCTATTTTATCATATATGGGCTGTGTTATACAGCAAAAACTTCCAGATATAAAATGCAAAAGAATTGTCTATTTAGCAAGTAGTCTCTGCATTTCTGTGATTAGGTGGACATTTCTATACTATTTCCCCATTACATTGGACTTTATGACTTTGTAGCTATTAAAATTGGGAAATCCTATTTATCACCACTAAAAATTCTAGATTTGATTATATTAAAATAGTTTATTTTGATATAATAAAAACATTCAACTAGTTTAATCAACTGCAGCCCTCTCCTCACTGCCCTCTTACTTGAAAACTTAATAGCTATTAGAACAGGTATGGCAAACAACATTGAGAAGTACCATTGTCAGCCTTAAGCAACACAGTGTGAAATGCTTCTCTGGACAATGAGAATAAGTATGTATAAAAAACAAACTAAAATAGCATACAGTATTTTTAAATTTAGATTTTTTTTTTTTTTTACTTTTTCTCTTACATTCTAACTATATAAGTGTTGAGCCAGAGTATTTATTTCATATATGTCAGGCTATCTCTACTGAAACATTATATATTTAGACTATAGAAAACTGCATAATTCACAAAATAAGTCTTTGAAGTAATTTTCTAGTTAATCAGCTAATTGGCATTTAATTTTTATAAGTCATTGCTATTTTTCTTTTGCATAAATAGGTTGCATTGAGATTATATTTTATAGTGCAGTTATCTCCATGAAGTAAATGTGATATTAATACAATAATACCTCTTATGTGTTAAAATTAACCAGAATGTCTCTATAGATTTGTCTGTTACGCATATTTCATGAAATCATGCAACATGTAAAATTTTTTGGCTGGCTTCTTTTAATTAGCGTAATATTTCCAAGGTTTATGTATGCTCTATTAAGTATTATTAGTACTTCTTAGTTGCTGAAGGTTATTTCAATGTTATTGCCAGATAATATTCCACATTATTGTATGGCTCTAATGCATATGTTTATTCATCAGTTGAAGGACATTTAGATGGTTTTATATTTTGGCTGTTATGAATAATACTGCTATGAAAACTTGTGCATGCACAAATTTTTATGAGAACAGTTGTTTTCAATTTTTTTGGATATATACCTAGGATTAGAATTGGTAGCTTATGGGGTAATTCTATGTTGAAAATGTTGAGGCAGGGCCACACTGCTTTACAAAATGACTGTGCCATTTTACATCTCCACCAACAATGTGTGAGAGTTCCAATTTCTTCATATTCACATCAACACAATACTTTGATCTTTATAACATTTGTCATCCTAGTCATTGTGAAGTGGCATCTCATTGTGATTTTAATTTTCATTTTCCTGCTAATGATGATGAGCATCTTTCCATGTATTTGTTGACCATTTGTTTTTCTTTAGAGAAGCGGCTTCTGAAAATTTCTGCCATTCTCTTATTGGGTTGTCTTTTTGTTGTTGCATTGTAGAAGTTTTTTATATAATATTCTGCATTCAAGTTTCTCATCAGGTATATATTTGTAAAGATTTTCTTCTATTCTGTAGATTTGTTCTGGAACTTGATGGTGTCTTTTGCTGCACAAATGTTTCTAACTTTGATTAAATCCAATGTATTAATTTTTGTTTTGTGTTTTTTCCTATGTTTTATTGGAACTAAGAAAATGAACTCTAGTCCACAATGATTTACTTTTACGTATTCTTTCAGGAATTTAATGGGTTTAGTGCTTACATTTATGTGTAACTTTATGGCAACTAAACATGCTGAGTTAATTTTTTATGGTGTGAATTATGGGTTTAATTTCATTATTTTGCATGCAGATATCCAGTTGTTCTAGAGCCATTTGTAGAAAGAGTTTTCCTCCAGTTGAATTGTACTGAGACCTTGTCAAAAATTAGTTGGCCATAAACATGAGGATTTATTTCTGAATCTTTAATTCTAGTTTATTCATTTATACATCTGTCCTTATGCCACTATCACACAGTCTTGACTGACTAAATTTGTAGTTAAGTTTTGAAATTAGAAAGTGTAAGTCTTCCAACATTGCTCTTATTCTCAAGAGTGTTTTAGCTTTCTGAGTTACTCTAATTCCACATTAATTTTAGAATCAGCATGTCAATTTCTGCAAAAAAATAGCTAGAATAGGGAATTAAAATTCCTAAAAATTTAGTTTTGTTCAATCTGTGTACCAATGTGAAGAGTACTGCCATTTTAACAATGTGGTGACATTAAATCCATGAAGATGGGACATATTTGCATTTATTTAAATATTCTTTAATTTCATTCAACACTGTTTTACATTTTTAGGTGTGTAAATCTTACACTTATTTTGTTAGGTGTATCTTATTGTTGTTACTGTAAATAGGATTGTTTCATAATTTCATGTTTGGATTATGCATTGCAATGTATAGAAATAAAGTGAATTGTTTATCATCATGTGTCTTCCTCATGGCTAAATACATGTATTAGCTCTAAAAAATTTTCAATGGATCATTTGGATTTTATACATAAAAGATTATGTTATTCACAAATAGAAATACTTTTATTTCTTTTTTTCCAATCTGGATAACTTTTTTGTTGATGTTGCCTAATTGCTGTGGCTAGACCCTCAAGTACTCTGTTACAGAAATGACTACAGCAGACATCCTTGTTCTTGATCTTAGTAGGAAAACATCCATTCTTCCTCCATTAAATATTTTAGCTGTGGGACTTTTGTAGATATACTTTGTCAAGTAGAGGATATTTCTTTATCTTTCCAGGTTGCTGATGGTTTTAAAAATGAAAAAAAAAAAAGATTTTTATCAAAAATTTTTGTCTGCTTACATTAAAATGGTTATGTGGTTTTCATGTTTTACCACCATAGAACAATTTCTGTACTTCTGGAATATTCTGTCACATTTTATAATCCTTTTTACATATTATTGGATTTTATTTATTAGTATTTTAATGATGACTTTTCTATCTATAGTCATAAGATGGTGGTCTATAATTTCCTTTATTGTAATGTCTTTGTCTTGTTTTGGTATCAGATAGAATTTAGTGGATAGAAAATGAATTATCAAATTTTCCTTAATGTTTTGCCTGAGGGTAAAGGTTCTGGATTCTGCTATTTTACTGAAGTTCAGTACTTTCTGTTAAAGAAACAAGTTTCAGTTTGTTCTATGGCTTTGGTTAACTGCTGAAGTTCGGATATGGTTGATTTTTAGTTGTCTTGATCATAATTGTGTTGTTTTACAGTAAAAATGAGTTTGCCAAGTTTATTTGGCATTTTGGTAGTAAGCCTTTTACATGCTTCTTTCTGTATGTTATACTTAAAGCTATTACTCTCTAGTTATTTTCAAAAGTGCCTAGAATTACACAAATTCACCCCATATCTTCTATTTTCTAAAACTCTACTTCCAATTTACTTCAGGATTCAGATCTAGATAATTTCACATTGAAATCATATATTTAAAAAGTTTTTAAAAAATACAAAAACTGTGAGCCAGGTTAAAAGCTAAGTCAGTGACTTTTACTGCTCACTACACCTTTATCCCGTTCTTCCTTTTACTAAACTCTACAGTTCTTTAAGATCAATTCACATTTCTTCATCCCTATAAAATACATTCCTCTCTTCCTGAATCAATCTCCTCTCTATTCACTTTTTGTTCAAGTCTTTGAAAAATACCTATAACATTATACTGAATTTATTAATGTCTATTCCCTCCTTCATACCCTTAGATCCCTGTTTTACAGTAAGGATATGTAATCTTTCTGGGAACCAGAAAGTTGTTTAGAATTATGGGTTCTGACCAAATTTGGAACATATTCAGCTACTATTTACTTGAATAGTTTTCACCTTTGTCTCCCCTTCTCTACTTCTCTAGGACTCTGATGACACAAATGCTAAATTTTTTCTTTTACTCCAACATGTCCCTGAGGCTCTGCTCATTTTTGTCTCAGTTTATTATTTCTTTGTTGTTCAGATTAGGTAATTCCTATTGTGCCACTCAAGTTGGACTGATGCTTTCCTATGTACTCTTGTCCTCTCCAAACTGCTGTTGAGACAGTCCATTAAGGCTTATACACATACACACAAATATATGTGTGTGTGTATGTATTAATTATCTATAGTATACATAATATATAAACATTACATATATTTACATAATATATAATTTAGTAATTATTATAATATATAAATTATATATAGCATATATAAATATATTTACTGTACATAAAATATATTATATATATATATAATTTTAGCTATTGTAGTTTTCAGTTCTAAAATGGCCACTTGATTCATCCCTACATCCCTCATTGATTTCTTGAGGCCTTCTGTCTTTTTGTTTCATTTGTTTCAATCAGGTTCTTAATACCCACTGAAGCATTTTTTATGAGTGTTTTAATTTTTGTCATGTAAATTCCATGTCATCTATATCATCTTGGTGTTAGTTTCTTCTGCATTTTTAAATTCAGCTTGAGATTTTCCTGGTTCATGCTATAATGGCTAATATTAAATTGAAGCTTGGTGTCTTAGTCCATTTGGGTTGCCTTAACAAAAATATCATAGACTGGGTGACTTATAAACAACAAAAATTTATTTCTTATAGTTCTGGAAGCTGGGAGGTTCATTTTCAAGTCATCAGCAGACTGGTGTCTGGTGAAGCCCTGCTTCATAGATGGTATCTTCTAGTGGTATTTTCATAGGGTGGAAGCGGCTGGCTAGCTCTCTGAGAGGGTCTATTTTATAAGGGAATTAACATCGTGATCAAATCACTTCCTAAAAGCCTCATCTTCTAACACTGTCACACTAAGAAATTTTAGCATATAAATTTTGGGGGATGTAAACACTTAGGCCATAGCACCTGGATATTTTTTGAATAATGTTTTCATACTCTGGATCTCATTTGAGTCTCAAATTTCAGTTGACTTCCTCAGGCACTGCTCTGGAGGGAAGAATGCACCTTGTTACTGACAGGTTGGCTGAAAGTCCAGGTTCTCCACTTGGCCTCTGTTGACACTCAGGAACTAGGGCTAATTTTCACTTCTCAGCTGAAGCGGGAATTTAGGGTACTTGTTAGTCATATGCTGATAGTACCCTAAATGGGAGGGAGGGGGGCACCTTGTTATTGGTCTCCACAAGACTTCACTGACGCTGAGGGTGCAAGGTTGTCTACATCAAGCTGGGGAGAAAGTTCTGGCTTCCCATTCAGTTTCTCTGACAACATCTCTTTGGGTGAGTTGGTCACCTTGTTATAGCCTGGAAAGGGTGGAAGTCTAGCCTCCTCACTTTCTTTTGCTGAGTTGGGGCTGCCAATTTGTCTATAATAGTTTACTGGATAGAGTGATTAGTAAGTAAAAAGTTTTCAGGTCTTGCTAGGCAACCTCTTTCCTTGACTTTTGTTCACAAAGAGCAGACTTTTCTTGGGGCTTTTTATCTCCACTTGTCATTTCCTGGTTGCCAGCTTGTCTAATACCTACTCTAGGATAGATGAGGTAAAAAGAAAACTCAGGAACTTATCACCTTTGTTCCTTTGGTCCTGAGTTCTTAGCTGGTCTGACTTATTTTCTCCAGCTTTCCGAATAATCTTATGGTTATTTGGTATATAACATGTAGGATATTTTGTTGTACTTAGTTGAAAAAAATAGAAAGCATGTCTACCTCATCTTTCCATAAGAGGACATTGTTAAAGATCTGTCAATCCATATTTCCTGACATTTTACATAGTGGCTACTAAGTAATAAATATTTGATAAATAATTGTTAAGTAAATGACTTAGTAGCAGAACTTTATGTCTACCTTTTTGGGAAAACTGGAATCAGTTTCATTTGCTTTTCACTTACTTTTGTTTTAGGATGATGTTGTAGATAATCATATCTCAGAAAACAGCATTCTAGATTAAGGGAGGTGTCACTGAATTTTAGAAATTTTTATAATTTCTGTCATAATATTCTATTGAAATAAAATATTTTATTAGAAAAAGAGCAAAACCTTTGTTTTGCCATTGTTGCCGCCATCATCTGAAATTAAAAAAAAATTTATTTATTACACTTTAAGTTCTGGGATACATGTGCAGATCGTGCAGGTTTGCTACATAGATATACACATGCCATGGTGGTGGTTTGCTGCATCCAACGCCCTGTCATCTACATTAGGTATTTCTCCTAATGCTATCCCTCCCTCCATTTGAAAATCCCCTAAACACTCTACTTTTTAAACATGTTATTCTTTGTTGTACTGATTTACAGCTTCTAAATAATTTAGAGAATGTAATTTGTAATTAAGAACATTCTCATTCACATATGCAAATTCAAATGAGTACTTGTTATGATCTTGCTATTTTTAATAACATTAGTACTGCTGGGCTGAAATTTCTTAAAGATCAGACCTATTTTAGTAACTCAGTGTTCTTTTTATAATTGCCAAAATTATTAATTTTATTTTTCATTCTATGAATATTATTGGTTATTCTCTTTAATATTATAGTCCTTACAGAATACAACATAAATATCTTGGCACTTGTGATGCAATGAGAAATTGTCATTTAGAGATTCTGTACTCCCGGGAACCAGAAATAGAGTTTATTTGAAAGAACTCTTCAGTGGGAATGCTTTGATAGGCAGGGCCTTGATTGAGACATTATTCTATCCCTTAGCTCCTTTACTAGTTTTAGACTAATTTGAACCTTTCAAGTACTATTCTTAGTGTCTTCATTGAATAAATCAATTAAACTGAGTTCAGTTCAAGTAACCTTGCTTTCAATGAAAAATATTTGCCAGAAAATCAAGTAGTTACAGTGATTATACTGAGTTTAAGGGGAAAAAATATATATATATATCTAGGAGATTTCAAGACCAAGTAAACATTGTTGGAAGAGGATACTTCTGTGAGACATCATTCATGATATAGTAAAAAGTAAGACAGCAAATAGAAACAGACATTTTCCTCCTGTAAATAAAGAAAGAAGAGTAAACCCTATGGTAAATATGGTGTTTGGGTGATTCTAATTTGTCAATGTAGATTCAATAATTTTAACAATGTAGCATTCCAGTGGGGAATTTTGATAATTGGGGATGTTGTGCATACATGGTATAATGAGTTCCTCATCTGAGGAAATTCTTCAACAGAAGCAGATATGCAATAATCTGTAAAAAGTATTATTTTGTCATGACTGTTGTGAAGATAGTGATAAAAATCAATTAAGGAAGTAGTGCCCTCTTAAGACTGTAAGAGCTGTAGAGATGTTCAAAGCTTCCCAGTTTTTCTTTCCCAGGATTATGCTTCCCTAAGCAATGGTCGCTCTTACACACATCACCAAGCCCTTACTCCTGGAATCACTTCTCTCATGTTGAGTCCCAGCTACACTTCTGGCCCCTTTTCATTGATCTCGTACCTTTGAGAATGGCAACATATGATCTTACAATCCTGGAATCTGAGAACCTGCCAACCAGAGCTGCTACAGTTGAAATCACAGTGGAGTTTTATGTTGGCAAAATTCTGTGGATAATAAATATTTAATCATTGTCTGACCATGTAGTTTACAGAACTAAATAAAACCTCTTCTACAATTTTTAAGAACAAAGTAATCTTACTATATTCAGTTATTATATAGTTCATGGGAAGTAATGGTGATTTTAGTGATGGATAATAAGGAACAAGTAAAGATTAAAAGGCAGGATGTGAATCAAGGTCCATCTGACTCTAGTTTTTCACTTTAAATCTCACGTTATATTTTTCCCAGACATTTTGCTTCCAGGATCCCAACTTCTGTTTCACAGGAATTAATGACTGTACTAAGATACTGGGAAGTCAGCACAGTCCACTCCACATAAAACAGTGTAGGTTGAGACAGCATTTTTGAGGCAGAAACAGGGTATCTTATTTAGAACCAAAACAAACAAATAAACAAACAAAACCCACCACCACCACCAACAAAAAAACATTTTAGATAACTGCAGATGGAAATCTATTGCCTAAAAGTGATAAGAATAATATGACTGTTCAGCCACTATAGGCTACATGATATGTTCATTAAAATGTCAACTGGTGGAGTGGAGGAACTGGCTGGGACATCAGGACTTCTTGGTACTGGGCAAAGAAGAATTATGAGGTAGTTTGCTGCTGACTGTTCTCCTCTCCTCAAGCCCACCGCTGCCCCTAGTACTGGTGTCCTTCTCTCAGGCCCTGACCTCCTCTGAAGAGAAATCTCCTTCCTCCTCTCCTTCTAGCCAGTGGCAGAATAACTTGGCTTTCTCTGAATTAACTTCCAAGCTCTTCTTGTGACATTGTTCTTAATTCCAGCTCTATTCAGAGATTTCTTTTTGATTCCCAACAGTGCATTACAAAGGTTCAATAAACTGGACACTGCCTATCTTTCTCCTGAAATTGTAACAATCAATTCTCTTTAACCCAGTGTGGATACCGCCATCTAATTAAAAACATTCTGGGAAGTATGACACATAAAGACAGATATGAAATATTATTTTAATAACGATCTTGCTATTTTTCTTGCTAGTGATTTTTTTTTATCTCCAAGATTATCTTTGTTCTCATCTAGGTGCACCATTCCCTACACCTTCAATGATAGAACATGTAGTGATAGGAGGTCCCAACTCTCTGAGACATTAAAATTTCTGGATATCGTTGGGCGTGTTTCCCCAAGTCAAAGGGTTCAGAAAAAGAAGTCCTAGGCCAGGGGTGAACGTTCTATTCATCATTACAGTTTATTAGTATAATCTCTTCTACCTGACAATGACTTGACTTTCCACGTTTTTCCTCAAGAGTAAGGATCATTGACTTTTATCATATTGGAAGGAAAGACTTAACTAAATAGAATGTGGGATGTGATGTTATACAATGTGAGATGCCTTTAAAAATGTGAACATAATGTGCATGTGTCCGAGTCTTTTTGGACTGCCATAACAAAATGCCAGAGGCTAGGAGGCTGATGAAAAGTGGAAATTTATTTCTCACTGTTCTGGAGGCTAAGAAGTCTGAAATCAAGCCCCTGGCATATTTGGTGTCTGGTGAGGGTTTGTCTCCTGGTTCACAGAAAGTACCTTCTCACTGTGTCCTCACATAGTGGAAGGAAGCAAATAAACTTCCTAAGATCTGATATTAAGAGGGTATTAATTCCATCAATGAGGGCTCCATCTTCATCACCCAATCACATCCAAAAAGGCTCCACCTCCTAATACCATCAACTTAGGGGTTAGGATTTTGACACATGAATCCTGGGGGGATACAAACATTCAGATCATAGTAATGATATTATTCTAACTCTGTCATGTAAGCATTTAGGTCAGTTTCTTGAATTTTAACAGCTGGTGGTATTGCATAGCAAAATGTTAGCAAATTTTTGAATTCATTATTTTGGAAGAGATAGAAACTAAATAATGTAACTCCATAAACTAGATATGATGAATTAAATAAGTTATAATGGAAAATTGGATTCATTTTTTCCATAATTTTAGTGTCAAAATTTGCCTTCTCTGCCCAATCTTTTGGACTATATAGCCAATTAGTTTTACAACTAAAGATTTATCTTTAAAAATCTTATATTTATTCACATTTTAAAAATTATATTTTAGCTGAAAAAATTTCTTCTTGTATGGTGTCATAAATAAACCTACCTATAGGTTTATTTTCTTTCACAGATGCTGCTTTCTTTCAGTATTTTATCTAAAAAAATTATTGCAAAATAAAAGTTTGGGAAGATTTTTCTCCTATGTTTTCTTCTAGGAGTTTTATAATTTGCATTTCACATTTAGGTCTATAAGCCATTTAGAGTTTTTGTTTTAGTTTTTCAGGGCAGTGACCTTGCTATTGTGTGCCACTACATGTCAAATTCATTCCATGGATTTTTAGCAAAATAAATTTATGTATGAATGCCAAAGCAAAAATTACACCAGGCAAATTTAATTAAGCAGGCAAGGAACACTTTATCCAAGGCTATTACAATAAGGTATAGAGGCCAGAACTCAGCCTTATCTCAACTCTGCTAAAACAAAAGGCTGGAGAGTTTTGAGAGCTGTGGCAGTGGTGAAAAGGATTATAGGCCATCTGTGTCTGCTTATCAGTTGGACCCAAAGGAAAAGTCAACTTTCTCATATCTTCCTGAAAAGATGTAGTTTTACAACTTGGAGCAAGATTAGGCTCCTACCTTTCTTCAGAATCTGAGACACAGAAACTCCACCCTTTTGATGATTACGTTTCAAAGGGATTACTCGCAGAAACACCAAAAAGATATTCTTCAGTGGTAAATTTGTTAAGAAGTGTTTCAAAAATTTACATTTCCAGGCTGTGTGCAGTGGCTCCTGCCTGTAATCCCAGCACTTTGGGAGGCTGAGGCAGGTGGATCACTTCAGGTCAAGAGTTTGAGACCAGCCTGACCAATAGGATGAAACCCCATCTCTACTAAAAATACAAAAATTAGCTGAGCATGGTGGCAGGCACCTGTAATCCCAGCTATGGAAAAGGTTGAGACAGGAGAATTGCTTAAACTCGGGAGGCAGAGATTGCAGTGAGCTGAGATTGTGCCATTCCACTCCAGCCTGGGCAACAAGAACAAAACTCTGTCTCTACCAAAAAAAAAAAAAAAAATTACATTTCCAAAGGGCAGAGACAGTAAATGCTCTGAGGAAAGGAAATGCAAGAGCCTGGCACAGTGGCTCATGCCTGAAATCCTAGCACTTTGGCAGGCAGAGGCAGGTGGATCAGTTGAGCCCACAAGTTCCAGACCAGCTTGGCAAACATGGTGAAACCCTGTCTCTACAAAATACACACACAAAAACGATTAGCCAGGCATGGTGGTACACGCCTATAGTCATAACGCCTTGGGAGGCTGAGGCAGGAGTGTGCCTGTAGTCACAGCTGCTTGGAAGCCTGGGGTTGAAGGATCACCTGAGCCTAGGGAGGTCAGGGCTGCAGTGAGCTGTGATCACTCCATTGCACTTCAGCTTGTGTGACAAAGTGAGACCTTGTCCTGCTCCCACCACCACCCAAAAATAAAAAAATAAAGAAAGGAAAAGAAGATCAGGGGCCAGGCCAAGATTCAGGAGAAAGCCTGTCTAATGTCTAGTCAAGGCTGGGTGCTGTGGCTCATGCCTATACCAGTACTTTGGGAGGCTGAGGCTGGCGGATCAGGAGGTCAGGAGTTTAGGACCAGCCTGACCAACATGGTGAAACCCTATCTCTATACAAAAACTAGTCAGGTGTGGTAGTGCATGCCTGTAATTCCAGCTACTCAGGAGGCTGAGGCAAAAGAATTGCTTGAAACTAGGAGGCAGAGTTTGCAGTGAGCCAAGATCACACCACTGCACTCCTGCCTGTGCAACAGAGAGAGACTCTGTCTAAAAAAAAAAAAAAAAAAAAAAAGTCTAGTCAAGCATAGGAGAATAGGAAAGCCACCAGCCACCTTCATCAGGGACTTTATCTGTTTTAAGATGCCTACACTACATTAAAGTATTATTGTTTATGCTTTGCCAAAATAATTTTGTAAGTTACTAGGTTTACATTTCAGTGTGTTTTATTTTTTCTAGTAAGTCCTGAAAAGAAGCAGAGCCCCGAAAATACTGTGATATTTTAATTGATAGAACTACTTAGTTTTAAAATGTATAAAGTCATTTTTATTATGTTTCTTGAAAAGCTGTCAATATTCGTTAATACTCAGTCTTCAAATCTAACACAAGCAACTACAATTTCCATATTACAATGAATCTGGAATGTGGAGAACAGTGCACAGATATGAAGCCAGTATCACCCTAATACCAAAGCCTGGGAAGGCCACAACAACAACAAAAAACTACAAGTCAGCTTCCCTGATGAAAATAGATGCAAAATCTTAACAAAATACTAGCAAACTCAATCCAATAATACATTAAAAAGATAATATACCATGATCAAATGGGCTTTATATCAGAGGTGCAAAAATGGTTCAATGTAACCAAATTTATAATGTGATTCACTACATAAACAAAATTACAAAAAACACATTATATAAGCATTTCAATAGATGTGGAAAAAGTATTCAACAAAATCCAGCATCCCTCCCTTATAAAAACCCTCAACAAACTAGGCATAAAAGGGACATACCTCAAAATAATAAAAGCCATATATGACAGTCCCACAGCCAACATCATACTGAATAAGGAACATTGAAAATATTTTCTCTAATAATTGGAACAAGTCAAGGATACCTACTCTCACCACTCCTATTCAACACAGTATTGGAAGACCTAACTGGAGTAATTAGGCAAGAGAAAGAAATCAAAAACATCTAAATTGGAAAATATAAAGGCAAATTATCTCTGCTCACTGGTGATATGATCTTATAACTAGAAAACCCGAAAGACTCCTCTAAAACAATCTCAGATTTTGTAAATGACTTCAGGATAGTTTCTAGGTACAAAATTATTATAGAAAAATCAGTAGCATGCTTATATCCCAATAATAAACCGAGAACAAAATTAATATCTCAATCCATTTAGAATAGCTACAAAGAAATACATAAAATACCTAGAAATCCATTTAACCAAGGAGATGAAAAAAATCTCTGCAGAAACAATTACCAAAAGCTGATGAAAAAATATAGATGACACATCAAATGGAAACATATCCCATGCTCACGTATTAGGATAATCAATATCATTAAAATAACCATACTTCCCAACATAACCTGCAGATTTAATGCAATTTCCATCAAATTACCAACATCATTCTTTACGGAATTAGACAAAACAGTTTTAAAATTTATATGGAATCAAAAAAGTGCCTGAATAGCCAAAGCAATCTGAAGCAAAAATAATAAAACTGGGGGTGTCACATTATCTGACTGAAAACGATGCTGCAAGGCTATAGTAACCAAAACAGTATGGTACTGGTAAAAAATAGACACATAGATCAGTGGAACAGAATAGTTACCCCTGAAATACAGCCACATACTACAATCAACTAATCTTTGACAAAGTCAACAGAAATATACACTGGGTAAAGGACACCGTTTTCAATAAATGGTGCTAGGAAAATTAAAGACCCATAAGCAAAGATGAAAGTGGACCCATACCTCTTCCCACATATAAAAATTAAGTCAAGATAGACTAAAGACCTAAACATAAGATCTGAAATTACAAAAATTCTGGAAGAATATCTAGAAGAAACTCTCCTGGCCATTGGCCTCAGCAAGTATTTTATGAGTAAGTTTTCAAAAGGAAATGCAACAAAAAACAAAAATACACAAATGGGAATTAAAATGCTTTTGCAAGGCAAAATAAATAATTGGCATACTAAATAGACAACCTACAGAATGAGAGGAAATATTTACAAGTTATTTGTCCAACAAAAAGCCCAGAATCTACAAGGAACTCAAATTAATCAGCAAGAAAATAACAGTCCTATTAAAATGGGCAAAGGATATGAAAAGACATTATTCAAAAGAAGACACACAAGATGTCAACAATCATATGAAGAAGGTCAACATCACTAATCATCAGAGAAATGCAAATTAAAACCACACTGAAATACCATCTTACACCAGTCAAAATGGCTATTACTAAAAATTCAAAAAACAACAGGTGTTGGCGAAGATGCTAGGAAAAGAAAATGCTTATACACTGTTGGTAGGAATGTAAATTGGTACAACTTCCATGGAAAATAGTACAAAGATTTCTCAAATAACTAAAAATAGAGCTACTCTTCGATCCAGCAATCCCATTACTGGGTCTCTACTCAAAGGAAAAAAAATAATAATTATATTAAAAAGAACCCTGCCGTTGTATGTTTATAGCAACACTATTCACAATAGCAAAGTCAGGTAGTCAACCTACACATCCAACAGCGGATGACTGGATAAAAAATGTATATACATATATACATACATACACCATGGAATACTACTCTGCCAGAGAAAAGAATAAAATCATGTATTTTTCAGGAACATGGATGCAACTGGAGATCATTCTCCTAAGTGAAATAACTCAGACACAGAAATCGGGAAATTGTGTGGTCTCACTTATAAGTGGGAACTAAACAATGGGTACATATGGACATACAGAGTGGACTAACAGACACTGGAGACTCCAAACAATGGGAGGGTGAGAGGGTGTTGAGGGATGAAATGCTACCTATTGGGTACAATGAACATTATTTGGGTGATAAGTATACTAAAAGCCCAGACTTCACCACTATCCATGTAACACAATTGTACTTTTATCCCTAAATCTATTAAATAAATAAAAATACCACATTCTATATCAACTAATATTTCCAGACTGCATCACATAATAGCTCCATGTCTTTTCCCATTGAATCATTTTTACCGATTTGCCTTTCTTGGATATTATGAATATGTTAGGCTTTTACTGTTTTTTAATGTCATTAAATATTAGTGCATCACTAAGGATTAGAATTCTTTGTAATTAGCAAAACCATTAAAAAACAAAAAGGTGTATTTTAAGCATACTAGGATAGCTAATGGAAACAATGGCTGAAGTGTATATGAGCTTCAGGAAAAAAAATTGAGACAAAATCTAAAAAGCCTTTGTATCTCAAGCAGTTTCCATTCTTGGGTCCCACTTCTCTGCTACCTGCTATCTCGCTGTCTTTGTCCTACTCTCTCTTACTCTCTCCTTGGGCCAATTTCCCCTGTATTCCAATCTACATGGTAGAACCATATAATTACACATATCTCTGACCCCTCCAGAGTTGGTTAAGTCCTCTTGTTTCTATAGCACCCATACCTCCCACTTCCCTTGTAGTTATTAATTTATTGTCTAACTTTTTCTACTGTCTCACTGAAGACTTTTGGGTCATTTAATAGTAGTTATTAATTTATTGTCTAACTTTTCCTATTGTCTGACTGAGGACTTCTGGGTCATTTAATATGCAGGGTGGTTCATTTTCATAGTAGCAATCATACATTTTAAATCAAAGCCAGGCACATATAATGTGAGATACCATCTGATACATATTTTAAGTTATAAATGTCCTTGAATGTCTGATTGATTTGGTCTGATATTATCTAACCACCTATGAAGTGCTATTTATCCTTCCACCAATCACAGAGCTCTACCTTGACCACAGAAGGTAGAGCTTGTTCTTGTTTATCTCCTATTTATTTGGTTAGGTCTCAGCTTAAGCAATCTATTCCATATTTATGTTTCTAAAATGCCACTGAATGTAAATTTGCCCTCCCATTTTATATTGCTATTTGTTATCGTATTCTGCCTCTGTCCTGAGACTGGTGGAGACCACTTCCTTTTAGTTACTTACTCCTGAGCTGAGTGCATCATTAGCACTCAATAAATTAAAACAATAATGATACAGTGCATCATCGTAATTATCTTTATTCCCTTAGGCAGATCCAACAGGGAATGAGACAATTCAGATGCTGCTCTGTTTTCTATAAATGCCCTCTAGCATGTCTGAGGACATGAAAGGAGTCTTTCACTCCACTTAAAAAAAAAAAAAAACTAACTGTGGTGATCATTGAGGGCGAACTCTTTGAGGTTTATAGGAAAATAAGATAACATGGCTTCGTTTCTGTTTCCACTCCTGAAGCACATACTGTCTTTACCATTTATGTAACATGTCATATTATTCTTCCACTTTACTTACAAATAAATTATTATGCCCTTAAGGGAAAATGAATAAGATTTGATCCCACTTCATATACCAATGACTGCCATTAGCAGATTCTCAGTAAACAATCATTGTAAATTCTAGATAAAAATAATGGTAGAGTTGATGTGTATTAATTCATTTATATGGAAAACCATTTCCATTTATGAGATCTGATAAGCCATAAGCTCCTAGTAGTCTGTGAACTCCACAAGTGCACATTTGCTTAATCACCTTTATATCTATGGCAAATAACACATCAACTGATACAAAGTGCACACTGAATAGGGTTTTAAACTAAAAGCAATCAAGTACAAATTGAGATTTTTAATGTTGAAGTTGCATTTATATTTGTGCAATTTGTCCTATTTTCAAACTGAAATGACTCCTTAACCCTAAATATCGCTGGTCAGATTTTTTGTTATTGCTGTTGTTCATTTTTGTTCGTTTGTTTCACGATATTTACTATCCCTGGAGTTCTACTTCTATGCTTCCTAAATGACTTTATCACTATCAATGACTGGTCTGGTGGACCATAAACACTTTGCACATAACTTATTATCTTCTTTTCTATTTCCAGTTGTGACACCATTTGGGGTCATGTAATAACTATGTGGAGCTCTAACACCTTGGCTTAAAAAGAAGCTTGAACCATCCAATTCCAGTAATTTTCACTCATGTATATTTTAGCCACTGACTCTTCATAGTCACAGCCTGTGAGTTAACGTATTTCTCCACCTCAGACAGATAAAATGCTAATATCACTTCCTGATGTAATCACACATCCCTTTCATCTCATACCTTTAGTTCATTAACAGTTGTTCTTCAACCTCCTCAAAATCTTCAGTTGTTGATAATTCCCTTCCTGCAAGGCCAAAGGCCTTCTTCTCCTGGCTTTATTCCTCTACTTGAGCATCATAGACAAAGATCATCAGAAATGCTCCATTACTTTGCACATTAGTTTTCATCCCTCTTTTATCCAAAATACCTAATCCTAGAATTATCTACAATCAGTTCTCTCCTCTGGTATATCTAATCCTTGAAATTACTCAGCTTTGTGAGTAGGTGATATTCTAAATTGATATTTCTAACCTTAAATTGAACTTCAGTGCTGCATATCAATTATTTTTCTTGCCTGTTATCTATAATTCTTTCTTATAATTTCTCATAGTCTTAGCCAACCCCCTATTTTTACACTCAGAAAGTGGCTCTGCTTTCTATATTAAGAAATGTAAAACCTATATTATATACTGAGAAGCAGCCCACCTATTCCCTTATCTGTATCACCCCCAACCATAATTTCTCCCCTCCAGGCTAAGTAAATAAGACCGCAACACTTTTACTCTGTCCTATAGGCTCTCATCTCTTACATCTTGTTTTATAATGTAGCTCTCTACCAATGTCTTATATGTTCCAGTCTTCATTTCTAATACTGGAAACTGATTTTCAATTTCTATACAGAAATACAAGAAAATAAAATTTCTGAATATTACATTCCACTCTGGCTATAGCTCAATTTCTTTTCTTTTCAGCTCCATTTCTGGTAAGAATTGTGATGGATCAGTCAATCTCTGTCTATCTGTCAACACACAATTATTGAAAACCTTCTTTATGTCAGGTTCCGTTCAATGCCTGGGGATACTAGGAAAAACAAAATAGACCCAGTCCTGTTATTGTGGCACTTCAAGCTTCATTTTCTCACTTCCCATTCAGTCTTCAACCTACTGTAGTTGTGTTTCTACCCTTAACAACTCCACTGAATCAGCTTCACTCTTGACCTCTTCATCAACAAATCAACTAAACTTTTCAGCATTTATTTTCATATCTATGTCTTCTGCATTTTATGTATTAACCTCACCTTATAACATTCTATTCTTTAAGTTTATATAACTAGAAACTTACATTGTGCTATTTCTGACTTTGGCTTCTCAGTCTCTTAAATAAGTTCCTTTTTCTCAATCCACAACTTAAAATATGACATTCCTCAAGTTGCTATCTACACACCAGTTCTCTTTTCATAATTTTATAGCTTCAACTATTAATTTACATGAGATTCCTACATTGAAAACATGGTAATTGTCTACCCTTAGGTATCTTCAGATCATCTCAAATTCCAAATGCCTTCAAATAAACTCATTATATTTTCTCATCTTCTTGATCTTGATAGTGGCAGGGGGCAGATAAATCCCTAAGTAGACAGGGGAGGGTCCCCAGTGAAACCCTACCTTCAAACCAAAGACAGTTTAAAGCTTGAAAGACAACCTGCAAGTCTCAGATACATCCATGGACCAGATGGAGAACTTCTTTTCCCATTTGGCATGCTCTTCTCTAATTGGTCCCCATTCTTTACCTATTTCACATTTACCTACCTTCCCTAATTGGTTTCTTTGCACTATACTGCCTACTTTTGAGAGGAGCCTTTGATTTAGACTTTTTTGTATACTCACAAACTAATCATCACATACTCCTCCATTCTGAGCCCATAAAAACCCTGGACTCATCCACACTGGGGGACAACCTGCCTTCAGGTGGTGGGGACTACTGACCTTTGGGTTAAGGACCACCCACTTCGAGTCTCCTCTCCCCTGAGAGCTGTTCCATTGCTGAATAGAACTCTTCTCTGCCCTTTTTACCCTTCAATTGTCAGTATAACCTCATTCTTCTTGGACGCAGGACAAGAACTTGGGAACTACTGAATGTAGTTACAAAAAAGAATGTAACACTGTGGGCCTCCACCCTCCGCCAGCTACAGGCAGCCACCCCATGTGACAGGAAGCAGTGGCAGGCCTGGTCCAGCCCCAGAGCCACAGGCTAGACTGTGGCAGCAGGAAGAATAAGCTATAATAGAGGTGGGCTGGGGCACGCCCAACCCAGCTGCAGGCTGAGCTTGCATCCTGTGGCAAACATGAGATCCAGGCTTGAGCACAAGCCAAGAGCAGGCCCAGTAGGCTGAGAGGGCAGGACACCTTCTACAGCAAGCCCTGGCCTGAGCCCTGGGCGGGGGCATCGCCAGCTGCAGAGGCCTGTGGCTGGTGAAGCGTCACCAAAAATATCCTGCATCAATTTAATTTGGTGACACCTCCATTCTATTTATCAATAAATAGAATGTTCATTTTTATTTCTAATTATGACTTGTGTATTCCTTTTCTCTACACTTAGTGAAAACATCCTAGACTAAGAGCTCTTTGAGTTGTCTCTTAACTGGGATAGTTTTGGCACCAGAATATCCTAGTTAAGATATATTTGCTCACAACGGATATACTCTCTGAAAGTTTCAACAATTATACATCGCTCTTTGTCTAAGTATCCAATTTTAAGCATGGTAGAAAAGACCTGCATTACCTACCCCACCCAACTATTTTTATCTTTATAATTTTATCCTACTTGACTCCTTGTCATTTTCTTTATTCTTCTTCAGTCTTTTACTTATTGTAGTTTTTAATATTCAGTATCTTATACCTCCAGTGAGTATCTGTATATACGCTTTTTGTGTGTGTTGGAAATGCCTTTGGTTCACTTAAAAAAAAAGTTTTGCCATATTAACACTTTTTTATCTCAGATATTTAGAGAAAAACATATTTTTGGGGAGATGATTTTAGGACCCCTACAATAGATAAAACACTCCTATTCTGTGCTCTTACAGCACCAAGTACATATATCTGTCATAAGATGTGTCACATTTTATCTGTATGATCAATATTTGTATTTCTCCTCTGTTGGAATATGAATTACTTAAAGGATAAGATTATGTTTTATTCATGTTTATATTTCCAGGATCTAGAATACTTTGTCCTGTATGTGACCAATGAGTAGCCATTCTTTTATTCCAATTATGGAAATAAACAATCTTTGACACTTTGTTTAATGTTCTGATACTATAAAATATCTTGAGATACAAAATTAATCAAATATACTATATTTTAAATCACGGTTGGTATCAAATCTCATGAGACATTTCTAAGAGCCATCTAAGAAAAACATAAAATACAAAGGGTGACAGAGAGCTTGATATAAAATATAGCGATATGTAAATACAACATGCTCTCTCTTTCGGCATTCCTCTGAAGTCAAATGAAAATCAGATTAGACACTCTATGACATTTGAACATACCTTGGGGAAATGATGGCCTTCATCTATTGTGCATGGACAAAAACCTTGACTTCATTCTGAACAAAACATAGGGCGATTTCTTTAACTATGTGGCAAAGTAAGCTCATACACTTTATTGCCTGAAGTGATTATTACATTCTAACTAAATTAAATGACTTTTGAATTCTTTACCACTCTAAGATTCAGTGACTCTGTGGAGCCAAAGGTAACTTCTATCACTTACTGATAATATGGATGTTATGAACATGAAATTACGAATTCAGAAGAAAATATTGTATCATTTAATTTTTAAATTTTATTTCAGGAAAAAGACTCAAGTAGGAAAGCATTAACAATTCTCTATAACTAGAACATTTAAACAAGTTATATAGTTCTATTAACTCAAAAATTGACAAATGAATAATGTTAATAGTCTAGAAAATCCACCATAAAAATAATATCTTGAATTTAAAATTTCTGTCTCTAGTGAATTTTTGTGGCCAAGTTACAAAACACTCAATCTAGGCCCTTATAATGGAAATGCAAAAAGAACTTTAAATATAAGGGCAAGAAGAGATACGGCTGTAATACAAAAGGAATCCTTTTCTAACAAAAGGCTGAATATATAAATCATTGTTATGAAAAATACTTTTCTTCTTTGTTATATTCAATCTGCAAATCATAAACTCATTCTTGCTAGCAAAAAGTGACTTGGATTTGATTTTAATGTTGATTTTTTTCATGCTTCTCCTCATTCTACATCTATTCTGGCTCTTCCTTTCAATCATTTCCTTTGTGATTGCTTAGCTTCATGCTTCCTATATTTTGCTAGACTTAAATGTAATGTACTCAAGGTTTATATTGGCAGGCCCATGCAGCTAGTCAGCTCTGAAGCTAGCTTTCATCTCAAATGGGCAAGGCAGGGGAGGGTTTTAGAGGAGAGAAGGCAGGAAGCAGAAAATGGAGGCAGAGGGGGAAAAAAACCCATTTATATTTCTGAAGTAGCTAATGTTCCTTGTTGCACAAGTTATTCTAGAAGAGAATACCCCTCTTCAGATAAGTACTAGCAGCTGTGCCATCTGCAGTGCAAGATACCTGTTTCAAAACCTGCCACTTGGATTATTTTTAATGGTGTGATATCTGTCTCTTGTTTACTTATATTTTATAAAGTATCCTCAGTTCTGCTGGGTTCATTAGCTCCCATTTACTCTGTATTTTTTTTTTTTTTTTGCTCACCTTGTGTTCTGCTGTCGACAAGTAACTAATGGGCTTTGGGGAGACACCTTGTCAGAAAATCTTTTATATCTGAAGCTATTTAAGAGTGCCAAATTATTTGGTCATCATATTAGCCAATAAGGGGGGAAAGGATTTGATTTTACTCTACAGTTTTATTTTAATATAAAAGATTCAGAATTAGAGCAAAAATACAATAAATGACTCTGTATGTACAGAGAGAGAAGACTTTATTTTTATTCCTCCCATTAAGAACATCCTTGAATTTCCAGGAATTGCCTGAGCAATAAAATATCAAATTCTACCTGTTTGTGTGAGCAGTAATTATATATTCTGGGTGGCAGAAAGCACTCGGCAGGGCTCTGAGGAAGTCTGTTAGTCATTTCATCATTCTATGCAGCATTGATCTTGCTGACTGCACAGAGCACTAATAGAACAAGTTAATGGAGTTTATTCTGTCACAAATGCTGCCAGTTAAGAAAGATGATTGCCATGTTTGGAAAACCAGGCTCTCTAACTTCTTCCTAAAGATATATGGAAATATTAAATCTGTTATCTGCCATAGAGGGAATACATAAATATTGCCTTCCTAATAGAAGTACAGGTGGAGTTTATTATTACAAAATGGAAATTGCAAAAGTTTTTGGCAAACTATGGTTGCAGAATATATAGTGAAATATAGCTGCTTATTTTTAATTAATGAATTATACAATATCAACATTATAGTGTTTTCCCCTGAAAGTGAATCATCTTAAATAAAGAAATGAGAAACTTATATTTTATGAGCTGAATATAAACCAAATTGTACTGTTTAATAAGTAACTTGCAGCTTTGGATTGATGTTGATAAAGATATAAAAACCAAATGTTGTTTCCCAAGCTACAAAATTGCATGTTATTCATGCTAAAATATAAAGCTGATTATAAGATTCAGTGGTAATCAGACTGAATTAATAGTAGCCCTGTAACAAACCTTCGCTTTCTCAATAGTCCTGACAATTCAAGTAAATAAAAATTGAGAGGATGCACCAGTTCAGCAAATAAATTCAGCATCTTATTTAGTGCCTAAAATATTTCTCCAATTGATCAATAAAACTACCTAATTAAAATGTTCTTTTATAGACTTGAAGATTTTTGAAAGGATACAGATTCTTATTTATATGGTCTAAATATTAGATGAAGCTAATCAGAACAAAAGATATCCGTGGTTGTTTGTCTTCAGTATAGAACAATGAGAGTAATTGTGATTTAGATGGTATATCGCTGTTTTAACTTAACATTTACCTATGTAAGACTAGAGCTTTTGACTTTTTGTTCCAGGATGCCAAAATCTAGTAGAATTTAGCTCCTGTAGACTAGGTCTCAAGTTCACAAAATTTTTTAAGGGTCTGTTTTCTCCTATAGCAATTTTTAAATTTGTTTTACTCAAACTTATAATAGTTTTTTTTGAAAAAATAAGTACAAAACCTAAAAATGTTTTTTCTCTTTTCCTAATAAATTATATAGATTCACTCTCTTACAGATGAAGTCTATATATTATAATACATGTATAACTTTAAAGATTTAAATGGAATTATTATACAATTTGTTGATGAAAATCCAGCTTTAGAATTGGACCTATTTATGATTTGGAAGCAGTAATCATCTAAGAGAAGGAAGTAATTTTATGACCACAGTTTTGGTGTTTTCTAATAACATCATCCTTCAACAAACTAATTTGTGGGCCATACTCCTCCTGTCTCCAACTCAGTATAGATTAAATTTTAGATTCATCAATTTAGAAACCAACATTTAAATAATTCATCTCTTAAATGAGGCATACATTAAAGATGATAATAATGGATTTGCATTTGGAGGATATCTAACTTGTTAATACATCTAAAAAAATAAACATCTCGCTTCTGTTTCTGAATATGATGGAGCATTTCATCAGAATAATCATCCTAACTAAAATCAACCTTAAGTCTTTTTATAAAGTTATTCTTTAAACAGCACTGAAAAGTAACAAAAATAGCCAGAGATTAAAGAAATAAAGGATCAAATCTTAGCGTGAAAGGGAGTATACTGAAATGACTTTGACATTATCCATTGCTGATCTTCAGAAGGTATTGTCCAGTCCTATGTTAAATAGTATAAGAGGATGGGAAAGTAACCAGAAAGCAATAGCTAAGAGACAAGAAAGAGATCAACAGAGCACTTACCAGCATCAGAAGTGGAAAGTTAAATTTTGGAATTAAAGTTCAGACCCCTAAAATGCTATACCCTAGAAAGAGGAAAAAATAATACAAGAGTATTTGCAAAAATTCAAATCTAGTCTTAAATAATCTTCTTACCTAACTTTATTAAGGTAATATGGCACTTCTCTACTACTTCTTAGAAATCATATCCTCTATGAAGCAAAGTGACATCAAAGTACTTCAAAATAGATTTTAATAAATAATGTCTGAATATCAATTAAATAAAAATAGGCATACCAAGAAACAGGAATAAATGATTGAAAACCTAGGGAAAAAAAGAGATTTAAAAGACTGAAACAGAGATGCTCATGATATTGAAGATATCAGATATATATATTTTGAAAAAAAATGCTTAATAAATATAGGAAAATAAATGGGGAGAATTTTATCAAAAAATTTACCAAATATTTGAAATTTATGGAAAATAATTAGATGGATATTCTAAAATTGAAAATATATAATAACTGATGTCATGTAAAATGGATTTAAAAGATTTTACTTGTTAATTTCAACTATAATATAGGAAATTTTAGTTATGTTTTTTAGGAAGAAAGCATATGTTAGAGAGGAAAGGATTATTGAATTGGTAGATAGAGCACTAGCTAATATGCAGCATATTCATTAAGATGAACCGAGAACATGGTAATAATGGGGTACTATGGTTTGTGTAATGAAAGTGCTGAGGGAAAAAAAGAGAGAGAAGTGAAGAAAATTTTCAGAAGATATCAGATAATAACTTTTCAAATTGGTGGAAAGACATAAATTCACAGATGTAGATGCTTGAAAATCTGAAAAGCTTTAAATGGAAGAAAATTGAAGACAGAAAGAAAATCTTGAAAGCAGCCAGATGAAAAATGAAAAAAAAAAAAAAAAAGACAGTGCCTTTAAAGGAGCAATAGTAAGACTGGCATCTGACTTTTCCACAGAAATAATATTAAACAAAAGAAAACTTAATGACATTTTTAGAGTACCTACATTAAAACATTGTCAATACCCAGAAAACAATAGCCAGCTAAAATATACTTTTAAAACGTGTGTGAAAAGAAACAAAAATAACTTCAGAAGAAGAAAAAAACCTTGACAAAACTCATTATCAAATTTTTCCTAACAGCAATCTTAAAATATTGCTTTAGGTATAAGATGGAAACACAATAAGAAAGAAATAACAAAAAAGAGCACATACAAGAATTAATATATTTTTAAATCTAACAAATGATCAGCTGTATAAAACAATAGTTATATGTAGAGGGTTTATGTTATGTGCAAAATTAAAATACATCATAATCAAAACACAAAATGTGGGTAAACATCAAATGGAGACAGTGTTCTAAGCTATTTTCATTACATGAGAAACGGTAGAACTAATAGCAGACTCAAAAACTAGGAAATACAAGTCTTTAATGTAGCTGAAACAATGATAATGTAAAATAGTCTACTAATGGGGAAAATATCATAATACAATATACTTGATGAATTTCTCCTTCTACCATATAGTGTAACCTATCAGGTTAGTCTTACAGACATAAACAGCTAGAAAATTGGAAAATCTGTATGAAATCACTGTATCTAACATTAGAAAAAGGCAATATAAAACTGTAATCCCTGAGAGAAGGCAGATTAATGGCATATGCCCTAGAGATCCTATTGTTTTCGCCCTGTAGGAAGTTTCTATAACACAGCTCAGAAAAAAGGAACTCAAGTATAGCCAAGTGGTTTCACTGAGATGCAAGATTGGATGTGGCAAAACTGAGGTGTCTGGAATTTGGGGGCTGAGTACCCAAACTGATGGAACTATGCAGAGAAAGAGCTCTAGAACCATGTGTAAATCTCCTTGAAATTTTGACTGAAGAATGAATCTGACTTATACCAATTAAGACCCCTTGAGTCCAGTCAAAGAACAACTGGCAGGTAACAAAACAACAGACAATCTATACTGAATAATTACCAGATAGAGAAACATGTGAGTCCTGACTAGCCAGAGAGGAGAGACTTTGTTAAACACCTAAAGCATTCAATAGAGACCACAGAAAGACTACAACTTATAAGCAGGGATAACCTATATCTAGATAAGAGAATACACCAGAACCAGTCTAACAAAGGTTATAAAACAAGCCTCAAAATAATCAGGAAAATCCACTAGATACTTAACTGTCTTCCAAAGATGACAAAGAATCAAAAGCACAAACCACAATGTTCAGCCCCAAACAACTATTAATAGACATGTACAGAAGTAAAAAAATGTAACCTGCTACCAGGAGACATATCAGTGAATAAAAATGTACCCAGAAATGATGAAATCAGCAGATAAGCACATTGAAGCAGATATTATGGATGTATTAAAAATCTTAAAAAGAGCATGGAAACAGTGAAGATAAAATTGGAAATACAAAAAAAACAACACTTGAATATAGAGATTTAAAAAGTAAAGGATTTGATAATAGTGGGATTATATGCAAAATGAACCCTGCAGATAAAAGATCAGTGAACTTTAAAGCATACCCATAGACACTCTTTGAATTCAGGCCCAAGAAGAAAGAAGGCTGAAAATGAATGGAGACTCAGTGGTCTGTAGAACCCAAAAGGAATGGGTATGTTTGTGAAAAATATGTTAAGAAATGATAAAGAAGATATTTCAGATTTGATGCAACTTGTTACTATAGATCTAAGGATTCAACTATATTTATGGAACTTAAATACAAAGGAAACCATGCCAAATCATATCATATAGACATTTCTGAAAACCAAAAGTAATTAGAAATGTTAAAAGCACCTAGAAAATGAAAAATATGCATTGCAGATAGGAGAACAAAGATAAATTCAACACTGACACCTCTTCAGAAAGAATGTGTGCCACTTTTTCAGATTCTATGTATGAGTGAGATCATGTGGTACTTGTGTTTCTATGATTTTGTAGAAGTAGAGAGTAAATTGGTGGGGTGGTGGTGAGGGGTGGTATTTGAGAGATGTTGGGCAAGGATACACAATTTCCATTAGATAGGAAGAATATATTCAAGAGATCTATTGTAAAACATGGTGACTATAGTTAACAATATATTGTGTTCTTAAAAAATGCTAGGAGAGCGGATGCTCACCAAAAATGATAACTATGTGTACAATGCATGTGTTCATTAGATAGATGATGTCATTCTACAATGCACATATACTTCAGAACAAAATGGTGTACATGGTGAATTGTATGCACTCATACATATATGTGCTGAAGTATATGTGCATTGTGGAATGACATACATACAAAAAAATTTTTGTCAGAAAAAGGAAATAATGTGTGTCACAAAACAATGAAATGACACCTTGATAAGCTGAAGGAAAAAATCAACTTACAATTTTACATCAGGAAAAATATCGTATCAAGAGAAACACTATTTACATTAAAAAGCATGGAAAATAAAGGCAAGTCATTGGTATCTTCACATAGACATAAATTGAAAAAATTCACCATGAGAAAACTTTCACAAGAAATGTAAAAGGAAATTCAAGTAAAACACACATTTGTAGGCGCGCGCGCACGCATACACACACATAAACATAGACTCAGACCTATACAAAGGATAAAAAGTATACAGATGACAAATGTGTGCATTTTAATAATAGCTTACCTAAAATAAAAATTACAGTGATGTATTACAGTTTACATTATATGTAATTCTGAAAATCTAAAATAATAGCACAAAAATGGATGTGTGAGTGTTCACTGTCTGAGATTCTTATGCAAAAATGTATGTCTTTTGAAGATAGATTTGAATGTATTAGAAATGCATAATTTAGAAAACAGTATAAACAACTAAAAATAAAGCAAAAATAGTGATTAACAGGTGAGATAAAATAGATTACAATTCTAAAATCCAAATACAAATCAGAACAAAAGAAACAAAAATTAGTTGAAACAAGTAGAAAATAAATAGCCAGATTGTTGACAGAAAAGTAACCTTCTTTGTTGACTTTTTCATTTAAAATAAATGAACTAAATACATCAATTGAATGCTGAAATTGTCAGAGTAGATTTTTAAAAAATCAACTGTATGCTTTTTTCAATAAATTAACATTAAATAAAAAAACATAGAGAGGTACAAATAAATACATAAGGAAAAGTATAAAAGGCCAACACAAAGAAAACTTGTATAGCTATATTAACATCAGGCAACACATTTTTTATTAAAAACAAAAACCAGGCCGGGTGTAGTAGACTCACGCCTGTAATCCCAGAACTTTGGGAAGCCAGGATGCCCTTTCAGTTAAGGTCAGGAGTTCAAGACCAGCCTGGCCAACATGGTGAAACCCTGTCTCTACTAAAAATAGAAAAATTAGCTGGGCATGGTAGCTCAAGCCTGTGTAGTCCCAGCTACTTAGGAGGCTGCGGCAGGAGAATCACTTGAACCCGGGAGGCAGAGGTTACAGTGACCTGAGATCATGCCACTGCACTCCAGCCTGGCTAAAACAATGAGATCCAATCTCAAAACAAAACAAACAAAAAACGCACTTGGGCACAATGCATAATAGTTACAGTCAACAGTCGTTTTCTCATAAAGACACATGGTTCTTTTATTGTTTGTTCTTTAGCTGGGTGAGGTAGGACTAACAAAAACTGTACATATTTAATGTGTACAACTTGATGTTTTGATATAAATATACCTTGCAATGTGATCACCACAATCAAATTAATTATGTATCACCTCACATAGTTACCATTCTCTATATGTGGTAAGAACACTTGAGAGCTACCCTTTTAGTAAATGTCAACTGTGCAAATTTCACATTGTTAACTATAGTCACATGCTGTACATTAGATCTCTAGAACTTAATCATCTTGCATAACTGAAACTTTGTACCCTTTGACCAACAGCTCCCCGTTTTCTGCTTCCTCCACCCTTGGGAAGCCACCAGTCTACACTGTACTTCTCTGAGTTTGACTATTTTAGATTTCACATATACGCAAGGTTATGTGGCATTTGTCTTTATGTAGCTGGTTTATTTCACTTAGCATAATGCCCTTCAGGTTCGTCTACCTTGTGCCAAATGGCAGAATTTCCCAAACATACAGTTCTATATGTGCCTGTAAATAACAACACAGCTTTGAAACACATGAAGCAACATGTGAAAGCAAAGATGAGAAATAGACCACAAATATAGTTAGAGATTTCAACACTTCTCTTGGAGTAATTGAAAGAACAAATAATCAGAAAATCAATAATGACATAAGACACTCAGACAAGACTGCCAATTAAGTTGATCTCATTGATAGAGAGATCCAAGATGGCTGATCACTAGCAGCTCGGGCTCATAGTTCCCAGTGAAAGCGCAGAGAACGAGAGGACGCAACACTTTCGGATGAATATTTGTTGCTCGCGGACCAGGAGATTCCTAGCGGGGGAGCCCCACGGGTCGCCAGGGCGATTCTTGTGGCCGGCGCGGCGGTTTTGCTGGTGCCTTAGCGCGCCAGTTTTTGGTGCAGAGTCCGGAGATTCCCGGGCAGAAAAGCACCATTAATCTTAACACCGCTGTTTTGGCCGGCACAGTGGATTGCTCAGATTTCGGCGCTGGGAATCAACAAGTTGGACGTCTGCTCAGAGACCTAGTTAGAAAGTCGGTAATTACAAAGACAACAGATGGATAAATATATAACGAAGGGAAGAAATCAGTGTAAAAAGGCAGAGAATACTCAAAATCAGAATGCCTCTCCCTCTACAGGGGATCGCAATCCTCATCAGTAACGGAACAAGGCTTAATAGATTATGAGTGTGTTCCAATAACAGAAGCAGGTTTCAAAACGTGGGTGATAAGAAACTTCTGTGAATTAAAAGAATTTGTTCTAACCCAATGCAAAGAAACTAAGAACCTTGAAAAAAGGTTTGACGAAACGTTAAAGAGAATGGACAATTTAGAGAGGAATATAAGTGAATTGATGGAGCTGAAAAACACAACACGAGAACTTCGCGAAGCATGCACAAGTTTAAACAGTCGAACTGATCAAGCAGAAGAAAGGATATCAGAAGTCGAGAACCAGCTCAGTGAAATGAAACGAGAAGACAAGATTGGAGAAAAAAGGATGAAAAGGAATGAGCAAAGTCTCCAGGAAATATGGGACTATGTGAAAAGACCTAATTTACGTTTGATAGGTGTACCTGAATGTGATGAAGAGAATGAATCCAAGTTGGAAAATACTCTTCAGGATATCATTCAGGAAAACTTTCCCAACCTGGCAAGGCAGGGTAATATTCAACTCCAGGTAATACAGAGAACACCACAAAGATATTCTTCAAGAAGACCAACCCCAAGGCACATATCACCAGATTTATTAGGGTTGAAATGAAGGAGAAAATACTAAGGGCAGCCAGAGAGAAAGGTCAGGTTACCCATAAAGGGAAACCTATCAGACTTACAGCAGATCTCTCAGCAGAAACCCTACAAGCCAGAAAAGAGTGGGGACCAATATTTAACATCCTTAAAGAAAAGAACTTTCAACCCAGAATTTCCTATCCAGCCAAACTAAGCTTTATAATCAAAGGAAAAATTAAATCTTTTGCGAACAAACAAGTACTTAGAGAGTTCACCACCACCGGGCCTGCTTTACAAGAGCTTCTGAAAGAAGCACTATACATATAAAGGAACAACCAATATCAGCCTTTCCAAAAATATATCAAAAAGAAAAGAACATTAACACAACGAAAAATTTACACTAACTAATGGGCAAAACAGCCAGCTAGCATCAAATGCCAGTATTAAAGTTATATATATTCTAATTGGATAAAAAGCCAAAACCCATTGGTATGCTGCATCCAGACCCATCTCACATGCAAGGATACACAAAGATTCAAAACAAAGAGAAGGAGGAAGATTTATCAACCAATCAGAGAGTAAAAATAAACAAATAAATAAAAAGCAGGAGACGCAATTCTCGCCTCTGATAAAGTAGACTTTAAAGCAACAAAGAGCAAAAGAGGCAAAGAAGGACATTACATAATGGCAAAAGGATCAACGTAACAAGAAGAGCTAACGATTTTATAGACCAACGAGACAGAAAATTAACAAGGACATCCAGGACTTGAACTCAGACCCGGAACAAGTAAACTTAATAAACATTTATAGAACTCTCCATTTCAAATACATAAAACATAAATTACCACCTCACACCTATTCCATAGTGACTATATAATTGGAAGTAAATCACTCCTCAGTAATCACATAGTATTTCATAGGTTTAAATGAAATATTGGTTGGCTGCTCATTTGTTATTTTCTTCCCTTATTCCTTCCTGTTTACATCAAGTATAATTATTGGTATAAAAGAGGTTTTCAATACCCATTACTAAACTGCATTCTAGCCTGGGCAAGAAAGCAATACTCCCATTCTCTCTCTCTCTTTCTCTTCCTTTTTCTTCCTCTTCCTTATTCTCTTTCTTTCTTTAAAAAAAAAAGATCTCATTGATATTTACGGAATACTACTTCTTCTAAGTGTGAAACAGACAATCGTTTTCAAATGCACATGAACTATTTACTAATCAAGCCTGAATTTAGGACCATACAAAATAGAAATCAAACACTATGTTTTTAAATAACCTGTGAATCCAAGAAGAAATTACTAAATTATAAAATATTTTACACAAAATGATAATTAAAGTGCTAGACATTGAAATTGGTAGGAAGCAGCCAGGCAGACCAAGGATGTAAATATAGAGCTTGAGATGCTTACAATAGAAAAGAAGAAAGTTCAAAAATCAGAAAACCCCAAAGCTCAAAGGCTTACGAACAGCATAAATTAAAGCCAAAATAAGTAGAAAGAAGGGAATGAGAAAAATAATGGCAAGACACACATAAAATAGATAAAGCAGAAAATAGTTGAAATCAATATATTCCACAACTTAGAGAAAATGTGATTGTTCTGAAATCCAATACTACCAAATCTACAACACAAAGACAAAAACCAAACTGAATTCATAATTAATAAATTCCCCTCAAGCAAAACTCCAGAAGCATATGACTTCATTGGTGAATTCTATTAAAAATGTAAAGTAGAAATAATTCTAATTTAACACAAACTCCTCCAAAAATATGAAATGAGTGAATATATCCCAACTCATTTTAGAGAGCCAAGATTTTCTCCGTACTGAAACCTAACAAAGAAATAACAAGAAAAAGGAAATGGAACTGAAAAAGAAGGAAAAATTACAGAATAATATCTGTCATGAACATGGATGTAAAAGTTCTTAAAATACTAGCAAATCATATCCAACTCAGCACATATAAAATGACAGTCTATTAACATATACAGGGATTTGTATCTTATATTTAATTATGTGAAGACTGATCAATGTAATTTACAAAAGTATCAGAATATAGGAAAAATATATATATGATAATCTCAGGAGATGCAGAAAAATCATTGACAGAATACAAAAACCATTCACAAAATAGTCTTAGCAAAGTAGGAATACCTAGGATCTTCTTGAACCTGATGAAGAACAACTATAAAAACACCTTTACTAAGGTACTCCTTAATTTGAAATATTGAATGTCTACTCTTTAAAAATGAGACTATAATGAATGTGTCTATTTGCACTGCTTCTGTTCAACAACATGCTGTAATTCCTGGACAGTGCAATAAGACAGTAACAACAACAAAGCATAGAGATTTGAAAGTAAGAGTTAACATTTTCTTTACTTGAGAATGACAGTACAGTGTATTCACAAAATATTTAAAAATTATAAGGAGAAAGTCCAGAGATGGTGGTTCATGCCTGTAATCTCAACCCTTTGGTACGCTGAGGCAGGAAGATTGCTTGAGCCTGAGTTTAAGACCAGCCTGGGTGACACAGTGAGACCTTGTCTCTACAAAAAAATTTAAAAATCAGCCAAGTGTGGTGGGTGCCTTTAGTCCTAACTATTCAGGAGGAAATAGATGGGAGGACCATGAACCCAGGAGGTCAGGTAGAGGCTGCAGTGAGCTGTGATTGTACCATTGCATACCAGCCTGGGCGACCCTGCATCTAAAAACTACTACTACTACTACCATTAATAATTAATTAGAAGAAGAAATAGAACTAATAAGGAACAACTTTAAAAACATATAATGTAAGATCTACATATAAATCCATAGCATTTATTACATATTTGGAAGATAAATTTTGGAAAATAAAAGAAAGAAAGAAAATTTGGAAAATAAAATTTTAAAAATACAGTAAAATATAAAATATAAAAGGATAAACATAATGTAGTTTATAGAAATCTATACACATAAACTATACAGTAATGTTGAGAGAACTTTTAAAAGATCTAAATAAATAGAAAAAGTATGTTCTAGATTGAAAATCTCAGTATTGTCATAGGATCAATCAAATTTCAGAAGGGATTCTTCATACTATTTCACACATTGTTAGTCAAAATTACATTAAAAATAAAATTATTTAAAGTAAACAAATTATTTTTAAAAGCAAATTAGAGAACATTACACTGCATAGTTTTAAGATTTACTGTATAGTTACAATAATCAAAAAAGTGAACAGTTGGCGAAGGAAAAAATTGTAGGGTAATTGAACAGAAAAATTTGCCCAGAAATAGACTCTTCCTTATATAGAATAGAGTATACACATATAGGCCGGGTGGGGTGACTCAGGCCTGTAATCCCAGAACTATGGGAGGCCAAGGCAGATGGCTCACCTGAGGTCAGGAGTTCAAGACTATCCTGGCCAACATGGCAAAACCATGTCTCTACTAAAAATACAAAAATTAGCTGGGAGTGGTGGCAGGTGCCTGTAATCCCAGCTACTCAGTAGGCTGAGGCAGGAGAATCACTTGAACCTGGGAGGCAGAGGTTTCAGTGAGCTAAGATTGCGCCACTACACTCCCGCCTGGGCAATAGAGGGGGACTCCGTTTAAAAAAAAAAAAAAACAAGAATATACACATACATAAATAATTGTATATATTAATGACTATATAGAGAAAGACACACTCAAATACATACATAAAGACCTCACAAAAAACAAATATATCAATAAGAAAAAATTAATATTCAACATATTAAAAGTCTATTAATGAAAAAGTAATTCATAAAATAGTGAAAATTATATATAGTTACATAATATATACCCTGTTATATATATTGTGTGTGTGTGTGTGTGTATATATATATAAACATTTTTTAAAGAGAGTTATTTCACCTGATTTTCTAGCTTCAGAGAAGAGAGCTGACCATCCAATCAGCACCAGTTCTGTTCCAGAGTTAGCACTGCTTGTACTGGCCATTGTTTTATTGCTGGAGATGAACTGCAGCAACAGAGCCCATTCTTTCTTCCAGTTTGGACCCAAATATGTCAGCACACTTAGTTATTTGTCAGTATATCATTGGAATTGATTGGAAACATTTTATGAAATAAAGCAAAACTTCTTGGTTGTGTGTAACCATTTGTAATTAAGTACAGTAATAGAAAGTAATAGTTGGGAGAAATATATATCACACACCTAACAAAAGGCTTATTTTTAGACTATATAAACATCTTATAGATCTCAATATTAAAATGATAAACTAAACAATAAAATGGGTAAATTTTTTAAAAATCTTAATTAGCAAGTAACAACTGTTCATATATTTATGGTGCACAACATGATATTTTGATGTACATACACATTGAGAAATGGCTAAATCAAGCTATTTAATATATGCATTTCTTTACATAGGATTTTTGTGTGTGGTAAGAACACTTAAAATCTACTCTGTTTGCAGTTTTCAAGTATACAATATATTGTTTTTAACTGTAGTCACCATAAAGTATGACAGATCTCTTGAAGTTATTCCTTTTAACTGAAGTTTTCTGCTCTTTGACAAATATCTCCCCACATGCCCCATCCCAAGCCTCTGGTGAACATCATTGTATCTCTGTTCCTGTGAATACATCAGGGTGCAGGTATCTCTTGTACTGATTTTACTTCCTTTGCATATATACCTAGTAGTGAGATTGGTGGATCATATGGTAATTCTATTTTTAATGTTTTGAGGAATCTCCAAATTGTTTTCCATAGTGACCAAACTAATTTACATTCCCAACAACAGAGTATAAAGGGTTCCCTTTTCTCCACATCCTGACAAAATTTTATCATTTGCCTTTTCGTTAATGGTCATTCTAACAGGTGAGAGATGATATTTCATTGTGGTTTCAACTTGCAGTTCCCTGATTGCTAGTACTTTTTTTCATAAACTTGTTTATTTGTATGTCTTATTTTGAGAAATGTCAAGTTATTTGATCAATTGTTTTTTGGATATTTGTTTTCCTACTATTGAGTTGTTTTGAGTTTCTAATATACTTTGGATACTAATCCCTTATTAGATAGATGGTTTACAAATACCTTCTCCGATTCCATAGATTGTCTCTTTTATTTGTTGTTTTCTTTGCTATGTAGAAGCTTTTTAGTTGGGTGTAATACAAAATAGGTAAAAATTTAAACATCTAGTTCAAAAATAATAGAAAAAATATTTAAAAGGAGATTTTTTAAAAACTGATATGTGATAAATCAAAAATGAATGTCAAAGTTACAAAAAACAAGAAGATACATAAATGCCAAATGTTTCTAATAATATAGATTAAAATACATAGAGCAAATAAAATAAATCAAATGAAACACTGACAAACTTACAATCAAAATCTGTTGAAGAAAATAAAAATCACAGTAAAAATTAGAAAAATATTTTGAACTGATTAATAGAAATTATCAAAACTTGTGGAATAAAGAAAAATTCATACTTACAGAGTATAGCTTTAAATGTATATGTTAGAAAAGAAAAACAATTCTAAAAGTAATATCCAATGTAAGAATCCATTACATTATAAAAATAATTAAAAATAGGAAAGAATATATAAAATAATAAAAGAAAGAAATTTTAGACACCAGAAAAATTTTAGAAAGCAGAATTTTTTAAAAAGATGTATAAAAGTGATAAACTACTAGCAAAATTTACAATATTGAAGGTAATAAATTACTAGAAATAGGAAAAAAAGAAGACCAGTACAGATCTTACAGCATTCAAATATTTTAAGATATTATAAAAGCATTCTCTAATAAATATAAAAATTTTTTAAATGGCATAACTTCAAAAGGAAACTTACCAATTTCTATCAGAAATTAATAGACAAATGTCTTATTCTAGATATATTAAATATATTTATGTAAATAAAATATTCTACAAATTGGTGAATTATTTCAAATATTTGAGGGAATAAAGAAAAAATTACAAAAATTTCTATAGATTTCAAAAAAGCATTTGACAAAATTCAACCCATGTTTTAAATAAAAAATACAAAACTCTCACCAAACTAATAATTGAAGACAATTTTCTCATCCTTACAAATGGTATAACATGCCGGAAGCCAACTTCACAGTTAATGTTGAAATACTCGAAGATTTTCCCTAGCTATCAGTAATGGATTAGGGTTGTAGTCTCTTATCACCCTTAAACATTCTACTATTAGCCAGTAAAGTAAGGTAAATAAAATAAACAACACTATGAAAATTGACAGTACAGAAAAATAATTGTTATTGTTCATAAATAATATGAATTTAACAAAGTATAGACATAATCTACAGAAAAATCATTAGATTAAGTGTGGGGTTGTTGGAATCAAGGACAATAAAAATTAACATTTTAATATGTTAACACATACTGTGGTGTGTGAAGATTACTAAAATAGTGTGGTGTTGGCAGAAGACTAGACCAATAGACCAATGGAAGAGAATCATTTGTACAGAAATTCTCAGGCCTGTACAGTCATCTGAATTATGATCAGGGTGACATAGTTGTATGTATAGTGGATAAAGCACTATTTAATGAATGCTGTTGTGATAACTAACTGGATATCTCCATGGGAATAAAAGAAAAACAAGAAAATTGAAAAAAAAATAAACATTGACTCTACAAATATGTCTACCACAGATGGATTGTAAACCAAAACTAGAAAGTTAAAACAATAAAGCTTCTGCAGCACATTAGAATGGATCTTTGTTACCTTAAGATATTAAAGATTTATTAACTATGACCAAAAGCACTAACAATAAAAGACTTACACATTAGACTGTATTAAAAATAAACCATTGGTTGATAGTTTCTCCTGGAAGAGTGAAAAGGAAAACCAGAGTGGCAGAGTGGATGTATAATACGTATATTCAATAAAATACCTCTATTAAGAATATATAAATAATTCTGAACATCAATAATAAAGTAATACAGGTCAATTAAAAATACCAAAAAAAAAACACTTAAAAATCAATTCACATGAGAGGCTGTCCAAATGGTCAATAAACCTTTGAAATTCAGAATAATATTAAACTAAACACGCACTAGAATAACTAAAATTTAAAACATATTAAAGAAAAATCCTGACAATTCTTAGGATTGAAGAGGATATGGTACGACAAAAACACTCCCACATGGCTGGCGGAGGTGTCAATTGCTATATAAATTGCCTTTATAAATAGAATACTGTACTGAAGATTATTCATTTATACATGCCTTTGAAGAAGTAGGGAGGAGTAGGAAGATAGGGAGTAAAAACCACCAAGGGTCCACTACACTAACAACACTTTGGTGTCAGAGGTATCATGGACATTCTACAATATAATAACATATCTTGACTTCAGAAAATCTATGACCTAGCAGGGAATTAAGAAAAGATAGGATAGTTTTTTCTTGAACATATTCTCACACCATAAATTCACTGCCATTTTATGCTTCACTAAAGTTTTATCTCTCACTTAATAAGAACTAAGGCAATGGCTGAAGTATTTTTGAAATATGTTTTATAGGTTTCTTTTTTTCCTGGAGATCATGGTATTAGGTAACAAAATAGATATCTATGCAGACTTTACCTTTTGCACATTTTTAAATAGGATTACCTCACTTTAATAGAAAGATGCCAGAAATACCCAGGTACATTCTAGAAAATTAATAGAATTAGCTGCATTTAATAGTGTGTTAAGAAGAAAAGACTGAGAAAGATATTGCTTGGAACATTAAACATCTATTAATAACTATTAATTTGATGGCTATCATTTTGAAGACTAGAGAACATAAAAAAGAAATTTTCTAATATGAATACTTTATGTTCTTTGCATTCCCTATACACATGATGGTAAGAGGACAAAAAATGTTCATAGGATTCTGCATGTCAGGTTATCTCTATCATTTCTAGAGTATCCAGGGATCACAGGGTAACCAAGAGTAAAAATAGCATTGATTCCTATCGCCACTATATTGTAAGAAAATAAAAATATGAAAACCACGTAGAGAAGTTGATGCTGAACCTTAAGTGAATCTGACAAACTTGCTAAATGATTCATTTTGGATACCTACCTAACTGCAGGCAATTCAAATGTGTGCTTAACAAAATTATAAATTACAATATATCATCAGCTTTCGCTGTTGCTTGAACATGGTCTAATCTTAAAGGTTAAAATTTCAAACTCCAAGAAACTGTTGCCTGTGAATATCACTTAACCTAGAATTTAATTTTTTTCCATTTATTTAAATTAGCTTTTCTTACCTGAGATCATCTAAATAAGAAAATAAAACAAGAAGATAAGAAATTCCAGAATGGAAGCTAATGCACTGCAATGACGACAGTTTTAGGATTGCTGAGTGTATTTGGATGAGTTAAATATTAATAATAAATCTGTTATTATAATTGATTATGATCAAAACCAATTATTTGAATACTGGTACTGATTTCAAAATCATGAGTGAGAAAGAGGAAAATTTTACATAGGTACTTCCTAAGACTTTTATTTTTACATAGTACTAGATATATGCTCTACAATATGTTTCCTAGGATGGGATTAGAGGAGCAAAAGATAATAAATTCTCAACCACATTGAGTGTGAAGAAGCTATACTGCTTTGCCAGGAAGTTTGAAAAGAATATCACTAAATGTCATTTACGTACTTTTCTCTTAGATAAAAATAGTATATTGATGATAACAAAGAAAAACTTCAGAGTTGAAAAGTAAGAATATTCAATCTGTTATATGTACTTACTATCTCATTGTATTTAAACAAAATTTACTAAAATTTAGATATAATTTATTTATTTAAATAAAGTTTATCCCTGTTAAAGGAAAGAAGAGATGAAACAGCAGAGTGAGAAAATTTCATGTTCCAAATTTCAGAAAGGGATTTTCCTTTTTTTTCTTTTTGGAACTGGTATTTTTATGGTGAAATCAATTTGTTACAAAAAAACCTAATGATCTTGTATGGTGATGACTTTCAGGTGGTGTAAATAACACTCTGTATGATGGCCACTGCCAAGGAGACTTTTTGTCTCTTTTAAAAGTGGCTATCACTCACCAACAGGACCAGGCTTCATCTATCAAGGAAATGGATTGGCCTTCTTTATTTTCACAGTTTAATATTTTAAGAAGTTAATTTATCCACATATGAAAAAACCACATAGTTCTGAATAACCCAGAATAAATACCACATTTTGTTCTAACCAAAAATATTAAAGTTTTTTGTGATATTATAGTAATATTGACTATAATTTTTAATGTCACTTAATGCTTGAAAAGAAGTGACCATCCACTTCTAACATATTACAACCCTCAATTATTCATTTTTTTCCTTAGCTTAAATGACCTTAAGTATTTTAACATGAAAAGCATGTAAATGGCTACCTAATCTCAAAACAAAAGTAAATATATATTTTTAAATACTTTATAGATCCATCATTTTGAAACAGGAGACAAATTCACTCCTAGTGACTATGCTATATGTCAGACTTTGTATTGCTATGGTTAATACAACTGCTTTGAGTTACTTTTGCTCACTATAGAGCTGTGGTAAAACTCGGTTTCACCACATGAATTTTTTTTTAGATGGGATCTTGCTCTGTCTCCTAGGCTGGAGTGCAATGGCACAATCTAGGCTCACTGCAACCTTTGCCTCCCGGGTTCAAGCGATTCTCTTGCCTTGGCCTTCCAAGTAGTAGCTGGGATTAAAGATGCCTGCCACCATGCCCAGCTAATTTTTGTATTTTTTAGTAGAGATGGGATTTTGCTATGTTGGCCAGGTTGGTCACGAACTCCTGACCTCAGGTGATCCTCCTGTCTCAGCCTCCCAAAGTGCTGGGATTATAGGGGTGAGCCACCATGTCTGGCCCCACACATGATTTATTATTTTATCTAGTCTATTAATGATTCTGAAGGAAATTACATCTCAATTTATACATGTGATGCAAAGTAATGTCACTACAAGTTTGCTAAAGTTACTCTCCAGTTATTTTCCCTTTTATTGTCAATTTAATACAGAGAAGAAGGAAGCTCCCTTTTAAGGAGAAAAGCACAGTAAACTATTTTCCAGGATTTATATTCTTCCTTAAATGCATCTGCAAAAGATTATTCCTAAGGAAGTAACTACCTTTTAACTAAAATGAAGAACTTAGTATCAGTTATTGTGATTGAGGGAAAGGGCTTAATAGATAAAAGCAAAATAGAGGAACATGTTTAATATACATAAAGGATATAAGATTTAAACTATATAAAGACAACTGCACAGATAAGGAGGCCCAGGAGTCTTCTCCCCATCGCAGGGGCAAACATCCTTTCATTGTGTAAAGTCCTAACAAATGTGCATTACGTCCAATAGCTGTCTAGGGTGAGGGCCATGTGTGGACCATCATACTTTTCATTTTAAGTCTTCTAAAGGGAAGAAAGATATTTTTAATCCTCTGTGGACATTCCCAGCTCTTCTGTGAAGACTGGAATTTTTGTAAGCTATCTGGTAGACTTTTGTGTAGTGCTGCCAGGCATAAAGCATGAGACTGCTGTAAAAATGGACAGGACTCTTGCCCTGACACGATTCACAACCCTTGTCTTTTGGATTTGTCAGGTAGAAGGCCAGTAACTGTACATCGCTGAGAAAGCAGTGACTTCTTTTGCCAGATGGCATTTCTAGGCATCTCTAAATTCTGACTAGTCCAGGTGAAATGGAGTTTCAGAACACCCCAAAGACTTACTTCCATACCTATTTTCAGACATCTTTAACTCCTAGAAATGTGGCTATTTCTTCAACACAAAATCTCAGAAAGAGCTGGGCAGAACCCGTGGCAGCTCAGCAATGGCGCTGCTGGCAGACTGTGACTAGACTATCCCCACACAGGTCAGGGCATCTATGAAAAAAGGCAGCAGCACATCAGGAACTTATAATAAAGCCCGACCTTCCTAGGACAGAACACGTGGGAAAAGAAGCGGTTATGAATTCCGCTGCAGCAGACTTAAAAGTACCTGCTCAGCAGCTCTGCACAGAATGGAGCTCCCAGCACAGCACCTGAGCTCCTATAACGGACAGACTCTCTCCTCAAGCAGCTCCCCAACCCCCATATACCCAAAAAGACACCTCATAAAGGAGAGCTCAGGCTGACATCTGGCGGGTACCCTTCTGGGACGAAGATAACAGAAGAAAAAACTGGCAGCAACCCTTACTGTTCTGCAGCCACCACAGGTGATACCCAGGCAAGCAGGGTCTGCAGTGGACCTCCAGAAGTCCTACAGCAGAGGGGCCTGACTATTAAAAGGAAAACTAAGAAACAGAAATAAATAGCTTCAACATCAACATAAAGGACAACGGCTCAGAGACCCCATCCAAAAGTCGCCAACTACAAAGACCACAGGTAGATAAGGCCATGAAATGGGAAAAGCCAGCACAAAAAGGATGAAAACACCAAAAACCAGAATGCCTCTCCTCCTCCAAGGGATCACAACTCCTCACCAGCTAGGGAAAAAAGCTGGATGAAGAATGAATCTGATGAATTGACAGAAACAGGCTTCAGAAGATGGGTAATAACAAACTTCTCAAGCTAAAAGAACACGTGCTAACCCAATGCAAAGAAACTAAGAACCTTGGAAAAAAGTTAGATGAAATGCTAAATAGAATAAATAGCTTAGAGAAGAATAAAAATGACTTGATGGAGCTGAAAAACACAGCACAAGAACTTCATGACGCATACACAGTTTCAACAGTCAAATCAACCAAGCAGAAGAAAGGATATCAGAGATTGAAGATCAACTCAATGAAATAAAATGAGAAGGCAAGAATAGAGAAAAAAGAGTGAAAAGAGATGAACAAAGCCTCCAAGAAATATGGGATTACATGAAAAGACCTAATCTACGTTTGATAGGTGTACCTGAATGTGACAGAGAGAATGAATCCAAGTTGGAAAACACTCTTCAGGATATTATCCAGGAGAACTACCCTAACCTAGCAAGGCAAGCCAACATTCAAGCCCAGGAAATACAGAGAACACCACAAAGATATTCCTCAAGAAGAGCAACCCCAAGGCACATAATCATCAGATTCACCAGAGTTGAAATGAAGGAAAAAATGTAAAGGGCAGCCAGAGAGAAAGGTCAGGTCACCTCCAAAGGGAAGTCCATCAGACTCACAGTGGATCTCTCAGCAGAAACCCTACAAGCCAGAGGAGAGTAGGGGCCAATATTCATCCTTAAAGAAAAAAACTTTCAACCTCAAATTTCATATCCAGTCAAACTAAGCTTCATAAGTGAAGGAGAAATAAAATCCTTTACGGACAAGTAATTGCTGAGATTTTGTCACCACCCAGCCTGCCTTACAAGAGCTCCTGAAAGAAGCTCTAAACAAGAAAAGGAACAACCAGTACCAGCCACTCCAAAAATGTACCAAATGGTAAAGAACATTGACACAATGAAGAAAATGTGTCAACTAATGGGCAAATCATCCAGCTAGCATCAAAATGGCAGGATCAAATTTACACATAACAATATTAACCCTAAATGTAAATGGGCCAAATACCCCAATCAAAACACAGACTGGCAAATTGGATAAAAAGTCAAGACCCATTGGTGTGCAGTATTCAGGAAACCCATCTCACATGCAAGGACACACATAGGCTCAAAATAAAGGGATGGAGGAAGATTTATCAAGCCAATGGGGAGCAAAAAAAAAGCAGGAGTTGCAATCCTAGTCTCTGATAAAATGGACTTTAAACCAACAAAGATCAAAAGAGACAAAGAAGGGCATTACATAATGGTAAAAGGATTAATGCAACAAGAAGAGCTAATGTCCTAAATATGTACGCACCCAATACAGGAGTACCCAGTTACACAAAGCAAGTTTTTAACGACCTAAAAAGAGACTTAGACTCCCACAAAACAATAGTGGGAGACTTTAACACTCCACTGTCAATATTAGACAGATCAATGAGACAGAAAATTAACAAGGATATCCAGGACTTGAACTCAGATCTGGACCATGAAAACCTAATAGACATCTACAGAAATCTCCACCCCAAATTCACAGAATATACATTCTTCTCAGCATCACATTGCACCTACTCCAAAATTAACCACATAATTGGAAGTAAATCACTCCTCAGCAAATGCAAAAGAACGGAAATCATAACAAACAGTCTTTCAGTCCACAAGGTAATCAAATTAGAACTCAGAATTAAAAAACTAACTCAGAATCTCACAACGTCATGGAAACTGAACATTGACTGGATAAACAACATAATGAAGGCAGAAATAAAGATGTTCTTTGAAACCAAAGAGAACAAAGACACAACATAACAGAATCTCTGTGTCACATTTAAAGCAGTGCCTGGAGGGAAATTTATAGCAATAAATGCCCACATGAGAAGTGAGGAAAGATCTAAAATCGACACCCTATCATCAAAATTGAAAGAGCTAGAGGAGCAAGATTAAAAAAAAAACTCAAAAACTATCAGAAGACAAGAAATAACTAAGATCAGAGCAGAACTGAAGGAGATAGAGACACGGAAAACCCTTCAAAAAGTCAATAAATCCAGGAGCTAGTTTTTTGAAGAGATCAACAAAATAGACTACTAGCCGGATTAATAAAAAAGAAAAGGGAGAAGAATCAAATAGATGCAATAAACAATAAAGGGGACATCACCACCAATTCTACAGAAATAGAAACTAACATCAGAGATTACTACAAACAACTCTGTGCACATAAACCAGTAAACCTGGAAGAAATGGATAAATTTCTAGATACTTGCAGCCTCCCAAGCCTAAACCAGGAAGAAGTTGCAACCTTGAACAGACCAATAACAACAGCTAAAGTTGAGGCAGCAATTAATAGACTACCAAACAAAAAAAGTCGAGCTCCAGATGGGTTCATAGCCAAATTCTACCAGACATACAAAGAGTAGCTGGTACCATTCATTCTGAAGCTATTCCAAACAATACAAAAAGAGGGAATCCTTCCCAAATCATTTTATGAGACCAACATCATCCTGATACCAAAACCCTGCAGAGACTCAACAAGAAAAGAAAATTTCAGGCTAATATCCATGATGAACATAGATGCAAAATTCTTCAATAAAATACTGGCTGACTGATTACAACAGCATATGAAAAACCTTATCCATCACGATCAAGTAGGCTTCATCCTAGGGATGCAAGGCTGGTTCAACATATGCAAGTCTATAAACATAATCCACCACATAAATAGAACCAAAGACAAAAAGCACATAATTATCTAAATAGATGCAGAGAAGGCCTTCGACAAATTCAACAGCCCTTTATGCTAAAAAGTCTCAATAAACTAGGAATCGAAGGAACAAATCTCAAAATAATAAAAGCTATTTATGACAAAACTTCAGCCAATGTCATACTGAATGGGCAAAAACTGGAAGCATTCCCTTTGAAATCTGGCACTAGGCAAGGATGCCCTCTCTCACCACTCCTATTCAATATAGTATTCGAAGTTCTAGCCAGAGGAATCAGGCAAGAAAAAGAATAAAGGGTATTCAATTAGGAAAGAAGGAAGTCAAATTCTCTCTATTTGCAGACAACATGATAGTATATTTAGAAGACCCTATCATCTCAGCCCAAAATCTCCTTAAACTGATAAGCAACTTCAGCAAAGTCTTAGGATACAAAATAATGTGCAGAAATCACAAGCATTCCTATACACCAATAACAGATTAACAGAGCCAAATCATGAGCCAACTCCCATTCCCAATTGCTACAAAGAGAATAAAATACCTAGGAATACAACTAACAAAGGATGTAAAGGACCTCTTCAAGGAGAACTACAAACCACTGCTCAAGGAAATAAAAGAGGACACAACCAGATGGAGAAACATTCCATGCTCACGGTTAGGAAGAATCAGTATCATGAAAATGGCCACACTGCCCAAAGTAATTTATAGGTTCAACACTATCCACTATCCCCATCAAGCTACCAATGACCTTCTTCACAGAACTGGAAAAAAAAAACCTTAAACTTCATATGAAACCAAAAAAGAGCATGCATAGCCAAGACAATCCTAAGCAAAAAGAACAAAGTCAAAGGTATTACACTACCTGACCTCAAACTATACTACAAGGCTACAGTAATCAAAACAGCATGGTATTGGTACAAAAACAGAGATATAGACCAATAGAACAGAACAGAGGCTTCGGAGGCAATGCCACACATATAGAACCATCTGATCTTTGTCAAACAGGGCAAAAACAAGCAATGGGGAAAGGATTCCCTATTTAATAAATGGTGCTGGGAAAACTGGCTAGCAGTGTATAGAAAGCAGAAACCGGACCCAGTCCTGACACCTTACAATAAAATTAACTTCAGATGGATTAAAAATTTAAATGTAAGACCTAACACCATAAAAACCCTAGAAGAAAACCTAGGCAATACCATTCAGGAAACAGGCATAGGCAAGGACTTCATGACTAAAATACCAAAAACACTGGCAACAGCTGGGTGCGGTGGCTCACACCTGTAATCCCAGCACTTTGGGAGGCCGAGGTGGGTGGATCACAAGGTCAAGAGATCAAGACCATCCTGGTCAACATGGTGAAACCCCGTCTCTACTAAAAATACAAAAAATTAGCTGGGCATGGTGGCGCGTGCTTGTACTCCCAGCTACTCAGGAGGCTGAGGCAGGAGAATTGCCTGAATCCAGGAGGCGGAGGTTGCGGTGAGCCGAGACCGCGCCATTGCACTCCAGGCTGGGTAACAAGAGCGAAACTCCGTCTCAAAAAAAAAAAAAAAAAAAACACTGGCAACAAAAGCCAAAATCAACAAATGGGACCTAATTAAACTCCAGAGCTCTATACAGCAAAAGAAACAATCATTAGAGTGAACCAGCAACCAACAGAATGGGAAAACATTTTTGCAATCTACCCATCTAATAAAGGGCTAATATCCAGAATCTACAAAGAACTAAAACAGATTTACAAGAAAAAAACAAACAAACCCATCCAAAAGTGGGTGAAGGATATGAACAGACACTTTACAGAAGAAGACATACATGAGGCCAACAAACATATGAAAAAATGTTCATCATTACTGATTATTGGAGAAACACAAATCAAAACCACATTGAGATACCATCTCACGCCAGTTAGAATGGCAATCATTAAAAAATCTGGAGACAACAGATGCTGGAGAGGATGTGGAAAATAGGAACACTGTTACACAGTTGGTGGGAGTGTAAATTAGTTTAACCATTGTGGAAGACAGTGTGGCAATTCCTCAAGGACCTAGAAATAGAAATTCCATTTGACCCAGCAATCCCATTACTGGGTATATACCCAAAGGATTATAAATCATTCTATTATAAAGACAGATGCACATGTATGTTCATTGTGGCACTGTTTACAATAGCAAAGACCTGGAACCAACCCAAATGTCCATCGATGAGAGACTGGACAAGGAAAATGTACCACGTACACACCATGGAATACTATGCAGCCATGAAAAAGGATGAGTTTGTGTCCTTTGTAGGGACATGGATGAATCTGTAAACCCTCATTCTCAGCAAACTGACACAAGAACAGAAAATCAAACACCGCATGTTCTCAATCATAGGCAAGTGTTGAACAATGAGAACACATGGGCACAGGGAAGGGAGCATCACACACTAGGGTCTGTTGGGAGGGACAGGGGAGGCAAAGTGAGGGGAAGGGGAGGTTGGGGAGGGATAACATGGGGAGAAATGCCAGATACAGGTAACGGGGGAAGGGAGGCAGCAAACTACATTGCCATATATGTACCTATGCAACAATCCTGCATGATCTGCACATGTACCCCAGAACCTAAAGTACAATAAAATTTAAAAAATCTCAGAAAAAGAGATGAAAAGTCTTCTTAGCAATTTATTTTGGTTTTATTTAAGCAACACATTTCAAATGGCTTATTTCTATACATGTATAGATACTAAGAAAAACATATTTTAAAAGTTGGCATTTTTTTCAAAATGGTCCCAAACAGATTTTTTAAAAGTTGTTATACCATAGTTCACCAAATCTAAGACTCTATTAAATACAAGAATATTATTATTTTAATATTACTAAGAAACAAAGAATAATGTTAACAAAATATGATGTGGTATCATGATGTCAGAAATTTCAACTTAAGAAAAAATGTGAGTTTTTGAATTGAAAAAAAGAAGTGTGTTTTTAGAACTGTCTTTTGAAAAGAAAGCTCTATTTCTGAAGTTCAATATAATTAATGATAGTAATAATAATAATTTTCCCTTTGTCCTTAATATAACATTTATCAACTAAATAAACATCTGAATTTATTTTTACAGCATGCAAAACACTACATTTAAAGAGATTTAAGAGGCAAATTAAAAATTTGAAACCATTCTCTCCTAGAATCTCACACCCAGAGTTGGAAATTTTACTATTTTATGATGTTGTCCTACTATTCACAACATACTTTGATGGGATCCAGTAAGAAGTGTAATGCTATATCTTTTCAAAGTTTCTAAATCAATTGAGAAATACATAGCATAAGGTAAATGACAAAATATCATCTTTATTAAGAAACTAATAATTTTAGTAAATATAAATCATTAGTTTGCAATCATTCATTTGTAAGGTTCTCTTGGCTTCCTACTATTGAAGCACAGATTTAGACAGTCTTATTCAACTAGCAGTAATAGAATGACTCACTTCCTCCTTTCAGGCCCAAAAGCTACTCTGGACAAGCACAGAAGGCTTTCCCTTAAGACGGCGTCTCCCAAAAAGAACAAGAAAACAAAAGGTTTCGTTTTCTACATGACTAGTTTTTTCTTCCAAACTTACTAATCACATGTCATTTTGCTTTTTCAGGGAGGAGTTATTGGATGGATGAAGAGGGACCTAGAGTGTTACACTAATGGATGTATCCCTACTTGGAAGGAAACAGAAGCAGGGAGGAAGAATGCTAATTCCCATGCCAACAATCTGACCAGAATTTGTCCACTGACAACTGTTTACATGGGAATGTAGAGCACCATTAATCCTTTCTGGTTTAAAATAATCTAAAGGCTTTCAATCACCAGAGCAACTCAAACTCCATGGACCAAAAAAAGTCTAACTGAGATAGAATGTGTGGAGCCCACATTGATTTTGGTTATATACCAGCATGGTGCAACCTTGGTCTTCTGGAAAATTGAGATCTTAGGGGTGGGGAGAAAGAATGTTGTATAGTTCTTACTTGGTGTAGTGGGTGACTGGTAGGGGTAGAGGTGGTGATGGATTGGAGAATGTGCCTAAGAAGAGATTTTAAGGACTCACGTATGTGAAGTAGTGACATATGTTTAACATTGTTTTAGTTTCAATATCTGTAGAAAAGTTTGAGTTAAAACAGAAAAAGGTAGCCTGCTGTTTAGTTTAATTATTAGTATCTTTCTTCCAGAATGGCCTCTAAGAAGTCCAGTTCTAAAAGCTTCTGTGCATATGTAAATATGAGTAATTTTAAATTTCAATATAAACCATTTCTAAGCAAATGATAATTAAGAACTTTTGGAAAGTGGTTTAAAACTCTTTTAAGATGATACAGAAAAATAGAATATTTGAGATGAAATACATAGATATTTTTGAAGACTAAAATGAAAGCATTTTTCTTTAATGATACGTGATCATTGTAAGAACTCAGAAAAATACAAAGAATAGAAATACAATCATAAAATATCTGACCTCCTAGGCAACTTTTGGTAAGCATATTTTCTGATATTTCTTACAAACATATACATACAGAAAAAGAGATTGCTGTGGTAGCATTTGGACTATATTTACATGTTATTTTATAAAAAGCACTAATTTCAATAAAACTGAACTACCATCAATGAGGTATAAGGAAAGGCACTGTTGAATTTAAATGTGTATCCCTCCATTCACACATCCAATACTATGGTACTTAAAACTGTCCCTCAAAAATTAAGAAAACTACTGAAAGTGGTGCCACTATTAACATGTATATCTTTTTACTGCATATTTCATCTTGTAGTTGATTTCTTGTTTTAGAAATTATAAAAATTCTCGGCCACATTTTATCACACTGCTCCTCCTTTGTTAATTTACACTCTATTCTATTAAACATACTTCCAATCATGTTAAGCTCCACTTTATAATTGAATTGCTTCCATGGGTCATTTTATGAGTCATTTAAACACAGCTTCTCCATTCCTGGATTATTTTATCTAAATAATCTCTTTAGGAGATGAACTTTTTTAGTTATTTCCCCATGTCACTTCTGAAAGTTTTTTTCCTTTAACACTCTTAACCTTTCCCAGCCCTCATGGGTTTTTATTCCTTGTGCTTATTATTCCTTGTGGGTTTTTAAAAAAATGTTTTGGTAAACTTTATTGTATAGAACAAAAAAATACATCATGATTTTGTAATGATTTTCTCTCCCAAGAGAGCATGGGTGAAAACCAGTAACTTGCTTATACAAATATTTTATTTAGGACTCTAATAAGTCAATAGGTACATTCATACCTTGTCTTCTGAGTATTTAAGTTAAAAGAGGTTCACCTAAATAAAGTTATACCCAAGAAACCCACAGTTTCTTGGCTCAACTGACCCATTAAAAAAGTCCACCTATATCAACTTTCTGCCAATCTCACAAAGATTTCTTTTCTTTGATCTACCGTAGGGTGTTCACAAGCTTCTAAAATGTTTGCCAAAATTAAAGTCTGCTGGATGGTTTTTGCCTTAACCCATAATCTTCTATTCATTCCAAATTCTATCTCCAGTAGGTAGGGATTTCCCACTTCTTATATGATGCCACAATCTGGAGCTAATAGCTTTCTAATTAAGCCCTAAGACACTTTAAAAAACAGATCATCCTGTCTAATGAAACCCATTCCAATTTATGCATATTAAGAAAATTTCCTTTCCTTTGTTTCTGAGCACAAAAGAACTAATATTTTTTCACCTACAAACTACTGAGATATATCTCTGGTACATTCGGCTACTAATTATTTTCATGAGATAATTTAATGTCATTCTTAATTTCTACCCATTTCTACCTGAATTTATTTATTTTTTTACCTTCTCTACTCTTGAAATTCAGTAGCTTCACCAAAATAGTCTTAATTATTTCATTATAATATTTCCCCTTGGGGAATTATTTTCCTTTTTAATTAGAAAATTTAAGCTTTTCCTTTTTCAAATTTCTGGTAAGATGAATACTTTATACACTGAATTTGCTTTAATTCTGTTATATGTTCCTGTCAAGATTGTTGATGATTTACTTTCTTGATCCCTATTTTTCTGTCCTCTCTTCTACCTTGCCTAATAACCATGACGTTCCCTCATGCCTGTAATCTCCGCACATTGATTCACCACCCTTCCTTGTCCGTGTTGTCATTTTCTGTACTTTCGTGGCATTGAATGATGCTTTCATTCCTGTAAAATCTTTAGTTTCATCTGTTTTGGTTTCAGTACTTGCAGATTGATTTAATCTCCTTTTGTCTTATAATTACTTCCCTAAACCTCCTTTTCTTTTCTCTGAGCTATAAGCTTCCTTTAAAAGATTACATTTTCTGTAATTGCTTTTAGACTAAGGAACACTATTTGTCTGAACACTTCCATTATAATTTCTCTTGTACTTTCAAATAATTTATTACTGAAGTCAATTTATTACTATTTCAAAGGTTTTGTGCTTAAGATTCTTTTCTGATTTTTTTTGTTATCAATATATGTCTTATGCATGGTTTATTTGTAAAGCAGAAAGTGAACTCATGAAGGGTAAAATGGGAAATGAACCTGTGCCCCATTGTAGCTTGTTTTGGGTGTGTTGTCTTGGAGACCTTTGCTCTTTGCTGAGGGGAAGTGGGTTCAATCAGTTATTGCAACAAAAGTGTAAGTGTGGCTCCTAATGATACTTTTGGGTTTGAACTGGGTTTGAGACTGCCCTGGGTGTTGAACTCTGTTGGGTTCTTTCAGCTGCAAAGCAACTTTATAGGAAAGTAAAACATTTCAGCATATTTCTTTCAGATTCTTTTCTGCTACACTGTGGCAATGGGGTGGATCATTACAAAGATAACATTCAAACCCAGGTCTGCCTGACTCATGCTACATGCTTTTTCATCCTCCTATGCTATTTTTTCCTTTAGACACCACAATTCTGTGAAAGCAAATCACACAGCAAATCTCAGTTAACTAAGATATTTGAGAAATGGAATACTGTGGTCAATTAGATTTCAGTTTAACTGAGACAAACAGGAAACCCTTTGATTTCAAAATGTATTATTGAAAACTCTTTTAAAATGTATTAGCCAACTTCCTTAACCTTCATAGTACATTATGCAAAAGGTAATTGATTCTTCTTTCCATGTTTGAAGGTTGTTTAGGATTTCAATGTTAATATTATAGGCTGTGACTCTCAGTATTGTATAAAGTAAGTATCTGTGACCAAATATTACAACACATTCTATATTCTAAAAGTTTTCAAAAAAATAGCACTGATTTGTAATATCATACCTTTTGGGGGGAATGAGGTGCTTTTTATGGAAATAGAGAAACAATAGATATGAGGTATTAGACATATCATCTATGCCGTGTATTATGACTAATACATCCTATGAGAGATCTAAAATGTGTTTGTACAAAGAATTTTAAGGCTTTTTTAACACAAAATCCATCTGGATAAATTGTGAACATTGAGCCACTTGAGGTATAGTTTTTACAGCTAGATATTAAGACATTTCTGAAAATTTGGCTCCACTTCTCATTTTGCCTTCACGTTTGGCAACTTGTAAACACAACTTAAAGGCACTCTGATAAACAGTAGTTTGCTTGTGTTTTGACAGTATTTCAACTGATGGTTTTTGAATTCTATTCCTTGATAAGAAGCTTTCATTACCATATGCATTTTAGGTTATTTAATAGCTCAAAGAAAAAAAAAAGACTAGTAAAAATATCTGAAAACTCCCTCATGCTCTTATCTTTCAAAATGGAAAGCATGTGCTCAGTAGATGAATTAAAAGGAGATAGGGAAGCCTAGACTGCAGTTCAACAGAAGCCATTGATCTTTACAAATTAGACTGACAACAGAGATCTATTAAATCCATAGTATAATGAAAAAAATTCCTTTTCTTTGGCCTTTCTTTTATCTCCACTTTTCCTAAATCTGATTCCTCTCTTCCATACTCTCCTGTCCTTCAGAAGAGATGCTAAATGCTGATGAGGTAATGGCCATTACAAACCTCTTTCAATCTCATTTGAGAAATGACTGTGATTCCAAACATTAATTTTTGGTACCTATCTGAATAACAATAAGCTTGCTATATCATCGATTATGCAGCAGAGGAGAATCAAGACAGTAAAAGAGGGAGTTGTTTACTTTAATGCAGCCTGGCAGTTCAATGAAAACTATTGTGACTTAACAGAGGACACTCACTTCTATTTCTTCTGCCATTTATCACAGTACTTATGACATTTATCACTTCCTGCATTTCATTGTTTTATTTGTTTTCTTATATTTTGCTCTTACTTAAAGGTAAGTTTAAGGTTCACAACTAGATCATTGTAGGCTTTCCCTTAGCAAACAAAACCAAGCCATAATCCCACCCATTTGCTTAGTCATTCAAGGCTTATTTATTAGATGCCTTCAAGACAGCAAGAATGCTTACTGGTGGAGCTGTTTAAATGAATGGATTACTTGGATACACAAGTAATAAAAATGGAGTAATGAATGTGATTGATTGTGATATAAGTCACAACATGGAGAAAAAGTCTGCTGTGCAAAAATGCCTCTTCATTCTTCAATTTCTACAGACAGAGGAGGAAATCATTCTATCCTTGTGTACCCCAATATTGTTTTTTCATCTCTCTGTCACAGCACTTGCCTAGTTGTGTTGCAATCCATCTTGTCTTCAAGCTAAACCATAAGCTCTTAGAGACCAGAATTCTGTGTTACTCATATTTATATGATTATTTTAGTGCTTACCAAGAGTAAATGGTCAGTTACATATGTGTCTGTGTGTGTGGGGGGGGTGTATATATACATGGACTTACTTACTTAGGCGGTAAAAATTACACACAAAAAGCTATTTGGTAAAGGTAATACAGCAAGATAATAGGCCAGGAGCCTTTTGTCACCTGACCATATAACAGAAAGGAAATCTAGCTCCAAGAGTCAGAAGGAGAGGTTCTGTTTCTGGGCTATGTGACTAGTACCATGCTTAGTATCTTCTAAACAGTGTCACATTTATATAAAGCCATTTAGGCAGGCAGCATTACATAGCACAAAAAATCAATGCATCCTTGATCTGTCTGTTGACTCATTTGCTTATGAGCTAAAATAATTTTAGAAAGAAATTTAATTCCTTATTTTGTATTTTCCTTACAAATTAATAGGAATTATAAAACTTATTCCTAAAAGTGTAAAGTAGATCTTAGTTAGAAAATGTACATTAAACAGTTTTTTATATACTATCTAGTATATATAAACATTCAGTTAATAGTAGCTTCTCCTGCTGCCAGGCTGACATGAGTAGAGAGATTGCAATTCAGGGGTGAAAAAAGGGTAGCTGACCTTGTAATTTGGGAAAGAATTGTATTAGGGACTAAGGCAGGCAGTATAGGTAGTACTTCCTTTTCCTTTCAGGAAGTGATGATTCTAATAATCCAGGACTGCTGAGCTTTCCCCAGGAACATCATCCTACAGATTTGCCCAGGAACTAGAAGATGAAGAACTGAGTGCAACACTTTTGCCTTTTGAAACTTAGCCTGAAAAATAATTTAATTTTGGACTTATACATGTTTTCCTCTTTCTAAAAATTTTAGGATATGATTGGACTACATCAAGACACAAATGCCTTGGGTCTAACAGTATAAGAAATTTATATCACATTTATAAATTTTATAGCCATTAATGACATTTTATTTATTTTATAGAAGAAAACACAAGTGTGTTACAGATTTTGTCTTCTTTGCATTTCTTTCCACTTTCATCATAAGCCTCGTAAGTATTTTATTGACATTTCTCACATGTCTCTACAGTGTTACTCAGATATTTTCACCTCTACTTTCTCCTTGAGACCGCACTGTTGGTAATTTTTAAGTATATCTTCAACAATACAACTTCCTATAGAACATTTCATGAACAACCTCTTCCAATCTCTAAGCAGATTGTTAATAAAGCAGCGAATAATCAATATAAAATCTTGACCAAAGGTTCATGACAAAAATCCAACTGGTTATGTAAGGATATTTACACATAATTCTTTCCTCATGATGTAAAATACTAAAGTACTCCCCTGAATTTTGCTGTCTTGTCTCTTTGCTATCCTTGAGGGGAAAAAATGCTAATGTATTGATTCAGTGTGAAGCATCTGAACACAAATTGGAAATTAGCTATAAATGCAGATATTTCTGCAATGACATATTTTTAATTTCTTCTTTCAATTTTCCAATTTAGTATTATGCAAGAAAACATGTAAAACAGGTTAAGTTTTTCTTGCAAAATTTAGCACAAATTAAAATGTATGCAGTTAGTTGGGATTTTGAATTACTGAGGGGAAGGATCTAGCTGGGTATCATCAATGCAGAGGTTAAAGCAATGACTGAATTTGTGGCCAGTACTTATGCTTTATCTACCAAAAACTAAATATTGAGATGATTTTAAAAATGCCAATGTGTAATTAGTTTCTAAGTATCTTCTTCCAATACTCTGTGGGACAAAGCACATGTATTATCATTTTTTTTCTAGCAACTTCTGCATAATAGTGTCGTGCAGACAACTTCCAAGGAGAAAAGTACAGACAACTTCCAAGGAGAAAAGTACTGGAACACTTGTGAGGCCGAGGCGGGTGGATCACGAGGTCAAGAGATCGAGACCATCCCGGTCAACATGGTGAAACCCCGTCTCTACTAAAAATACAAAAAATTAGCTGGGCATGGTGGCGCGTGCCTGTAATCCCGGCTACTCAGGAGGCTGAGGCAGGAGAATTGCCTGAACCCAGGAGGCGGAGGTTGTGGTGAGCCGAGACCACGCCATTGCACTCCAGCCTGGGTAACAAGAGCGAAACTCCGTCTCAAAAAAAAAAAAAAAAAAAAAAAAAGATGTTACAATGATCTTCCTATCTCACTTTTGGCTCAGACATGAGGACAATAGAGGTTAATTCCAGAGGAGAGTACCCTATAAAAATTTAAAAGATAGAGGCTGAAAACTAGTAAAGTGACTCTTAAAACTTTTGCTCAAATCTAGGGTATAAAAAATTATCCAGAGGGTGGAAATTATGGCATATTTGGAGATAGAAAATTTCTTTTTCTTTTTCTTTTTTTTTTTTTTAAGACAGAGTCTTACTCTGTCACCAGGCTGGAGTACAGGGGTGCCATCTTAGCTCACTGAAATCTCTGCCTCCCGGGTTCAAGTGATTCTCCAGCCTCAGCCTCGCGAATAGCTGGGACTACAGGGGCATGCCACCACACCCAGCTAATTTTTCTATTTTTAGTAGAGATGGGGTTTCACCATATTGGCCAGGATGATCTTGATCTATTGACCTCGTGATCTGCCTGCATCGGCCTCCCCAAGTGCTGGGATTACAGGCATGAGCCACCACTCCCGGCCGAAAATTTCTTAAAGATACAGTGTGATGTTCATTCTCCCACCCACTTCCAACTTCTCACTAAGTAGGAAAGGGATGAGATTTATTTCACTTGTCCTTTCAAGTTAAGAGTAGGGCTTGAAGAAAATATTTGGGGAATTTAATATGTGTCTCCTGATCTTTAGGATGAGTGGTGATGCAATGAATAGTGGTCTAAATCAAACCTGAAAAACTGGAAGTGTGGCACATATGCTGGAATGCTGCTAAGGACATGCTGAGGAAAGATGGCTACTCTGCAAGCCATCTGCACTATCAGAGTTAGCAAAGGCAAAGGATGAGTGCATGTTTTCACTGGCCACATTTGTGTCAAAAGCACTAAAAAGTCTGAATGAGCTTCACCTTGTGACTCTACAAAGAAAGGCTCAGAAATTTCTGGCCCCACAGGAGCAACAGAAAGGGTGTGGATTGTACTGGAAGAGTGTGTGTATCAAATCTGTCAAGAGACTGAAAGCAAATGGCAGATCAACTTTAAACATCCATGAGGCCCCCAAATCCAGTGCTTTCCTGTTCTCTTTACTTCTCCTCTCTGCTCTTCACTCCAAAAACAAAGGGATCAAGAAGAAATAGAGTTAACAACCTGAGAGAGAAGCAGCCTTAGGCTTCTTGCATAAAGCAGACTCTAGCTGAGGAAGGGGGAGGGGAAATAAAGCTAAACTGGACTGGACATTCCAATTTCTATGTAACAGAGATTGTTTGCTGACTTAATGTGATCACAGCAGACTTCATTACCTATGTGTGAATGGAATATATATGGGCCTATCTGTGTTACGATCTGGGGGCTGGGGGAAAAGTATACCCCTAAATAAACATGGAAGACAAGTAAACTTTATTTATGATTGCACTTAATGAGTCCCGCTTACACAATCTACTGTTTAAACTCTCCATTATGTTAACCAAAATAATTGTGTACTACCCTTAGGATTATTTATTTTTAAAATGTTGATAATGACTGCCAATCTGCCAGGTCACACCAGGGGTTTGGTAAACACATCTAATAAATGTTAGATTCCCTTTCCACACAATTTCAAAATACTTGTAAGTAAAATATATTCTAAATTGTTCCAACCACTGCATTAACTAATCTGACAGTTGATGAAACTGAGTATATACTGTTTCTGTTAGTTTCAAAGAAAATCACAGGATAGAAATGCTATAACTCAAGATACCTTTGTAGGGGTACAATTTCAACATTTTTAGACGGGAATTTGAACGATATATAAAAACCTTGGATGATTTCTCTATTAGAAGAAATTACTGAGTATTGTTCTTCAGATTTCCTTCACCATCTGGTCAGTATTTCTGGGCAACATGACTTTTATACAACTGCTTGAGACTATGCATATGTGTTTTACACACAGTTACATATAAAATATATGCCATACATGTTTTATTCTCATTCCAAGTACTTCTTTTTAGAAGTTGGTAGTCATTTTAAGTTGGCCTCTGTATGTTGTCTTTCCATTGAGATATCTTTTCATTCTACAGAGAGTTTATGAGTTGGACATGCTATTTTTAGGAACAGAAAAAACATCTCTCTAAGGTAATGGGACACCATGAGGTGTGCTCTTGCATATTACTTCCTTTACTAATTAAACGGAATGTGAGATTGAAAGTAAGTCGGCATTGTTAAAGTAAATGACCCAGTGCTTTAGTAATGAAGACACATCTAAGCTGAAGTTTATTGTTTTAATTTTAATCTTGAGCAATTTTAGCCCCACAGACTAGGTTGCTCTGTGTCCTGCAGTGCATCGTTTCCATTGCACTACTGTGCTGCCCACTGACTCTATGAAAACTATCTGTAATAAGTTGTATTTTGGAATGAAGTGTTTTATTTCCATGCAAGGTGAATTGATATTGGGCATTTATTAAATCTGGTTTTTAACAGGCTATTATAAGTGAGGTTCTTCAGAGGGCAGAGATATTGGGAGACTAAAAGTTGCTTAAATTATGCCCCATAAAAATATAGATGAGGCTCAGATGCCTTTGGATTAAATATTCATTACTGAATATTTACATAATGCATGTGAAAGTGCTTTTAAAATAAAAACTCTCTTTATATAAATGGAAGCTATGGCCAGATTCTCCCCATTATACCTAGTAGCACACTTCAAAGCATTCTCTGGAGCCTCAGAGTGAAGAAATTTCTTCCTTTCTACAAAGGAAGTAGAAGACTGGTTATTCTATGCTGCCCAAATCTATCCTTCTTAAATTCTTTGGGCAATCTAAAATTGTTCAACTTTTAGCAGGTATCTTTTTCTTGTATGATTTATAAATATATGATTCTAAAAAAAGGAATATATATTTTTTAACTTCCATTGAAAAATTCTATATGCTCAACAGAACCTTTTCAATAATTTATGCAGACCATTTGAATGTAAGGAAACAAGCACAGACAGACCTGGCTTCATATCCCACATCCAATTTACTAGTTGCATGACCTTGGACAAACCATTTTAACCCTGTGCTTTATTTTCATCTTTCCTTATGAGATTGCAATATCTACCGTGAAGGGTTACTTGAAAATTAAATGACATAGTGCAGGCAACGCTCCCAGGAACTGACAAATTGAAAAAGCTGAAAACCACTTAATTTCCTCCTATGTAAATACATTATTATTGCCAAATTGAAAGTGGCCAAGTCTCATTTACCCATATTAATATATTGAAATTCCTATGCAGATGCATAAAAATAGTGTGAACATAATTTTCACACATAGTTTTGTGATCTACTTTTATACTTGATAGTCTTCTGATATTTCACTGTAAAATTTAGACATGAAAGGAAGATATTAGGAATCGAGTGGTTGAACCTTCTCATTTTGCAGATGAAAATACAATTCAGACACAGATAATAAATACAATCATAAATGTAATGTAGCTAGTAAGTAGTAGAATTGGGACTGAAGAGCCAATCTTTTTTGTCTGTTTTGTGATTTTACAGTACTTCAAATAATCAAACACACTCAAAATGAATTAAAAAACATATTCAAAGTGATCTTAACTTGCAGTAGCTGAAACAGTGCCTACTTTCACTAACTACCTTGCTGTTTATTACTTCCCCTCTGAGGATTACATTCTGTATGTACCATAATTGTTTACACGAGTCCAAAGCAGCATATATCATAATTCATGAGTAACTCCAGTCAAAATTTTGAGTAACTTTTTTCTAAACTTTGCACAACTTAGGACTAATGTAAATCTTTTTTTTTTAATTGCATTTTAGGTTTTGGGGTACATGTGAAGAATATGCAAGATTGTTGCATAGGTACACAATGGCAGTGTGAATCTTTTTTTAAAAAAATCACTGTTCTAGCTATTTTGAAATATACATTAGAATTTTAAACAAACAAAAAAAATCACTGACCAAGTCTTAAAATAGTTATTAGATCACTTTACCACATTAACAGACTATTGTTTATTTTGGAGGTTACAGACAGAGTAGAGGTGAGGACCGTTTTTGAGGCTGAGCACATAGGCACCATCTTAGCTTAATATCTTAGCTCATAACATCCCAGAGGCAAATAAGTAATTAAATGCTTTGTTGTAAATGTCTTTCTATTGTTACTCCAAAGTAGGTAAAACTAGCATAGGATAACAGTAAGCAGAATTGCTGATAATGACATAAGTAATGATAAAGTAAGAGCTAGTAATAATTTCTACAAGAACTGGAAATTGAGATTTGTTTTGTAATATTCACATAACTGATAATCTTCCAGGGAAAAAGACTCATTTTCCATTACCCTCTATCTGTGCTTCTCCAATGGCATGTGTTTTCTAACTGGCACAGGAGTTATCTATGTCAGTGTCCTATCTCTTTGATTATACCATAAACAGCTTGGGGACCACACCCTTTCAGTCCATTTTTACAGTTTTTAAGATACCTACTTAGTATACCCTGTCCGTAGTAGGCATTTACCAAGTATAGGTTACATGAATTAATATATTTATGTCATGATAATACCGGGATTCTATGTCATAGAGTGGGAAAACAATAATAAAGTAGTTGCAGTCTCTTCCTGAAGGAAAAGGAAATATTCTGATATTCTCTTTCAAGAAAAGTAGTAAATTGCAACAGTTCCTCCAAGGGTCTCAAATAAGAGAAAAAGAAAGAAGTAAGAATGGTTTAAAATATACTCATTTTACTGTACCTTGTTTTATAATCTATAATTTATTTGAATTCTTTTCAATGAGATATTCATAAGTGAAGTATGAACTGAACATTGGAAAAAAGGTCAAGTTCTTCTATACATGGCTAACTTTTACTTCATGATTTCTAAACCTGCCTACACACAGAAGACACTGGTGACTTTTATGCAGTATCTATTCCAACCTTTTTCTTTCTAAAAGGATTCTAAACTTGTTCAGGAATCCATTGAACTCTCATGAACTCTAAGAGCCTCAGGAAAAGCTGAGTTAATTTGCAGCTCCAGGGACAGGTTCTTTTCTGAAGGTTCGTTCCAATTATGGTTGGCCATCATTCTCACCAGTAACTGGTTAGAATATCTCATTGAGCTAATCAGGACAGGATGACTGATCTACTACCTGAAAGTTACTGGCCCCAAGTGATTTTTGAGAGCACCTCTCTTGTCATGCTCTCCCTCACCCTGTGTCTCTCCTTACTTCTCTTTCCCCTCTGTCCCTCCACCTCTCACTTCTCTCTTCTCTTTTCTCTAACCCTTCTCTTCTCTTTCTCAGCCTTTCTCCATCTCCACACCTTAATTCCCCTCTCTCTTTCTGAATATGAGAAAGGCAACAAGCAGTCAAGCAGCTTTGCAGATTTCTACCACCGTTTTGCTCCCACTAAGATAACCAGTCCTGAACAAAACTGATGCTGAAAGCGACAGAGCTGAGAGACAAGAAAAAATCTAGATACACGATGTCACCCATGAGACACCGCAGGGATCCACCCTGAATCCCACACTCCGTACAGACTTCCACTTTCTTAAAATGATAAATGTACTTACTGTTCGAGCCAGTTTGTTCCAATATTGCTGCAAGCTAATTTTGATGCACTCTTTAACCCCAATTCTCCATCGTATTTAAAAATTTTCTTCCTTGCCCACTGATTTTTCTATACGTGCCATTATTATTCTTATGTAGAGAAACGTCTAGCTTTACGATTCTAAATGATTACCATTAAATACTGACAATAGCAAGGGAAAATAGTACAAACTCAAATGAAATGCTAACAGCTAAAAGGCCGATTTTATAATGTGCATTTGTAGCAGCGATTTGAGTGAGTCTACATAATGGTTTTAAAGGACTTTCAGTAATGTTTCCTGCAGCTGTGCGGACTTTTAACTTTTAACTCTTTATTTAAAAAATACATCTAAATATAAATCAAGCACTATACATTTCCAATTTAGCTGTTTGAATAGAAAGAGAAAGTTGAAAGCTGGAGCAGTCATGAGTAAGTGCTATAGAAAACTGCAGTCGACAGTTGCAATTTAAAACCAATCAAGTGGGCAGGAGAAGGGGAACACAGAACCTGAAAATAACTGGTAAGCTTAGAAATAGTTTTAAAGCAATAGCCACACCAATAATGATTATGGTTAATTAGTGATCCAAGGGTACCACCCTCTCAGCCAGGGGAGTTTTGAAGGTAAGAAGTAGTTTAAGCAGTCTGTCAATTTCCATCAGCAATATTCATCTGAACTAATATGGGGCGTTTTGCCTTACATCAATGTGCAAAGAGTATGGGAGGGGAGAGTTACTTGACATGTATCCATATTCCAAGGTTCTTTGAATCAGTCAAGCATGAGACTGGAAAAATAAGACTTTTTAATGGCAATGACATGTATAACATGAGAAAAGGCATTGAGATACCCTCTCAAGAGTATTCATTCTCGGGATTATGCATCCAGAATATGTAAACCTATTGCCTTTTATGCTTTCATCCCTGGCCATTACATCTTGAACAAAGGGGAAATCAAAGCTATTTTAGGTCTAAAATAATCCTTTCTTCTTTAGTATAATTAGAATGTCTTGGTTTTTTTTAAGTTTTACCTACTACAACTACTGGGCAAGCAATTTAAGGTCTTTTCCTTCTTCTGAAGACAAAGAAGGTTAACCCTACATTACTTTTCTTTCGATGGAATTTCTGACATAAAAAATGGCATACATGTATAAAATCATTTTCTATATAAGAAAAGTACTATATAGATGCTAATAGTTGGCATCCTTCTTAAGACAAGATTAGCAATTTCAGGCTACAAAGAAATTAGAAGATATGTTACATATGTGAAATTTATTGTATAAGTCATGAGAGTGATCATTGGTCAATGACACAAAAATGTTTGAAAATAATAAAAAAAAAATTTAAAAATCCTTAAAGTGATATTACATGACTCAGAATAATGAATAAGTAGGTTAGTATATTCGTCTTTGATTTTTTCTTTTGCATACATTTATTCTCCATAATGTTTACAAAGCTTTTTCTAAGATACCTCGATAGAAACTATCAAGGTCAAGCTTACATATTATGCTTAGTTCCTGAATCTTTTGCATTTGGAACCTTCTCTTTTTCCCTTCCCTAAAGATGGAGGTGAAGGTAGATGTGAAATAATACTTCAGATGCTTTGGAAATGTTTGAGTCAATGGTTACAAGGAAACTTATGCTGATTCGGGCAGCAGTACAATACAAAAATAATATGAGAGAAAATTCGAGAGTGATATTCAGTTATTGCAAGAACTTTTTCTTGGTCCTGAGCTTTGTTTACTTGTTTTTCTCTTCCTGTAGCTTAAAGAGGAGAAGGAAGCATCTACTATTTTCTTTCTCTTTTTCTATTAAAAAGGTAATTCATGGTCTTTTTCTTTGAATGGATACACTAAAATAAAAATAAAATAAAATTCAAAGCATGAGTTCCATATATAAAAGAAAAAAACTGTTAACATGTTGCTGTGTATAGGTTATGTATACATGAAGAACACAAAAAAATCCTTGGACACTTTGCATTTTCCAAAATTGCACAGCAATATTTCTGGTCTCCCGTGCTTCTCCAGAACCTTGCCTACTTCCCATCCAGAGGAAGAATCCATTTGCCTTTCTGTGAACTTGGATGAGACTTGTGGCTGCCTCACCTACAAGTACATGGTGGGCAGGATGCTGTGTGCTTTCTGAGGCTGGAGCACACATGGTAATATGGTTCCTCCTGCTCCTGTCTGGATGTTCACCTTTGTTTGCATTCAGCCACCATGCTGAGAAGAAGCTATGAGAGACTACAGAGAGGGACCTCTTGGAAAGCCTGTAAGCATGGAGAAGAGTTAAGGTCCCCAGCCAGCATAAGCCACCAGACATGTGCGTCTTCAAATGATTGCAGCCCCACACACAGCTTCACATCAGACACCTGACTCCCAGTCATCATGGAGAAGAGATAAGTAGTCCCACCTTGCCTTGTCTGAACTGCAGACTCACAGAAACCAAGAGAGGTGAGAAATCGCTATTTTAAAAAAATCCATTATGATGTATTGTGCATCAGATAACTATAACAGATATATACAGTATCAGATGAACTTTATCTCTAACTGCATGCACTCTTTTGGATACCATTTAAAACTTGGAACATATACCACAAATACGGTAAAACCTTTGGTATCACACATGTTTGGAAAATAGCATAAACATTTTGAAATTAGAGAACTTTTTCTTTTCTACTCCATGGACTAATTTTCATGGAAGTTTAGCAATCAAGGGGCAGAAAGACATGTGTTAAAATTTATTCTTAGCTCTTTTTTGAGGGATGGAACAAACTATGTTCCATTCTTCCACCTCTTAAAGTAGTGAAGGAATAGTTCATTACTTTATCATAATAGTGAAGGAAAAGAAATAGAAAAGATATCTAGGTGCTAGAAAGAGAAGAAATGAAATAGAAAGAGTTGTAGATGGGGGGGTGGGAAGAACAAGAAGGAGGGAACAAGGTGGAGGAGAGAAAAAGAAAAGAAACAGAGACTCATTTAGTAGATTCCAAGATGACTTTCCTAGAACAAGACACATGAGGATGTTTAATACACTAACCCTGTAATTTTATTGTCCTTTGAAACTTGGAGATATTATACAGGGTCCAAAACTTTGCAATGTCCAAATGTTCAGTTAGTTGTCTCTTTAGCAAATAGTCACAGCAACCTATCAGTGCAGAAATTATTTCTAAGGCTGGGCACTATGGCCTTATAGAGCCAGAAGTCCCTGGGCTGGTAGAATTAATTCAAGAGACAAATCTGGCATAGAAGTAGAAGCATAATATCCCTGAATTAACAGTAAGAAAAAAAAATCTTAATTCAGTAATGAGTAAGACAAATATTATAGGCAATCTAATTTTCAATCATGGGATTAAAATATACTTGTTATACAACAAACCATATTTGTTCAAAATAAACACATGCAATATTTACTTTTCTCTTTTCTAATAGAAATCCAAGCATACAGTTTTACAGTATGTAAAATAATATGAGTAACATGTCTCTCTCTCTTTGAAATAATTTAGCAGTCTGTTTTAGAAGAGAGGCTCTGCCATCACATCACCTAGGCTGAACTCTCAGCTCTATTGCTCACCAGCTGAGTGACATCAGTCAAGTTACTGAACTGCAGAGACTCTTAATACCCTTGAAAAATGAAAAAATTATAGAATCTGCTTTATAAATTTGTTTGGAAGATTTAGTGAGACACTGTATGTAATGCACTTAAAAAATCCCCAGAACAGAATAGCATTCAATGGTGTTAGCTCCTTTATTATTACTATTATTATTTCTTATTAAGCAGCCTAGTTTCTGCTTTCAATTGATCATCCTATGAGTTTCTGATTTCCAGTCATTATTTGCAATACAAATTTTTTTATGAAGTCACAAATTATTACTATTTTTTTGAAACAGAGTCTCACTCTGTCACTAAGTTGGAGTGCAGTGGCGCAATCTCAGATGACTACCACCTCCACCTTCCAGGTTCAAGTGATTCTCCTGCCTCGGCCTCCCGAGTAGCTGGGACCATATATGTGCGCCACCATGCCTGGCTAATTTTTGTATTTTTAGTAGAGACGGGGTTTCACCATGTTGGCCGGGATGGTCTTGATCTCTTGACATTATGAACCGCCCGCCTTGGCCTCCCAAAGTGCTGGGATTACAGGCGTGAGCCACTGTGCCCGGCCTAAATTATTCTTTTAAAAGTAAAATGATTAGGTAGCAAGAAAAAAAAAAAGAGAGTGTGCTAAAGTAGGACATCATTTTAAACACTATAGCATTTTAAAACATCAATACAATTACGAGTATTTGATGAAAAAAATTACTAGTATTTAATGAAAAAAATTGATGAAAATTAAATATATCAGGCTAAATGAAAGCTCTTCCTCTCTTTTAGGAATCCCTCAGGATTATAGGCCTGATTGGGCTAAATGCATGTCACAGGTGCCAGAAAGAGCATCTATTTTGGCCACCATCATCTCCTTTTAGGATCTGCACAATTAAGTGTATTATTGATAGAAAAGGAGATGAACTTTTATATGCCAAAGTATTTTTTCTTTTAATCATTTTAAGAGCATAAAATTAAGCCCACTTACAAAGGCATGAATGTAGAATAGTGGATAATGTCTACATTGGAATGATTATAATGAATAGCCTTCAATTTAATAATGATTAGCTGCTTGTTTTACTGTTTGTTCCACAAATGTTTCAAGGGCAACAGAGAATGAGGATGTTAAGACAGATCCCTTTACAAATGGTATTTCAAACTTTCAGATATTATTTTTTATTTTTTGCTAAAAGTAATATATACAGAGAGCTTTTATGCAAAGCATTTTGTAAGTACTGGAATTTGGGGGTGTTGGTGGGGAAGCTGATAATCTAACATTAAAAAGACAGTCCTTGCCCTTAATGAAACTTATAATTTAGCATGGGAGATAATCACATAAGACATAACATCAGGAAGTGAATAAGAAGAATTGGACAAAAGTATGAGTTATATATAAAAATATCCAGCTGCCAGAACTTAAATAAAACATTTAACTAAAATTTCTCTAGGTAAGCTGGAACACTGAAGTTGTTAAAGCCTCTGGATATCATTTCCATTTTTAAATTGAAAATAATTCTGGGTAATTTTTAAATTCCATACTTAAGTTACTGTAAGCATTGTAATTACTGCAAAACAAAAAGAAAAAAATACAAGTTAGAATTCATTGGAGGACTTGTATTTTTTTTCTGGTGTCACTTGTGGTAAAATATCAAGCAATAAAAACATTTTTTATAAGTTTATAAAGATTTGTCTTCCCAGTTCTTAGATCTGTATTTCTTCTACTTGAGATTTTATCTACCATTTTGAAACCCTGCAAATAAGTTATTGGGAACAAAAATGCATTTATGAAATTATATTATTTGACTGTGACTATAAATGAAAACCATATTTTTATAAAACAGAACAAAAAATGTGTAAATATGTTTGAAGACGATAAAAAGCTGTGGCATAAACACATATTTTTATATATGCTAAGGACCCCCCACATTAGAAATCAAGTCTTCAATTCACTATGAGATTTAGCCAAAAGTATTCTGTGCCTGTTACCTCATTAGTCAATGTGAGCAAAAGACTAGACATTCAAAGAAAAGAACTGTTGGAACTGGCCACATTTTAGAAGTTATTGGATTCAAGGGAGATTTCTCTGGGCTTTCTCCTCTCTCCTAATGAGCAATACTCAAGCCAAGGAAAGCAGCCTCCAAGGGAGTCCCTCATAGGCTTTTAAGTCAAGCAGTATAGTAGATGTTGCTGGTGCCCACTCGTAGGCCTTCCCATTCTTACTTTAGAGAGCACTAACTAGATGTGTCATTTCCAGCACCTGCATTCCTTTGCCCAAGACCCTTTTCTAATTCTCACCTTGCTTTGTCACTTGTATAGGCAGCCAGTCACAGGATCTGGGAATGAACGCACCCTTGCAATGAACTGTGCTCAACAATAATGGATAGAAATCACTCTGTACATTCGCATATGTCCGTGGCATCAACTAGGTCTAAGGTAAGGGTTTCCACTGGCTCCTAGAGTATCCCGAGTGAGGGACTATGGCTCATTGCCCACAGTAGCAACTGGCTTGATAAACCATCCCTGTGAGCTGCTTCCCTTCACTGTGTTACAACCCATTGCCATGCCTTCACCTCCTTAGTGATCTATTTGTCCCCAAATCCCTGTTTAAGGGATTCTTTTTTTTTTTTGAGACGGAGTTTCGCTCGTTACCCAGGCTGGAGCGCAATGGCGCGATCTCGGCTCACCGCAACCTCCGCCTCCTGGGTTCAGGCAATTCTCCTGCCTCAGCCTCCTGAGTAGCTGGGATTACAGGCACGCGCCACCATGCCCAGCTAATTTTTTGTATTAGTAGAGACGGGGTATCACCATGTTGACCAGGATGGTCTCGATCTCTTGACCTCGTGATCCACCTGCCTCGGCCTCCCAAAGTGCTGGGATTACAGGCTTGAGCCACCGCGCCCGGCCTCAAGGGATTCTTATAAAGTAATTCAAACAAAGAAACAAACAAAAAAATAGAGGGCAAACTAGATTTACCCTTGTCTTATTTAAGCAAGGGGGCAAATAAGTTCCTAAGGGAAAGGAGACTTGTGGAGAGAGGGTCAGCGCAGGGATGGGCTACATTAGGCAGTGTTCATTGTGGCAAGTCAGTACTCTGTGGAACAAAAACTGTGGGCCAGACAAGTTAGCAGGTTTGAACAATCTTGGCAAGACAATTCAAAGGGACTGATCATCAGAAAAGATAAAATGTGTGGAAGTAGGTTGAATTTAATAAAAGATTAGCGATTTTTGACTGGAATTGATTTTTTTTCCTTTGCAACTTATATTTTAGGTACATGGGGTACATATGCCACTTTGTTACTTGAGTAAGTTTCTTGTCTCAGGGGTTTCAAGTACAGATTATTTTGTTACCCAGGTAATGAGCATAGTACCCAATAGCTTTTTCTTGACTTTCTTCCTACCCTTTATTCTCAAATAGGTCCTAGTGTCTATTGTTCCCTTCTTTTTGTCTATGTGTGTTCAATGTTTAGCTCTACTTATGAGTGAGAGCATGTGGTATTTGTTTTTCTCTTCCTGTGTTAATTTGCTTAGGATATTGGCTTCCAGCTCCATCCATGTTGCTGTAAAGAATAGGATTCCATTCTTTTCTTATGGCTATGTAGTATTGTATGGTGTATATGTACATTTTCTTTATTCAGGCCACCATTGATGGGCATCTAGATTGATTCCATGTTTTTGCTATTGTGAACAGTGCTGCAATAAACATACATGTGCATGTGTCTTTACAGAACATTTTGCATTTCTTTGGACATATACCCAGTAATGGGATTGCAGCATTGAATGGCAGTTCTGTTTTAAATACTTTGAGAAATCTCCAAACTGCTTTCCATAAGGGCTGAACTAATTTACATTCCCACCAGCGGTGTATAAGCACTTCCTTTTCTCTTTTTTTAAAATCAAAATGAGAACAAAATCTCAAAGCTCTTATAATGGGAAGTTACTGGAAAGCTCTAAGATTTACTTAGATGTCTATAAGAGGAGGGAAGGGAAAATTGATATAGAATGGTTAAAGGAAACTATGGGGAGAAAACAAAACAATTTCATGCTTGTCCCCTGCCCTAATTCAAGCTTTTGAATAAACTAATTGATTAGACATGGTACAAATTCCTTCTCCATCCCTCTTTTACTCATGGAAGAGATTGCTGATCAAACATATTATTACTAAGCTCACACTGGTGCTCAGAAGGCCTCTCAGCAGCACAGCCTAAACAGTCACTATCAATCGATCAGAGCTGGCATGCAAATCTCAACCCTTTCTCAATCCCTAATCTTGGCTGAAACATCTTAATTCCTTAGCATCATATTCAAAGCTTTTTCCTCTTCCCCAAATTAACTTTCTAGGCTTAAGTTTCACCAAACTTCCACGTATTGTAAAATTAAGTCATAAAAACATGCTTAGATGTCTTCAAAATAATCCTTGACTCATAATTCCTTAATTTACAATATTTTTATCATCCATTTTTTCTGGAAAATTTTATACACAACCTTTAGCACAATTCAAATTCCACCCTAAACTCTAACTACTCCCTTAGTTAGAAATGATTTATTTTTTATTTCATAGAACATTTTTAAATTTCTTAAACCCTGTTATTCTACTTAAGTCATTTCACCTTATGTTTGCCTGTCTTTCTTGTGCATTATAGTTTACTTATGGAAACAATTATATTTTATTTATTGCTTACTCCCCATGGCACCTGGAACAAACTTTATATATTTTATCAAATCAAACAAAATTAATTTGATTTAAAAGTAACTTGTTTTAGACATAATTTGGATATTCTCAATATCTCTTCTTACAAGATAGACCACTATACTCTGTCCTGCCTAGTTTTGTGGTTCTTGACTTGTATAAGAAACTAATGATAAGACTAACTCTCAATAAACGAGGTATCAACGGAACGTATCATAAAATGATAAAAGCCATTTATGACAAACCTACAGCCAATATCATACTGAATGGGCAAAAGCTGGAAGAATTCCCTTTGAAATCAGGCACTAGACAAGGATGCCCTCTCTCACCACTCCTATTCAATATACTACTGGAAGTTCAAGCCAGGGCAATCAGGCAAGAAAAAAAATAAAGGGTATTCAAATAGGAAAGGAGAATGTCAAATTGTCTCTATTGCAGACGACATGATTGTATATCTAGAAGACCCCATCGTCTCAGCCCAACATCTTCTCAAACTGATAAGCAACTTCAGGAAAGTCTCAGGATACAAAATAAATGTGCAGAAATCACAAGCATTCCCATATACCAATAACAGACAGACAGAGAGCCAAATCAAGAGCAAACTCCCATTCACAATTACTACAAAGAGAATAAAATACCTGGGAATAGAACTAACAAAGGATGTAAAGAACCTCTTCAAGGACAACTATAAACTACTGCTCAACTAAATAAGAGAGGACACAAACAGATGGAAAAACATTCCATGCTTACGGTTAGGAAGAATTAACATCGTGAAAATGGCCATACTGCCTAAAGTAATCTATAGATTCAATGATATCTCCATCAAGCTACCAACGACCTTCTTCACAGAACTGGAAAAAACCACTTTAAACTTCATATGGAATCACAAGAGAGCCTGCATAGCCAAGACAATCCTAAAAGAACAAAGCTGGAGGCATCACACTGCTGGACTTCAAACTATACTACAAAGCTACAGTAATCAAAACAGCATGATACTGGTACCAAAACAGAGACATAGACCCATGGAACAGAACAGAGACCCCAGAAGCAACACCACACATCTACAACAATTTGATCTTTGACAAAGCTGACAAAAACAAGCAATGGGGAAAGGACTCCATGTTTAATAAATGGTGTTGGGAAACCTGGCTAGCAATGTACAGAAAGCAGAAACTGCACCCCTCCCTGTCACCTTACACTAAAATTAATTCCAGATGGTATAAAGATTTAAGCATAAAACCTAACACATAAAAACACTAGAAGAAAACCTAGGCAAAACCATCCAGGACATAAGCATAGGCAAGGACTTCACGACTAAAACACCAAAGCAATGGCAACAAAAGTCAAGATAGACAAATGGAATATAATTAAAATTCAGAGGTTCTGTAAAGCAAAAGAAACCATCATTAGAGCAAACTAGCAACCAACAGAATGGGAAAAAATTTTTGCAATCTACTCATCTGACAAAGGGCTAATATCCAGAATCCACAAAGAACTCAAACAGATATACAAAAAAAAAACAGACAATCCCATTCAAAAGTGGGCAAAGGATATGAACAGACACTTTTCAAAAGAAGACATATATAAGGCCAACAAACACATGAAAAAATGGTCATCATCACTGGTCATTAGAGAAATGCAAATCAAAACCACATTGAGATACCATCTCACGCCAGTTAGAATGACGATCATTAAAAAATCTGGAGACAACAGATGCTGGAAAGGATGTGGAGAAATAACAACACTCCCACACAGTTGGTGGGAGTGTAAATTAGTTCAACCATTGTGGAACAGTGTGGCGATTTCTCAAGGATCTAGAAATAGAAATTCCATTTGACCCAGCAATCTCATTATTGGGTATATACCCAAAGAGTTATAAATCATTCTACTATCAAGACACATGCACACGTATGTTCATTGCAGCCCTGTGTACAATAGCAAAGACTTGGAACCAACCCACATGCCCATCAATGATAGACTGGACAAAGAAAATGTGTTACACATACACCATGGAATACTATGCAGCCATGACAAATGATGAGTTTGTGTCCTTTGTAGGGACTTCGATGAATCTGGACGCCATCATTCTCAGCAAACTGACACAAGAACAGAAAACCAAACACCGCATGTTCTCACTCATAGGGGGGTATTGAACAATGAGAACATGTGGACTCAGGGAGAGGAGCATCACACACTGGGGGCAGTTGGAGGGGTAGGGAAGGGGCAGTAGGGGGTGGGGAGGGTGTGGAGGGATAACATGGGGAGAAATGCTGGATATAGTGTACACCTAAAGTAAAATTAAAAAAAAAAAAGAAACTAGTGATGATATTAGTCGACCCAAAAGGAGTACCAAATACAGATTTATCATTAAACTGTGAGAAAGTAGTAGAGAGACTTAAGATATCTCAGTGTACCAAACAGACTTGAAGTTAATTTTAGCTCAACTAGCTGGTGATTTGTAGAATTCATAACATACACACATACACACAAATTAAAATTAGTTACATGTAGAAAAACATATTTCAAAATGTGTTCTGAAGAGCAAAGTAGAAGTTGCCTTGATTTGTTCTGTTAGTACTTAGATTTTTTAATTTAAGACTTCAGAGACTTTATTTAAAAGGTTTTATAAAATCACTAAGCTCCAAGAATGGCCTATATTGAATTTTGTTAGCAATTCTGAGCTCACATGGACCTTTGTTTATTTCTGAGTGGTTTGGTCTTTACATTTTCTATGATCTACGGCAAATCAAGACACTTTTCAAAATCTTAATTTTTTCATATGTAAATATGGAGTTAATAATAATCCTTGTCATCCTACCTACCTATGCCAAAGAGCTACTGTGGGTATCAAAAAAGAAAGTAGTATATATATTTTCACACACACACACACACACACACACACGTACAAATTTAAAAAGTATAGTCATATACTAATACATATATACACATACATTATATAATGGTATAATCATATATATTGTGCTCAATATTATCACTCTGAAGCAATTAAAATTATAACTTCTAAAACGAGATTTTGTAACTGAAGACAGGATTAAACCACAAAATTTTCAGAGATTATTACACCTGGCCACACAGATGGGGCAGTGTACTAAATAAAACATTTCTTGAACATTTGGGTAAAAATATCTTTGCAAAACTGTGAGAAATACTGCCAAATTGCTTGCTACTAGACAAGTATTTTGTGGATCACAAATTCTCTTAGAAGGCTTTAGGCATACTTAATTAGATTTAAAAAACCTCTACTATGATTAGTTCATGCTTTAATTAGGTAAATACAAAATAAAAAGTTTAGTTTTATTAGATATGTCAAATTATAACCTGAAATATTTCTTCTTTTTTGATACCATAAAAATAAGCCAGTACTAAGGATTTATGTCCTCTAAGCAGGCAAGGCAAATATTCATGCTTGCAGGGTTTGAATCTTTGCTTCTCTAAGATTTTTTTTTTCCTTTCAGAACATTATCTCAAATCGTTTTGCTAAAGTTGCCCATTTGCTTCTGCAAATAGTCTGAACTTCTTTATTCAATAAATCCAGAAAAAAAAATGTAACCTGGACAAGGGTGGAGGGAGTGGAGATGGATGGAAATGAAATTATGTAAGACATATTTGGGTGATAAAAATCAATACAACTTGGGAGTTGGATTTGACATAGTAGAGAGAGACATCAAGAGTGACTTTCAGATGTCTAGTTTACACAAAAGGAAAGGTGGTGATGACCATTTACTGGGCTGTGAACAAGAGCTTTAGAAGAGTTGAGGGAAGACCAGCACCAGGAGAGATAATAGGTTCATTTTAGTGTAATTTTTGATATCTGTCCTAAAGTATCTAAATCCCACTAATGAAAAATCATTCCCATATATAGTACATGTAAGCTCTCTCTTTCCCTCCCTCTCTCTCTCTCTTCTCCTAAGGGGAACCCTTCTGGAAAGTAAGAATACCACAGAGTGACCCTAAAATCTTAGCGTGTATAAATGAATTTCCATTAGCATAAGTGTACAAGACTTGTGAGAAGTAATAAAAAGACAATAAAGTGAAAAGAAGATAGGTTAAAAAAAATTACCTGCTTTTTTCTTTTTTAATGGTTAACTTCTTTTAATTCTACTTTAAGTTCTGGGGTACATGTGCAGAACGTGCAGGTTTGTTACATAGGTACACACGTGCCATGGTGGTTTGGTGCACCCATCAACCCATCATTGACATTTGGTATTTTTCCTAATGCTATCCCTCCCCATCCCCCTACCCACTGACAGGCCCTGATTTGTGAAGCTCCCCTCCCTGTGTCCATGTGTTCTCATTGTTCAACTTCCACTTATGAGTGAAAACATGCAGTTTTTGGTTTTCCGTTCCTGTTAGTTTGCTGAGAATTATGGTCTCCAGCTTCATCCATGTCCTTCCAAAGGACATGAACTCATCATTTTTTATGGCTGCATAGTATTCCATGGTGTATATTTGCCACATTATTTTATCCAGTGCATCATTGATGGGCATTTGGGTTGGTTCCAAGTCTTTGCTATTGTGAATAATGCTCCAATAAACATACGTCTGCATGTGTCTTTATGGTAGAATGATTTATAATCCTTTGGGCATATACTCAGTAATGGGATTGCTGGGTCAAATGCTATTTTTGGTTCTAGATCCTTCAGGAATTGCCACATTGCCTATCACAAGGGTTGAACTAATTTACACTCCCATTAACAGTGTAAAAGCACTCCTATTTCTCCATATCATTTCCAGCATCTGTTGTCTCCTGACTTTTTAATGATTGCCATTCTAACTGGCGTGAGATGGTATCTCATTGTGTTTTTGATTTGCATTTCTCTAATGACCAGTGATGATGAGCTTTTCATCATATGTTCGCTGCACACATAAATGTCTTCTTTTGAGAAGTGTCTGTCCATATCCTTCACCCACTTGTTGATGGGGTGTTTGTTTTTTCTTTTAAATTTAAGTTCCTTGTAGATTCTGGATATTAGCTCTTTGTCAGATGGATAGATTGCAAAAATTTTTTCCCATTCTATTTGGTTGCCTGTTCACTCTGATGATAGTTTCTTTTGCTGTGAAGAAGCACTTTAGTTTAATTAGATCCCATTTGTCAATTTTTGCTTTTGTTGCCATTGCTTTTGGGGTTTTAGTCATGAAGTCTTTGTCCATGCCTATGTCCTAAATGGTATTGCCTAGGTTTTCTTCTAGTGTTTTTATGGTTTTAGGTCTTACATTTAGGTCTTTAATCTATCTTGAGTTAACTTTTGTATAAGGTGTAAGGAAGGGGTCCAGTTTCGGTTTTCTGCATATGGCTAGCCAGTTTTCCCAACACCATTTATTAAATAGGGGATCCTTTCCCCATTGCTTATTTTTGTCAGGGTTGTCAAAGATCAAATGGTTGTAGACGTGTGGCATTATTTCTGAAGCCTCTGTTCTGCTCCATTGGTCTATATATCTGAATTACCTACTTTTTAATGTTGACCAAGAGTATTCTAATCAATGTGTTAGGATTGGGTAACTTTCACATTGCTTGAAGTTGGATTCATCAGAATGTAAACATTTTTCATAAATTTAACAGCTTTTCAAGGTGAGTGATTAAAGAGTCTTTACATTAGATTTCTTTTCTGGTCTACATACCATAAACTTTCTTGTTCACTATGTTCAAACAATCAAGCGGAGCTAGTCATTAGCAAATTAACTGAGCCTTATAATGTATGTATTTCACGCTCATGTTTGTGATTTTGAATGAAGACCAATTATATTCTTACATCTGCCACTCAAATCATAAGCTTCAGCATGCCAAGATACACTTGTTCAGGGTATATATATTTATGAAGCAGAATATTAAGACTGAACTGTTTATCTTAATGTTGATTCACTAATCAGTGCCACCTGTGTTGGTCCGTTTTCCACTGCTATAAAGAAATATCTGAGACTGGGTAATTTGTACAGGAAGGAGGTTTATTTGGCTCACCATTCTGCAGACTGTGTAAGAACAACAGTGCTTATATCTGCTTCTGGTGAGGGTCTCAGGAAGCTTACAATCACGGTGTAAGGCAAAGGGTGAGAAGGCATATCATATGGTGAGAGAAGGTGCAAAAGAGAAGGCAGGAGGTACCAGATTCTTTAAACAACCAGTTCTCACATTAACTAATAGTATGAGTGCTCACTTATTACTGTATGGAGGGCACCAAGCCATTCATGGAGCTCTGTCCTCATGACCCTATCATCTCCTACCAGGCCCCACTTCCAACATTAGAAGCACATTTCAACATGAGATTTGTAGGAAACAAACATTTAAACTATAGCAGCACCCATCAACTGTTTTCTTTATGTTAGTAAGAGAAGTTGGAAGCCATCACCTTCAGCAAACTAACACAGGAACAGAAAACCAAATACTGCATGTTCTCACTCATAATTTGAAGATGAACAATGAGAACACATGGACACAAGAAGGGGACAACACACACACCTGGGTTTGTTGGGGTTTGAGGCGAGGGGAGGGAGAGCATCAGGACAAATAGCTAATACCAAACCTTGGTGTTGGGTTGATAGGTGCAGTAAACCACCATGACACATGTATACCTATGTAACAAACCTGCATGTTCTGCACATGCTGAGCTTAAAGTAAAATTTAAAAAAAGAATAAAAAATAGATAACTTTTTTTCCAAGTATTTTGACAAAGTTATTTTCAAGAGAGGATTTTATTCCTGAATTAAGATTTTAAAGAGTACGCTTATTTGAGGGGACAGGGGATTTAAGATATCTTAATCCTGACCTGAAACACACTGCAAAGGCTACTATAAAAAAATAGAAGAATGCATGATACTGAGATGAAATAACTCTCGTATGTAAATTATCCTTATAGACGTAATTAAAGTGATAAAATACAAAAAAATGAAAACTTTTAATCATATACAATGTTATAAAGTAAGTTGAAAAACACAATGTGAAATTTCAAAGTACACACATTTTCATTATTACAACGAAACATTCTTTTTCTTTACCATACAACAGTAGGAATCATAAATACTTTCAATCTTCTTTAAAATGATAAAGTAGGCAGATCATTTAAGGTCAGGAGTTCGAAACCAAACAGGCCAACATGGTGAAACCCCATCTCTACTAAAAACACAAAAATTAGCTGGGCATGGTGGCACACTACTGTAATCCCAGCTACCCAGGAGGGTGAGGAAGGAGAATTGCTTAAACCGGGGAGACGGAGGTTGCAGTGAGCAGAGATCCTACCGCTAAACTCCAGCCTGGACAACAGAGGGAGACTCCGTCTCAAAAATAAATAAATAAAATGTTAAGTTGCTTTGTTTTTTAATGGTGATTTTGAATTCTTGATGTTTCTGTGCCATTTCCTTTATGAATCTCCATTTGATGTCTGTTATATATTGATTGTTGTTTGTTCTTTATATGTGAAAAACAGCTCTTTTAGCTGTCAGAATATTTTAATCATATTTTTTCCAGCTTGCTATTTTCTTGTGGAATTTGTATTTTTTCAATCAGAAATTTTTTCTTAATGAGGACAGATTTACCAAACTTCCTTGTTAAGAAAAGATGAATAATGAATTATAGTCTTTAAAAATATTTAGAAATACTTTAACTAAAAATGCGTTAAGTTTATTGATTTGAGAGCCTGTTTATTTTGCCAGTATTCTTATCTTATGCTTTATATGATAGTTGAAATTATTTCTTGTCACCTACCAGGGGAAGAAATTTACCAGGTATGACATTTGTTATTCACTTAAGTAGTTTGTTAAATTTTCATCCATTTAGCTTCCTCTCATGAGTTCAGCCATAACCCTGCGCAGATACTTTAGTATTTTCCCATGGCCTATTCAACTTACAGTTTAAGAAGACTACCAGGCACCATTCAGGTCATAGTCTAAACACAGTGCCACCAATTTGTCCATGCCTTGCCCATTTTACTTACAAGAAATTATAACCTAGCACATTTTGTTCATGACGTCCTGGTCTTCCTTGCCTTGCCATTCTTTTAACTCTGAATATATCTTATAATGGAAGCAAGCCTTTTAAAACATTTTCCAGATGATTGCCTCTAAATTACAAAGAATCAAACATCATGCCCACTTTGAGCTTCAAAGAAAGTTAAAATGTGTCATTGATAAAATTATGTAAGTAAAACACACAACACCAAAAAATGTGATGCTATTTACATATGCATTGATTCTGATTGAATCTTGGAATGAAATTTCTGGAACTGGTTTTGGAATACACATTCTGATGATTGTCATTGATACATAAAGACACAGTAATACAGAGAATGTGCAAAGGAAAGAAAGATCCAGTGTTCTTCACACAAAGGAAACGTAGGGCTCTACATACCCGACCTAAAACTGGAAGAAATTTTACAAAGTAAAATTTGAAACATGATACAGGCACAAATATATTATTTGAAAAGAGTTGCCTCTTTTCTTAACCCTACTTTTTTCTTCTCTTTCCTATTTTTCTTCAGTAGTGCCAAATTCATTTACCTATCCCAGGCAATTCATCTTTAATCCTTGTCTGCCTGGTTAGGTCGATTTTATAGTATCTTCCAACACTCTTTCAAAATCTTTTCTTCATACTCTATATGAACTGAACCAAAACATTTCATATAATGCAGGTTTTTCTCTATTCCGATATCCACTATTCCATGTTTCAAAGTATGCTCAAACTATTTTTTAGGGATTGTTTAAAAATTCCTAACAAAAACAAATACATTAGGTATTCTAAAGGTTACAGAAAAGTTCTTTATTGCAGAAAGGTGAACTCAGAAAATAATAACTGTGAACAATAGTAACAATAAAGCTTGAAGTTTTATTCTAATGTAACAGTCACAAGTTAAAAACACTAGAGAGGTTAACACTCATTCTTCTGGCCTCATCCCAGACCATTTATATGAAGATAAGGCATCTGTAAAAACTCCCCAAATGATTCCAGTAAGCAAAGAGGTTTGAAACCTACTATTTATTGATTGATTATAGAGGTAACCAAGCAATCTATATCAGTGAAAAAAATATTGTTTGAAAGTTTTAGTGTCTACTTACATATTTATTTCCTGACTCTAAAATGTAGACAATAAATTGTAGGTAGTTTTGCAACAGCAGTACTCAAAAATTGAAGAAAAAACTTGAATAAAGTGTACCAAAAATGCCATTAAAGAAATCTCACCCAATTGGATGTTCTCTATTTAAAAAGTTAAAACTCAAACTATTTAGGATTCATTACGTGTAGTAATGGGAAATTAATACATTTACTGATATTGTTTGAAAAATGTTCTACTTGTCAATACACATTGGTTTTATGTTCAGCTGTCCTCTAACTGCTTCAGAAAGAATTTTCAGTGATTCTTGCAAAATTTCATTATATTCTCTAAAGAAAAAGAAAAATCTATAGAAAAAAAATTTCAGAATAACAATCCTTAATAACATAACAAATCTACTTTGCAGTTTGAGTATTAAGTACTTATACACATATAATAGCTACAAATCACCACAGATTTGCGGGCTAAAATGTATGTGTATACATATTATATATACATATATATGGATCCTTTTCAAATTTCTCCACTAAATTCTATCCTCTTTTATATGAGAATCCTAATATAAATTCCCAAAACCAATGAGTATGTTAATTTTCATATTACATTCAGAAGCTGAATTCTCCCATTGTTTATAATTCCAAAAATGATCACACATAAATTCAGAAGATTTACAGAAAAGCAGCAATGACTTTCAACTTCCCTTTAATTCCAAATGGCGCACCCTGTTTTCTATCACCTTTAGTCATGTAATTCTTTGACATATTTGGAAAAAAATATATTACAATTATGTCCCAAAACCTTCTTATACCTATGCAGAAACACACAGAGAAAAAACTTCAATTTATTTACCCTTACCTCAAGACAAAACTAATTAGCTCTGAAGGCAACTATACCATGAAGATTTTAATTAACTACTTCTTTATGCCATTTTGCCCCCACTTCACTTTTTCCTTTCATTTGCATTTATTTTGGCATCCAGAGATGCTAGAGATATTTAAATCAAAACATCACTAAATTTATATTTTAATAAACTTGTGAATATTTCCTACACTGAGTATTTTGAAAGAAAATGGGAATAAATATAACTTGTTGAACTTGCATGAATGTGAGGGTTGCAATAGTATTCAAACATTAGCTTTTTTACAATACTGTATTATAACTTGTTGCTGGATGATATATCATATAACCCCCATAGTTTTTATTTGACTTTTTGGCATAAAACACTCAAATTCAGGCATGAGAAAGCTGAGTATAAAATAATACCAAAACTTTTATTTTTATCCAATTTAAACTATTTCTCATCCCCCAAAAGAGCCCAATATAATATTCTTCAGGTTAGCAGTACAAATGGGAAGCTAGTCTGAGCTTTTACCATCTGAGCTCCACCTACCCCCTCTATTCTAGAGAGCTTCTGGATTCTTGATGGTTAGGGAAAGAGGAAAGGGTGGTTAGACAAAAACAAACAAAAACCCTTTTTGACCCATTCCCCTGATTACCTTGAGTGGTAGAGTACCTGGTTCTGTGGAGAGGATAAAGAGGCAGGCTCACTTTTCCTTGGAAGCAACTCATAATTTCTATTTGAAAATGCAGCAGAATTTTGCATGAAACTCCCAAGGTTGAGCTCTCGGCCTAACAGCAGAGCTAGCTGGAGAAGATCCAGGGGCGAAGCACTGGGGTTGCCAAGCAAAAAGCAGGGATGGACCCAGGTAGCGTGGCAGCTTCTGTATTCTGCCCTGGTTTCTCAGCTTTATCAGACCACCATGGAATGCTTCCCATAATCATATTCATATGATGCTTTAAAACAACATAAACATATCTATACCTGACTGCAGGATGTCACTCACTCAGTTTGGAATTGCTTTAATATACATAAATGTGTATGAATCCTGTACATTGCAGTGGGTGCAAAGGTAGTATTTTAATATTTGTAAAACATTTAAATTAATTTTCATTGTTTTTTGTGTATAACTGCATTTTGAAGTAAATAAAAAGTTGTTGAAAAAAAAAAAAGGACCTCCAACTTGTTAAGTGTTCACCAGCTCATACTTCCCACTCCAATTTAATGTGACCATTTTGTGGGTCCTTTGGAGGTTCCCTTTTCTCCAAAGGCTGAGAAACATTCCCTGAATCATTCCATGGACCAAAAGACGGGCATACATTATGTCTCCAGTCTGCGCCTCAGTTCTGCTGTGTGCAATCCTACTGGCCTCAGTGGGTGGATACCCCAGCAGTCAGGACTCTTGGACTGCTCTTATCAAAACGACTTGACTCCCTCCTAGGCATCTTCTCCAGGCCACAGAAAACTTCACCAAATGTGGAAACATAGATAGCTACTGTTCTAGCCCTTTCTCCTCAATCTGTTACGCTACATTGCTACAAGCCTACCATTCGTTTTAAGACTTTTTTATGTAGAGTCACACACTTCTCTCTGCCCTTCTAACAAAACTCCCAGGGGCACTAATTAATGATGCCTAACAAATTTTTCCATACCCTGTTCTAATGGGTGCACCAAATCTGTATAGCCACATTTTTTGGGGGGGTTAACAGTAGGACAGAAAATTTATAGTTATGCAAAATTCTTCTCAAAGACTGATGGATTACAAAACCATTTTGGGCAAATCCTACATCAGTAAGTCAGGAAACCTTATGTGGAATATACGGACACTTCTTGATTTTTTTTTTAAGTTAATTTTTAAAACACTTTTGATTATCTATAAGACACTGAAATAGGAGAACCTGCACATTTAAGATTATTTCAAAGATAAAAATGAATACTTAAAAATAAATTCCAATTCATAATAGTATTATTTTAGTGATACTGTGTTTTATATTCTTAAAATTTAAAAACTGTCTTATTAGAAGAGGGCTTGCATGATTAAACAGATATAAACATGGCATTTTGTGAGTACACAATTATGTTTATAAAGACATGTATAATCCCAGTGCAAACTGAGCACTAATCTGTGAGCACTACCTACTAAATAGTATCAGCCTATTTGTTCTTTTCCAGAATGACACCAATCACATCTGTTTTGTTTTACTTTGTTTTGTTTTTGAGGAGTCAGGAGGTCACAATACATAGTTCATAGTGTTTCCCACGTATAGAAATTCTTACTAGACCTTATCTTCTCCCTAGTCATTCTTCTGTCCTGACTTCTAACTGCTCTGTCTTCATCCCCACTACCCCAGGGAAAACTCTTTAAAACCACTTTGGTTCCTATTTCCTATTTTATTTTCTTTTTTCATTTTTCCTATTTTCAAGATTCCATAGGCACTTGAAAATCTTAAAGCAAACACACATTCTCTTATGTTTCCAGACCAAAAAAACACATAGTCGTTAGAGTTTATCTTTCTTACAAAGGAGTTTCAAGATTATCCATAAAATATTTATAATAGATTTAAATATTATTAAAATTTTTATAAGATCTTTTTTTCCTAATTTCCTAACTTATTTTGTTGTTTAGAGAAGATGCCAATTCTTTAGACGTTGAAAACACACCTAAATAATTATCATTCCAATCCAAGTTACAACTCTAAGACAAATTCCATATTAGGTAAATGTTAACTCTTGCCTCAAAATTAAAAGCTACAACAAAATAAGACCTTCTTCACAGAACTGGATAAAACCACCTTAAACTTCACATGGAACCAAAAGAGAGCCCGCATAGCCAAGTCAATTCTAAGCAAAAAAAACAAAGCGGGAGGCATCACACTACTGGACTTCAAACTATACTACAAGGTTACAGTAATCAAAACAGCATGGTACTGGTACCAAAACAGAGATATAGACCAATGGAACAGAACAGAGGCCTCGGAGGCAACACCACACATCTACAACCATCCGATCTTTGAAAACCTGACAAAAACAAGCAATGCGGAAAGGAATCGCTGTTTAATAAATGGTGTTGGGAAAACTGGCTAGCCATGTGCAGAAAGCAGAAATTGGACCCCTTCCTGACACCTTACACTAAAATTAACTCCAGATGGATTAAAGACTTAAACATAAGACCTAACACCATAAAAACCCTAGAAGAAAACCTAGGCAAAACCTTTCAGGACATAGGCATAGACAAGGACTTCATGACCAAAACACCAAAAGCATTGGCAACGAAAACCAAAATAGACAAATGAGACCTAATCAAATTCCACAGCTTCTGCACAGCAAAAGAAACAGTCATTAGAGTGAATCAGCAACCAACAGAATGGGAAAAAATTTTTCAATCTACCCATCTGACAAAGGGCTGATATCCAGAATTTACAACGAAATAAAACAGATTTACAAGAAAAAAACAAGCCCATTCAAAAGTGGGCAAAGGACATGAAAAGACACTTTACAAAAGAAGACACACATGAGGCCAACAAACATATGAAAAAATGCTCATCATCACTGGTCATTAGAGAAATGCAAATCAAAACTACATTGAGATTCCATCTCACGCCAGTTAGAATGGCGATCATTAAAAAATCTGGAGACAACAGATGCTGGAGAGGATGTGGAGAAATAGGAACACTTTTACACTGTTGATGGGAGTGTAAATTAGTTCAACCATTGTGGAAGACAGTGTGGCGATTCCTTAAGGACCTAGACATAGAAATTCCATTTGACCCAGCAATCCCATTACTGGGTATATATCCAAAGGATTATAAATCGTTCTACTATAAAGACACATGCACACGAATGTTCATTGCAGCACAGTTTACAATAGCAAAGACCTGGAACCAACCCAAATGCCCATCAATGATAGACTGGACAGGGAAAATGTGGCACATATACACCATGGAATACTATGCAGCCATCAAAAACGATGAGTTCGTGTCCTTTGTAGGGACATGGACGAACCTGGAAACCATCATTCTCAGCAAACTGACACAAGAACACAAAATCAAACACCACATGTTCTCACTCATAGGAGAGTGTTGAACAATGAGAACACAGGGAGGGGAGCATCATACACTGGGGTCTGTAGGGGGGAAATAGGGGAGGGACAGCAGGGGGAGGGGAGTTGGGGAGAGATAGCATGGGGAGAAATGCCAGATTTAGGTGATGGGGAGGAAGGCCGCACATTACACTGCCATGTGTATACCTATGCAACAATCTTGCATGTTCTTCACATGTACCCCCAAATTTAAAATGCAATTAAAAAATAAAATAAAATAAAAAAGAAGTATAAGAGTGACCCTAAATTGACAATACTGCTAACCCAAAAATATGTTTTTAAATGTGAAATGAGGATTCTTGGCATAGAAATAACATATCACAAGGAAAATTCTAATAGTCTATAATTGAAAGTTTAAAAATTAGCAAAACCTGCAAGTTGTTTGATGGAAGGAAGAGGAGAGGTGATAAAAAAGTGCAGCTATTCTATTCTGAGATTCTTTCTCACTGAGGGTAAGGAAGGCGAGGACAGAGTGGGGAAGCTATCTGGAATTAGAATGTCCTGGTGAGGGAAATTGTTTCAGTACAACAGCTCATGTTGTACTCTGGTTATATGGTTATATGACCTGCACTTTTTTTTTTTTTTTTTTGGTAATACAGCTCCTTTAGGACTTTAATGGACTACCTATCTATTTTTTACTGTACATTGACTAGTAACTGCCAAACATCCCTGCAGGTAAAAATATTTGGTTTTTGGCTCTAGCCATGATAACTATTCTATTAATAATTATTTTCTCTGGCAATTAAATATTGCTGCTGGCCTCTGTTGCCCCTGTATCTCAATATCCACAGTAAAATGAAAAGAGGCGTGTTTCAGAATCATCCTTTCAGAATTTTTCAACTTACTGAGTACCCTATTTACAGATGTATAGTATTTCCTAGTTTCTTCAGGAAGAGGCTATCCCACAGGTATTCTCAAATTCACGGATAGGGACAAGCAGACAAATTATACAAAAGTAATCCACTCCAACATTCCTTTCTCTGTTTTTTGAGTCCTCTCTTTACATAATAACACATAATGCTCAGAATTCTGAGCATCTCCACTTCATTTAATTTAGAACACCATCGAGAATGTGTCAATTTACAAGGACAGTAGAAATTAGAACCATTTGTAGCTACTCAAAAGTACGTACTGAATACAGAGACTCTGGTAAGTGTATAGGTAGTAGAAACTGTAGACCAATCTATAGTCCTGATTCCTTCTTTCTGGTCCTGAATTCATTGTATTAATTCTCATGTATATTTCCAAGGTCAAGACAGATATAAATAAAAGCATGCTTATAATTCTATTTGACATATAAGTCTTGTTCAAGGTTTCATCACGTAATTGGCCCCTAGTAGCTAAAAGGAAAGGAGGACTAGAAAAAACGGCATATGAGAATTGACTTTTCCTTTTAAGATATCTGCCTTAGGGAAAGTCATTATAGAGATTCAAAGGCAAAACAGTCTCACAAAATAGGAGAAGAGGAGAGGCCTAAGGGATTTGGGAATTATTTGAGTCATCTACTTTCTCTCACTTGGCCAGATTCCAAATTTTGCCCCAGTTTTTTACACAAAAACCCTTAATTTTTACATAGAGACATGAAATTCTGGATTCAACCACTGCAGATCAGTAACACACCGGTTCCTATAATGGATTCAATTTTTAGTTACATGATCTCTACAATTACAAGATGTAAAGCTATTTTAAGCAAGTCTGACCATTTTGAAACCACAAAGTTCAAACTCTGAGCTTATTTATTTTAAGCTCACCAGCACTATGTGAAGCATTTGTTCCATGTAGTGTCCATACGTCTTTCTTGTCTTCTTCACAATGGTCTGTGCTACCAGCTCTTCCGTAAACCAAAACTATGGTTTTCATGAGCAAGGTAAAAATTTACTGAACGTCCACTGCAGTCAAGGACTACTATGTTCCCATGCCCTAGTATAAACTGGATCCTTACAGATTCCAATCCAAATCATTTCCAAAAAATGAATCCCCAGTTCACATATTCTTCAGAGTTGTCTGCAGCCTGTGTTATGACCAAGCATACTGCACAGTTTGGGGTATGTGAGCAACAACATAACCTGGCTAGTTTAAACAGGAAACAGATTTATTAAGAAAGGGTCATAGTTTGTACATCTCTGGAAACGAGAGAGAGCCAAGCACAAAGCCTACCTACCAGGAATCATGTTAACCACTGAGAAGTCTTTTTGACAGAAAACTACACTGCCACTGCTTCTAAGCATCTGTGAAATTCAGAAGTGTCAGAAGCACTCCCCCGGCCAGCACTGACAAAACTGAGCCATTGCACTTTTAAGATCAGTCTCCCTACAAGGAGCCATTACTTCATATTAACCACTTCTAAATTTTATTCTTATAAAGGTGCTTCTGATAGCTAGACACCAGTTTACCTCTATGGTTACAGCTGCAAGGGAAGCTGAGAAAGAATCTACTTAAATAGTATTAAGCCTGTTCACTGAAAAATACAGTAAAAATAACTGAATTAGAAAAGTCAACAAAATCTTGTTAGTTAAATATAAGGAGATGGGCAGAGACATATTCTTAATATTATACATTAATTTTAATTCAGCTATCATAAAATTATTAGAATTTCATGTGATACAAATCAAGTTTGAAATTGATCATAATAAAAGTCAAATTCACTAAGATAAGAAAATGAAAGACTTTGTAGAAATGTTGAAAAGGAAAATACTTAATGTTTTAGTTTTTTTTTAAATCGTAGATGTCATGATAGTATACCTAGAAAACTCAAAAGATACAAGTAAAAATTACAATTAACAATAAAATATGCTGAAGTATAGAAGGATACGAGCCAATTTTGTATAAAGTAAGACTTCATTCATAGTAGCAAAAGAAGTATAAAATATATAGGTATAATTTTAATAAGAAATGTAAAACATATATTTGTAATCTTAGAATTAAAAATAAAATGTTAACATATGAAATAAATATTCTCAGAAGGGTTATTTTCATATAATAGAAATATTAGTTATGACTAAGAAATGTTTAAGCTTGTGATAATTCCAACAGATATATAAAAAGGGAGAAAATAGCAGATTGCTTTGATATGTATCATATAAAACTAGAGAGCCACTCTAATAAAATTGATTTAGTTATTGCATAGGAATAAACAGGTAGATTAATGAACTAGAGAGTTTGCAAATAGATCAAAGAAAATGTAAGAATTGAATTAATAATAATAGAGGCAATATTTCAGTTGAATGGAAAAGAATGTATGATTTATTCAATAAATGCTTGTGGTGATATTCTGGAAGAAAAAAGTTTGGTAAATTCTTGTATGCAAAATACTGAGTTAAACTGCAAATAGATTATAAATTGAAAACATGTTAACAAAAATACCCTAGGATTAACTTCAGAAGACTGTATGAAATCAAAAGATGGTAGAACTTTTCAACTGAGTTAAGAAACTGAAAGTTATAAAATTTGTTTTATAAGTAAACAAGGAAAGTTGTTTATGTGTTTGGGCTCATTTAAGCTTATTTTTATTAGAAATAAATGAAATGATTTGGCAGAAAGGATCACAGTAATGGTACACAAATGAGAGAAATATATTTATACATGCACACCCAAAGAAGGGCATACCTTTGAAACACATTAGTAAGTAAGCAGGTAGAGATTTCTTTCTGCTAGATAAAAGTATAAGAGAAGAAGAGTGAAGATAAGAACATATTATGTCTGATTAGAAAATGTTAGAGTAGAGGCAGTTACAGACTACTGCTTGACTTTCTGCCTTTTTCCCTTAAGGTACATCTTAAACAAAAGTAAATGTTTTGCTCATTGTCTAGTGACTAAGATATCGGAGATATTGATTGGCAACTATGATTCTTTAACTGTGGTCTTAACCTTTGACTGCCTACTTGAACATGTGCAAGGTCAATAATAGACTGATACTTTAGAATTAATACTTCTTATCACTGAACTCACATAACAATGTCAGTGATAAAAATAAAGTATGCCATTCAAATTTATTGTAATATCTGATGAATATCCATTTCAAATACAGGTGAGGATTCATGATAGAGTAAAAAATAACCTTTCAGTATGCATTGTATATTGAAATTCTATCCATCGTTGAGGTATAAATGTATATTTCATAAGAGAGCAGTAAAATGTTGCAATAATTAATTATGACATCAATCACTGATAATTTTCTGTACCAAAAATATTAGTAATTAACTTAAAAGAAATTGAGAATATTGAAAAATAGGCTGACAGTTCATACAAATATCTACTGAAAGGTTGACAATTTATACAAATATTAGAACATATTAGCTCAATATATTTGAGAAGGATATGTCATCCATTTTGAAATGAGAATATTAATTAGATAATATAATTTTTGTAGGAATTGCTATATATTACTATCCTTAAAAAAAGTAGCCTTTTTGTAAATCAAGTACTGTGAAAGAGAAAGGAGATCTTAATGCTTTGGTGATAACATAACCACAAGCAGTATTCTGTCTGAGCAGAGCTAACCAAATACATAATTAATTTCGTAACTAACCTCAGATAAAAACTCATCATTCTTTTAGAATTGTGAACATTCAGTATAGAAAAGAGAAACATTCCAGAATCTACTAGATCTGAGAAATTAATGTCTCTCTGTTGTAATGTCACTTTTTAACAAAGCAATCAACTACTACTGTGTTAATAATAGATTATCAATGTTAATAATTGTTAAGTTTTATATAACATCAAATTTATCCTTCAGTCTCTGAGATTATTGTATGATGATACCTGTTTTTATCCTGGGTTTTATATAAATTTTTAGATTCATCCATTTAGCATTCAACCAAAAGTTCATCTCTATGTACAGTAATACTTTAACAAAATATTGACAATTGAGGAGGAGGCAGAGCAATATGGTAAAATAGAATGTTCCACCAATCATCTCCCCTGTAAAAACACTCAATTAACAGTATCTACATAGAAAAAAACACTTTCATAAGACTCAAAAATCAGGTGAGTACTCATAGTACTTGGTTTTCATTTCACATGGTTGAAAGAGGGAAAAGTAAAGGGGACTTTGTCTTGCACCTTAGGTACCAACACTGCCACACACACACAGGTAGAGCATCACGGAGCCCTTGTGGTCTCCAGTGCCAGGACATGATACTCGGACAGCATTTCTGAATCTGCCATGGAACACAGGAGAGCCCACTGCCCTGAAAGGTGAGTCCCAGCCTAGGCAACAGTCACAACAAGCTGACTTAAGAGCCCTTGGGCCTTACAGGAACGTCAGTGGTTGTCTGTCAATATTACTTGTGGCCTGGGATGGCAGTGAGGATGGTGGTGAGGCTCCTCTGCCTTTGGAAATAGGAGGGAAGAATGGGAAGGACTGTGCCTTGTGGTTTGAATATAAATTATTACCATTGCTATGGAGAAGAGTTTGGAGGTTCCTTAAAAAAAAAAAAACAAAAATTGAGCTACCATAGGATCCAGCAATCCCACTACCAAATATATACCTGAAAGAAAGGAAATCAGTATACTGAAGAGATATCTACATTCCTGCTTGTTGCAGCACTGTTTACAATAGCCAGGATTCGGAAGCAACCTTAATGTCTATTGACAGATGATGAATAAAGAAAATGTGGTACATATACACAATGGTGTACTAGTCAGTCATTTGAAAGAATGAGATCCAGTCATTTGCAACAACATGGATGGAACTGGAGATCATTATGTTAAGTGAAATAAGCTAGGCACAAAAAGACAAACATTGCATGTTTTTATTTATTTGTGGAATCTAAACATCACAACAATTAAACTAATGGACATAGATAGTAGAAGGAGGGTTGCCAGAGACTGGGAAGGTTAGTTGGGAGCTGGAATGGAGGTTAACTATAGTCAACAATAACTTCATTGTACATTTAAAAATAACTTAAAGGGTGTAACTGGATTTTTTGTAACTCAAAGAGCAAACGCTTGAGGGGATAGGTACCCTTCATTCTCCATGATGGACTTATTTCACATTGCATGCCAGCATCAAAACATCTCATGAAGTCTGTAAACATATTCACCTACTATACCCCACAAATATTAAAAAATAAAAAAGCAACAACAAAACAAAAAACATTGACAAGTTAAGTGAATGAGTGACTCCACTCATGGGTAAAAACTGTTACTTGCATTTTTGTTGCAAAATTCCTCCTATTTCTGGGAAGAAGAATTAAGAGAGAGAAGTAAGAGTTGTCACACATATGAATAGGAACTTGTACACAGAAGAAATTTCAAAGAACATTCCAAGGAGGTTAGAATATATTTTTAAATATTGATAAAAGGATGTTAACCAACTTGAAACAACAAATACAGCTAGCCATCCTTAGCTGGCATTTTTATGTATGCACTGTTCATGAATATGTAATAAGAAAATAATCAAAAAATGATTTCATTTATAAAATAATCTGCTCAATTTGTTTGTGTTAGGTTGTATATGCATGTATAAAAAAGGTATAAAGGTCACATATAGATTTTCTAGTTAGGTTAAAAAAAAATCTATATTTTCAGTTGCTTTAAGAATTTTCAGCCAGGCATGGTGGCTCGTGCTTGTAATTCCAGCACTTTGGAAGGCTGAGGCAGGCAGACTGCCTGAGCTCAGAAGTTCAAGATCATGCTGGGCAACATGGTAAACCCTGTCTCTACCAAAAATACAAAAATCAGCTGGTGTGGTGGCAAATGCCTGTAATCCCAGCTACTCCGGAGGCTGAGGCTTGAACCCAGGAAGCAGAGGTTGCAGTGAGCCAAGATCGCACCACTGCACTCCAGTCTGGAAACGGAGTGAGACTCCATCTTCAAGAAAAGAAAAAAAAAAGAGGAAAAGGAAGGAAGGAAGGAAGGGAGGGAGGGAGGGAGGAAAGGAAGGGAGGAAAGGAAGGAAGGAAGGAAGGAAGGAAGGAAATTTTCACTAGAGGTACTGTGTATCTATGTTTCCTGTGTTGATTACAACATAGCTATGTTTCCTGTGCTAATTAAAACAAATAGCACATTTCTGCGTCCATTTTTCTTTACTTTCATTTCTACTTTAGATGCATAGTGTGAGTACGTGTACTGCATTTTTTACTAGTAAGCATGGAGGGCTGCTCTGTGTTTCCAAGATGGAACCTTGTTGCTGAAAGGGACAGAAAGGCAAAGAGAAGGAAACCAATGTTGTGTCCCCTTCATTAGGGCAGAATAGAAGCAGAGAACAAACCCGATCTCAAGTCCTTTTTTAAGGGCCCTAATCTCATACATAAGGGCTCTGCCCTCTTGACTTAAGGCCCTACCTCTTAATACTATCACATTGGTGATTAAGTTTCAACATGTACATATTAAATTTTTTATTTGTTTTGAGATGGAGTCTTGCTCTGTTGCCCAGGCTGGAGTGCAGTGGCACAATCTTGGCTCACTGAAGCCTCCGTTTTCTGGGTTCAAGTGACTCCCCTGCCTCAGCCTCCTGAGGAGCTAGGATTACAGGTGTGTGCCACCACACCCAGCTAGTTTTTTGTATTTTAGTACAGATGGGTTTCACCATGTTCGTCAGGATTGTCTGGATCTCCTGACCTCTTGATCCACCTGCCTCAGCCTCCCAAAGTGCTGGGATTACAGGCATGAGCCACCATTCCTCACCCATATTCAGTTTTATAATTAACATTATTTCTTTTTATAACTCCTATTTTAGTTTAATTTTATATTTCTAGATGTCCTAGTGTGATATTTAGAATTGAAAATGAATATACTCCTATCATCTTCCTACCAATGAACAGGGATGAACCTCCATTTTACATTTCATATTCTCAAGATTTCTAAACTTCATTTACAATTTGCATCATTCTAGTGAGATATCTGACAATCCTATACATGACGTGGGTATGTGGTAAGAAGTAAATTAAATAAACTCTTAAAGAAGAGTTTATTTAAATGGTTGATTCTGTTATTTTTCTAGTTGCAAACTATCAAGAAGATGCCAACAGTTATCCTAAGAATAAATAAATATTATAATACAAATATTTTACTATATTTCTCAGTAATATGCTTTCAACTTATGTTGTCATTTGACCCTTGAAGAAGTTAGGCATATGGCTTTAATTATTCATTTATTTACTCAATAAAACTATGTGCTACTTTCCACAGAGTCAAGGATAAATACATCCTTCATCTTCAAGGATGACACTGGGATATGGAAGGAATAATAATAGTTTCAATCACTATGATAGTGTTTTATAGTGGTTTGTAGAGGACGCTATAGTAACTTTGCAAGTCATAGTATCCTAGAACTCTGAGAAGGATTATGGGAGGAAGTGATAGTTCTGTCAAATATGAATGAATATTTTCTAAATGAAGGAGGAAGCAATAACTGTGTTTTATATAGATGGAACAGTATGTGTAAATGCACTGACAGATCAACAATATGAGACATTCCAACACATGCAGAGAGTTTGTATGGACAAAACTGAATCAATATTCGTGGTAGTCAAATAGACAGGGAACAGGCAGAAGGGAAACTATGAAAATGCTTGTGTCCTCATGTAAAATACTAGAACTTCAGAGCACTTCACAGTCTAAGTCCTTTAAACGTATTTTTAAAACAAATAAAATCTAATAAATGACCAAATATTTAAATAATGACTATCAGATGAAACAGTTTCATATGGCCATAATAACATTTCCACCAGATAAATTATATTAAATTATAAAGCCTATTTTGCTCTCAGTTTGGCTGAAATTCCCCCATTAAGTAGTTTAATCTTGGGTGAAGTAAAAATTAATTCTTCTCATTCTGAACTTCAGACTAACTTCTCTCCCCCTTTAAAGGAGAATATTCTTTGTTTCTCTATTGGAGAGCATTATTTTGCTTTGATCTCAAAACAGTTACTTGAAAAAAAAGTACAGTTCTCTATGTATTAATTCTGAATTTTCCATGAATTACAAATAGTCACAATCAAATAAATTATTAATTTTTCTTATGAAAGCTAGTGAAATTTTATTGTATTGTACTTACATGCTTAAGGATGGGAACAAGATAAATATTTCACAGGAAGCACAGATATCATCATGAAGAAATTATGATTATCTCAATTTCCTAGTCATTAAAATTTTAATATTTTTATCATAGAATGAATATTGAAACATATTGCATTCCAATTTTGTTTTAGTTTTTTCAAATCATCTTGGTTTTATTAGAAACTAACATGCTGCCCAGTAATCTTTATGGACTAATAGAGATCATAGCTTTTAGCACAGCTTTCAGTATGAAAATAATGTTGCCATCTACTCTAATTAAGATGTCCTATGTTGGTTAAGAAAATAGAAATTGCCTTGTAAAAGAAAACTATCTTATTCAAAAGTTTTCCCCCCTCATTAGTAGAAAGATACAGGTATTATTAGGTTTTTATGTTTAGGATGAAATTAGATATAATGTAGAAAAATCAAAGTATGCAGTAAAAATAATTGGAAACAAAATAGGAGGGAATGTGCAGTTTTTTTCACCAAAAAATGTTTAGATCAATTGTTTGAATCTAATTTAATTATCTTATAAAATGAGTCAAATGGGATAGCAAGTTTTAATCTAATGCTGAGCAAGGCCTTTAGAGTTGCTATTACACAATTGTTTTGACTTTTATTTCCTAGCGATAGGAAATATCTCTAACCCTGATATAATACCTTGCTATTGGATTGTATTGTTTCTTTATATACAATTTTATTTTATATAAAGGCTGGAGTGAAGTGGCACCACCTTGGCTCACTGCAGCCTCCACCTCCCAGGTTCAAGTGATTCTCCAGCCTCAGCCTCCCAAGTAATTGGGATTACAGGTGTACACCACCACACCCAGCTATTTTTTTTTTTTTTTTTTTTTTTTTTTGTATTCTTATAGAGACAGGGTTCCACCATGTTGGCTAGGCTGGTCTTGAACTTCTGACCTTAGGTGATCTGCCCACCTCAGCCTCCCAAGGTACTAGGATTACAGACATGAGCTACCGCACCTGGCCTGTTTCTTTACATATAATTTTACTTCATTCTTTATCCATTACATTCATCAGATTCTCAGGTAACATGACAATGTTACTGAAAACAGGGGACCCAGATAAAATAAATATATGTTATATACATTAAATCTGTATTATAGAAGGGAATTTCTGAGCCTTTCTCCAGCTATATTAATGTGTGCAAGTTAGCAACAGCAGGCAGTTTCACTTGTATTACTACAAAAAGTTCAAATTGATTGCCGGAAATGGATTGGCCCTGTACCAGGCAGCAAATGCATTGAAAGAGAATTTGTACCAACACATACAAGGGGCAGTTCCTTCTCATTAAGTGGCAACCTTTGAACATTTTCCAACTGATCCCTCTAATATCTTGCTTCTTAATATTCTTGGTCAGTGACATAACATCCCTGATGTGTCATGCAATAGTGTTCAGTCTGGTATTCAATCATTCCGTACACTTCAATCCACATATCTACCCTATTGCTTCACTGTGCACTTTTTTCCTTAAAATTTGTATTCTATATGAGTACTTTCCCCAATTCCTAAGGCTTAATGAGTCACAGATTGCCTCCTGCCTGCTGTCTTGGCTCCTTCCTCACTTGAATCTTGCTATGCTTTTTCTCCACTTACTCTTACTAATGCCCTCAAATATTTCTTCTCTAATTCATCTGTTTTGATAACTTACCTCCTCTGTATCCTGTTTCCTTATATTCCCTAATATTATACAACATTAGGCTATCTATAGTCTAGACTATTTGCTTTAATATTATTTGCTCAACTACTTCAGACTACAAATTGGCAGGAAGAAGACAGTAAATTGTGAAGCTCAAGGCAACTGAGTGAAATAATGTGAAACCACCCCTATTACTTTCAGCCTGACTCGTCAAACAGCAGAAGAGGGCATTGGAAGAACTAAAATTAATGAGCATGCTTTTGCTTCTGTTGGAAGACACCTGAAAAGTCTCCAACTGTTATGTATTACAAGTAAAATCTTCAAAGCGAAATTTCTGGCTGCTTAGCAGGAGGCTGAATGTTTAATAGTAAGGTTAAAGATACGTTAAATAATTTTTGTGATGGTTGACATCTGTGAAGTCCTCTGGGTCACTATATTCTTTAAATTGAACATCTACACAACAGTTGGTAAAGTTTCACTCTCTTGGGGGTAACTCAGAAGTGACTGTGAGAAAAATCCCATACATCATTCATACCAGGTCTGAACCCTCAGGAGGTTCTACTTGTCCACATTCTTGTCCCAGCTATCATATCCAGGTGAGTCAGTAACCCTGCTGACACCTTGACCTTACCCAACCCTCTCAGCAGCTCCCTTGTCACCCAGTCTGTGCATGGTTGGAAAAAATTAACGGGACCACTTACCATAGTGACCTGGCAGAATCTCCGTGAGGCAAAGGCCATACTAAAATATCAATGCAGCTCCAAGATATGAATAAATTAAAAAGAGTTCAGAGGACAGACACAAAAATGATGAAACACTTTAAAAACAGATTTATATAGAAAGACTTAAGGGATTTAAATTATTTAGTCTTGAGGAGTGAAGGTAGAGGATAAATAGAATAATTGTCTTCAAATAGTGAAGCAAATGTCCTTCTTTTCTTCCCATTTATAATTTTATCATCAGAAATGAATTAGAAAATTTGGTTGTACAGTCTCCTCACTTGGAAAAGAAGTACCTGACTTAGACTCTTAAAATGTGCTCTTTTGTATTATCTGGAAATTAGATAAAAATATTCGTGTCCTTTGTAGGGACATGGATGAACCTGGAAACCATCATTCTCAGCAAACTGACACAAGAACACAAAATCAAACACCGCATGTTCTCACTCATAGGCGAGTGTTGAACAATGAGAACACATGGGCACAGGGAGGGGAGCACTACACACTGGGGTCTGTCGGGGGGAAATAGGGGAGGGAGAGCAGGGGGTGGGGAGTTGGGGAGAGATAGCATGGGGAGAAATGCCAGATGTGGGTGAGGGGTAGAAAGACAGCAAATCACACTGCCACATATACACCTATGCAACAATCTTGCATGTTCTTCACATGTACCCCAAAACCTAAAATGCAATAAAAAAAATATTGTTTCCCTCAAGCTATCCTAATTACATACTCCAGAAGTTGAAACAGATTAAGTTTGATTTTCCATGGCACATGTGTACGGCTACACTGGGAACCACAGACTCCTAAAACACTGGCCTTATCACATGTGGGTATGAATTGCCAGGGAACATCAACTTACAAATTTTAAAAGGTTTTCTCTACAGTTAGAAATATAGACCAAGCCTTCAAGTCATCTAGAAGCAGTAACTAGATGACTATTTTTAACTAGTTTTTTAAAGTTTATTTAAATATTTTTTAAAACTGAATTAGAAAAAGATAACCATTATAACTGCTTTTAGTTACACAAAAACATATTGAGATCTAAGTTATTTAAATGTGTAAAACACGAATAAAGCAAATATCTGAAGTGCAGGTGAAACCTACAATCTGCTCTCATTTGAGGGAACATATGCTTTTGGGTGGACCAGTGTTATCAAGGCTAATGGCTTCTTGTTATTGCTCTTTGTTCCAGCTTTGCTTTTCACTTCTAACTTGTAGGACAGCTTAAATGGTTGACTTGTTTAAAGTGCTTAATTACTCACGTGGTGGCTATTACCAATACAAACTGTCTACAGAATACACAGACAGCTATTGTGTCCCAGCTGATGTTACAATACTAAATGGGACCTGATTACTGTACATTGCTTTTCAATGCTGTTAATTTGCATGTTTGAATAAGTCTACTGGGACTCCATTTTACAGCTATTGCTCCACGTACACTGCTTGGGATCGCTTTGGGAAACAGTATGTGACTGGCTTTTTCTATTCATCAGAATAGAGGGTTTGGAGCTGCTGACACTATGGTCATTATGCATTGTACCTATGGGTTTCGTGGTCCATTACATATTGGATTGCTGCACTTGCTTTTTCTTTTTCCCTCTTTTTTTTTCCTTTAGTACTCAGTTTCTGTTTATTATTGAATATCCCTGCTGAATGTGGAGTATATCATTAGTATATGATTGTTCATTAGGTGTGCGACTTTAAGACAAAAAAAAAAAGCCCAAGATATTCAACAGGTGGGTTGATAGATTGCCAGAATTAATTTTATACATGTTAATGGCAATTAATTTCTCTTTTCTTAAAACCAGATAGGCAAATATTTTTTATTGTTTTAACTCAATGACTATTCAGTTCATACAGACTTTAAGTTGACAAGTTAGTTTCTACAATAAATATATTAAATTTTGTTTTTCTATTATATGTGTTCTTCAATTTAAAGAAAAAAATGAACCAGTTGACTTGGCAACATACAAACCTATTATAAATGTAATAATTGCCTAATATATTGAACATATGATATACATTACATGCTCAGATACAACCAACTTTCAGTATTCTCCATGTTAGAGAACCCTCCTAACACTCCCTTATATGTGAGAGATTTTAAAATACTTGTGAACGAATTAGCACAGTGCCTTGGACATGTTAAAATTTCAATCATTGATACTTAAAAAGCTTTTTAAACTTCTAATTTTCTTCTCAATTGGAGTTATCTTGATTTTCTGTCAGAATGATAATGACAAGGTGATTTCAACTTCTGTAACAATCTTTGTAGTATTGCAGTGCAGAGGAAGATTTAGATACTTTGCATGGGCTCATTGGAAAAGAGTTAAATTGGTGATATGGGTACCAAAACAGAGAGTTCAATATTTGTAACTCATTATTTTATGTCTCATTCCTTGAACTTGTAAAGAGATTGCTTTGACTTTTTTTTTTAACTTTCATGTTAGTCACTGATTATCTAATTTACAGAAAACAATTATGGGTATAGGAAGTTTGTTGAAGAGTAAGAAAGACTACATTGCCTAATAAAACATCAATATTTAGCATAAAATCTCCAAAAATAATTTGTTAATCGGGTGTTCGAGAGAATGCATTTACCTGAGCTGAACATTTCTAAAGCCATTCAAGTTAGCCTCTCTCTGCTTGTCTCATGCACTCTGTAAGGATTGGAAGACATGACCTACAGGACTATTCTGTACATTCACTGTTATGCATACTTAAACAGATAACTAACAATAATAATAATTAATACCAAAATGTAGGACTCTGCAATAACAAAATGAATGAAGCCTAGCTTAGCAGATTAAGAAAGCTGTTAATTTCCCTGGAAATGTTTATATTAAAAGTCAACAAATAGTCATGGAAGAAATAACATTTGCCTAATGGGATAGAGTTTTAGAATAGTAATCACAGACACACATACACACACACACACACACACACACACCCATCCTCTGCCAGATCACACTCTCAGGTAATGGTTTCTAATTGTGATCATCTATAGCAGTGGTCCCCAATCTTTTTGACACTAGGAATCTGTTTCTTGGAATACAATTTTTCCAGAACTTGGGGGATGGTTTTGGGATGAAACTGTTCCACCTCAGATCATCAGGTATTAGTTAGATTCACATAAGCAGCATGTAACCTAGATCCCTCACATGCACAGTTCAAAATAGGGTTCACACTCCTTTGAGAATCTAATGCCACCACTGATGTGACAGGAGGCTGAACTCCCTCAACCACTGCTCACCTCCTGCTGTGTGGCCTGGATCTTAACAGGCCATGGCCTGGGAGTTGGGGACTCCTGATAGATAGATATTTAAAATAGAGGTTTTACAATTCAGGACATAGGCATAGACAAGGACTTTATGACCAAAACACCAAAAGCATTGGCAACAAAAGCCAAAATAGACAAATGGGACCTAATCAAACTCCACAGCTTCTGCACGGCGAAAGAAACAGTCAATAGAGTGAATCGGCAACCAACAGAATGGGAAAAAATTTTTGCAGCCTACCCGTCTGACAAAGGGGTGAAATCCAAAATTTACAACGAACTAAAACAGATTTACAAGAAAAAAAACAAACAAGCCCATTCAAAAATGGGCGAAGGATATGAACAGATACTTTACAAAAGAAGATATACATGAGGCCAACAAGCATATGAAAAAATGCTCATCATCACTGGTCATTAGAGAAATGCAAATCAAAACTACATTGAGATACCATCTCATACCAGTTAGAATGGCGATCATTAAAAAATCTGGAGACAACAGATGCTGGAGAGGATGTGGAGAAATAGGAACACTTTTACACTGTTGATGGGAGTGTAAATTAGTTCAACCATTGTGGAAGACAGTGTGGCGATTCCTCAAGGACCTAGACATAGAAATTCCATTTGACCCAGCAATCCCATTACTGGGTATATATCCAAAGGATTATAAATCGTTCTACTATAAGGACACATGCGCACGAATGTTCATTGCAGCACAGTTTACAATAGCAAAGACCTGGAACCAACCCAAATGCCCATCGATGATAGACTGGACAGGAAAAATGTGGCACATATACACCATGGAATACTATGCAGCCATCAAAAACGATGAGTTCGTGTCCTTTGTAGGGACATGGATGAACCTGGAAACCATCATTCTCAGCAAACTGACAAAAGAACACAAAATCAAACATCGCATGTTCTCACTTATAGACGGGTATTGAACAATGGGAACACATGGACACAGGGAGGGGAGCACTATACACTGAGGTCTGTTGTGGGGGAGGGGGGACAGCAGGGGGTGGGGAGTTGGGGAGAGATAGCATGGGGAGAAATGCCAGATATAGGTGAAGGGGAGGAAGGCAGCAAATCACACTGCCACGTAAGTACCTGTGCAACAACCTTGCATGTTTTTCACATGTACCCCCAAACCTAAAATGCAATAAAAAAAAATAAATAAATAAAAATAAAATAGAGGTTTTAGAAAAAACTTAGAAAAGTCTCACCTCTAAAAATAATTGATTCATTTGGTTTGGAGTAAGGCACAAGAATCTACATTTCTTTGCCACTCTCTACAGCATTTTGATCATCAAAAAGTTTGCATATCCCTAGTCCAGAGGACAAGTTTCAATATAACTACCTAGATAGGTTGCACCATTCAATAGGTCCTGAATTTTACAGATACACCAAACAGAATTGGAAAAAAAAATAAAAACAAAAGCAACAGAAATGTAGTTATTGCATTCCTGTTTAAGAACTACTATTGTTACTAATATTGCTCTCTAAGAACTACTATTGTAGTTCTTAAACATATGTGTGCTGTTTAAGAACACCTCAGATATCAGGAAGTAATCAGATCAGGGTAAGCCAGCCTGGACTACAGAGGCACATGTCCAAGGAAGACCAGAAACCCTACCACAAATGAGAAGGTCTGAAGCAATATCCATCATTATCAGTGCACATAAATGATATCTCTGATGATTGACATCTGTTTTTCATTCACTAGGTTGATAAAATTGGGTCAACCATTATGTAACACCATCACTGATTCTATTTAACATCATATATATTAAATATATGTATAAACACATATACGTATAGCAATGCAGAAACTATGTATTAGTATCTGGGCATGTGTTGGAAGAAATTGATTTTTTAAAAATAAATACATATAACCTTTCTTGATAATATATTCTTGATTATTCAAAATACTGCATTTAAAAGTTAATCAGAGGATAAGTTTTTTCCCTAGGTCAGCTTCCTAATAATTGACTTATTTTTCTCCAGCTTTACTGTTATAATAGACATATAAAATTATAGTTATTTAGAAGCATACTTGATGTTTTGACATATACATGCATTACAAAATTATTAAATCAAGCAAATAAACATAGGTTATCATTTTTATATAAAAAATTATAATGCATTTAACACTAAGAAAGATCATTTAAGAATGCAAATAAAGTATTTTTCACTCTCATTAAAAAATAATGTCAAAAACTAATGGTGACACATTGGTTTATTAAAATATGTAGCAATATATGGTGAAAGTAATATTCATATTTTATTTTCTTAAAATGTAATATTGGAGATTTTAATGATAGATTTTGTTTTTTAGGTGGTTTTAGGTTTCAGAGAAATGGAGAAAGAGATTGAGGGAGCCCATTTACCTCCTCCCCTCCTGCACACAGTTTTCCCATTATTAATTTCTTACATTACACACATTTTTGGCAACTGATGTATCAATACTGATACATCATTATTAGCTAAAGTCCATAGTTTAAGTTAGGGTTCACATCTTATGTTGGTCATTCCTTGAGTTTTGACAAATGCATAATATTGCATTATCCTGATTAACATTTCTATGTATTTTATCACTGCAGAAAATCTGAAAAAAAAGTAGTAACATCCAGAAATATGCTTAAAAATAAAATTTTTGAATTGTTGCAAAAAATATTTACCTCACTATATTATACTGAAAAACCAAACAATCCATTATGTGGATCAAATTGTTATAGAATGATCTTTAAAATATAAAAATGTCATTTTTTTCCCGATTTCCTATGGTGTCCCATTGAAGCACTTGTCCTGAGACCTATACTTAATGACTAGTCAAAGCAAGTCAGGAAAGTTACTTTTTAAAAATAAAAGTACAATCTTTAAAAAACAGTTATAGCAGAAAAAAGGATTAAATTACAGATAATCTGAAAACTCATTGTGCAGTTAATCTCAGCTATTTTCAAACATCTAATATTTATTAAAATATTTTCTTTTAGATGTATCCTGAATGTACATAAAATATATTTGGTTTCCTAATCTTCAGCATATATTAAACATAATTATGCAAGGAAAATTGATGCTTTTTTCAACCAAACAATGTTTGAAAAGAGCGAACTACCTTGAGAGTTACTCTATTTTTACTATTTTCCATGTTATGCCATTTGGATGAAATAATCACATTTTAGGTATAAAGTACATAACTGATTATTTATTTGGGATATTTTGCTAAAAGTTCTTTTGAATGAATATTACTCTCTAATAATTTAGCATTTTGTAGGCTTTTTATATTAGTTTTCTATTGAGGCATGTTGAGCAAATCAGTCATCCTTAAGTCTTAACAGAAAAATATTAATTTTATGAAAATGCTTTTCAAACTCCCCCACTGCATTTGTTCTTAAACTGTGGTACTATTCTTGTTTCTCTTTAACACTAGTACCAAGATTATACTCATATGAGTGAGAGTAAAAACTGAATCAGTTACAGATGTAAAGTGAATCATGGCTTTACAAAAAAAAAGCAGAACTACCTATAAAGTTAGCTTTACTTGTCTTGTGTGGATTTTCAGAATCTTACCATGAGAATTCCAGGTCTATATGAGACAAGTGACAGTAACAAGCAAACAGAATACAGTGAACAGGGGGATGAGGGGGTATTCGTTCTGGCTCAGATTCTATCAGTCTCTACCCCTAAACTTTGTGCAAGTAATCTTTTTTTACATGAAACTGCAAACCTGTATATAATAACTATCACAGTTCTAATAGGCTACATATGCTGTTGCTTGAATCATCTGCTTTGGCTAGAACTTATTACATTCTTTATTGTCTTTGTACTTATAATTTCTTATTCTTAAGAAAAAAATTCTACAGTTCTTCTTCAAAAGATTTTTCAATACAACATAATCACTTCTGAGATAAACTTCAATGGTTTCTATTTTGCGGCTGCAAAAAATTAGCTTTCTCTAAATTAGAAAGAGAAATATTTTGGATCATTCTGAACTATTTGTAGAAATATAAACACACTCTCACAAAAATACAATCTTGCATGTTAGTAAGACTTTTGAATCTCTGTGTAGTTGTCAGCTGTGTAATGGAATTATTGATTGAGTGTAATTTCAACAGACCACACCATAATCTTCTCTATAGACAAGTTTTCTGGTGAACAATGCAATACAAAAAGGTTTAAGATGAATTATGCACTGTTTAGTACCTCTTTGTGCTCACTGTGCAGCAAAGTGAATTATACAGTAGGTGGCATTTGTCAATAACATTCTGTCAGAGAGAAGCACTAAGAATATGACAAATAGGTGTATTGAGTAATCACGGTTTAAATGTTGAAATCAGTGCTTCTAGTCCCCAAAGCATATGTTGAAACAACATAGGAACTTTCTGGACACAAGTGTGTATATTTAAGACAATGTAAGACAATCTAAGAGTTAAGCTGCTATTTTTTCAATAAAATAAACAGAAATTGATAATCTGAGAATCACAGGTGGTATTTGAGACCACATCTATTTATGTTAGTGGAAAAGTTGCATTGTCTGTCATATTCTCCCTCTGTAATTTCAGCAGTCATGCCAGAAACAGAGAAGACTATGGCAAAGCAATTAAGTAATACCTAAGATGTACTTTACATTAGCACAACTCTTTCCTGTAGACCATGCATAAAAACATGTAACACAGAGCCACTGAGAGTCGAATGAGGTGGCCTGGTAGGTGGCTTTAAGTGAACATCATTTGACCTCTCTGCAGAAAAGAAAGGCTATAATATAGAATATCAGAATTACTGGATGAAACTGGTAATTTAAATCAATAGAGTTAGAAATAAATGCATTAGAGGGACAAGTGTAAGCCAAATATACTGATAAAGAAAATAAACAGATAACAATATATGTAAAATGGTTTGATAATTTTAAGTATGTGTTTAACTGGAGTTTTAAAAAATATTTTAAAAATAGTTCTATTTTTTTGCATATCTAAACACACTTGATAGCACCCTACACTTCTTGTGTTTAAGATTTCAATTATTGGATAGCCTTTCCTGATGTCAATGGCATTCATTTTATCCTTTTAAAAATTTAATTCAGATGACCTTTCTTTCAAACCAAAGTGAGTGAAGAGGAAAACAAACATAGATGTGTGGAATACTTGTGAGAAGCTGCAATATGGTTTTACCACAAATCTAAATCTCTCTTCTATAATTGACCATTGTTGTGTATGTATCCTCTCCTCAAGTTTCTTGCCCTCAGGGATTGCCTATATTTCTTACAAGCAACTAAAATGCTCAAAAAAAAAAAAAAGATACTGTCTCATCTTTTTAGAAAAATATATGTTTCATAACTTGTACCCAAATAAAATTGTTTTTCTAAAATGTGTGAGATAGGCAAATAATATTCTCCCTCAAAAGAATATTTTACATGTGTATTTTATTTACATATACATAGTACATATGTATATATATGTATATATACACACACACTTTCTTTTTGCAAGGATATTATGTTGAGATAATAACATGCCACTAAAAACAGGAAATATACAAAATTCAAAATGTTGAAAAGTAAGTTTTATGGGTTTAAATTAATAAAAAATATGTGGTTCAAGCATGCGTTTAACATATATTAGGTGTTGACCTAGAGTGTTTCAAGTAAAATAAGCTCAAATTAAGCTGCGTTTTGTAAGACTTCAAAGCAATTGTTTGAAAAGATAATAGTGCAGCCAATTGAAGGTTTATAGTAGTTGATAAAAAAGCAGCTTGCCATTTTTTGTTTGTTTAATTGAGTGAATCAACTCATTGTTTACATCATATTGATAAAACAATGAATCATATTGATGTAATTAATCACATTGATGTCAACCATGAAACAACAAATTATCTATTCACAGTGATGCTCAGAACAAAGTGATCATCAACTTACTGGATCAATTTCATGTCAAATGAATATCACAAGACTCCTGAGTATATTAGATGGCTTATGCCATACTTAATTATTCCAATTACATAGAAAATGTTAAAATAGAAATAGTGATGGGGAAAAGATGATGCAACCAACTATTATGTTAAAATATAAAAGCAATTATATACGTTATTTTATCTTACATATATAATTACTTTTAAAAACTAGAAGCAGTAACAGAAAGTTGTAATACAGATTTTCTTAATGTCCACAAACATAAACAGGATACGATGGGATTTATCTAAGTAGAAACTTTCATATGACACTGAATTTATTATTTATGACTGTGACAACTTGCATATCTCATTCTAGATCTTTCAGTCTTGTTTTCTTTATCTGGATAGAGACAAAATATCATAGAGCAAGCCATTTGCTTGCCAGGCTATTTTGATAATCCAGTGAGTTAAAGCGTGCCAAATGATTTTATTAAATTAAATCAGAGTATAAATATGGTAATGATTATTGAGTATGTATGGTTATGTTGATACAGCCTTACTTAAAAAAAAAATGAGTGCTGAATATTCCGAAAGATTTGTTAAAACTGCAGAGAATGACTATGATAGAATGAAAAAAGCTTGGCAACGTATGCCACAAAATTGTCGTGTGTTTTAAACAATATTTAAACAATGTGTAACAATGACAGTGGCACAGACTATTAGGTAAATTAGTCTAATACAGGAATGAGGTTACTACATAATAGGATTATGTGAAAATCAAGTGTACAGGAGGCCAGAAAGTCCAAGCATTCATAAACAATACTTATTTATCTATCATCCCTCCATGTTTAGAAAGGCAAAAACTGAAAAGTTATATTTGTTAAAAAAAAAAAAACCCTGCCTTTTAGAATGTAGTCGTATATTTAAATTTATTGTTATAAATGTGTAGCTATTTTTAGTTTTTCTTGTATTTTTTTGTAAATTTTATTTTACTTTTTAATGGCTTCTTTTTTCAGGTAACTGCCAGTTTTATTTCATCCCTTCACAAATAAAAGGCACATTTTAAAATATCAAAGCATAGTATCTTTTTGCTTTTATTATTTATTAATCATCATCATTAGAAAATATAACCGAATCCTTAGACGTTTCATTTCATGCAGAGTGCATCTATTCATTTGAATTGTGAGTAATGTTCTACAATCCTGACTGTCATTTAAAATCCTATACAAAAGCAAGAGAGGTGGGATAAAAGAAGACTATTTCAAGAAAACCGGAGGAACCTGGAGAATAGCATATTTCTCAAGGCTACATCATTGAAAGCCACAGCCACTATCCTCACTGGATTTACAAACTATACTTGGAGGTAAACACATAATTTTATCCTTCATTTGAATAAAATATTTTAAGATGTTGTAAAGTTAGAGGTTTCATTCACATATATAATAACATTTTGATATCCCAGTCAAAATATAAAAATTATATGTATCTTTGTAACAGGAACAGGAGATCCTATCATAGAATAGACAATGGAATTTAAATCTCAGAAACACTAAACATTTTAGGAGAGTAATTTGGCACTGAGTACCAACAGTCTTTCAAAACTACCTTTCAGGAATTTATACTAAAGAAATTATCAGGCAAACATACAAAGATATATGTAGCAGGATGGTCTTTGAAGCTTTATATGCAAGCAAAAATTTTAGAAACAACAAAAACGTCTAACAACACGAGACTAGCTATATAAATTTTTACACCTATAAGTGGAATGCAGCTGTGCAACACTAAAAGCGTGTGTGTGTGCTGTAGTTATGGGCCAGTATAGAGTATAGAGAGAGGAAGATGGGAATAAATATTCATTATATTTTTCAAGTAAAATAAGCACATTAAAAGTACATTTTCTAATCAACTTTGATTTTATAATTTAGAATTTTAATGCTTTGAGTTTACTGGATGCATCATGCTTTTTTTAAAGATGGTTCCTAATTATTTTACTAAATTTTATTACACACATTTATCATATTACACTAAATTTGTTAATTATTTGAAAATGTAATGTTTACAAAATCAGCCATAAGTCTGTCATTCAGAGATAACTAGCTTTAATATTTTGGTATTTAATCTTGCAGGTATTTACTAGTTGTATGAAAATACAGAGAAAATGTCTGATTTCTTTACATTTTGCAGTTGATGCACTATCTAAAAAGTCACTGTGTTTTCAAATACCAACATAATTCAATGTGAATATCAGACTTTAAATACAAACAGGAGTACAAATGTCAGGATCCTTGCACTTTAAAAGCAGGTGGTGTTTATTGCTTCATGCTTTTTAAACATCTTTTCTATCTTTACTAACAACAAGGTGGGTGGTACTGCAAGCTGCTATATATTTAACACTACTCTTTAACCTTAGAGAGCTTATAATATGTATTTTTTGATGACTAATTCCTAAGGTGAATCACTCCCAACTGCATAGAAACATTTAGTCTTATTTTGAAGGGAGAAAAAAAAAAAGCTTCTAGTTTAATCAAGATTATATTGTTGGCAGGGAACTAAAGCCAAAAACAGATTTTTGTTTTATTTTCAAAAGAAGGCATTGGCAGGATGACAATTTAACAAGTATGCAGCTGTAAGTGTAGTGACACCACCTTTGAAGCATGGCTTTGTAGTACAGTTGACTTAACTAGTTTGATTCAAACCACTTAGATTAGGTAAGCAGCCACATGTTCTACGCAGAGGATGAAAAAATATTATTTATATTATCATATATAGGTATAGATTAATAATAGCTGTTTTATTATTATTAATAAAAACTATGTAGTTAGCTAATTTTGACATTCCCCTTTCAACAAGATTTCTCAACCTTAGCACTATTAGCATTTTGGACCAGATACTTTGTTCTTGAAAGTAGGGGATTATTCTGTGCAATGTAAAATATTTAATAGAAACTTATTTTTGGCATCTACCTGCATCATCCCAGTTGTTACAATCACCAGGTGTTGCCAAATGTCCTTCTAGGGGGCAAAATCACCCCCAGCAGAAAACCATTGCCTTAGATTATACCACATAATTTTCTTTTTACAGTATCATAGGGCTAGGTAATAGGAAGGAACAGGAACTTTTTCTGTATTTAAGGAAGAGGTGGCATCTCCATATTCTTTAGAAAAATAATGCTGTAGTTCTGCCTGTCTAGCCAAAAATGTATTTGCTAGGTCACAATGAAAAAGGTTCCATGAGGATGTTTGGTCTAAAGCAGCAGTAACCAACCTTTTTGGCACCAGGAACCAGTTTTACGTAAGACAATTTATTCACAGACCTGGCGGCAGTGGGAGACGGTTTCTGGATGATTCAAGCACATTACATTTACTGTGTACTTTACTTCTTTATTATTACATTGTAACATATAATGAAATAATTCTAAAACTCACCATAATGTAGTATCGGCGGAAGTCTTGAGCTTGTTTTCCTTCAACAAAACGGTCCCGTCTGGGAGACGGTAACAAATCAGCAGGCGTTAGAGTCGCATAAAGATTACGTAACCTAGACGCCTCGCATGCGCAGTTCACAACATGGTTTGCGCTCCTTTAAGACTCTAATGCCACGGCTGATCTGATAGGAAGAGAAGCTCAGGTGGTAAGGTGAGCAATGGGGAGCAGCTGTAAATACTGATGAAGCTTCACTCGCGTGCCTGCCCCTCACCTCTTGCTGTGCCACCTGGTACAGGTCCGTGGCCTGCGGGTTGAGGACCCCTGGTCTAAAAGCACAGACACAAATATTTATTTGTCTGCCTTTTTGCTCTGTAGATTAGACATGGAGTAGTTTTTGTTTCCGGATTTGATCTGGCATGATCTGGATATATAGTATTGAAAGCAATCCAACAGTCACATTGGCAGGAGTTTTTTGTTTTGTTTTGTTTGTTTGTTTTTTTAATGAACATAGAAATTGACACTTCTGGTCTCAAAGCTTGAAACATATTTGTTTTATCTGAGTTGCTACCTCAGGAAACAAACTTCAGACCTCTCAAAACAGTATCAAAGAACTGATACTCACCAGGTCGAGGCATGCAGACAATGAGATGCCAGACCCCAGACTCCTTCATTATTCATGGTTGCTTCCTTGCCCCGACCCCCTCCAGTTTCCGTTTTCTTAGGCACTGTTAAATGTCTTCCCTGCTGGCCAGGTGCGGTAGCTCATGCCTATAATCCCAGCACTTAGGGAGGCCGAGATTAGCCGATCACCTGAGGTTGGGAGTTCAAGACCAACCTGACCAACAAAGATAAATCCCATTTCTACTAAAACTACAAAATTAGCTGGGTGTAGTGATACGTGCCTGTAATCCCAGCTACTCAGGAGGCTGAGGCAGGAGAATCCCTTCAACTCAGAGGGCAGAGGTTGCGGTGAGCTGAGATCACACCACTGCACTCCAGCCTGGGCAACAAGAGCAAAACTCTGTCTCAAACAAACAAACAAACAAACAAAATTTATTCCCTGCTATATAAACTCCTAGTTTTAGTGGTCAGGGAGATGGATTTGAGACTGAGTTCCCAGCTCCTGGGCTGTGCTGCAACACCTTATTAAAACCTTCCTTGGTCTCAGTCATTGAGAAAAGCAGGACCTAGACCAAACCTGTGATGTTTTGGTAACAGTGTCCTTAGAGTTCATAAATAATGTAGTGCCAAAGTAACATGATTACTGATAACAAAATTTTACTAACTGTTCATGTAAAATTCAAGTGATTCATTAGCTTCTTTATATAATGCTTGTCCTTGATTTTTCATTTTCATTTAATCTCTTTTGTCTACAAATTCTCAAAATATCAACTTCAGTTTTATCTGCTTGTCACATCTTATATGCTTTTGACATCTTCATAAAAATCACCTCTAAGCTAGCTGTTAGAAATAAATTAAAAATACATTTATTAAAAATAAAAGATTCAACAATCTACCCCCCAACCCCCAGTACATCAAATAAGTACTGTTGATCTATTTGGTTGTTTGTGGTAAAGATGATTCCCATTACTCATTTATTTGATACATATTTTCTTTTTTGTTTGTTTTGTTTTGTGATAAGAGTCTTGCTCTGTCGCCCAGGCTGGAGTGAAGTGGCTCCATCTTGGCTCACTGCAACCTCCATCTCCCAGGTTCAAGTGATTTCCAAGCCTCAGCCTCCCCAGTGTCTATAATTACAGGCACACACCACCATGCTCAGCTAATTTTTGTACTTTTTTTAAAGTAGAGATGGAGTTTCACTATGTTGACCAGGCTGGTCTTGAATTCCTGACCTCAAGTGATCCACCCGCCTCAACCTCCCAAAGTGCTAGGATTACAGGCATGAGCCACCATGCCCAGCCAACAAATATTTTCATGGATGCCTCTTATTTGTCAAATATGGTCATTAGCACTAGGGATATAGTACTGAACCTTTTCTGCACTCAATTATCTACAATAAGAAGAGAAAAAATCATATTACAGTAATAATAGGTATATATAACAACAAGATATTTTATGAGGCCACTTCAGAGGGACAGTTCATCCAGAACTGGGAGTTTCTTGAAAGAATGGAATCCTCCTTTCCTTATAATTCTGTATTCAAATTTGAATTCTTAAAAATATAAGAACTGCTAAACAAATTTACTTCCCAGAAGCCGGACTTTCCTCATATAATTACATAAAAGAAAACTCACAATTCATTTATTCTCAGGAAAATTTTACTGACAGGTTAAACCTCATTCTTCCTGTTGTTTGTTTGTTTTGGAGACTTTTAATATGAGTATAATTCCCAACAGATATTACAAAAAATATATATTTTTTTCCCAGAAATACATGTGCACTGGAATTGTCAGTCTTGTGTTATCATTAGCCTCTTTTGTGACATCCATTAAGATTCTTTTTTATAAAAACTATTTGCTAGGACATTTTAATAAGTAATTGACTATTCAGCAGGGTTGCTAGCTTGTGTTTTTCCAACGGTGGTGACTGGTCAAAGAACAGCAATCCCTCCACTAGAAGTTGTTTGAATTATAGATGATAAGTATGAGAAAAATATATTTGGAGCAAACATGAACAGTAAATAAGGAACTCTTTAGACCAGGAAACAGTGTTTTCAATTTTTGCTACTGGATATCGCCTAACTTCTAATTAAAGTGGCTAAAAATTGTAGTACTTAAAATTGATCAAAGAAAACTTAGTATATGCATTGAGTGTCTCAAATCTGCCTCAGCAGTGCAATATGAATTATTTTCTTAGAATATTTTATAGTGTTTTATAGGGAAAGAATAAAGCTAAAATTTAAATTCATGTCTTTTTATCGCTGTTTACTCTCTTATAAATTCATATGATCGTATTTTATTTGTGTGGTTGGTTAGTTTTTCTGTTTTTAATTTTTTTTTTTTGCACTGATGCTAAATATTGCTGAGGATGAGTTAAAGTTGTACTCTAACACCAGGGTAGCAAGAATACTTTGTCATAGAGAGGTATAGCAAATTGTCATTTTCTAGTGCTACATACATTAGTATACCAAGAATCTATACAAATTAAAATAATATTCTGAGATAAACTATTGGAGAAAAACATCAAAAGAACCTTCATACCAATCTGTAAATTATGTCATCTGTTACACACACACACACACACACCAGACACAGACACACACACCTGAACAGTGAGGATATATGAATGTATTACAATATAAACATATTTGTAAAATCTTTGAATAAGGTTTTTTCTTAGAATCTGGACCTTAGGGTTTACTTTGGGGAATTGGAAACTGACTCTTAAAAGAAGTTGATCCTTCTAGGTATTTCAAAATAGAATGGTTTGTGTTGACTAGTTACTCTTAGCTACCTAGAAAGCCTTAACTTCTAAAAGCTGAAAGTCACACTTTATAATTCTTTTTCCAGAAAAATACTATCCTTATTATCTATCTGATAAGACTTGCTATCTGATTTGATGTTTTGATGATATAAAGTTATAGGGGGAAAAACATCATTTTTACTTATTTAGAGTCCCTTACTAGTTTGGCCTTCATGTGATAATTCATCACTTGGTGATAATTGAAAACAAAGAAACATTCTTATAAAAGGGAGAATAAATTTGAGAGAAAACATACAGAAACTACCATTGCATGTAAACACACAGTACTTTAAAAAATAAACTCATTGGCTTTAAATAGACTTACTCTCTGCTAGATATTATGTTTCTATTTATAAAGAGAATTATCAAACAATCCACAGAACATCCTGAAGGTGTCTGAAAAATCATGGAAAGTGAGTGAGATGCTAAAAAGTTGAAAGTGATCAGGCATGAAGGTGTATTTCTGAATTGATTGCCACAGATGTTTTATAACAAAAAGTAATAATTTGTTTAGTAGTGCTGTTTTATGATATCGTTGAGCCAAAGCTAAAAGAAAACCCAGTGAACATACTGTTCGTAGATATGAGCAACATTTTGAGTGCCACATGCTATCCTTTTAAAAATGAAGATAATGGGCCAGGTGTGGTGGCTCATGCCTGTAATCTCAGCACTTTGGGAGAACAGGCTCATGGATCATTTGAGGAGGAATTCGAGACTATCCTGGCCAACATGGTGAAACCCTGTGTCTACCAAAAATACAAAAATTAGCCGACGTAGTGGCGTGTGCTTGTAATCCTAGCTACTCAGGAGGCTGAGGCAGGAGAATCTCTTGAACCCAGAAAGTGGAGGTTGCAGTGAGCTGAGATTGCACCAGTGCACTCCAGCCTGTGTGCCAGAGCAAGACTCCATCTCAAAAAAAAAAAAAAAAAAAAGAAGATAATGAAGTTATAGGGTAAGTTTGTAAATGATAGTGATGAATGTTGCACCATACATTATCGTCAAGTTACAGGGCTTGATTAGTATCGTGTCACAGTCATGTTTGAATGTATCTTAAGAGTTTCATTTATAGCTTGGATAATAATAATATACAAAATATAATTATAAAATATACAAGTAACAATGTTATGAAGGAAAGAAAATAAAAATAGATTAAGGAGGTTAAGGATATGAATCAAATAAAGGTCTCAATAGCCTTGTAAATATACTTGTAAAGGAAAAACAGTGTTTTAGTTGTGTACATAAAAATCATTTGTACCAATTCAACATCACTGTGGTAATAGTTTTAAAATCATATGCACCAATTCTTTGACACTCCCCTATTTAAGTGGTAAAGCTTAATTCCCCTCCTCATGAGTGTCAGCTAGACCTAACAACTTGGATCTAATCACTACAAGATGGCAGCAGTGATGGCAAGCCACTTCTGTTATTAAGCTTTTAAAAACAGGAACTTCAGTCTTGGGTGCTGGTTTTTTCTTGCATCATTTACTCTGGAAGAAGCCAGCTACCATGTCAGCCCTATAGGAAGCCCCACATGACAAAGAACTAAAGCCCCTTGGACATCAACCAGCAAAAAGTTGATGCCTGTGGGCCACCTGCAACCTAGTGAGAGACTCTGAAGACAAAACCTCCCAGAGAAGCCACCACTAGATTCCTGACCTTCGGAAATTGTATTGTATAAGAAGTATTTTTCTCATTACATAAAAACGTTTTTATAACAAATGTTTTTAGCTGCTTAGTTTTAGGAGTGCCTAACTAATATAGCCGTCACGTCGCTTAGCAGCAAAATGTGTGTAAAAATTATAAAATGGAGTTATGGATACCTTAATATATCTTTACACTGCTTTAATAGATATTACATAGAATGATAATCGAAACTTACTCTAGGTTGAGTCTTGAGTGACACACAGATAAAGGAAAAGGGTGATGTGGATTAAGTGCAAAGAAGTGTTACTAGAAAGAGTTTGGCAAGTTTAGCCTTGTGAGGAAAATGTGGTAGGCACAGCAGAACAATGAACATTGTTGATTGTTTTACATACTTGAAATATCAATATATGAAAAAGCAATAATATATTTATTGGTTAATATGGAATATATGACTTGATTTTTGCTCCAAATAAGGATTTTTATTCCAGCTTCCAGAGAATGGGCTGCATAAGCAGTAATTTTTCTGTCATTAGAGATACTCAATTATATGCTGAGTCTGTGTTATTGAGAAATTTGCAGGCAACAATTTTTAAAGCCACTTTCAGAGCTGAAATTCTATGAAATAATTATATGCTCATGGATTATTTTACCTTGGCTATATGGTGGTAATATTTAAGGAGGGTAAAAAAATACAGATGCCAAAGTTGTCCTCAGACCAACTGAATCAGAATATTTGGTGACAGGGCCTGGTCATCTGTTCTCTTTTAGGCTCTCCTTTTGACTCTGATGTGCAGAGTCAAATTGAATATTGATGTATTCATTTTGTAGATTTTTACTTATAGAAGTAATATTTTGTACATGTCATCTCAGAAATGACAAACTTTCACTATGAAATGTTACTATATATTTAGAAAACAAAAGCTTATAGAAAAAGTACTTAATTTAACTGTAAATGCTTAGTGTATTTTTGTAGTCATCAAATTTATTAAAAATGGCTATCTATATGAAGCAATAATTTTCAATAGTTTGTGTGTGGTTAGCTAGTGTGAAAATAAATTTAGGAACCAAGTCAGGGTAACAATAGTAATTAGAAATTACAGTAAATATTTACTGAACAGTTACTGTGTGATCAACACTATACCACGGATTAGCAAATGATTACTTATCTGAGTTGTATGATAGTCATGAATTAGATAATATTATAATACTTAGGATTGTTATATTTAATTCATATTAACTAATGATATATATTCACATATTAAATTAGTTACATTTATTTTGTTTATATTCATTATATTAATTCATTTAATTAAATTAAATTTATATATGCACACATATGCACACAAAGAAAACTGTACAGTATTAAAAATGCAATTTTTGAAGGAACTACTTGGACCTAGGCATTCCAGGCCTGAGAATGCTCACTCTTGACTGTTATATTAAGTTATTCATAAGGAACATAGCAATATCACTTAGCGTAAGGGTTTCCTATCTTTTTTTCATCACATCTGCCAAAGACAAATCTTCATTTGTCTGATAACTTCCTCTGAAATTTTACTTTCTGAAAAAGAAGGACCATTGCTTCCTGAGAGAATATATAGTCAATTTGAGGATTAAAAAAGGATGGTAAGTAACATAAGAAAGAAAAAAAAAAAAGAGGACAGGAGTCCATGTCTGGATGGTAATGACTCCAGGGTCACCTTATGGTGTAAACATAATTTAGGAGAAAGGGAAGAGATGTTACAAAATATTTAAGGTTATAAATGGGGCCTCTTTTATGGAAAGGGTTCAAATCTGCTGTGCATTAGAATGATTTTATATTCCTCTCTCTTTCTCTTGACTATAAGCTTATTGGCAATGTCTTTTTTATCTTTGTTTCTGCTAAACACTCAGAGAATGTATATAAGTTTTGTGACGGCTCAGATTGTCACTATGTTTAGAACAATGTAATGACCACTGTATCTCTGATTTATTATAAGGCTTTGAGGCTATCACCTACACATTATGGGCAATAATAGTAAAGAAAATCATATGCAATTAAGCTAGAAGAAATACAGAATGAAATATTTTCTTTTAGCATATCATTATCATATTAATGCTATTTTCAATAGCAGTTAAGTCCCCAGTTCCAAAGTGTGAAAATTCAATTTTTAATGCATTGCACTTGAGTATAAAACTAATTTTTAGTTTTGCCCTTTTCTTACATGAATTAAAAAAAGAAAAAACCTCTAAACCCAATTTTAAAAATTAAGATTGAGGTCATTTTTAAAAAGTAGTTCATTATTCATTAACTTGTGAACACAGCACTGTTATTGTTACATGATTATGGTACACTTATATAGCATTTTTTCTTAGTAGACTAAATTAATATGTATTTTACAAGTATTTATTAGCTATTCTGAGAATTGAATGAGTCACTTTAAGTTGCAAAGAATAAACTGAAGCCATTATTGCTATTGTTTCATTGGATGGTAGTGCTATTATTACTATCATGAATAATAATGATTCATAGAGCACTGCACATGTTTCCATCTCAGAATGAGAGCTTATAACCATGTGTGATCATCAAGATATAGTCTAAGCCTCTTTGTAAATAGCTTTAGAAATAGCTGTGTCTGAAAGATTAATTGTGGTTTATGTGATTGGCAGAACTTTTGAAATACAAGCCGCATTACTTGTAGGGCATTTTTGACAGGCTGCCACGACCTGAATATACTGAATCTTATGGTCAATTCTAATTCTACTTAGGTTATATAGATATGGATGTAAAGGGATGTTAGGTCACTGTGGCTGGCATGAAGCATAAAAACCAGAGTCTTCAAGGAGTTATTCTCAATTGAAAGTGACATACAATAATAAGAAAACAATTCTAGACAAAATGACTATAAGCAGCAAGAGAAACAGAAAAATGAGGAAAAAAAAGAAAAAATGATATTTAATAGTAATTTTGGGGGGGGGTGGAGAGGCTTATTCTTGTATGTGTGTGTGGAGGAGGGAAGGTTGGAAAAGAGTTTCCTAGAATTACTGAAAAGTTAAGATGTGAATCTATTTTTGATAGATATTTCAGCAATCACAACTCAAGTGCTTAATGGAAATCATTAATATTTTGCTAGTTCATTGCAGTCATTAATACTATAAATTTAAAAAGAAAAGCAATTAAGGTATATGATATACAATTTGCAAGATATTCAGAATTAGGTCAGATTAGATTAGATGGAATTAGACAAGTCCTACAGAACTTGTGCAGGCATACATCTGGATATAAATCGTCTTTATGAATCCCTAGGTTTATGTAAGCATGTCTATAATTTCAGTTTTAAAATGTAAATTTCCTTTTTACATTTACTTTGACATCTGACAAAGAATGTCTATGTTCTGTCCTGATTTGAGAGGCACTGTCCAGAAAATATTATTTACAAAACTAGAGTTCTGGGATTTCTGGGACATATTATGATTTTTGAAGATTAGACACAATTATTCAAAGCCCAAAGATTTTTAAAATTTTATTTTAATTGAAGTCTAGGATTTGGGGGCCGTCTAGCTAACAGGTACAGAGTTCCTACAGGATCAGACTCAAGTTAATGTCACGTTGTTAGCACTCTACTCCTTCTAAAGTATGTCAATATAAACTTCTAGACCAGAAGCATATGCCTAGACCTAAAACATTTTGTCCTGAGAAACTGTCATTCTTAGTCTTATTGCTCAAATTCCCTCAGCAATTGTGAGGTTCCAACTTGCATGTCAATTGTGTTTTTTGGATGACTCGTTGGGATTACTAACAAGGGATTTTTTGTGTTTGTTTGTTTGTTTGTTTTTGAGATGGAGTCTAGCCCTGTCACCTCAGCTGGAGTGCAATGACAGGATCTTGGCTCACTGCAACCTCCTCCTTCCAGGTACACCGATTCTCCTGCCTCAGCCTCCCAAGTAGCTGGGATTACAGGCATGCGCCTCCAAGACCAGCAAATTTTTTATATCTTTTTAGTAGAGACCACGTTGCCAGGGCTGGTCTGGAACCCCTGAACTCATGATCCTCCCACCTTGGCCTCCCAAAGTGCTGGGATTACAGGTGTGAGCCACCGCACCCTGCCCTAAGAAGGGAGATTTAAGGATGGGTCTTGATGATAGGCCTCACAAGTTTCTTAGTTTTGGAGACTAAACCATAGTCTAATTATAACTCCGTCCTGCTTTTTTTTTTTGAGATGGAGTCTTGCTCTGTAGCCCAGACAGGAGTGCAGTGGCCTGGTCTCGGCTCACTGCAACCTCTGCCTCCTGGGTCCCGGGTCAAGCAGTTCTGCTACCTCAGCCTCCCAAGTAGCTGGGATTTCAGGCACAGGTCACCATGCTCAGCTGATTTTTGTACTTTTTAGTAGAGATGGGGTTTCACTATGTTGGCCACTCTGGTCTTGAACTCCTGACCTCATGATCGGCCCACCTTGGCCTCCGAAAGGGCTAGGATTACAGGCGTGAGCCACTGCTCCCGGCCCTTTTAAGATAATAACAAAATTTCAGCAGCCCTGTTACTTCTAAATACTGATTGATTATAAACCAGTGATCATGGCTTAAATTATACACATCAATATAACAGGTAAAAAAAAAATTCATGTCATTGTAATACCCTCATTCAATTTTTCTAACATGTCAGGAAGGCACATTTTATTTGTCTATTTATTTATGTATTTTTTCTGGTCCCTTTTCGGTATGCATTTTACCTCACCTTTCATCTGAACACAACTCCTTTCTGTCATATGGTCCTCTTCAGCCTGTTTAGTGAGCATCTTTTAGTCTAAAGATATGGAAGCACACTTCAATCTAGACTAAGATATGCCACTGTTCACAGATTCCAAAAAAGAGCCAGTCTCCCAAGGGTTTATACCAGAAATTATGCATTCCTTAGGAACCAGGCAGCAACCTCTTTCCTTTACTCAGCTCTGCTCATATCTATAGACTCAATTCAATTCTTTCTTTTCCTCTCCCTCTCTTCTCTCCCATCTCTCCTCTCTCTTTCTCAACTTTCAACTGCCTAAACTGTTTTTAGTAGTCTACTATGTACATGATCAAGATGGGCCAGATTTAAATTTTCTAAGTTTTAAAAATTCTATTCTGGCCTCTGATAAATGAACTAGCTGCCCCTTATTCCTACTTCAAATTTCTCAGGGAGATAATCTGTCTCAGCTTGTATCAGGTATGTCCCTTGACCAAATCAACAGCAGTTAGGAGAAAATGCCTTGAAATAAAATCACATCTGCAAAGGTAGCACACAGGTTAATGGGAGTTCAGTTCTTGGGAGAAACCCTAATGTCTTTGCGTCTGTAACTCTCTCCTTTTTGTATCGCCATTGGGTCCATTTCTTGGTCTAAAAACTAGTTTAGTTATTTTTATACTACATCATAATTCTAATATTATATTTTAAAATATATAAAATTTATAATTAGTTTATATAAAAAAACAGTAACTGCCTATAATCTCTTAGTTCAGGATATGCATTTCCAACAGAGTTCCTTGTCTGCTTCTCTCAATTTTTATATTTGTTCATTCTGGTGTTACAACTTCCATAATTAGCATTTTACAGTATTACTATTTTATCTTATGAGATTTTATTAGGAGAAATTCTTACAGAATATATCTTTTATGCTAGTCTATGCTATCTAGAGAAACAGAACCAATGGAAGAAAGAAAGAGAGGATCTTTTAAGGGTCTGGCTCACATGATTGTGAAGACTGGCAAGTCCAAATCTGTAGAATGGGCTTGTAGGTTGGAGACCAGGGTGGATTAACACTGCAGCTTGAATGCAAAGGCAGTGTGCTGATGGAATTCCTTCTTGCTCAGAGGAAGTCAGTCTTCTTTTGCTTAAGGCTTTCAACTGATTTAATGAGGGGCATACATTTTATGGAAGAAAATCTGCTTTCCTCAAAGTCTACTGATTTAAATATTAATCTCATTTAAAAATACTTTCACAGAAATATCCACAATACTGTTTAACTGAGTATCTGCTTTGTCCTAATTAGGCAGAAACAGGAAATTAACCATTATACTTCTGTTAAAGGTATTTTGATAATTATATTTATTATAATTACTGAAAGTTGAATAATATTGAGATGATGGCAGAAACAAAAAAATATAAAAAGATAGTTGCTTACAGTGTTACTTAAAATTAATTTCAATCAGAATTTTTGCATGTCAACAAACTAAAACCTGAATATTGTCTTGAAATAATAATTACAGAGGTTAAAGAGCAAGTTTCAAGCCACAAGCATGAGATAAATATGGTAAAAGGAGGTAAAATAGGAAAAATACTAACTCTTCAATTGATACTTTCCTCAATTGTAAAAATAATGAAGTTAGATTATACGGTCTCAAATTCTTTCCTTTCTCCTCAAGTCTTTGTTTAAATCTATTTTCAATCTTGCCTACTCTGACTAATCTATTTAAAATTTAACTCATCCTTCCCATTCTCTGGCATTCTTCATCCCTCCTCCATGCTCTGCTTTTTCTTTTCTCCCTAGTACTTCCAATCTCTTTACATACCCTATAATTTACTTATCTTTAGCTTATTGTTTATTATTCATATTCCCTCCACTATAATGCAAATGCAGAGAGGGCAGATATATTTACACATTTTCATTGCTGATGTATCTTCAGTATCTAAAGCAGTGTCTGGTACATAGAAGATGCTCAATACATATTTGTTGAATAAATGAATGCACACATTCTCCAAACAACAGTCAATCAGAACATGTCACTTTCCAGTTTTCTAATTGCAAAATAAAATTCTTTTTTTCTTAGACTTACAAAGCCATACATGAATTACTTCTACTTTCTTCAAGCATTTCATCTCCTTGACCTAAACTGACTTTCTTGTTGCTTTTTAAATACGCCAAAATTTGCTTTTACTTCAGGGTCTTTGTACCACTGCTTGATATATCTTCAATTTATTTTTATCAATATGGTTTGATTATTCAGATCTAGCTAGAAATATTACCCTTTTAATGAAATATTTAAACTGGCTCACCAATCTGAAAGGGCTACACTTTTATTTGTTATGATATCACCCTGTTTTACTTATTTATATAGTGTTTATAGTTTAACTCACTTTCTTTTTAGTTTGTATTTGTTATCTTTTCTAGCTATATTCAATGTATCATGAGGAAATATTGCTAAATAAGAAAGTGACACAAAATTAAATCAAATAAAAATTATGGAAGTCATCTGAATGTTGAATAATAGGTGAAATTTGGAAAGTACAATAAATAATGATAATAAATTGAATAAGTTTATTTGGAGAAACTATGTCCCTAAAAGGGTCATATTGTTGACTTTATTAAGAAAACTAAAAAGAAAATAGAATAAAGATATTGCAGAAAATGAAAGATTTAAAAAATTGTATACAACTCTAATCAACAGTAGACAAATCTGACAGGTAGCCAGCTAGGAAAATAAATAAGATGGCAAAACAAAGTAAAAAGAAAAAAAGGAAGCTGACCTTATAATGGTAAATAAATTTTTTTTTGAGACGGAATCTCCCTCTGTTGCCCAGGCTGGAATATAGTGGCGTAATCTCAGCTCACTGCCACTGTCACATTCAATTTTTTTTTTTGAGATGGAGTTTCATTCTGTTACCCAGGCTGGAGTGCAGTGGCACGATCTCAGCTCACTGCAACCTCCGCCTCCCGAATTCAAGCTTCAGCCTCCCAAGTAGCTGGGATTACAGGTGCCTGCCACTACTCCCAGCTAGTGTCAAATTTAAGAGAGATGCCTGATATGATCTGGGCAGTACAATGTCTTGTTTAGATTGCCTATTAATTCATGTGTAGGAGGAAAGAGCCAGCTAGGGACTCAACATTGACTTTGATATCCATCTTCATTCACTCATTCATAAATATTTATTACAAGGCTTTAACATGTGCTGAACAAAACATAAAGAATTTAGCACTCTTATGATGAAGTATACATTTTAATGGGGTAGAAAGACAATGAACATCATAAGTAAAAATGGTAGATTCCTTAGTGATGGGTATTAAAGGGAAAATAATACAAAATGCAAAGAATGCAAAATGCAGAGTACAAAAGAATACAAAATGCAGAGTAAATCTGAACGTTTAAATAGATGATCAGGGAAAGCCTCATGAAAAGGGAGACTTTTGGGTAAAGACTTGAAGGAAATGAAGAAACTAGCTATGTAAATATGTGCAGGAAGAGAATCATAGGCAGAGGCAAAAACAGTTACATATTTTTTGTGGGTTGATCTTGCCTGGCACGTATAAGGAACAGAAATGAGACAAATGTGGCTGAAGTACATTGAATGAGGAGGAATGTAAAAGATGAGGTCATTCAGAAAATGAGTAGCAAGATCAAGTATATCTTTATAGGTTATGATAATTTGAACAATTATTTCTAATTCCTTACTGCTGCTGCTTTCCACATCCTTTGCCAGTATGGTCATATGAGCTGGTCAATACAATGTGAGCAGAAATGACATATATCTTCAAGTTTACGGTTTAAGATGCATCACATGATTCTGTTCTCATTCTTGTGCTTCTGCCATCATCATAAAAAGAACATGGTTTATGTAGATCACTTGTCACAGAAAGAGGAGAGACATATCAAGCAGATTTGAACAAATCTGGGCCCTGAAGCCAAGTCTGATGAAGTCCAGCCAAAATCAATAGAGAAATTCGACTCACAATCACCCCCTCCCCAACCACCGCACACAGTCAAAGCACAGATAAACAAGTAAAAACAATAAATATTTATTTTAAGCCACCAACGTCATTGTAAGGATTGTGGCTTTTTCTCTGGATGATATGGGAAGCCCCTGTAAGGTTTTGTGAAAAGATAAACTTATATTTTAAAATGTCTCTTCTTCCTACTGTATTGAAAATAGTATCCAAGTAAAAAGGCTGGGAGTCTGGTTGGAAGCTATTTTGCTAATTCATGTAAAAAGTAATGATGGCCTAGAAAAGTAGGGGAATGAGGGTTGCAAAGTATTAAAATTGGGCACATAGCATAAAATAGGATGTATTGATAAATGTGTTAATAAATGTGGGAAGAAAGCAATAGAGAAGACATTGATAGAATTAAAAAATACAGAGACAGCCAGGCACGGTGGCTCATGCCTGTAATCCTAGCACTTTGGGAGGCTGAGGCGGGCAGATCACAAGGTCTAGAGATCGAGACCATCCTGGCCAACATGGTGAAACCCCGTCTCTAATAAGAATACAAAAATTAGCTGGGTGTGGTAACGTGCGCCTGTAGTCCCAGCTACTCGGGAGGCTGAGGCAGGAGAATTGCTTGAACCCAGGAGGTGGAGGTTGCAGTGAGCCGAGATGCACTCCATCCTGGCACCTGGTGACACAGCAAGACTCTGTCTCAAAAAAAAAAAAATACAGAGAGATAGAGATAGCGAAATAGAGACAGGGATGCAAGAGAGAGAGAGAGAGAGTGCGGGAGGGTGGGAGAAGTTATGGACAGCACAAAGGGTTTGGACTTGAAAAACTAGAAATGTTCAGCTACCTTCTAGAGAAGTGGAGAAAATGGCAAGAAACCACTGTTTTGAAGAAATGGGGACAATATCTTTACTACTCTGTTAGTTGCGTTGAATTAGAGATGTTTTAGAAATGCAAATAGTTATGTCTAGTATGTAGATATTTATGTCTGGAGGAGAAAGAATTTCACGTTGGAGATGTGAGTCATGGACTTTCTCTTTGAGGATTTTTGCATGGGGCCAGGAAAGAAGACATATCAATAGTGAAAGAAATTTCTTTGTTTGACAGCTTCAGTTGCTATTTCACTTTCTTTTGCACTTTTTATCTGGCATAACCTAATATTGTTTGCTAAAGCTATAAAACCATGCTGCACTGTACTTTCATCCAAGAAAATCTCAGTTAGTTTCTCACAGTTAGTTGCTCAACCCTCCTTTAACATATCTCTTTATATGATTATGCTTGGTTCTCTCTAATATATGTCTCATACTTTCTTTTCTCTCCTGAAGCACCCATCCATATCTCCACTTTCATTTCTCTCAATCTATGATCTCATTTCAAGTAGAGAAGATGACTTTGAGTAAATAAGAAACTAGTAACTGCTTAGAGTATGGATGGCATCATGTGGTGTTAGGAGAAAGGACATAAAAACTCCCAAATTATTGCCATTGGGAATATAACACACAAAGAATGACAAATAAATGCCAATATATTGACAGACTTGTGTCTAATTTTCAATTACATAGAATATTGGTAAAGCTACTTGGAAGTACTTAGCTAAGGGCAGGAGTCTAAGACAGGCCATCCCTCCTCTCTAAAGACCCTGGCCAAACCTTCTGATATTCCTGTCTTCTTGCCCTACACTGACCCAGCTGGTAGAGAGGAAACAGAAAAGAAAAAGCTAAAAGAGCCTGTATGTGACAGGCTGAGAGACTATGTACTACTTGCTTCATGTGGGGCAACCAATACAAGAAATTGCGTATGGAAATTAATTTATTTTCAATGACCAGTAATACTGCCTGTTAGTAAATGTGACTGAATCAATAACTCAGGCCTTGATCAGGGAAATGAATCATCTTCCTTTAGGGAGATAAACAAATCAAAGGTTTTAGCAGCCTTTAGTAGTTGGATGGCCATTATCCCTCGCTTACAGTTTGTTCTTTCCTTAAATTCTTTTTCTATATCTTTATCCTTTTAACTAAATCCAGTGTCATTATTTGCATTTCAAATGTCAAGCTGTATGTGTCCTTGAATTATCTCTAGTAGTATCTACTATTTTCTTTGTGCTTACCTCTGGCATGCACCATTCATGTAATCATTAAAAAGAGCCTTTGTTTTAGTATTGCTATTTTACACATTTTACAGATGAGGAAATTCAGGCAGAGAGAAATAAGTAAGTTTCCTAAAGTGAAGCAGCTAGTGAATGACATAACTAGGGTCTGAACCCAGGCAAACTGAGACTTTATAGTTTTTAACAATATGGAAACAGCCTTATTTCTAGTTTCTTTAATTTTGTGCTATCTTTTTCTTTTTTCTTCCTAAACATTAGCTCAGATCACATTATTACCTGACATATTTCTCTTTGATTTTGCTACACTCTCAAGTTTTTACCCTTTAAGTATGAAAGTATTAGCTTATGACCTTATTCCTTGTTTTGGTGATGTCAACTTTCTCTTTTATCTGTAGCTTGTCACCACACCTAAACTTGTCACTTCTTTGAAATTTGACTTGTGTTCTCTGAAAGATACACAACACTTTCCCAAACATCAAATTGAGTAGGATTTTTTGATTCTTCATCTTTCTTGATCTTTTTAAAGTAATAAGTAAGAGAACATACCTCCTCACATAAAAAATGTCCAATTCTGGGCTGGGTGTGGTGGCTTATGCCTGTAATTCCAGCACTTTGGGAGGCTGAGGCGGGTGGATCAAGAAGTTAGGAGATCAAGACCATTCTGCCAAAATAGTGAAACCCTGTCTCTACTAAAAATACAAAAAAATTAGCTGGGCATGGTGTCATGCACCTATAGTTCCAGCTACTTGGGAGGCTGAGGCAGGAGGATCGCTTGAACCCGAGAGGCGGAGGTTGCAGTGACTAAGATCATGTTGCTGCACTCCAGCCTCAGACAGAGCGAGCCTCCATCTTAAAAAAAAAAAAAAAATTAATTGTGAATCATGAATCCATCATTTTCAAGCTAGGAGAAAAATGGCAATGTCTAATACTCTACTGTGTCTCTACCACTGACATTCCTCATAGTAATTGGTTTAGTAATATCACCCTTGTGTAGTTCTTATGATCATTTGATAAAGGCTAGTAAATATGAATATGAAGAATTATCCTTTTTCTTAACATTAAAAAAAATTTTCTGACATACACTTATAAAGTTCTTCACTGAAATATGTGTCACCTTTTCTGCTGCTTCTTATTTTGACACTGTACACATGAATCTTGGCAAAAGCCTTGTCATCGGACTGCTTTTTTTCTTTCTGTAAAAATTTTACTCTCTGTGATATTATTCATTTTCAAAGCACCAACTGTCACCTTTATGCAGAAGACTTCCAAATTCACTCTTGTCATAAGTCTTCTCTCTAAAGTGTCAAGTCCATATTCTCCATTGTCCCCTAAAATGTTTCACTTGCGTTTTCTGTCAGAACATAAAAATCACAGTATACACATAAAGAGAGGAAAAACCAAGAGGTTTTCTTCTAAATAAATTCTTTCACTTTAGATTTTATTTTTATTTTATTTTATTGAGATGGAGTCTTGCTCTGTCACCCAGGATTGGGTGCAGTGGCGCGATCCCTGCTCACTGCAACCTCTGCCACCTGAGTTCAAGTGATGCTCCTGCCTCAGCCTCCTGATTAGCTGGGATTACAGGTGCGTGCCACCACATCCAGCTAATTTTTGTATTTTTTTTTTTAGTAGAGACAGGGTTTCATTATGTTGGCCAGGCTGGTCTCAATCGCCTGACCTCAAGTGAACCACTCACCTTGACCTCCCAAAGTGCTGGAATTACAGGCATGAACCACCATGCCCAGTCAGATTTTATATTTTTAATGTTACTTTTCTGTCTGTCACTAAAGATTGATGCCATCATTCACCTGCCACCCCCATCAGCTACCTAATCATAAACATCTAATATTAAAACTGTAAAAAAAATTGAGTGTTTGTTAGCCCACTACTTATCACAGATGAGTAAACAAAGAACTAGATATGCAGCCAGATGCACAGAGTCAGAACAAGAACCAAGTTTCCCAGACACCACGGCACAGTTATTTATTGTATACAAACCTGAATCTGTTACTATTCTAAATAAAATTATTTATAACAGTTAGAATACATGTGTACTGTAGTATATATTTAAGCTGAATCCACTGTTTGTAAGACAGACTCACTTCTTTCATTTATGTCTGTGATGCTATTACCTGGAATACCTTCCTTTTCATTCACATATCTTGCCTTTCAAAATTTACTGGATTTTGAGTGTCATCAAGATTAATAGACAACTGTCCCTTTTGGATTTGAGCTCTTTGAGGTCCCAGTCTATTCATCTTTTCACCCACCAAAACATGGAGGTCAGTGCTTGACCCATGAGTATTTGCAAACAAACAATTTAAATATGCAGTGTCAACCTTACGCATCGGTTGATGTGGAAACTCAACTGATAATCCTGACTTTCTCTGGGAAAAAAGGTTTGAAGAAAAGAAGAAAACATAAACCAAAAGCAGAATATTGTGATTTACCTGAGGCAGGCAAGGTCAAATACACATCAGTATGGTACAACTATCAATAATATTACTTGAGCACCTGCTGGATACTAAGTGCTGTGAGCTATAGATGGCAACATAGAGAAGATATAGTTCTTACTCTTGCTAAGCTCCACAGTACGATATAAATAAAAGACACACACAACCAGATAGATCAACCAATACAAGGTTAAATGCTGAAATTATGTACATAATAAGAGAAGTTGAGGATTCCTTTGGCCACATATGGCTCCCCAGAACTATTTACTTTCCAAGGCAGGTGAGAGTTCTTATGGCTATACAATTTCTTAGCCTAGATATTACATTATATCCCTCTCATATGTTGTGATTTATTAATAACTAAAACCTATCCTTCAAGAAACTCTGACACCTGCATAAACAACTAGACTCTGCTTCATATTTATAGATGCAAGCTTGAAAGTTTAGGTGTAGCAGTATGAGAATTGGTTATTTTATCTTTTCAGTTAAGTTTAATTATATGTGTCCTTACCTTTCAAAATATTATTTATTGGCTTCTACAGGTACAATGGTCTTCCAGAAGTTAATACATCAAATTGCTATATATCCTCTTAACTATCCCTCTCTGATTTAGTTAGAGGCTGCCACATATTGTAATGCTGCTTCAGGATAACAGGATGCAGTTCTTTTCTATTAGTAACAAGAGCAATTACTCAAAAGGAAACACAGTGTCTTCGTTCTGCCTCTCTTCTGTTATCCAAATTAGAGTTCCACTTTTATGAGAAACTGCTGGTCTCAAAATTGCTAACTTGTTGTAGTTGCCCAGTGATTCACTTCATTTCTGAAGTTAAACCTGTTTGATTATGCATAATTGTTATTTAAGTACGTTAATGAATTTCAGTTATTTCAAGACTGTAAGAACTTGGTTCATATGTTTTGAAGGAGGAGCCAAGCTGTTTATATTCTCTGAACTCTATGAGTTTAAGATAATACTCACTCTGCCTCCAGCACTGGTTGTCAAATATTGTATTTTTAGACTTTTATTTTCACCAGGCATCCCTGTTCTTAGAACACTGCCACGGTGAAGATATTCAGCCTTTCATCGAGAACCTGAGCTAATACGTATTTTCCTGATCCCGAGTCGTTTTGTCCCTTTTGTATATGTACTTTTCTATTGTAGATTCACAAAATGTAACTGATTACTTTAGGAATGATTTCTTTCATGTCTCCCTCTGATACTGAATTCTTGAAGAATGTGACTATGCCTGTCCTATTACTTTGTACATTTGGATGAATGAATGGATTAATAAATGAATGAAGATTTTTGGTAGTTTTTCAGGACTGCCTTCTTGCTTTTCACTGCCATTGTCCAGCCAATTCCTTCTGCTTCTTCTAGGCAATATCTTAACTCTTATTACCCCATGCTTTTTCCAAGGTGTCAGTCACATTCAAGTATGTATGCTAGCATGGTCAGAACAGGAGTTAGATTTTTCCATACTTTTTTTTCTTTGCACAAACGAGAAAGTGTGTTATCACTCTTTAATAAAAAAATTAGAGAGAGCAAAGTTTTTCATTGAAATCTCATATATCACCTTTATCTACCCTCTTCACCTTTTTGTAAACTGAAAGTCTTTTTTTTTTTTTTTTTTTTTTTGAGACGGAATCTTGCTCTGTTGCCCAGGCTGGAGTGCAGTGGCACATCTTGACTCACTGCAAACTCCACCTCCCAGGTTCAGTGATTCTCCTGCCTCACCCTCCCCAATAGCTGGGACTGCAGGTGTGCGCCATCTCATCCAGCTAATTTTTGTATTTTTAGTAGAGACGGTGTTTCAAAATGTTGGCCAAGATGGTCTCAATATCTTGACCCCGTGATCCGCCCACCTTGGCCTCCCAAAATGCTGGGATTACAGGTGTGAGACACTGCACCTGATTAAATTGGAAGTCTTTTAACAAAGCTCTCTTTCTACCTTTATTTTCCCTCCATTCCCGCCTCTTTCCCATATACTTCCACTTGCTTTTTATTTTCATCTTTCTTTTTCTCTTCCTTTATTAATAACATTATGTAGAAATGTTTATTTACAGAAAGTAAGACCCTTTATTACACTTATAGATAAGTAAACCATGTGAATATAACCCAACTCTGATATTTATGTGCCTACTAAACTATAGTCTTCTCCATAATCCCTTTTGTTGGCTCAATTTATGTAATTGGGACACTGTTTGCTTTCAGAATAGATTTTAGGCTCTTTGTTAAGATTTTTGCCAGGAAGTAGGACTTCCTGCTTGTTTTCCAGTCACTGGTGTTAGTCATGCTGCAAAGTGGAACGATGAACAAGAATCATAGAAATGTTACCCAAATTATATTTAATATCAACTTCAAATTATTCCTGCAAAACTCTACCTGCAAATTGTTATGGCCTTGAATATCAGCACTCATCTGGGTTCAGTATATTCTTTAATATGGAGATTGGTGATACTTCTTGGGAGCATTCCTATTTCCAGCTTTCTACACTTTCTTTTGAGTTCTGTCATCTTCTCACTGGCCCTCCCACTTTATAATAACATGTAGTAATTACAGATATTTTAAGTCTTATTTATTTATTTTTACTTTTTGAGATGGAGTTCTGCTTTTGTCTCCCAGGCTGGAGCACAATGGCACTATCTCAGCTCACTGCAACCTGTTTCCTGTGTTCAAGCAATTCTCCTGCCCCAGCCTCCCAAGTAGTTGGAATTACAGGCATCTGTCACCATGCCTGGCTAATTTTTGTAGTTTTAGTAGAGATGGGGTTTCTCCATGTTGGCCAGGCTAGTCTCAAACTCCTGACCTGGTGATTCACCTGCCTCTGCCTCTCAAAGTGCTGGTATTACAGGTGTAAGCCACCGAGCCTGGCCCAGTCTTATGTTTGTTTAGTAAAATAGCTTACCTGCCTGAGAATAAATTTTGGATTAAAACAGGAATGCAAAAGAATAGTCAATGAATCTTTTCCTTTTCAGGAGCTGTATAGGGACAGGGTAAGGGAGCTAGCGGAGTCACATTCACAGCATGAAGTTAGAAAACTATTGTCCTCATTAAGATACAGTATATCCTGGTCAAGAGAAACACAGTCATTTAGTAGTTCAAGGTTCTTGTCATTTATTTTATTCAGCAATGATTAAAATTTATGTTCAATAGTGATGCTTCATGTTGCAGATATAACAAAATAAGAAAAATTAAAAAACAAAAAAATTTGATATTTTTAATTATTGTTTTTGCAAACTGCCTACGTGGATGCTTCATTATAATGGAGTAAAATAATATAGTAATGATTCTAATTTATTTTATTGTAATGATTAACATATCATTACATCATCAATTTATATCAAAATCATCAATAAAATGATTCTAATTTATTTTATCGTAAAGTTTATCGAACAGCAATGCTAAACACTCACTGCATGCTTAGGCTTCTCGTTTGCTCTGAACATATCGTGGCTGTATGCTCATGTGGAACAGTTCACTAGCCATCATGTAACCTTATTGTAAATGTTATTTCTGGCCAGTAGTGGGGGCTCACACATGTAATCCTAGAATTTTGAGAGGCCAAGGCGGGCAGATCACTTGAGGTCAGGAGTTCAAGACCAGCCTGGCCAACATGGTAAAACCCTGTCTCTACTAACAATACAAAAATTAGATGAGTGTGGTGGCGCATGTCTGTAGTCCCAGCTACCTGGGGAGGCTGAAGCAGGAGAATGGCTAGAACTGGGTAAGCAGAGGTTGGAGTTAGCTGAGATCCCACCTCTGCACTCCAGTCTGGGCAACAGAGTCTCAAAATATGTGTGTATATATATATATATATATATACAATTTCTGAAGTATATATTGAATTACATATGATTATAATATCTCCATATAATCTTTTCAAACAGTATCCTTATTTCACTCTTGTTCTCCTTACTTTATACAATTTAACTATTAAAATTATAATGACATAGTCAATATCTGGCCCCATATCAGGTTATCAATGCCAGTACCATGGTAAATAGATAACTGCATTATCATATTCTAAAAGTTGTGTTTAACTGACATGATGACGTTGAATAAAACAATATTTACCTTATTCATGAAAATGTAAGAAGAAAACAACAGATGTGGAGACTGGACAGCAGAAAAAATTTAGACTGGACCATTTCCTAACTGATCTTCTAAAATCATCTAAACTTATGATAAAAGTACTGGCACTATTCAGTTCTTTTAAATGTAATCATAATTGCTGCTTTCCTGAAGATTGCCATTTACGGCAGTTAACAGAATTTGCTGTCAAATAGGAAAAAAATTTATTACATTGTACCTAGAAATTGGAGTAAGACCCTCCTAAAAGAAGTAATACTTGCATGAATTTTTAAAAAGAAAATAGGATATATCGAGGATAAATAAAAGTTTCTAAGATTCTGTGAGATGGGAAGCACATACATAAATCTCAAAAGCCAAGGAGTACAGGTATTTGGCTCCAGCATTAGAATTAAAATGAGAAATGAGATTAGAGAGGGAGGCAGATGCTAAGTTATAAAAACATTTAGAAGCATAGTTTAAAAGATTGGGCTTTATCTTAAAGGTAATTGTAGTATTTCAGCTTAAAATTTAAAGAAGTATTTTAAGCAAAGGAAAGGCATGCTTACATTTCTATTTCAAGAAGGGTCATCTGTCAGGGAAATGGAAGATGGGCTAGACTGAGGAAGTAATCAGACAGCTATCACAGTGTTGTTAGTTCTAAGCTTCCATGGTGGCAATGGAAGTTGGAGAAACATCTAAGAGATGGAATGTGGGGAACTAGGTGAAAACAAAGTACTTTTCAAGGTTATTTTCCAGAAGATGAATTGAACAACCAGTTTTTTAGTTGCTCTTCACTGGGCAAGATACAACTGGGATAGGTGGTTTTGGAGAGAAAAAAGGGCATTGTGAGTTCAGCTCTAAAATTTCAGGTTTTCTAACTGGAATTCTGTAACTGTAAGCTAATTCTCTACTTAAACATTAATTATACAAATACCATATGTTTACAAAATGCTTCCTGCAGCTGCTTCTTAATGTTTGGGGAATACTGTGTTTCTCTACTGGTCTGAAGAAAAGCTCTTTTTAAATTTTTAGCAGAAAGAAAACAGCATCTAGGCAAAACAGCATCTAGGCAAACTGCTACCTGAGAGAGTCTCTGTTCCTGCTCACAAATGCTTGGTTACATTGTCATAGTCTATGTTTTTCTGTAGAAGAGCAGTTAGGAGGCACAAGCTCTGGATCCAGATTGACTTGGTTCATGATCCTAATTAGATCTGGAAGCTGTATTACCAATGTTTAGTCTTACATTTTCTTTACTTCAGTTTATTCATGTGTATTAGTCCATTCTCATGCTCCTAATGAAGACATTCCCAAGACTGAGTAGTTTATAAAGGAAAGAGGTTTAAGAGTCACAGTTTCATATGGCTGGAGAGGCCTCACAATTATGTTGAAAAGGAAATGAGGAGCAAACTCATGTCTTGCGTGGTGGCAGGCAAAAGTGAGTGTGTGTAGGAAACTCCCTTTATCAAACCATCAGATTTTATGAGGCTTATTCACTATCATGATAATAGCATGGGAAAAACCTGCCACCATGATTCAATTACCTCCCACTACGTCCCTCCCACTACATGTAGGAATTATGGGAGCTACAATTCAAGATGAGATTACAGTGAGGACACAGCCAAACCATGTCATTCTACCTCTGGCCCCTCCCAAATCTCACATCCTCACATTTCAAAACCAGTAATGCTTTTGCAACAGTCCCCCAAAGTCTTAACTCATTTCAGCATTAACTTAAAAGTTCACAGTCCATAGTTTCATCTGAGATAAGGCAAGTCCCTTCCACCTATAAGCCTATAAAATCAAAAGCAATTACTTTTGATTAATAACTTCCAAGATACAACTGGAGTATAGACATTAGGTAAATATACCCTTTTCACATGGGAGAATTTCACCAGAACAAAGGGGCTACCCCCATGCAAGTCTGAAATCCAGTAGGGCAGTCAAATTTTAAAGCTCCAAAATGATCTCCTTTGACTCCATGTCTCATATCCAGGTCATACTAATGCAAGTGGTGGGTTTCCATGGTCTTGGACAGCTGGAGAGATGTGGCTTTGCAGGGTACAGCCCCCTTCCTGTCTGTTTTCATGAGCTAGCATTGAGTGTGTGGCTTTTCCAGACACACACTGCACACTGGCAGAAGATCTACCATTCTAGGATCTGGTGGACTGTGGCCTCTTCCCACAGCTCCAATAGGGAGTGCCCTAGTGGGACTCTGTGTGGGGGCTCCCACCACACATTTCTATTCCACACTGCCCTAGCAGAGGTTTTCCATGAGGGTTCCGCACCCACAACAAACTTCTGCCCGAACATCCGGACATTTCCATACATCCTTTGAAATCCAGACACAGGATCTCAAACCTCAATTCTTGACTTCTGTGTAGATGCAACACCACATGGAAGCCGTCAAGACTTGCTACTTGCATTCTCTGAAGCTATGGCCTGAGTTGCACTTTGGCCCCCTTCAGCCATGGCTAGAGCCCAGCTTCCTAAGCTGCACATAGCAGGGGTGCCCTGAACCCAGCCCATGAAACCATTTTTCCCTCCTAGACCTCTGGGCCTGTGATAGGAGGGGCTGCTGTGAAGGTCTCTAACATGCCCTGGAGACATTGTTCCCACTGTCTTGGTGATTAACATTCTGCTTCTTCTTACTTATGCAAATTTCTGCTGTTGGCTTGAATTTCTCCCCAGAAAATGGGTTTTTCTTTTCTACTGCATCATCAGTCTGCAAAGTTTTCAAACTTTTATGCTCTGCTTCCTCTTGAATGCTTTGTTGCTTAGAAATTTATTCTGCCAGATACCCTAGGTCATCTCTCTTAAGTTCAAAGTTTCACAGATCTCTAGGGCAGGGGTTAAATGCCACCAGTCCATTTGCATAACAACAGCAAACTTTGCTCCAGTTCCCAACGTTTCTCAACTCCATTTGAGACCACCTCAACCTGTACTTTATTGTCCATATCACTATCAGCATTTGGTCAAAGGCATTCAACAATTCTCTAGGAAGTTACAAACTTTTCCACATCTTCTTGTCTTTGAGCCCTGTCCTATCTTCTTCTCAGCCCTCCTAACTGTTCCAACCTTTTCCTGTTATCCAATTCCAAAGTTGCTTTTACATTTTTGGATATCTTTACAGCAGTGCCCCACTACCTGGTACCAATTTACTGTATTAGTCTGTTCTCATGCTGCTAATAAAGACATTCCTGAGACTTGGTAATTTATAAAGGAAATAGGTTTAATTGACTCATAGTTCCATATGTCTGGGGAAGTCTCATAATCATGGCAGAAGGCGAATGAGGAGTAAATTCATGTCTTACATAGTGGCTGGCAAAAGAAAGAGTGTGCAGGGGAAATTCCCTTTATCAAACCATCAGATTTCATGAGACTTATTCACTATCATGAGAACTGCATGGGAAAAACCCATCCCATGATTCAATTACCTCCCACCAGGTCCCTCCCATTATGTGTAGGGATTATGGGAGCTACAATTCATGATGAGATTTGAATGGAGACACAGCCAAACCTATCACCATCCCAAAAAATAAATAAATACAAAAACTGCAATCCCAACACTTTGGGAGGCTGAGGTCGGTGGATCACCTGAAGGCCAGGAGTTCAAGACCAGCCTGCCCAACATGGCAAAACTCCAGCTCTACTGAAAATACAAAAATTAGTGGTGTGGTGGCAGGCAACTGTAATCCCAGCTGCTCAGGAGGTTGAGGCAGGAGAATAGGTTAAGATGTGGAGGTTGTAGTGAGCCAAGATAGTATGCCATTGCACTCTAGCCTGGGCAACAAGAGTGAAACTTCATCTCAAACTACACACACACATACATACATACATACATAAAGTAATAGTTCCCACCTTATAAAATTGAGTGATGCATAATGTGAGTTCTCAACAAAAGGTAGGTAGAAATGTCAATGTCTGTGATTAAATATTGCTACTTGCTCACTTCCTTGAATTTTGAAATTTAGCTCTTTAATCCCCAATACAGATGTTCACAGACACACTAGTAAATTAAGAACTTCTGATTACCTTGCTAAATTGTAAGAACGTGTTAAATCAATTGTTGAATTTTGAAATGGAAACTTTAGGCATGATTCTGTAGTAAAGATAAGAAGATTCAAAAAGTTAAATAAGGGTAAAGAAGAAATTAATCTCTTTTGCCTGTGGAGTTAGTTTTTAAACTTCTAGCAATTCTATTTGAGGTAAATGTAGAGAACAACTTCGTAGATGAAGATTTGTTTACAGATTTCATATATTGTCACTGATGCTGGAATTCTGATGTGTCTCTAAGTTAGTAGTTCTTGATTTTGCCAGCTAGATGGAAAGTGAGTCTAATTTCATTAGTATAAGATATGCCCTGGAATCTGATTCTGATTTAACTCCTTTCAGATGTGACCTGAGCATTGAGATTTTTTAAATGTCCTCAGAGATTCTAATGACAGCCACTTTTGAGAAGCACTACTCTATAGCAATCTACTATTTCATATTCTCATACTCTGAATTCCTGCTATAGAGTTTTACAGTCAGTTATAAAAACAGAGGATACAGGGTTTCATTCTTTTATTATGATTTATATTATATATTTTTCAAATAACATCAGCAAATATAAATCTTGTGTCATGAAATGTGTTAATTGTGTTTTATTCAAATTGGTACAAAGAATTAGAAAACAATAGTAGACATCTAAGGTATTCTAATCCTGCTATTTTTAATTGAAATCAAATTTCTAAATATTTGAAGTTTCAAGACTAAATAACAGTGGCACTTTCATTATATGTTATATATGAATGTTACATTTATATATTATACATTGTTTCCAAGTCACACTAAAATCTTTAAGAATTTTCTTTTCTCTAGCAACTATCTTTGCTCTCTGGGTTTCTAGATATTCTAAAAGTATAGCTTTAGTACATGCATTAGTCTTTAGATTGTGAGTGCTAGAATGGATAAGCACTGCATAAAAGTGTTTACCTCTAGTGTATATGAAAAATGTATTAAACAGTAAAGAAAAAACTGCAGTATAATACATAGGAAAATATTATATGGCATATTATCAAAGCATTTTGTAATATCATTGTTTGTAAATATGTGCATTTATTTGCTTGCAGGTTGGCTGTCATTTAACACATTTTTACTGAAATTTGCTGTAGATACTGGCCAGGCACCGTGGCTCTTGCCCGTAATCCCAGCACTTTGGGAAGCTGAGGAGGGCAGATCACTGGAGGTCAGGAGTTGGAGACCAGCTCGGCCAATATGGTAAAACCCATCTCTGATAAAAATACAAAAATTAGCCAGGTGTGGCTGCAGGCATTACTAATCCCAGCTACTTGGGAGGCTGAGGCAGGAGAATCACTTGAACCTGGAAGGCATAGGTTGCAGTGAGCTGAGATTGCGCCGTTGCTCTCCAGCCTGGGTGACAAGAGAGTTACTCCATCTCAGAAAAGAAAAACAAAATCTGCTTTCAACTCTGAGGGATACATTATGTAGAAAAAAGTTATGCTTCTTGTTTATTTATATGTAGGAAGTATTTTATGTGACCCAAAGAACATTGTTGTTATTTTTACTTATATTTTATACATTTGTATATGACACGATAGTCCAAAATAGTTTGAAGTATCTGCTGTGGGCAGATTAATGGGCCTCCAAAGATAGCTACATCCAAATTCCCAGAACCAGTGAATAGGCTATGTTGCAAGGCAAAAAGGAATTAAAGCTGCAGATAGAATTAAATTTGCTAAGCAGCTGATCTTCAGATAGGGCAATCATCCTGGGTTGCCTGGTGGGATGAATATAATCATGGGGCCCTTTATAAAGTAAAAGGGGAGGGGCAGAAAAGCCAGAGTCACAGTGAGAAAGACTGGACTAATCATTACTGTCTTTGAAAATGGAAAGGGGCTAGTTACAAAGGAATGAGGGCAGCTTTTGGAAACTAGAAAAAAGCAAGAAGATGGATTCTTCCATAGAAGCTTCAGAAAAAAATATACACTGCTGACAGTGAGACCCATTTCAGATTTCTGTTCTCCAGAATGATAAGGTCTTAAGTTTGTATTGTCTTAGGACAGCAAGTCTGTTCTAAGTAACAGCAGCAATAGGAAATTAATTCAGTAGCTTAGAGTAATTTAGGGGGTATAGCAAGATAAAATTAATTGGAAATATGTAGCAAGCATGACATAGTAGGAAATAAAAGTAAAATAATAATATAGTGTTAGGAATAATGTTGCAACAATCATGGTAAGCTAAAAATTCTTAAAAAAAAAAAAAAGAAAAAACAGGGAAGGGAAAATGTTCAGCTACAAAATTAAAATGCCTATTAGGCAAAACACAAAAGGATAATTTGGGCCACAGATACATGTTATAAAATTGTCATAGTCAAGTGTTTCTCCACAATGTGTTTGTCAGAATGCCAGTTCCATTAGATGCTTTGTACAACATGGGTTCTCTGATCCATGCTCTATTCTATCTAACCCTGCTTGACGCACTGTTGAAATGAAACTTTTTCAGTGAATTTCTCCCAGTGTTTCTAAATGTTATTAGACATTTATTAGCAATATTTGTTATCTCATAGAAGTAGTATTGTACTGTGAATATATTTGAGGAAACGCATTTGAGATCACTGGAGCTATGGTTGCTCAGAAGAAAGGATTATTTTCAGGTGTCATCATGGAAGTCTTTGCAGCATAAACATGAGATGTGCTGAGGCCTGATGAGATGAAGGGAAGGAATGGAGCATAGAGAACAGCAGTTTAGAAAGGGAATCAATGTGAGTAGAAATATTCAAATGGAAAAGTGCAACGTGTGCTACAGGGATAGTAAGTAGACTTGATTAGGGGAACCAAGAGAGATATAGAGGTAGATGACATGGGAAGATAGTAGGCACCCGCACCACTTCCTAAGGAGTCTGGAAATTATTCTGTTAATACAGGAGTTGAGAGACTGATGCTGCTTGAGCAGGGTAGTAAATTGTCCAAATCTTTGCCTTCAGAAGGCTAGCCTGGCACTTTTTTGCAAGATGAGGATTCAGATTGAGAAAATCCAGAGATGAGGTGACCCTCTGAGCAGCTTTTCACAGTATGGACTAATAAGACTCTTCACTAGAGTAGGAGAAGAAATAGGTGGCAAAATTGAGAGATATTTTAAAGGAATAAAAATAACTATTTTAAATTAATTAGATAAAAACCAACTATTCAGGGGGAAAGATTTGGCACAGTAACTAAACTGTATGTTCTCTGATTCTCTATTACCTAGAGTAGAGATAGCATTTATCTCTCTTTATAGAGATTGTATTTATATGACATCTCTGTTCAAGACCACAAAATGATACACAATTTTTCATTATTTCTTCCAATCAGTATATTCATTCATTAATTTATTCATGTAACAAGTACCTCTTGAACTTACTGTGGCCCACATACTATGATAAGCCTGGGAATATAATAAGGAACATAAATATTAACTGCATGCTGTATATATTACATTATTTATTTTCATTAGGAAAGGAACTCGTCAGTTGTTCAGTCTTGTGATATATTTCAATCTAAAAGAAAAATAACTTTGTGAGGAGCAGGGCAATGTTTGCAATATCCATAACTCTACAGTTTTCTCTCCTTCATTTTTCCCTTTAATCACCTTATTTCTTAAGGTACTAAGACATGAACGTTTGCTGTTTGCCATGGATGTGTACATTATGACGGTCCATTGTGTGTGCTTGTGCATGTGGATGTGTGCACGTAAACTGCACATATGAGTGTTGCTTGTATGTGTTGCATTTGTATTGCTTCTGTGATGCTGTGTGTTGTTGCTGTGAGTGTTGCGTGTGTGAGAGTGTGTGAGACTGTGAGTGTACAACCTGAAGATGGAAGTCTGTGTTGTTTCTCCTGTGTGCTTGTTATGACTCCAAGACTGCTCATGCTATGGTTCAGTGAAGCAGGCCCTTTTTCTTGTTTGCAAATTGCTAGTTGTCATATGGTTTCTCCTCCCATTCAAGCATTGCTTCCCCTAAATAAATGCATAGTAATGGAAAGAAGAATGTTTAACGTTTAATAAATCATCTTTATAGCAGAAATTTTATGGTCTTTGTGCTTCCCATTTCTGACAAATAGATGAATATGATTAACATTTCCAGCTGAACCAGCATGTAGGGTAACGATGGTTTAGATTGCTACCTTCTGAAAGTTTCTTATAGAAAATTCATTGAGAAACGCTAGAACACCCGTTTCCCACAATACTTGCAGTTCATTTATAAAACATGCAACTTCAAATGTCACTTAAGAGAATCTCATGTCATCATTATAATATTTTATATTGTCTGAATAATAATTTTTAAATATAGTTTGTCACCCCAACATCAACACATAGGTTTCTATCAGGAAATTTCCACAGGTTAGAAATGAGGAATATTTATTAAGTATTCACTAAAAAAGAAAAGCAGTCAAAATGCTATAATTAATCATACAACTAACTGCATTTAAATTTCAAGTTTTTAATTACAAAATATAAAGAGGTTTCTTTGTTGCTGTCTGGGTAAGTCATGGGTAGTGTGGATGTACGTCTATGTATGTGTATGTACATATGTGTAAGTGTTCTCTTCACCTTTAGCAAGGATGCACCCATGCTACTTGATCAAACTGAATGTGTGTGCTTTTATTATGGTACGCTTGATTTTTAGATGATAAAAATTAAAAGAGCTGTTTCTTTGTTTTATAATTAGGTCGAGGACTGCATTTGTTCATCCCATGTTAAAATGGAGGAGATTTGTGGGAATTTATTTTCAGTATTTTCCTTAAAAGTGCTGTATGGGCAGTTCCTTTACAGTTGTGCTATGTTAATATTCAATAATGTGGTCCTATTTAACGGCCTGAATAAGAATGGAAACAAAAAAATAATAAATTATCACTTAAGAAACAATATCAGTGATATGGAGGTAAAAATATAAGAATTTCTTAGTGTGTTTCACAGCTATCAAATATATTATTTTAAAATGCATATATATATGGCATACATGTCAAACAAATATATGTATATATAATGGAGCAAAAATGCTTACATATGATTATATGATTTGAAAACACTTGATAAAAGTTAAAGAAATTTCCTTACTGCAGAATTCTCCTTGCTTGCAATATTCTAATTGAGTTGTAGATCTAGAGAAGTATATAGAATATATTGTCTCCAACTTGTTTTAATGGTGTATTTTTTTCAAGTATCTATGTTTAAATGTGGTTCTCAACCTGAACAAAACTGAAAATTCATAATAATTAAATAAAACAACTTTTTTCTTTTGATGCATTGGAATGGATTTCATAGATTATAAAACTTGAAAGGAAGACACCTAAAGAACCATGTAATCAAATATCCTCGTTTAACTGGTGAGGTCACTGAAAACCAGATACAGTAAGAATTGCCCCAAATCACATAGTAACTGCAGAACCAAGACTGCAAGTAATTTTATAACTTGAGTTATCAAGTTCTATATTTAATACAGTCATGCTTTGGTATTAAAATTTCACTGTAGTTTGTTTACTGATCATGTGTCTTAATTTTCTCCCTCTACCTTAACCAAAAGTTCCACTGCAGGAGAGGGGTCTTTCATTTTCTTTATGTTCCCATTTGGATAGAGTTATTCCCAGAATAAGTGCTCAACAAAACCTTGCACATTGATTGTTCCGTGCACATCAAAAGTCAAGCAAACAGAAGTCGAGCAACAGCTTTCAGGGTATTCAGTTGCAGCAACAGCATCAAGGCCCCATATGAAAAAGACTTGCAAGATGGTTCAGCCCCAACCTGGACCTGCTTTTGTCAGAGGTGGCTTTACGGGATACCAGATGTCACGTGTTCTACTCTGCTCTTGTTCAGTTACAACTTCATTCCTAAGAGAAGGATTCCCTTTGCCAATATTTGAAATCTGTTTTTAACCATTAATCTGCCAAAGCACACTCAGATGTTGACTCAGGGATTTCTGATAGGTAGATGTGGCTCTGCATTCTTCTAGTCACACACACACGCAAACATAATTGAGAGAGGAGTGACTGAATGCAAAGCTGTTATCCGTTGTTATATCCTCTATTGATCAGTTGGACATAGACTGCAGGTGAAAATGCTGTATAATTTAATTGAGGAGGACAGACCTTGCATTCTAATTATTTACCTTTGCATTTTGTGCAAATTTTAATTTTCTCACTTAAATTTGTGTAATTATTTATTTGTCTTTGCATTTTGTGCAAATCTGAATTATCTCACTTATATTTGCCATTGTCTTTGACAACTTCATTTATCATTTAAAATTTAGATTCTAGTAAGTGGAAGTTGAAGATACATCATAGGTAGCTTATTTTTATTTTATTCACAGTTTTGTTGTGTAGACATTTATGGCTTTTGTTCGTTCTGAATTATTATTTTGGTAGCTGAAAGTCCCTAGGCTTCAACAGCCCATGGGTACAAAAAAGGTCAATTTAATAAGATATCATTCTCTCATAAGCCCCTACCTATGAAAAAACAGCATCTCAGATTCACATTTAGATTATTTTCCTGCTTGAAATGTCTGTGTGCATCCCAGGGTATGACTTATTTGCTTTCCATCCTAGTTGCTTCTTATGCTCTCCACTCCTGCACTCTTGCTACGATCTCTAGATTCTCACTTTTTCTCATTTCAGGAAGGGCCTTCCAAATAAACATTGTTTGCTATGCCTGAGCTGTGTTACCACACAAGTACCATCCTATCTAGAGCTCTCCTCCAGCTTTCATGTAAGCTGTAGTTCTGCCTAACACTGTCACTCAAGGCCCAGGTAGGATGGAAGCTGATGCTACCTCTGCCATTAGTACCGTTAATAGAAAAACTTCAGTTGAAGTAAATTTAAAGGAGTTTAATTGAGAACAATGAACAATTCAGAGCAATGAACAGCCCTGAGAATCACAGCAGATTCAGAGACTCCAGGGTTGTTTTGTGGTCAGACCAAATTTATAGACAAAAAATTAAAGTGAGGTACAGAAATCGGAAGTGAAGTACAGAAACAGCTGGACTGGTTACAGCTTGGCATTTGGCTGATTTGAACAGTCTGAAGATTGGTTGAACTATGGCTGCTGGGGTTAGCCAAGGCTCAGGCATTGCTACAGGTGCCTACTCCTAGTTAGGTTTTCAAGCTTGTCTACCTATTAAGTTAGGTTGTAGTTCATCCACAAGGACTCAAATACAGACTTACAGAGTCCTTCTCAGGCATATTTAGTTTGCTTTAACAGTACTCAAAAAAGGCCATTGTTTGTTGCATGCTACTTCTGCATCTTCACAAGTATGGAAACGGTTGTATCTTCTGCTCTACCATGATGTTATGACAAAGACTCATTCCTTAGCCAAACATTAAGCCCCTCTGAGCCTTCTTTTCCACTGGATGTCATCCTTGGGCTTCCATGCCCATCCTTGCAGTGTCTAGTTTTAGCAACAGTCCTGCTAAGCCAGTGGAAAGAGAATCCTCCCACCCTCAATAGCTGATCAAATTCCTTATCCCCTAGAACCTCCTAGGTGATATCTGATTAGCCTGGCCTGCCTTGGACAAGAATCCTATTAGGTCAGTTTAACATGATGTCTTGGACTTGATGTCTTCCACAATACTTTTTTGTCCTGTGACCCTTCACTTGGCTTTAGCTATAAGTTCCCACTTTTACTTTTTGTTTTCGGACTTGAACTCATTCTGTCTCCCCTATTGTGATATCATTGACACCTATCACAATAATTCTGAATAGTCTTTCTTATCATTTTAACAAATGTCAGAATGGTTTTATCTTCAACAGATACACTCGCTAGAGGCTTATTTTGGTGGTAGAGTGATATCTTTTTAAACTGAGACCTTTCTTAAACAACACATCCCAGCTGAAGTCTATAGTCTAGAAAGGATACAGAAAGTGACTCACAAAGCTCACTGATTCTTAGAGCAATACTTGTTTTCCTGACATGAGTCATTTACTAACTTTATTAATAGCTTCATTAATAGCTATTGAAATATATTTATCAATACATATGTCCATTATTGGCACTAAGCATTTATAAATTTCCAGAAGTAATTTCTTTCCATCTTAGGTGAATCTCTAAAATTCTTAGAGAGGTTAATGAGATATTATCTGCAGTGCTGAACCAAACTTTCTACTCAGTGAATGTATACATACACAAATACACAAACATCTGACTTTAGTAAAACTAAAGGATTATTGTACACACATACACATATTTAAATATACATGTAAATATATTCATATGTAACTTATATATGTTTGTCTTTGTCATGTAATCTTTCTACAGAATTAATGTTATATACAGTATGTGGTATTCTCTTGGTTTACTGCATTCACTTTCATTTCAGGAAGGGCCTTCCAAATAAACATTATTCAAAGCAAGAAAGCATTTAAAATTACATTAAGGCAGAATTGGGTATTTTGGTAGTCATAATAGAGCTAGAAAGCAACATGAAGTGAACAAAGGGCTGCACAGCAGGAAATTTATGCTTGTGAAGAGGCAATTCACACCTGTTAACTACTGTGAACAGAATGAAACACAACACCAAGCTTTCCATCTAAATACAATGCTAGTTTTTAAAAAAATTATTAACATTTAAATTTTTTCCAAAAATAGTTACTGAATTAAATGATTCAGTCTATAGAATAATATAAAATAATGCCTAAACAAGGATAATGTTACAAGAAGAAATGCAAAAACATAGAATAGTAAACAAAATATATATATATTATTATATTCCATAAGGATATTAGGAGAAAAAGGGAAAAATAATGACTAAACTAGTTTAGAAAACAAAAATGTGCAGAGCCAGTAGTCTATTGGTTATAGGGCATCATAGAGAAATACAGGGAATATTCTCTTGTCTTCTTTTAATGAAATTTGTTTATATTGAGTTAATGGTTAGCTTATACATACTCAGTTCTCAAGATCCAGAGAGATACATAGCTAAAAATAAGACTCTCCATACATATTTAACAAGTTAAAAAAAAATCATAGAACTCAATGAAGAAAATGTTTCTCCTAATGATACTTCATCTCAATATTAAACAAAAACCCATTACCAATGAATGAATTGAGAAACTGAAAACACGGAAACACATTCTGAGCATTATTCATCTCATGTGCCTTTTTCATTTGGCTACTTTCATTTAGCTGGTTTGTTTGAAGTATTGCTGAGTTCAGATCCTTGTATGAATGTTTAAAACTGAGAACAGTCATTATTCACAGAGACCAAAAACTTCTAAAAAATTAAAGTAGAATGAGTGCCGAAACGTAAGAAGTAAGACTAAGAGCTCTGAAACATACTTATCCAGGTGTATAGGTTTGTTTTTTTCTTTAACAGTATATATTTAGCATCATTTTCCCTGTTATTATTTGTGAAACAAATTGTTCAATATAGTGATTTTGCAAGAAGGGCCCTTTGCTGAAGAGGTTTCACCATAAGAAGAGAAATGGCTATCACAAGGGAATAAGAGAAGATGAGTGTAGTGAGAAGTTGTCTCTTCTTCTCCCAGGCCTATTGAATCTACAAGTATGATTAATTCCTCTTCTCCTTTTTCAAAACTACCCATAGTCTAGAAGAACCAAATTTATATGTCATTGTTTTCTAGCTGATCTCTCTATTTGTAGGGAAGCATATTTGGGTATTTTGTTGTTCTTTTTTTTTCTGTTTTAAAACTATTTAATATTTTTATTTATTTTTTAAAAATTTTATTTTCAGTTCCAGGATACATGTACAGATGTGCACGTTTCTTACATAGGTATACATGTGCCATGGTGGTTTGCTGCACCTATCAACCCATCATCTAGGTTTTAAGTACTGCATGTATTAGGTATTTGTCCTAATACTCTCCCTCCCCTTGCTCCCCAAGCCCTGACAGGCCTCGGTGTGTGTTTTTCTCCTCCCTGTGTCCATGTGTTCAACTCCCACTTATGAGTGAGAACATGCGACGTTTGGTTTTTTGTTCCTGTGTTAGTTTGCTGAGGATGATGGCTTCCACTTTCATCCATGTTACTGCAAAGGAAATGATCTTATTTTTTTATGGCTGCATAGTATTCCATGGTGTATGTGTACCATATTTTCTTTATCCAGTCTTCCATTGATGGGCATTTGAGTTGGTTCCATGTCTTTGTTATTTATTTGTGTGGCCAAGAAACACATTTAGAAAAGTTCAACATCACTGATCATTAGAGAAATGCAAATCAAAACCTCAATGAGATACGATCTCATGCCAGTCAGAATGGCAATTATCAAAAAGTCAAGAAACAATAGATGCTGGTGAGGCTGTGGAGAAATAGGAATGCTTTTATAGTATTGGTGGGAATATAAATTAGTTCAACCATTGTAGAAGACAGAAGTATCTAGAACCAGAAATATCATTTGATTCAGCCATCCCATTACTGGGTATATACCCAAAGGAATATAAATCATTATGCTATAAAGGCACATGCATATGTCGATTGCAGCACTATTTACTATTTAGCTCTTCTTAAAAGATCACTTTCATCATTTTATAAACTTACCCTGCTTTCATATATCCAAGAAAATCTGAACCCTCAACCAAACCTGCAAAGCTGATATCAGCAGACACTACTATCCTCCTATCTTTTATTATCTACACAATTATCTTCTTGGTAGTCCCCCTACTGTCATTCTCCTGACCATTTTGTTCACTTCTATTCGTATCCTCACATTCCCCAACCTGCACTTTAACTTTAGATATTTCTACCCTAAAACATTTCTTCTTCCAAAGGAAAAATATTTCATTTTCTTATATGAATGTCTTCTATTCCTGTGAACTCCAAATGTGAAAATGTTTAATAATTCTAGATAATGTTTAATACTGTTACCAAAGTAAAGAAATAAAAAGGCATTGTGAGACCTAGCATGGTGGCTTACTTCTGTAATACCATTGCTTTGGGAGGCCGAGGCAGAAGGATCACTTGAGGCCAGAAATTGAGAACAAGCCTTGACAATATAGCCACATCCTGTCTTAAAAAAAAATTAGCTGGGCATGGTGGTTGTGCCTCTATTCCTAGCTACTCAGAAGACTAAAGAAGGAGGGTCACTTGAACCCAGGAGTTTGCAATTACAGTGATCTATGATCATGCCACTGAACTCCAGCCTGAATGACAGAGTGAGATCCTGTCTAAAAAAATAAAACATATAAAATTAAAAAAATTAAAAAGGCACTGTGAATATATAGCTCATGATTTCCTAATCTTATGTCTTCAAATAGACATGATTATTTTATTCTAAAGCTTTACAGTCTTGTGGCTTTTTGAACCTCTATGTAGAATTTCTTTACTTGTATTCTAACCTCTATGCGTATAAATGCTCAGAAAATGTAATAAAGATATACAGTAATCAGGCATCCTGAGGGAATGTGTTCTCTTTCCAGGTCCACAAAGAGGGGGGTGGTTTTAAGGGCAAGAACTTCCCAGTGCCATGCCCCCCTCCCATCTCTCTGCATCCAGGAGATTTAACTGTTTATGTTTAAGTTTCACAGGTGGAGAAGAAACAAAAAGTCAATCACTTCAGCGGAAGTTCTAAGGAACTCCTTTCATTGGCCCAGGGTCTTAGAGAAAGTGGGGGTTCCTCACAGGTTAAAAGTCTCCTTCTTCCACACCCCTTTGGACCCCATGTTTGGGTCCCCTTCCACGAACACTCCCTTCGTGGACTTTCTGTCTCCTGGATTTCCAGCTCTCTGGAATCCCCTCCCACATAGTGAGAGTTCTCTTTTCCCTCCTGGATTTCCCCGCTGGGGTCAGCTTCCACCCAGTGTGGAAGCTGCTTTCTCTCTCCTAAACTTGATTTCTCTCTCTCAATTCCCTACCACCCAGTGTGGAAGCTGCTTTCCTCTCTTGTATTCCATCTTTCTGGATTCTCTCACACAATGTGAGAGTGGCTTTCCTTCTCTGGTATTCCCCCTCTGGGAACCCTTCTCACACAGTTTGAGAATGGCTTTTCTTTCTCTTCCTCAGTGTGAAAGTTAGCTGTTTCTCCCTCCTTCTCCTTTTTCCCTCTCTGCTTTAAATAAATCACTTTCTACAACACTTCTTAAGTCTGGCATTTACTGCACACTGCGCCATGGTCTCATCTCTCATTCTTGAGAGGGCGATAGACCAAGAACCTGGAGAAACGTCCTCTCAGGGGAACCGAGGGCACCCCTGAACCCCAGAAGCCCGATATAACAATCCCAGTTTGCTTCAGAGTTGTTTCTAGAATAGGAGACTTTTAGCACTAAAACTGGAAAGACCCATGCAAACTAGAACAAGTTGGCCACCACACAAAGAGTCGTCAAGTATAAAATAGTAAAAGTAATATATCGCTAATAGTAGTTTACACGAAATGAACATATATTTAGTATGAGGTATTCTGTGAAAATAGAGCCTTTATGGCAGAAAACAATTTCTCTCCCATATTCCAATAGTCCTAAAATACAAATCTTCAATTTTCAAGGTTTGGTTATTTAATTAATGCTAGTAACATTGGCATAACTGTTAATGTGGACTGATGGAGAAGACTTAGTAGAATTCTGACAAACCATGGGTTAGTCACAACGTTGGAGGCAAAATATAACTAAAAATGACACATTAAAAGATAAGTTATTAATGTCTAATTAGTAATAGTTTTATAATGCTACTGATAGCATAGTGGTAAAGACTGAGTGCTCTTTTTAGGCTGCCTATATTTAAATTGGCTACTACTCAAAACTTTAGTTTCATTTTCTTTTACATTTCAGTGCTAACATTAATTATATCATTGCATTCTTCCTAGTTTCAAATTATAATGCTTATACATACATAGAAAAGTACCTGGCATATAAAACACAGTTCTAAATGATTTTCATTGCTGCTGATGATGAAAATGTTGGTAATGATGGTGCTGGTGGTGCTCAAAAAAAAATGTTACCTGACTGATTTTGACGATTATTTTAATAAGGAATTGAGAATGCGCTTATGTCAGTAGATTAAGTAGGAAGAATTTGCAATAAAGATTAGAGACCAAACAGTGTCTATTTGGATACAATAAAAGAGAGTATATAAAGATCATCAAATAATAGTCTGACTATGGCCAATCTGGTTAAATTTGGTAAACTTATATGTACATATGTGTATTTGACACCTTTCATAATTTGAAGTGAAATAACTGAAAAGTAGTAGAAAGTATATACCTAGAAAGACAAGTAGAATAAGAAGACAGATAACAGTGAATAAAAGATTTCAACAGAATTATGAAAGGTGATTAGTGATGATAAAAGAAGTAAATGATGAGTGATATGGTTTGGCTGTGTCCCCACCCAAATCTTATCTTGAATTCCCACAGGTCACAGGAAGGACCCGGTAAGAAGTAAATGAATCATGGGGACCGGTCATCCTTGTGCTGTTCTAGTGATAGTGAATAAATATCATGAGATCTGATGGTTTTAAAAATGAGAGTTTTCCTGCACAAGCTCTCTTGTCTTATCTGCCACTATATGAGACATGGCTTTCACCTTCCACCATGAGTGCTAGGCTTCCTTAGCCACATGGAACTGTAAGTCCAATAAACCTCTTTCTTTTGTAAATTACCAAATCTTGGGTATATCTTCATCAGCAGTGTGAAAATGGACTAACTCTGTATATTGGTAACAGAAGAGTGAGGCATTGCTGAAAAGATACTCAAACATGTGGAAACAACTTTGACACTGGGTAACAGGCAGAAGTTGGAACACATTGCGGGGCTCAAAAGAAAACAAGAAAATGTGTGACTGTTTGGAACTTTCTAGAGACTTGAATGGCTTTGAGAAAAGTGCTGATAGTGGTGTGAACAACAGTCCAGGCTGAAGTGGTCTCAGGTCTAGATGAGGAGCTTCTTGGGAACTGGAACAAACTTGACTTTTGTTATGTTTTATCAGAGATTGGCAGCATTTTTGCCTTGCTCTAGAGATTTGTGGAACTTTGAACTTGAGAGAGATTATTTAGGAAATCTGGTGGAAGAAGAAATTTCTAAGCAATAAAGCATTCAAGAGGTGACTTGTGGGCTGTTAAATGCATTTCATTTTAAAAGGGAAAAGAGCATAAAAGTTTGGAAAATTTGCAGCTTGACAATGCAATAGAAAATCCCATTTTCTGAGTAGAAATTCAAGCTGGCTGCAAAAAGTTGCATAAGTAACAAGAAGCTGAATGTTAATCCCCAAGACAATGGGGAAAATGTCTCTAGGGCATGTGAGAGGTCTTCATGACAGCCCCTCCCATCACAGGCCCAGAGGCCTAGGAGCAAAAAGTTGTTTCTTGGGCTGGGCCCAGTGTCTCCATGCTGTGTGCAGCCTAGGGACTTGGTACCCTGTGTGCCAGCCACTCCAGCTGTGGCTGAAAGGGGCCAAGTTACAGCTTGGGCCATGGCTTCTGAGGGTGCAAGCCCCAAGCTTTGGCAGCTTCCACATGGTGTTGAGCCTGTGAGTGCACAGAAGTCAAGAACTGAGGTTTGGGAACCTCTGCCTAGATTTCAGAAGATGTATGGAAATGCCTGGATGTCCAGGCAGAAATTTGCTGCAGAGATGGGCTCTCATGGAGAACCTCTGCTAGGGCAATGCAGGAGAGAATTGTGGAGTCAGAGCTTGCCCACAGAGTCCCTACTGGAGCACCACTGAGTGGAGCTGTGAGAAGAAGGCCACCGTCCTCCAGAACCCAGAATGTCAGATCCACCAACAGCTTGCACCATGTGCCTGGAAAAGCCACAGACACTCAATGTCAGCCCATGAAAGCAGCCAGGAGGGAGGCTGTACCCTGCAAAGCCACAGGGCCAGAACTGATCAAGACTATGGGAACACACCTTTTGCATCAGTGTGACCTGGATGTGAGACATGGAGTCAAATGTGGCACATATACACCATGGAATATTATGCAGCCATCAAAAACGATGAGTTCGCATCCTTTGTAGGGACATGGATGAACCTGGAAACCATCATTCTCAGCAAACTGACACAAGAACACAAAATCAAACACCGCATGTTCTCACTCATAGACAGATGTTGAACAATGGGAACACATGGACACAGGGAGAGGAGCACTATACACTGGGGTCTGTTGGGGGGGAGTGGGGGGGCAGCGGGGGGTGGGGAGTTGGGGAGAGATAGCATGGGGAGAAATGCCACATATAGGTGAAGGGGAGGAAGGCAGCAAATCACACTGCCACGTATGCACCTATGCAACAATCTTGCATGTTTTTCACATGTACCCCAAAACCTAAAATGCAATTAAAAAAAAAAGATTTGTTATTTTACTTTGGGCGTGACACTAATTAAATGATTATGCAAATGCCACTTTCTCTCTCTCTCCCTTTTTGCATATTGCCAGAGTCCTGGTTTGAATGTTGGATTGCTATCCAGGAACCTAATCTAGGACCAACTAGCTATTTAATTTATTAAATCTGCCGCAATATAACTGCAGATCTCATTTCTAGCATAGTCCTGAAGGTATAACCATCATGATGTGAAGTAAATCCAGGACCAGCTTTATTGGTTTACAACATGTACATTCACACAGACTCTCATACCTAGCTTAATGCCCTACTGTTGCCATCTTGAAATTCCTAATAATTTTTGAACAAGGGGCCCAGATTTTTCATTTTGCACTGAGCCCCCAAAATTGTGTAGCCTCGTCCTGACTAAATTAGGATTTCACTTCATGAAGGCCCAGACTGTTGAATTCGGTAAAGCAAGGAGACATTGCCACAAATCTTGGAAATGAGGAATGTTTCAGGTAGCAAGCATATGATTTTGCTTCAATAGTTGGAGCTCTGACTCACATTGATCACTTTGTCAATAATGGTAGATTAAACAAACATCCTGACTAACCTGGGGTCAGTATTTTTCTGGGCTGATCATAGTAAAATTTGGTGGTCAACCTGTGGCTCTTCATTGTAGTATAACAGAATTTACTCCAGAACAGATATTGTTGATTTATATTTTAAAGCCAGGGCTTTTTCATTTGCACAGACTAAAAAAAATAATTTATGTGGAAAGTTTTATTGCCACTGTCCCTTAGATTCAGAGATGTTGACAATATAAAAGTATCAATCTGGGGCTGGTTATGTGATGAATGCAAGCAGAAACTAAATGCAATTGAATCACACTATGATGATTCTCCACTAAAGATAAAAAGGATTGATGGCTAAATATAAATATCTGGAATGGTACCAAATGAAGATGAATGGAAAACTCGTTTATTCACTAGTAGCATAAATTAAATTCTATTGTGTATGCACACATTCTTTTAAGGTAACTTTTTCCCCCTCTTCATCGTTGTGTTGGTTTCATAATTTTCAATTTTCTCCACATTGTTTCTTCTATCTTAAGACCAATTTTCTTTTGAAAGGAGTTCTACAACGATAATTAAGTGTATTTCATAATTGCAAACAGTTTTAGAGAACTATGCTCAAAATAATTATTTAGATTTTTCTTTGATGGGAGGGAGAAGGAGACATTTCATAAAATATCTTACTCATCTTTGCATATTTAACAATGTTATTTCACTTAATCATCTCAAAATCCCAACCCTGAGCAATTATATGTATAATTTTACTAAATATTTTTATTATTTGGAAAATTATATAGCACACTTCATTTTACCACCAAAGAAAATGTGCCCATTTAAACACATCTGAAGACATATCTGATGATTTTATTCATCAATTGATAATTGCCTATTTTATTTTATTTATTAGCTGATACGTCTTGATCACTCAATATATCCCTTATAGGTTTTATATACATGGTTTGACATAATATTGGTATTACCAACATTTTTTAAGTGACTATGTAAAACATTGGAGAGGTTGCCTTACATTTACATGTGGACAAACCTTAAACAATTATTTATGTTTATACAATTAGTAGTAGCAGAATAAAAAATTGAATTTGGATCCACCTAACTTCAAGGCCATGCCATTTTTACTGCATTATGAGAAAAGTGGAGATATTTGACCCCTAATGAGGTAATTGGAAAATTACTGAATTAGAGCCTCAAGGTGATCGGGGTTAATATTTGGAGTCAGTAGAATGGAAAGAGGGCTATGGGTGTGTATCATGAAAAGGTCATGGATAAAAGAAACTTCTAAATGTAGTATCTGTTTTTATTAAGCTATTTAAACTTAGAATGTTTGGTACATAATAAATGATTGTGAAGAAATCTGTCTAGCTATCTCTCTCTCTACCTACCCACCTATAACTGCCCTATATAGATCCTAAGATTAATAATATAGTTTAAACAACGTAGCTACAGTCTAATATTTTATAATGGTTATTGTTAACTAATTTGGTTATTTCACAATAAATTCCATGAATGCTTGATAAAACCTGAGGTCATACAATAATATAGTCATTAAAATATTATCTTCTCAGATTAGACCATCTGGGTTCCAGCTTGGTTTCTTCATTTGCAAGTTAATTTATCAAGTAATTAATCTCCCCAAGCTTAGGTTTTCTCATCTAAAAAATAGGCTGTCTAAAGTTAACTATCCCTTAAGATCTTTGTAAGAATATAAGTGATATATGTAAAAGGCACTATCTGGGACATAGGTGGCAGTCAATATGTGATAACTGTTATGATCAAATGAGGCTTCAGATTTCTAAAATTGCTAGACATATTCTGGAAATTTTATCCAACTTAACTGAAAATGAGTTAGAATATATTCCAATTACTGAATGATTGCAAATCACCAGAAACACACATAATGAATATGGTTGAGTCACAAAAATGGATATGTAGAAATTAAGTCAAGTAGTGAAAAGTCTAGATACTCTTCATAGTTAATTTTTTATGAACAGTAGTCTGTGAACGTCAAAGAACATGAAAGATGAAAGCATCTTTTCCATAGCAATGAAAAACCTATCTAAATATAGGTCTCACAGGGCTAATGTAATTTATGTGCATTTTCTATATGTTCTCTTTGCCAAGGACATTGTCACACTTCACATATTGATGTGGAAGGAAGACATCTATATCAGTTAAGAATATATCCATTCTTAAGTTATATGACATATATAATATACATAAAATATAAAATATTATATAGACACATACAATATATAATATATACATATATTACAGATTCTATATGCATACATTATATGTAACATACAATATGTACATATGTTATAACATATGCTTTTCTCTGCAAAACTATGAAAATGTAGTTTTAATAGAGGCCCGACTTGGTTCTTTGTTCGTCTTAAAATCTCTAACAATTTTTTGATAACAGATGCTTTTCTAAAAACAATTAAACGAATTATTCATAAAATTGTCTTTTTGTTCAATTACTTATAATACTGAAAATGCATTATAATGTATAATTATATTTTTCCAACATAATTACTAAGTATAATGACAATGTATAATTCTTTATGAGACTACATGAAGAAAATTGCACTGCTCATGCATAATGCTATAATAGTTACACTTTGTTATTCCAAAAACTTATTATGATTTATTATTTTAAATAGACCATAAGATCATTTCACAGACAGAACAAAAAAATAATTTTCTGTTTAGGGTGAGTGAGGTAGCACCTTGAAAAAAAAAAAAAAGTGGAAATTCTATCATAATGTACTTCAAGCTCATGTGTTTTTATTTATAACATTACATAGTTTACACAAATCATTGCTTGGTTTTCCATGAAAGACATGATACAAAATGTTTTGGTGATGTGAAATTTTCTTGTACAAATCAGCCAGATTGTGTGAAAATAAAATAACAATATCGAATTATATTTTTCCAGGACCAAAATATATGTTAGTGTTACATAAGGACTTTTAGGAAGCTGGGTTTTCTATTTTTGGTCATTGGATTTCCTTCACTAAGTGATTGTTTTAGTAAATTCAGCTATATCAAATTATTTGGCAACTTATACTTCTTTCTTGTGAGTAGTTAGCAAACTAGGAAACCTGAGTCACTCTAATGTTGGCAAGGTTTATAATTTACACAGTCACTCTTCACTCATAATTCAAATGAACATCATAACAATAGTAATTCTAAATTCAAGTTTTCCATATAACACAGTTTAAAAGCTAAAGAAAGGAACAAAATTTGCTGTAATTATATTTATTCAACAGCAAAAAGCTTGTTTCAACTATGTCTAAAGATAAATTATCTTGAATTGTTTTACTTCACTTTTTCTACATAATAAAAATGCAAATTGGAATTTGCCTCAAAGAATAATTTCGTTTTATTGGACATGTTGACAGTGTGAATTTTTTCATGTATGTGCACCAAGAGAACTACAAAATTCTTTGTCAAGGGCACTGTCCACAATTCCATTAAAAATGCAGTTTTTATTTTTATGAGAAAAAGCACCTAATTTTAGAGGTATTGAAAAAGCACAGCTAAAAGAAGGTCTATGTAAATGACTTGGAAGAAATCTAAACCACACCATGCATGAAAAGCACAGAACACAGAAATAATGTAAAAACATTTGTTTCTCTTCTTTTAAGTTGCTCTATCCTCAGATTTATCTGAATGCTAAACATAAACTTTTGTGTCAGTTAGTGATGGTTTTATATGGAGTATTTCATTTGGGGTTCAGTTCCTATTGTTAACATGCAAAGATAAAAATATTTCATACATGTTGAATATTGGTGTGTGAAAAGTGGTTAACAACACTACTGAAATTTCTCTTCTAGTTAGGGATTTTATTTGTGATTTTTGTTTATTTGAAATAATATGCAAACATTATTGAAAAGTGAAAGAAACAATTATAAAAAAGTCTTAAGTTTGAAAGTTTGATTACCCTCAAAAGTGTGTGTTTATATATTGGCAAGTTACGATTTTCAGAACACAACTTTAGTCACAAAATTTACTTTACAATATTTAAAAGATGATACATAAAAGCAGACTGATGCAGAAAATTAACTGAATGAATCTGAAACCAAAATTAGAATATGTAAACTATTTTTAAAGCATTCTAGTTCCCAAATGTATAAAAATAAAAATGCAATAAACATAGCTGCAACAAAATTATAGCAAAGATAATATTTCTGAAATTTTTTATATATCAGAATCATTAAATTTTCCTCCACAATTTTATATTCTCTCATTATCAATATCAATTAGTTTATTTAAAACCACTTTGTTATATTAAGACAAGTAAATGATATGTTTCTACACAAACAACTCATATATTTAAATTTTAATATTCTTTATTTAATGATGAAACAGTAACTTTTGCTTCAGTTAGGGAGATTGGCTTATGTTTCGTTTTGTTTTATTTAACTCTTAAAGTTAATTTGAATTATGTTGCATATTAAAATATTTTCTTTTCCTATACAAATGTTCTGGGATAAGGCATGAACAGACACACCTATTATACTGGATGTTAAAATAAAAGAGATGAAATACATGTGAGAGATTTAGGACTTTTTCCTCAGAGTGAGTGAAGTAACAGGTTGGATAATATTCTGATAATGTAGCTGTATAGTAAATTCTGGACATATTATCCTTGGTTGATTAATACTAATATACTTCAATAGATATATAGAAAGAAGACACAGTAGGATGTAAGTTTAAAGTATTTAAGTTCTATTCACCAAAATATTTTGAGGGACTTGTGTGTGACAGACAATAAGGAAAAGAGAATTCTCTGGATCCTCGAATTCGTGGAAACGTAGTCCACTTAACCTAAGTATTGTAGCAATAACGTGGTCATTTTAAAAATGCTTTCTTCTTTATGAGTTGAAAAACAACATTCTATGAGTTTCCAATCATGTATATTTATATAATTGTCTATGTGTGTTTCTCTATGTAAAGGTATATGTGTAGTGAATGGCTCAGATAATTTCTTATACTGAAAAATCTAAAAACTACCTCAGCCAAGACTTGTTAAAATATAAGAGTTAAATTGATAAATATTGAATTATTTTTTATGTTTCCAATTTTCATGACTACAAATCAGGTAACATTTCCTGTACCCACTGTAATCTTAATTAGAAGGTAGAATGAACTCTTCTCCTGTCTATTGTACCATATATATTTCTGCCATAGAGCCCATAATTAATTATTGTGATTATATAATTGTGTTGTATTTTTAATTTAATTTTTATTTCCATTTTTATTTTAGATTCAGGGGTATATCTCCAAGTTACTTATTAGGGCATATTGCATGGTTCTGAGGTTTGGGCTTCTATTGATCCTGTCACCCAGACAGTGAGCATATTACTCTTTCTAATAATATTTATGTTAAGAGTAATGATCACATACCTTTAATCTTTGTTACCCTCATTCAGCATGATTCAGTATTGATATATGCATTATGAATTGATGATGGTTTGTGTTTGAATGAATCATGACTGGTTGGAGAATGTGGAGATTGTACCCATAGAATTAAGAAAGACTAAGATTAAGATTAAGAAAGATGCAAAGGCATAAGAATGACACAATGGACTTTGAGGACTAAGGGGGAAATGGTGGGAAGGGGGAGAGGGATAAAAGACTACAAATTTTGTGCAATGTATACTGCTCAGGTGATGAGTGCACCAAAATCTCACAAATCACCACTAACGAACTTACTTATGTAACCAAACACCACCTGTTCCCCAAGAACCTAGGGAAATAAAAATATTTTTAAAAAATTAAGAAAGATAAGATTAAGATCACCACAAAAATAACTCTAAACTAGAAGTCTTCATATAAGAATCAGGGTCTGTCATTAGAATAACATATTCTAATAAATAAACGAATATAATACCTACATTAGAGATGAAATTAATGTAAGTTACTATATGTATTAGCATTCTTTGGAGAAGCAGAACCAATAGGATGGATGGAAGGATGGATAGGTAGATAGATAGATAGATACATACATACATGCATAGACAGATGAATAGATAGATAAGATGCAATTTATTAAGGGAATTGGCTCACATGATTATGAACATGAGAAAGTCCAAGATCAAGGCAGCAGTAGATTAGGGCCATATCTCTCTGTTTCCTAGATGGCACCTTTAATGCTGCATCCTCTGGAGGGGAGGAACTCTGCCCTCACATGGGAGAAGAGCAGAAGAGAGTGAACTCACTCCCACAAGAATTTTTGAAGCTGCGTCAATATATTCATGAGAGTGGAGCCCCTAAATACCTGACACCTCCCATGAGGTCTCACTGTTGCATTGAGTATTAAGTTTTAACATGAATTTTTAGAGGGGTCAAAACATTGAAATCATAGCAGTAAAAAGCAGTGATAGGCATGAAAGAAAAAGAAGAAAGAAAGAGAGAGAGAAGAGAGAAAGAGAAGAAGGAAGGAAGGAAGAAAGAAAACTGACACAAATTATTCTTTCTCTGAAAAGAAATTAGCAGCTAATTATTTTTATACTTCAGGAATTTTTGCTTATTTTTCTTTTAGATATAATCATTAAAAAAATTTGGACTAAATATAGCATGACAGAGTATTATAACTAACATGTGAAGATAACTAAATAAGTTAACTTATGTTTAAATATTTATCTATAAACTTGAATTACCCACCTCTATTGGCTATTCTGAAAATCAATCAAGTAAATACAAAGTGGAGATTTTGTTTAGCCTCATAAATGTGATTAAGTGTCATATTAGACATTTAAGAAGTATACCAGTGGAAGAACTCCCTGGAAGTATGCCTGGTGACAGATTAGAAGGGATCAAGGTTAATGGAGTAGTTGGAAATGATACTTATACATAATGCAGGTTGGAAATGAAAGATGTTATATAGGAGAAAGATTACTTTAAAAGTAGATGGGAAACAAAACCTCATACAGGAACCAAAGTCTTAAATTTCTGTAGAATGTAAGAAGCAAAGGATAAAGTATTTCATAATACAATTTTAGAATTTAAAAAACAGATGGTTTCCTCTGCATACATTCAGATGTCATTAGTGCTTTCCAAACCACGAATATCAAGTTAATTATTTGGGAATTAGTATAATTTGTTTTAAAAATCTTGTTTCCAAATAAGTAGCATTTCAAGAATTCTATTTGCCTTTTATTGGTTAAATTTCAGTTCATCTATATTTATACACATTATTTCTGACCACTCCTTACTATACACTCTTCTTCTATCATTTTATATGTTATAATGGCAGTGAACTTTTCAGTGGTCTTGAAATCTAACATATTTTGATAATGTGCTAATCTATTCATACTTTGCCTGAATATTCATTAAGCTTTCAAATATATTTTAATGAAAATGCAATTGATAAAGATAGTATTTTTTTTTTCAAAATAGAACTATAAATTATTGGACTAGAAAATTGGGAATTAGTAGAAATTAGCAATAAAATTATATTTGTAAAAGTTACTGCAGTACGTATTTTGAAATTACTTACTTCTGTTAACTCCACAGCATATGGATTGAAGTTTGAAAGCAAGTGACATTTTAGAAATTTCTTTAATGAATTTTTCATTCAAATGGCATTGGTGAGCCTTAAGGAATATCTAACTCTATTATAATTAAAGTTTAGTAAGAGTCAGGAAAGAGACTTTTGAAAATTGCAAAATGATGTGTTCCTGTATCAAGATATTTTTCCTACTTTAAGAAACTGGACTCTTCTATTGATACAGTTTTATTCAATATGATTTTCAGTAGAAACAGATCTTTACTGGAAAATACATGATGACATATACACGACTAATGGACTGGTAGTTTGTAGAAAATGTACTTCAGTAGTTTTATATCCCATTTTAAATTTAGTTCTGGAAAATTAATACAGACAGTCTCTGACTAATTAAGAGGCAAAGAAACCTTTAAAATGGCATTAAGAAAAAATACAGTTTTACTATTTATAGGAATTTTCCTTTATTTTCAAAATATAACTTGCAAAATTTGACTGGAATATTCACAAGGGAGAGCAATTTCTCAAAAATTATATGCGGAGATTCTTAATGGACAGAATAACAGTGAAGACAGAATAGTAAATGGAGATTTCTTAGAACTCTAGGATGACTAATCTAGGCCATTTGAACATGGGCTTATCCAAGAAATACAGCACTGTTTCTGACTATGACTTTGATAGCTGAGAATTATTTTCACTTCAAATATAAAAGTTAATGCTTTAATAAAATAAAAAGAAAACAAAAGATTAACATGGTTCTAGAATATGAAAAAATAATCATTTTTGGCTTTTTTCAGTTTAATTAAAATTGAATTGCTTTGTAGTTGCTTTCCACAAAAAGCAACAATGGAAAGGTTAGTTGCCTTTGTTTCTAGGCAGAATCAACTTATATATAACAGTAAAGTTTGCATGGGAAGTTCACACCCCTATGTTCACAGAGCAGTGTGTCTGTGAAGCACAAGAGCAACACTCCCTTGAAAGCCTTTTGCTCCTCTTGAAAAAGGCAATTTTATGAAAAGGCCATATATGCAAAAAGATCCCCAAACCCAGACGGAGCCAAGAAAACAAGAAATGAAGCAGACAAACCCAGTTTGCTGCTATAGCGTTATTTATTTGGGGGAACTTATGAACAAAGCGTGGTGTTGAGTGGCTGCAAGACAGGTAGCTCCCCGCTCCATTACTCTCCAGACACAAGGCTTATATACCATAAAGAAAGCGTGTACCTGCTCTATAGAAACAATTAAAGACAACCCTAGAACAGGCTTTATGCGTCATAGTCTATAACTCATCCCATAACATCAAAGTTCACATGTTCTTACACTAAGGACAGGAAATAAAATAAAAATCAGGAGGCATAGATGGGACTGAGCTAAATTAGAAGTCAACATGCTGGATTAGCATCCAAGATAGAGTCACTTTTGACTCCACAAGACTGTCAAAAGCAGTCACACACTGGCACAATCTCTGAACAAGAACCGTATGGTGAAGTAAAAGTCTGATGTGCTGTTGGACTTGTGCTGAAATAAACACAAACATGCAGGTGTCTTTTAACTTCTTTTCCACTACCCAGTAGTGGGAGAGCTGGATTGAATGGTAGATCTTTCAGTTCTCTGAAATTTCCAAACAGTTTTCCTTAGAGGTTGTACTAATTTACGTTCCCACTAATTTACATTCACACAGCAGTGTGTACATGTTCCCTTTTCATCACGCCTGCACTCACATCTATTATTTTTTGATTTTCTAATAATGACTATTCTGGCTGCGGTAACATGATATAGTTTTAATTTGAATTTCCCTGATGATTAGTAATATTGAGCATTTTTTCAATATATTTTTGAAAATTGGCCAATATAGTTGTAGTCATTTATATATCTTATTCTGAGAAATGTCTATTCATGTGATTTGCTCACTTTCTAATGAGATTATTTATTTTGTTCTTGATTCTTTTTTTGAATTCCATTCTAGATATTAGTCCTTTGATATAGTTTGCAAATATTTTCTCCCATTCTTTTTTTTTTTTTGAGATGGAGTCTTGCTCTGTCGCCCAGGCTGGAGTGCAGTGGTGCAATCTCAGCTCACTGCAACCTCTGCCTCCTGGGTTCAAGCAATTCTCCTATCTCAGACTCCCGAGTAGCTTGTACTACAGATGCTTAGTAAGACGGGGTTTCACCATATTGGTCGGGCTATTCTCGAACTCCTCACCTCCTGTGATCCACCCACCTCAGCCTCCCTAAGTGTTAGGATTACAGGCATGAACCACCAAGCCCAGCCTTTTCTCCCATTCTTTAGGTTGTCTGTTTACTCTGTTGATTTTGCTGTTCAGAAGCTTTTTAGTGTAATTAGGTTCCACTTATTTTGTTGTTGTTGTTGCTTTTGCTTTTCGGGGTCTTAATCATAAATTCTTTGTCTAGGCTGATGTCCAGAAGAGTTTTTTCTAGATTTTCTCCTAGAATTTTTATGGTTTCAGGTCTTAGATTTAAGTTGTTGATCCATCTTGAGTTAATTTTTGTATAGGTGAGAGATAGGGATCCAGTTTCATTCTTGTCCATGCGGCTATACAATTTTTCCTGCAATGTTTATTGAATAGTGTGTCCATTCCCCAGAATATGTTTTTATTTGCTTTAAGATCAGTTAGTTCTAAGTATTGGCTGAATTTCTGAGTTCTCTGTTCTGTGACATTGGTCTAGGTGTTTGTTTTTATACCAGTACCATGCTGTTTTGGTTACTCTGGCCTTGCTGGATAATTTGAAGTCAGGTAATGCTATACTTCCAGATTTGTTCTTTTTGCTTAGGATTGTTCTGGCTATTTGAGCTCTTTCCTGGTTCCATATGAATTTTAGGATTTTTTTCTTATTCTATGAAAAATAGCATTGGTATTTTGACAGGAATTGCATTGAATCTGTAGACTGCTTTAGGCAGTATGATCATATTCACAGTATTGAGTCTTCCAATCCATGAGCATGGGTTTTTTTTCTGTTTGTGTCATCAGTGATTTCTTTCATCGGTGTTTTGTAGTTCTCCTTGTAGAGATCTTTCACCTCCTTAGCTAAATCTGTTTCTCGGAATTTTGTTTCACTTTTGTAGCTATAGTAAATGTGATTGAGTTTTTGATTTGATTCTCAGCTTGCTTGTTGTTGGTGTAGAGCACTGATATTGATTTGTATATGTTGATTTAAAAGCTGAGACTTTACTGAATTTATTTATCAAATCGAGGAGTCTTTTGCAGTAGTCTTCAGGGTTGTCTACGTATCATCAGCAAACAGAGATAGTTCGAATTCTTCTTTTCCAATTTGGCTGTCCTCATTTCTTTCTCTTGCTTGATTGGTCTGGCTAAGTCTTACAGTACTAATGTTGAATTAAAATGGTCAAAGTGGACATCATTGTCTTGTTCCAGTTTTTAGGGGGAATGGTTTCAATGCTTCCCTATCCAGTATGTTGTTGGCTCTGGGTTTGTTGTATATTGCTTTTCCTGTTTTGAGGTCTCTCCCTTCCATGCCTAGCTTGTTGAGAGTTTGTATCATAAAGGGAATTCTAGATCTTATCAAATGTTTTTTTCTGTATCTGTTGAGATTATCATATGGTTTGTTTTAATCATGTTTATGAGGTGAATTGAATCATGTTTATTCACTTGTGTATGCTGAATCACCCTTGAGTCTCTGGGATGAAATCCACTTGATTATGGTGAACTACCTTTTTGGCGCTGTTGGATTTGGTTTGCTAGTTTTTTGTTGAGCATTTTACATTTACATTCACAAACGACATTGGGCTTTTTTTTTTTTTTTTAATGTCTTTCTGGCTTTGGTATCAGGATGATACTGGTTTCATAGGATGAGTTAGGAAGGAGTCCCTCCTTTTTGATCTTTTGGAATACTTTCAGTAGAATTAGTGTTTTTGTTTATTTTATGTATTTCTCTATGTGACACAGTCATATGTTCTTATTCTTTATTATTATATTGTTAGGTAGAAAACAACTTAATAACAATTAAAAATGTCTGTGGATTTTAAATTGTTTAGCAATACTTTAATCATTTTTTAAAACATAGGGTATAAATATGACAAGATCAAACAACTCACTAGAAAAAGTTTTAAGTCTTAAAGTCTCTTACTAAATCACTTAGAAGATTTAAGTAAAAACTTAAAATATTCTTGATATCTTAAAGTGCCTATCTTTTAAGAGAGTACTTGTTACAATGGCAATTGTATTTTAAATGAGTTACTACTTACTTGTTTAAGAAAATGTTAAATTCTTTACACTTTTCAAGTGATAAAGAAATTGAAGAAGGCTTAAAATTATCTAGACTCCAACTGTCCAAAAATAAACACTATAAAAAACAAAGACTAGATTCTAAAAATCTCTATTAATACTTAAAGCAAAATTAAAATCCTTAAAATAATAGTTCAATAATATTTTTTAACAGAAAAATTAAATGACAGTTTATTTTTTCAAATGACACTAATTTCTAGATTATACTTCCAGAATTAAGAAGTATTATTAAAAAACAAAAAGAAATTGCAATCTTGTATTTAAACCTTTTCAGGAATAACAGTAGGTGTGAATTTCTCTCTTTCTCCCCCTTTACATCTTTTATATTCAGCCTGTTCATTTTGGTTTTATTGTTTTCAATATTCTTTTGTTATCCCTTCTGTCTTATACACCATTTTTCTAAGGTATTTTTGGAACGATTATTTATTATACTTAATGAAATTAGCATTTCCGAAATGTGCTGATATTTCTATTTGTATTTATCCTTTTTTTCTGAGGTTAGTCTCATTTTTCAATTCTCCTTTTTACTGGCTACTTATTTTGTAAAACCATGTGGTTTTTTTTTTATACTTTATAAAAGTAGGACTATATCAGCTATAATTTATTTAAGACTATGACAAGTTATTTGAGATCATTCCATATTTCCTTGAGTCATTCTTCTTTTATTCTGTGTTCCAGCTGTCTTCTACTTATGTTGATTTCCTCCTTTTTCTCTTACATCCATGCACAGCTCCTATGAATTACTTTGTGATTAATCTATGTTATGAAGGACTATTTATGAGTTGAAGAACCAGCGAAATTTTGACAAGTAAGTCGGAGCCACATGACCTTCTAGTTTGTGTCCGTTGTCTCTAACTTATTATGCATGGATATGTATATTGTAGCTGTCACCTCAATTTTGCAAACAACCTATGTCCCTCCTTGGTCATTGACCCTGATCTGACAGTCACCATATTCCTTTTCTTCGAACCCTGGTAATGTCCCAGAGCAAAGAGCCTATGTCAAAGGATTAGGGCAATTTAACTAAACTGAGATCTGAGGAAATAACTGCAGCCTTTGATAGTGACCTATACTTTTTGCAGTTTTCACAGGTTTGGCAGATATGTTTTATAATTTGACAGTATTTACTTTTTTTTTTTTTTTTTTTGAGACAGCATCTTGCTCTGTTTCCCAGGCTGGAGTGCAGTGGAGCAATCTCACTGCAACCTCTGCCTCCCAGGTTCAAGTGATTCTCTTCCTTTAGCCTCTCGAGTAGCTGGAGTTACAGGTATGCACCAGCATGCCCAGCTAATTTTTGTATTTTTACTGGAGACAGGGTTTCACCATGTTGGCCAGGCTGGTCTTCAACTCCTGCCCTCAACTGATCCACCTGTCTTGACCTCCCAAAATGCTGAGATTACAGGTGTGAGTCACCACACTTGGCCAGTATTTACTTTTGAATATAGTTTTTCTTTCTTCTTTTTTTTATGCTTTGTTATAAGAATACGAGTGAATTTTAAAAGTCTTTACTAGAAGATTCCCCAGGAATTAAAATTCTGAAAATTTAAAATATTTTAAAATTGGGTATATAATATCATAACGTATTGAAAAAATTCCCTTATGAAGCAACTAAACAACAGAGATATTAATAGTGAATAATGCAAAAAGCCTATTATATTATTCTTTCATCCAACTTAGAACTAATTTCATTTTTTTAATTAGACAAGTACCAATTGAGCATTTCTGTTTACCATACACTGAACTACCTATGGTGCAAATCACAAAGATGAATGAAGCATAGACTCTGAACACTGGGTATTTTAAATGTCATTGAGGTGATATTATTGGCATGCATATGTCTGTGGTTAGGAAATGTTATGATTTGGGCTTACGGAGAAGGAAAAAATGTTATCATATATGGTACTGCTTGTGGCTTTAACTTAAGGTAAAAGAGAGAATTTAGATGACAAATAGTGTTGCTTGTGACACAGAAAGACATAAAACAGATAGTAAATCAGGATGGAATGGTAACTTTAAAAAAATGGTGAAGACTTCACACTAAGGTATTTATATATACTAGAACAGTGTAATAAGTCTTAGTACCTGCTGAGTGTCCTTTATGAAAAGAGAGCAGGAGAACCAGTCAGATGAGTGCACAAAAATGTGGATCTGACACATGAGCAGTGGAGTGGAAGGCAATTTGTGGGATACCCAGGACAACGTAAGTTAAGATGCATATTGTAATTGAGAAACAGACTGTAATTACACAGTTTATGTAATCAAAAAATATATGTAACCTGTGTGAAATTGGGTTGCTATAAGTCTTTCAATATTATGTCAAATTTTAAGACCCAAGTCAAACTAACCAAAAGGAAGAAAAAAAAAAGTAAAAAATAAAACTAAAACCTTTCAAAGTCAACCAACAAAGGAATTTAATTAAATTTATAAGTCCTGCAGTATTGCTTAAAACTATCCTTCTCATGACCGTAATCCCAGCACTCTGGGAGACTGAGGCAGGTGGATCACGAGGTCAGGAGATTGAGACCATCCTGACTAACACGGTGAAACCCTGTCTCTACTAAAAATACAAAAAGTCAACTGAGCCTGATAGCATGTGCCTGTAGTCCCAGCTACTCAGGAGGCTGAGGCAGGAGAATCACTTTAACCAGGGAGGGGGAGGTTGCAATGAGGCGAGATCGCGCAACTGCACCCCAGCCTGGGTGACAAAGAGAGATTCCATCTCAAAAACAAAACAAAACAAAAAACTCTTCCTTTCTCTCAATATTTAAGAGAAGAATGCCCTTCTCACTCTCTCGATGCACTAAACTTTTCTTTTTCTCTCACCTGTTCTTTGCCTTCACATACTATAGTTTCTCTTGTGGGTTGCTTGGGGCAATGGAAATTGAAGAACTCTTTACAGAAACTTTGGTACTTTGCTTAGTTTATGATCTCTTTCAGCAAAACAAAATATCTGAGAAGACTCCAACATCAAAGATAGCTTAGTAGGTGAGAAAGAAAAACATTTCAACATTATTGATCCTATTACTTAAGTAATCAGTGTTTCTGAAACTGGTTTCTTGAAACCCAGATTTTGAATAAGGTATATTTATATGATGCCTCTTTTATTCTGATCAAAATATTAATACGTGCACATTCTGGAGTATTTAATTACCTGACAACCAAATGTTGCCATGCAGTTTGAGCCAATATTTTTATTTTTATTAATTGTTTATGATTGAAAGAAAAGTGATCTTAAGTAAACGATGCTTTCTCCCCACATGTAAATGAGCTAAATGATGTTCAGCGGTCTTCTAAGTATTCAAGAGAAATACAGGTATAACCAGTTTACACCACTAGTATGAGTACATTTAGAAGTTAATAATAATGGCTGGATGGTTGATTTCAATTTTGACCATTAAAAATGTTTAGTATCACTTGCATATTATCTTGTTAAATGGGAAACACAACAAGAATGAAAACAGTGCTTATGTATTTGCATACATGTGACTAACTAGGAAAAATTGTACATGTATTAATGTTGCTCAAACTTTTATTCCCCAGTAGAAAAATAATTTAAACTCATCACCTAATCTACCTTGTCTTTCTTTCCTACTTAAATAATCTTTCTGCTTTTTTCTCTGTTTCTTCTTTCCTCTGACCAATTGTTTTCCACTTGCTTAAAATACCTTTCTCACATCGCTCCAGCAAAACGAAACAAATCAAAATGAAAACTGCAATTATTTCTAAATCCAATGCAAACACACACTTTATGAGAATTCTTCTTCCATCATTATCAGTCAACATCTACAAAAGCTTTTGAATGACATCTTATTTGGATCACAATCACAAATATGTACAAAAATAGCTTAGCTTATCAAGTACCTGTCCTGACGTTTGCTCACTTTAATTGACCTCACTCAGATGAGAAACTACTGACTCAGAACTGCATGCATAGTTATGTTTATTGATTTAGCAAGATTGGTTGTCTCGTTTGTTGCATCTCACAGCAGATTAGGAGCTTTCCTGATAGCTTAACACATTGAGCTATAATAAAGAAGTAGGAGATAAGAGAGGTGCACCATCAATTAGAGATCAGTCTGTGTACTGCAAATACTATTAAATATCTTACCAGCTCCTGAAGGTATCATTCTATGGACCCTGATACCAAAATTAATGTTAATAATGATAATGAAGAGATGTAAATACAAGATATTTAGAAGCTTACCCGGTACTGTCAGTATTTTATTTAGGTATTTGCAGGTTTTTATTTAGAAGTACATAAAATGCATAATAAAAATCAAATTATAAAATAATATATAGTACTTGGAGAGATCTTAATAAAACTCAGTGAGGAATTTCTTCTTTATTATTTCTTACATTGTTTTTCCTTGAACACTTTATTCCATTGTCTACCTGGTACAAATTGACAGAAAATTCTTCTTCATACTGAACTGAACTTTTCCTTTCTCTAACATAAAGGAATTGGTCCTAGTTTTCTTTATATAATAATTCTGAAAATATGTTACTTCTCTTCTAAATAAAAACATTTTTAACCTTTAAAATTCTTATCTTTTTTAAGAAATATATTTCTTTACTATAATTTATTACTTTCTAATAATTATCTGCTATGACTTTCATTGTTCCTCTTACAGAATTTCCAGGTTCATTTATTATCCTAATTGCCTCCTTCTGTAGAAATCCCAGTATGTTAGGGTCCCCTTTTAGAATGTAACTTAAAGTTATCTCAATAGTGCAGAGGTCTGAAATGGGAAGTGAGTACCCCTACTGTCTGATGAATTCAGCTCTGTAAATGTAAACCATATCTGCACTTACTTGGTTCTATTCACTTAATTTTTAACAGATATCAGCCTTTTTACATTGCAATATAATTATTTGTATATATTTGTATCTCCAACAAGCATGACTTTTTAATGATAGAAGTTATATTCACTCATTTCTAAAGCACCTGGCATATAGTAGGCCTTTGAAAATATTGTTGGAGGAATGTGTGAATAAATGAAACATAGCTTTTTTCAGTAGTTGCATCCCATTATAATTTTTTATGTTGTTGATAAATTTTAATGTAGTTTTCAAATGATCTGGAGTTAAGTTTATTCTCTCCAATCCTGACTGAAAATGAAATTTAGTTTGAACCAAAATAAAACTCTACATTTATTCTTAATCAAAACTTGTGAAGTTGCAAAACTATTAAGATTATATAAAAGCTGATTTTAACATTTAATTTATAAACACGCCTTGCCACCTAGTATCTTTAGTAAGACCCCAATGTTTCTCTCCAATACTGTATTGATTGATGAAGCAAAATTTGAAAATAATTGTTTCTCAACTTTATGAGTTGTCTTCCTAACTAGATTGAAGGTCCTTAAACATTGAGAATGAGTTCTTTATTTCATAATGACTCCACAAGCATAGAACACATAAGCTGAATTAAATTTCACTTTATCATTTGCATATTACATATTTATTTTCAGTAAAAGATTGTTTGATATATCTCAGACACTTGAGGCATAGCATATACCTTTAAATAAAATGGAATATTTCAAATGTGAGAAGAATATACAAAATAATAACTTATCCACTAAGAATTATAGCTTTGTGGGATTAAGATTATACTTACTGAATTAATATATGAAGTTTCTATTTAGCTTTATTGCTGAGTATGAAAAAGCATAGAAATTGTGAACAATAATTATTAATTGTTTCCTATTAAGTTGGCGTAGAGCTGAAAGATGCTTTGAACTAAGGTTGAAAATATGTAGGAGAATGAATATGTTGCTATTTTCTGGTAAGTAAAATTTTATATTCCATTTTAATAAATGTTTCTTGCTGTGTGAAAGATTGCTTTACTCTCAACTTGATTCTACTATGAGAATGTGTAAATTAGTTATGCTCCTGTTAATGCCTTCCTTCTTATACAAATCTACATACTTAGCTCTTGTGGCATGCTATTAATGCAATTCTTCAAGACTATTAACTAATAATACCTAACACTTAATGAAACTTTACTTTGAGAGACTGTTGTAAATGTCTCAGACTTCAGATATGAGAAAATAGACTTCAAATTATCTTTCAAAATACTCCACAGAAAAGTTTTCCCTGAAATCAGAGGACATGAAAGGTTTCCTGGGAAACCATAAAAGATCCATAGTGATTTGCCCAGGTTGCCTGTTATCCAATGACCTCTCTCTAATTGGGGGAGGAGCCAGGAACAAAGAAAGAAGGCAGAGAACAGCTGGACCAGATAAGAGAGAACTGGAGAAAACAAAGCCATTGAAAACAGAATTGGAAACCCTTGAACCAGACCATATCTGTTTTCAGGCTAATCTTCATACTCTGCCGAAGTCCTTTTAGTGCCTAACCTAGAGACAACCAAAGTGCCACATTCATGCTCAAACTCTTTTTTTCCATGCACTGTTAGAGAATAGCAGTTACAAAAGCTTTTATTCTCAAATCCATCTACAATATCCCTTCAGTTTTTTCATGTTGTGATTTTACAGAGTATCATTATTCTGACCAAGAAATGGCCACCTATCCACACAATCATAAATTACCTACCATCTGCCAGAGTTCTAAGATCTTAGATACCTATATCTTCATTCAGTATTTGACTTTTCAAAAACAAGCCATCTGGGAATGAAGGTGCATTTGATTAAAGAAAAATTATAAAAATACAAGTGTCTTGTATATAACAGTAATTATATGATATGTTTAGTACATAAAATATATTGAAAACATTTTGTTCCATTTTGACCAAATACAAATAGTAATCACTAGATTTAGTTATGAGCTTTAATTTGTGTATTAATTCAATTTGGAATTCAGAGTTTCACAGTTTAGATTTTCCCTAACATTTCATAAGCTACTTTTTATAACAATCTCCCCTTACCTACAAAACTTTAGCCATGTTCTGCAAAAAAATGCCATTTGATTATTGTTAATTTTTCCACTTGAAATGATTTCTTTTATTACTAATACTTCCTTTGTAACTCAAAAAATATATCCTGAACACCTGAAATGTGATAGATATTGTATTTGACTATACTGAGGGTAGAAAAGCAAGATCCAGTTTTCGTCTTAATGCCTATTAAAATCCAGTAGAGAGAATTTGATAAATAATAAAATAACAAAGACACAATTTAGATGATAAATAATATACATATACATATTTTGTAAGATTTCATGCTGAAAGAAAAAACGTGTATTGATAAAAGATCTTTGAGTCATGTCCTAACATTCACTTTTATTCAATCGGTTAAAGAGTAGAAAAAAATAGAGTCCTAATATAATTGTATTGCTGGAGCCTAAATTACATATAATATACAATTATAAGGAAAAACTTTAAAAGATAGAAATGGGATCACATAATAGCATTCCTTAAATTTTAGTAGAGAACTTTTCAGTTAATTTGGCAGGAAATGCACAAATATAATGAGTAACATTTTCTTGGGGAAATTTCCATAATTCAGGGACCAGTTTTCCCATGCGCAAAATCATCTAAGAATTCCATTTTAGGTTTGGGACTGTAAGGGTATTATTGATTATGGTTGGGGATTATTTTCTAGGAAGAGACAAATTACTCTAAAATACAGATGAAAAGTTTTGTACACTTGTTAGAAGATATAGAAAATAAAATATATAGAAATTTTAGTAAATAATATAAGATGGCAGGAGAAAGGAACTTGATCTAAATGCTGCAAATTAGAGATTTAAGATAGAGTCCAGAGGTTAAAACTGTGAGGAAATAATAAAAAAAAAATGAATGTTATCTTAAGGAAACTGAGTGCAAAGAAGAAGAAATGAAGAGGGAGGCCTTGACAATGAGATAATAGATTTCCCTCCCCTTCACCCTAAGGACCTCTATGTGTCAGGAGCGCAGCTGAGCTGTGCGCATGTGCGTGCGTGCGTGCGTGCGTGCGTGCGTGTGTGTGTGTGTGTGTGTACAGGGTGGGGGAGGGAGTATGCTGAGCTGTCAGGTGACAGAGTAGCCAATTAAAGCAACAAGCCAAAAGATGAAAGAGTTAAGCCTTTACTCACTCATTGCTTTGGTATAAGCAAGAGGCTAAAACTAAGGATAATGCAGACTCCCTCTAGTCAATTTTGCCCCATGCAAAGACACACCAGGGGAGGGTTTGGAAGATAAGCACCGACATGGTGTCCTTCTAAGTGTTGAGAGAGACCAAAAACAAAGGCTCTGACAGTTTTATGGACCCTGTAGTTGAGGGTAGGGGGAGCGAGGAGTGGAAAGTTACTGGGAAATGAGTGAAAAGGAGGAAAGTGCCCTTAAAGTTTTCTCCTCTTTTCCATTGATATGGAGGCCTCAGTAGATGGGCCTGAAGTCAACCTAGGTATTAGGTTTCAGATAAAGAGACCTAGGAATGAAGGCACAGGGACTAGGAGTGTGAATGTGTAAAGAGCATGGTAGGAAAGGGCCCAAGTCCTTGACTGTAACTCCCTTCAGAGACTGCAGTGCCCTAGCTGTGCCCAAGGATGGTGTTGGGAGACCAGCTTTCTCTTATGAAGCCTGCCAGGTAAAGCCTTTGTCAATACCTATGGTCAAGTCTAAAAAAAATCACAGGTAGGTTTTTAATGAGCAGCTAGACTACTCAGTATGTCATAATACTATGAGGTGATAAAATACTTTGATCCAATTACCCAAAGTTAACTTTAACTCAAAGAGCTGCTGTCTGATTTTCTAGTGGACAAGACCAATTGCTCAAAAGTTTAAGTTTCTGTCTTTAAATAAACACACACACACACACACACACACACCAAACAAAAATCAACCTACATGAGACACAATTTCCCACTCTTTCTTTCTGACCTTTTTCTTCCTCCCCAGTCTCTAAGTTTAGAGATTTAAGTAGAAATGAAGATTCTTAACAAAACAACTTATGAAAGAGATATGAGCTCATGTTTTCAAGATTCTTTTCAATCCTAGTTGTCTTCTTAATAAATGCTCTTTTAAAACAAATAACTGTTTAAAAAATACTAATTATTGATCAGATTCCTCTTTTAAAATCAAGAGTGCCACCACCAGTGTTTTGTATTAGACCATAAAAGGAAATGGTTTATCCTCCTAAATGAAAATGTGGTGATATGTTTTTTGGAGAGATGAGAGAGAAAGGAATTAGAAGCACATTATCAATTAAGAGGCTTCATCAATGGTGTAGGGGTATGTAAAGAGAGTTGAAATAGGGTGACTTCAGTTGAAAGGAAAAAGGTAGGACATGAAACAACACATCAAAGAGATCTGCAGTGGCTCACACCTATAATCCTAATCCTAGTACTTTGGGAGGCCAAGGTGGGCAGATCACCTGAAGTCAGGAGTTCAAGACAGCCTGGCCAACATGGTGAAACCCCATCTCTACTAAAAATACAAAAATTAGCCGGTCATGGTGGAAAGCACCTGTAGTCCCAGCTACTTCAGGAGGCTGAGGCAGGAGAATCACTTGAACCTGGAGGCAGAGGTTGCAGTGAGACAAGATCGTGCCATTGCACTCCAGCCTGGGCAACAGAGCAAGATTTCGTCTCAAAAAATAAAAAAAATTAAAAAGACAATCCATTTACTATTAACTAGATTCACCAAACATTACATTTTTATTTACTTCTGATGATTCTTAAAGAAAAAGTTATTGAAACATTTGAATCCACCTTCCAATTTCTATTCCCTCTCTGCCTACCCAGACAAAGGAGCTCTCTGCCATTGATGTTTATCAGCCCCATCCATGTATTTTATACTTTTAGTACAAATACAAGTATGGATAAACAATCATTAGTGCTTTTACTTTTTAAAAGGTACATGCATGTAATATCTTCTGTATTATTTAAAAATTTGTGTTTTACTAATAAAAAGTAAGTGTGGTGTTATTGGTTTACCATGAAACATGTAGATTTTGTATTTTTCAGTTTAATTGCTGTATAAAATTGTTAGACTTGATGCACAATAATTGTTTATCCAAACATACATAGATGCTTAGGTTATTTCCTTTTATTTGTTGGCTGTTACAAAATTCTGCACATATCCACAAATATTTATATATAAATGTATATGTATAGTGCTCTATGAACATCTTTAACTTATAAAAATGTTATCACACTATTCCTTTAAATGTATGATACAGATTTCTGTTTCCACTGTCAATATGTAAGAGTGTACATATTTACTAAAGAGTCCACAAATTTACTAAAGCTTGAAATTGCATAATTTCAAAATTTTGACAGTATAATGCTTACAAATGAGATATTATTTTAATTTCACACATTATTACTGAGAATGAGCATCATCTTGATCAAGGCCTTTGTGAAACATCTTATATTTGGCAGCTGCAAAGGAGGCCCTGAATTTCTGATTCCTAGAGACTCATGATTTAGCCACTGACCTGTAAACCCGAGTGCCAGAACACTGCCGTTATCTTTCTGCCCCTTTGACTTACAGAGGTAACTGTGGTCCAACTGATAATTTCTGATAACTAAGTAATTCTACCTGCCCTTTGCTGTTCCGGGGGCTCATGGAAATCAGACAGTGCAGTTCCAACGCATCATCTTTCCACTTCATCTTAAATAAATCATCCACCTCAAAGATTTCTAAGGATTTTTCTGGTCCTTCACAGAGGGATTAATGTTTCTTTCTAAGGAAGTTCTGGCATCTCTAGCTCATTAACTGGGGGGCTACTTTTGAATTTCAGCTTCAATAAACTAACCAAACAAGCTTTTAAAATCATTCCCACATGCTTATCCAGTAAATTGAAGTCCCAACTGGTTACGTGACCCAATCTCATATTTAATCTTTCTGGATCAAATGCCTATAAAACCCATTTCCACACCAGAATCTTGCTATCTGTCTAGATCCTGCAATTCTTAGTGTATTCTACATCCTCTCATAATTGACACTGTAGTTTTCACTTTGGGCCATGATGGGATTAGCTTTCATTAGGACTCTTGAGGCAAAGAGAGGTGATGAAATATGTGTCTTGAGTAGAATGTGCACACATTGGGAGTCAGTGCTCCTGATGAAATCCTTGAAACGTCTTTATGCTGGGGTGAGCATAACGAAAGGGAAGGAGAGATTGCTTCCATATGTATAGAATTTTAACGATGATTTGTAAATTAACTTTCATCTGTTTCTAACCAAATGTCTCAATTATAAATCTGAGGATATGAATCTTTCAAAATCAATATCTTAACTTTAGCATGTTAACTTTAGTGAGGTTGTGCCTTTAACTGGCATTATAATTTCATTACACTCAAAATTATGTTTGGGATTTTATCTTGAGCCATTTCTGTCTATCTGTTCTCAAAGGAAGGAGATTTATTTTTCTTCTAATACTGGCATGGAAGACTTTTACTTCTCTACCTTTGTCTTAGATTGGAAGTGTAAGATGTTAACATTATTTTAAGGTTTTTTTCTAACAGTCAGAAAGAGCTAGTGCTCTAACAGTCAAAAAGAGTTAGTGCATCCTACCTGCTTTGTAATAGTTTCAATGTTACAGCAAATATATGCAACTTGGCCAACCAAAGCCTTGCCCTCTAAGTGTGACCCCATCGTCCCCACCAGTGGTGATAATTTGAATAATTGGGATCCTACATGTTTTCTTTCTTCAGCAAGGAAGTCACTGAGAATGCACAAAATACATGAGTAATTCAGGGCCAAAGTTTTATCTTGAAGAACTCTTTCTTGGGGCCATCCTTGATATTAACCTTTGTACTATTCAACAGTCAAACAAGAAACAAATTTAAGTAAGATGAATAAAGATTATTTAATAAAGATATGATCTAGAGAATTGTGAACTAGGTTAAGGGAAGCAACAAATAATGTTGAAGTTCCCAGAGACTACTGTGAGGCTGTTCCCATTCTGATCTTGGAGGGGCAATGGATGGAAATAGTGTTGCTTAAGTGCTAATGGTAGTAATATTAACTGGAGCCATGGAGAAGGAGCAGCCTGACAGGAGTTATTTTTGTGGGAGGGGTAGCTCCTTCCAGAAGTTATAATCCATGGCATTGAGAATGTGGAAAATAATAATCCCCCATCCTTTCTCCTGTCTCCATGTCCTGCTGGTGTCTATTAATTAAATTCAGCTGGAAGTTAATCAGCAAATGCCCAGATAATGCAATACATGAGGATGGCTTTCTGTATTATAGAACAGGATAGAGAAGAAAACAAGAAAAAGACCACTTTGGGAAAAGGGTACAAATGGGAATTCCTGGCACAAATGATCTTTCTCTGCATTTCAACAATTCCTCAACGTAATAACACATCTGCTTTTGTTTTATATTCAGATTATTTACTTATTGTTATGGTTTCTGTCTGGAAAGGGGGTGTGTGTGTGTGTGTGTGTGGTTGTTGAATGAGAAAAATATTCCTCTTTCAATATGTCCTAGGTTTGACCCCATGTCTTAGTCACAATCCTTGGAGATACTCTTCTTAGAATCTTTGATTCTCTACACTAATTTGATTTTTATTTTCTAGTCATTTCTGGCTATATGGCTGTCACTTTAGAATTTCTTGTTATTGTACTTCTAAGTTTGTCCATTTTTACACTTTCTTGATTTTTTTCATTTTTCTGAAATATATTTTCACATTTTAAATTCAAGAATTCAGAGGAAGTAACATTCTTTAGGATCTCTATATGTAAGAAAACCTTAATTGTGCTCTCAAATTTGAATGATGATTTGACTAGATATATAATTCTAGAGAGAAAGTTATTTTTTTTTCCTCATATGTGGAGGTATCACTCCAGGTTCTCATAGCATTCAGTGTTATGAATAAAAGGTTAAAAATAAACCTGACCCTCAAAATTTTATAGGTAAACTTTAAATTTTCTTTTCATAATAATTTGTGATTCTATCTTTATCCTTCGTGTTCTAAACTGTTATCTGTCTATATCTACATCTGGTTCTGTCTTCATGTAGCTTCTTTGTCCTTTGTCAACAACTTAAAAACCTCTTTTATTGAGCCAACTAATTCCTTCTATTATTTTTTCAATTAATTAGTTAGTTAATGGAACAGCTTTTTGGGTGGGCAACCTATAATGTTTGCTGCACTTGATAGATATAACTTCTGGATTTGACCTTCATGATCTTAACTTTATGTGTTTTGTCATTTTCTTTTTGCATTGTGTTCTTCTTACTTAATTTTATCTTTCAAGCTTCCTATTAAATCCATTATTCTTGCATTCATGGTGTTTCCCCTGATTTCTAGCAATCCCTTTACAGATAAAATATCTTTGGGTATCCGTCAGAGGAAACTAATTAGAAAATGTTCAAGTTATCTCCTGTGCCATGAATTCATGTTTGTCTGAGGATCACTTGTATTGTTTGTTTAGATTTTGTTTTGTATTGCATTATTATAAAAAATTATCAAAAGAAAAATGAGTAATAAAATTTGCTCTATTAATCCCTTCCCTGGCTTGAATATTTTGCTTTTTTTTAAATTATTTCTCTCAATCCCTCACATTTGTTATTCTTGGGGCTTTCTGGGCTTTTTTAAAGAAAGTCCTAAAAAGGCACATTTATCATTTCACTGAAAATTACTTTTCTAAGTATCTTTAACAGATAGACTTAAACAAAAATATAATCACACTCAACAATATTAATGTCTTAGTAGTTTTATTAACCAAATGACCAGGTCATGCTCAGTTTGCATTTGTCTCAAAAATGTCTATATGTTTTCCTTCACTTGATTTAGAGATGAAACAAGGTACACATTTGCCTTCAGTATATAGGTCTCCTAAGACTCTTTAAATCTATAATAGTTGCTCTCTTCTATTTTAATTTTTGCAAATTATTTTTTGAAAATCTGTGTCATTTTCATTTGTTGAAATCTTTCATATTTTGAAATTTGATAATCACATTCCGAAGTTACTGTTCATTATGTTTCTTTATTCACCAAATGTGCTTTAAATTGATAGTTAGCTACAAAAGCTAAAATAGATATGGAGGCTATTTTTTGCTTTTGTGTTGACAAAATTATCTTACATAGTGTTGTGTATTTCTTATTATATTAAGTCAGAAGGCTAAATGATCACTTTATTTTTGTGTGATGCTAAAATTAATCAATGATTTCAAATGTCAGCCTGATTGATCTACTATACCATCTGCCTTCCCACCGTCACCTGATTCATCTATTACAAGATTCACTTCAAACTTTCAACTAATGGTTTTAACAGCCAGCCATAGCTGAACATGACTCATTATTTCCTGAGGTATGGCAAAATGGTACTCTACTTCTATTATTTCTTCTGCATTTAATAGCTATAATAAATTATTGATAAAGACATTTTTCAGACATACTCCTTGGATGTAAAAGAAGAAATTTCCCAGACCAACTACTTGGATATATTAAATACAGCCTATAAAAGATGAGCATGATAAATGCTTCTTTCTCTTAATTCGTCAATTTTTAAAATAATGAGTTGGTGCCTTAACAATCAACAAATGGGAGCATCATTATAAACTCATTGATGTTTTACATATTTGATGTATCTCAATTCATTACATTTATTAATCTTTTTGATGCTTAAATTATTTTATCTTTGGGTCCTTCATGTTAGTTCCTATGTCCTTTACACATAACACCAGAATATTAACTTCTTTGCTTCTAGTTTCAAGAACATGTATCAAGGTTATTATGCATATTCCCCTTCCACAGATCTGGAATTAACCCTTTCTCTAAAAAGCTTTAGTTTATTTAATGGTAAACAATATTCAGCAACCACAATTTGTTTACTAAGGTTGTTCAGTGGTATTAGTTTTTTAATGATTTTTTATCTAATCAATAACCAAGAGATATGTTGGTTTTTGTTTTGTTCCTTTTTTTAAAACTCTGATTTTAGTTTCAGGGGTACATGTGCAGATTTGCTACATAGGTAACTTGTATGTCATGGGGGTTTGGTGTAGATTATTTGGTGTATGGGTAATAAGCATAGTATCAGGTAATTTTCTGATCCTCACTCTACTCCCAGTGTCGACCCTTAGCGTGGGCCTGGTGTCTATTGTTTCCTTCTTTGTGTCCCTGAGTACTCAATGTTTAACTTCTACTTATAAGTGAAAACATATGGTGTTTGGTTTTCTGTGCTTGTGTTATATTTTCATTATCCAATCTATAATTAAAGGGCATCTGAATGTCTGTGTCTTTGCTATTGTAAATAGTGCTGTGATGAGCATACAAAGTGCATATGTCTTTACAGTAGAATGATTTATATTCTTTTGGGTACATAATAACAAGTTTGCTGGGTCAAATGGTAGTTCTGTTTTAAGTTCTTTGAAAAATTACCAAACTGCTTTACACAGGGGGTGAACTAATTTACGTTCCCACAATCAGTGTTTAAGTATTTCCTTTTCTCAACCTTTCCAGTATCTGTGAACTTTTGACGCTGTAATGATAGCCATTCTGACTGGTGTGTTTCATCATATGCTTGCTGGTCACATGTGTGTGTTCTTTGGAAAAGTGTGTGTTCATATCCTTTGTCCACTTTTTAATAGAGTTGTTTGGTTTTTGCTTGTTAATTTAAGTTTCTCATAGATTTTAGATATTACATCTTCGTTGGATGCATAGCTTGCAAATATTTTCTCCCATTCTGTGGGTTGTCTATTTACTCTGTTGACAGTTTCTTTTAATGTGCAGAAGCTCTTTAGTTTAATTAGAAATCATTTGTCAATTTTTGTTTTTGTTGCAGTTGCTTTCGGAGTCTTTGTTATGAAATCCTTGCTAAGGCCTATGTTCAGAATGGTGTTTCCTAAGTTTTCTTCAAGGGTTTCTATATTTCTTGGTTTTATGCTTATGTTTTTAATTCATATTTAATTTATTTTTGTATATGGTGTATGGAAAGGGTCCAGTTTCAATCTTCTGCATACAGCTAGCCAGCTATCCCAGCCATCATTTATTGAATAGGGGGTCCTTTCCCTACTGGTTATTTTGATCAACATTGTCAAAGATCAGATGGCCTTACATGTGTGGCTTTATTTGTGGGTTCTGTATTGTGTTCCATGAATCTATATGTCTGTTTTTGTAACAGTACCAGGCTGTTTGGGTAGACAAAGTCAGGTTAATGTGACGCCTCTGGTGTTGTTCTCTTTGCTTATGATTCCTTTGTCTGTTAGGCTTATTTTTGGTTCCATACGAATTTTAGGGGTTTTTTTTTGATTCTGTGAAGAATGTCATTGGTAGTTTGATAAAAATAGCACTGAGTCTTTTGATCACTTTGGGCTGTATGGACATTTCGACAGTATAAATCCTTCCTATCCAAGAGCACAAAATGTTTTTCCATTTGTTTGTGTCATCTCTGACTTCTAGATCTTTCACTTCCCAGGTTAGCCATATTCCTAGATATTTTATTCTTTTTCTGGCTATTGTCAGTGGGATTGCATTCTTGATTTGGCACTCAGCTTGGGTGTTGTTGGTGTATAGCAATGCTACTAATTTTTGTACATTGAGTTTGTATCCTGAAACTTTGCTGAACAGTTAATTAGGTCAGGGAGCTTTTGGGCAGAGATGCTGGGGTTTTCTATGTATAAAATTGTATCATCTGCAAAGGAGATAATTTCACTTCCCCTCTTCATATTTGGATGCCTTTTATTTCTTTCTCTTGTCTGATTGCTCTGGCTAGGACTTACAGTACTATGTTGAATAGGAGAGGTAAGAGTGGGTATCCCTGTCTTGTTCCATTTCTCAAGACGAATGCTTCCAGCTTTTGCCCATTTTGTATGATGTTGGCCATGGGATCGTCACAGATGGTTCTTATTATTTTAAGGTATGTTCCTTCAACACCTAGTTTGTTGACAGTTTTTAACCTGAAGAAATGTTGAATTTTATTGAAATGCCTTTCTGCATCTACTGAGGTGATTATGTGATTTTGGCTTTTAGTTCTTTTTATGTCATGAAATCACATTTACTGATTTGTTTATGTGGAAACAATCTTGCATTCCAGGGATAAAGCCTAGTCTATAAGGGTGGATTAGTTTTTTAATGTGCTCTTGGATTAGCTTTGCTAGTGTTTCATCGAGGATTTTTGCATCTATGCTCATCAAAAATATTGGCCTGAAGTTTTCTTTCTTTATTGGGTCTCTGCCAGGTTTTGGTATCAGAATAATGCTCACTCATAGAAGGAGTTAGGGGAGAATCCTTCCTCTACTTTTTGGAATAGTTTTGTTAGAAATGATATCAGCTCTTCTTTTATGTCTGGTAGAATTTACTTGTGAGTATACATGTCCTAGTCTTTTTCTCGTTGGTAGGCTTTTTATTTTATTTTTTCTAAGACAGAGTCTTTCTCTGTTGCCCAGGCTGGAGTGCACCAGTGTGATCTTGGCTCACTGCAACCTCCACCTCCAAGGTTCAAGTGATTCTCCTGCCCTACCCTTCTGAGTAGTTGAGACTACAGGCACCCAACAAACTGCCTGGCTGATTGTTTTGTTTTTGGTAGAGACGGGATTTCACCATGCTGGCCAGACTGGTCTCGAACTCCTGACCTCAAGTGATCCTCTTGCCTTGGCCTCTCAAAGCGCTCGGACTACAAGCATGAGCCACTGCACACAGAAGTTTGTAGGCTTTTATTGCTGCTTAAACTTTGAAACTCATTATCGGTCTGTTCAGCATTTCAATTTCTTCCTGGTTCAATAATGGGAGGTCATATGTTTCCAGGAATTTATTTATTTCCTGTAGGTTTTCTAGTTTGTGTACATAGATGTGGTCATAATAGTCGCTGAGGGATTTTTGCATTTCTTAGGGTTGGTGGTAATGTCCCTTTTGTCATTTCTTATTGTGTTTATTTGCATCTTGTCTTTTTTTCTTTATCAGTCTAGCTAGCAGTTCATCCATTTTTTTTTTTATTCTTTCAACAAGCAAATTATTTTGTTTACCTTGTGTGTGGTTTTTCACATCTCAATTTCCATCAGTTCATCTTTGATTTAGGTAATTTATTGTCTTTTATCATCTTTAGAATTGAGTTGTTCTTGTTTTTCCAGTTCCTCTAAACGTGATGTTAAGTTGTTAATTTGAGATCTTTCTAACTTTTTGATGTGGGCATTCAGCACTATAAACTTTTCTCTTACTGGTTTAGCAGAGATTGCGGTATGTTATATCCTTGTTCTCATTAGATAATTTATTAATTTTGGCCTTAATTTCATTGTCTACTCAGAAGTTATTCAAGAGCAGGTTGTTTAATTTTCATGTAATTAAGAAATGACCTCCTCCTTAGTAGTTTTGTAGATTTGTAGTTTTATTGTGATGTAGTTCAAGACTGTGGTTGTTATGTTTTTTTCTGTTTCTATGAATTTGCTGAGAATTGTTTTATGGCCAATTGTGTGGTCAATTTTAAAGTATATTCCATGTGCCAATGAGAAGAACGTATATTCTGTTGGGTTTGTGTGGGGAGTTCTGTAGATGTCTATTAGGTCCATAGGTCAAGGGTTGAGTTTTTTTTTTTTCTTTTTTTTTTTTGAGACAGAGTCTCGCTTTGTCTCCCAGGCTGGAGTGTAGTGGCATGATTTCGGCTCACTGCAACCTCCACCTCCCTGGTTCAAGTGATTCTCCTGCTCAGCCTCCCAAATAGCTGGGACTACAGGTGCCTGTCACCATGCCTGGCTAATTTTTTGTATTTTTAGTAGAGACAGGCTTTCATCATGTTAGCCAGGATGGTCTTGATCTCCTGACTTCATGATACGCCTGCCTCGCTCTCCCAAAGTGTTGGGATTACAGGTGAGAGCCACCGTGCCTGGCCAAGTGTTGAGTTTTTTTGTAGGTCTCTAAGAACTTCTTTTATGAATATAGGTGCTCCTGTGTTGGGTGCATGTATGTTTAGGATAGTAACATTTCCTTGTTGAATTAAACCCTTTACCATTATGTAATGCCCTGCTTTGTATTTTTTGATTGCTGTTGGTTTAAATTTTGTTAGGTCTACAATTAGAATAGAAACCCCTACATTATTTTTGTTTTCTGTTTGCCTGGTAGATTTTTCTCCATCCCTTTACTTTGAGCCTATGGGTGTCATTCATATGAGATGACTGTCTTGAAGGTTCATCCAACTTGCCACTCTGCAACTTCTAATTGGAGCATTTAGCCCATGTATATTCAAGTTTAATATTGATATGTTTCGATTTAATTCTTTGAAAGTGTTGTTAGCTGTTTATTATGCAGGCTTGATTGTGTGGTTGCTTTATAGTGTAAGTGGTCCATGAACTAAAGGTGTTTTGATGGTGGCTGGTAACAGTCTTTTGTTTCCCTATTTAGCACTCTCTTAAGGTCTTGTTGTAAAGCAGGTCTGGTGATAATGAATTCCTTTAGCATTTGCTTGTTTGAAAAAGATATTATTTCTGTTTCACTTATAAAACTTAGTTTGACTGGATGTGAAATTCTTGTGTATAGTTTTGTTTTGCTTTAAGAATGCTGAATATAGACCCTCAATCTCTTCCAGCTTGTGGAGTTTCTGCTAAAAGGTCTTGATGGGGTTCCCTTTATAGGTGACCTACCCCTTCTATCTATCTAGCTTTCATATTTTTTTCTTTCTTAGCAATGGCAATGGTCTTCTTGTTTATTATCTTGCAGGGGTTTGCTGCATTTCCTAAATTTGAATGCTGGTCTCTCTGTCAAGGTTGGGGAAATTTCCGTGGTTGATATCCTCAATATTGTTTCCCAAGTTGCTTGCTTTCTCTCTCTCTCTTTCAGGGATGCCAACGAATGGGAGATTTGGTCTCTTCATAATTCTGTATTTCTTGGAGGAATTCTTCATTCTTTTTCTTTATTTTTGTCTGACTAAGTTAATTTGGAGAACTGGTCTTCAAGCTCTGAGATTCTTTCTTCAGCTTGGTCTATTCTGTTGTTAATGCTTGTGATTTTATTACGAAATTATTTTAGTGTGTTTTCCAGCTCTATCATCAGTTTGGTGTTTTCTTAAAATGGCCATTTCATCTTTTATCTCCTGTAATGTTTAGTTGTATCCCTTGGAATCTTTAAATTGAGTTTTGACTTTCTCCTACTTCTCAATGATCTTCATTCTGATGCATATTCTGAATTCTAGATCTGTCACTTCAGCCATTTTAGCCTAGTTAAGAACCATTGCTGGAGAACTAGTGTAGTTGTTTAGAGTTAAGAAGACACTGGCTTTTTGAGTTGTCCGAGTTCTTGCCCTTGTCTTTTCTAATCTGTGTGAGCTGATGTTCCCTTAGTATTTGAAGATGCTCTCCTTTGGATGGGCATTTTTGCTTTTATTTTCTTTGATGTCCTTGGGGGTTTGATTGATTGTAGTGTAAAGTGTGTTCAGCTCACTGGCTTTGACTCTGAAGATTTCAGCTCAGTACTCCTGGGCTGCATGCTCTATCTCTGGAAGGTTGGCATCAGGTCTTTGTTCTCTAGCCCCTTGAGGTTAGAAACCTGCTGGACTTAAGGAGCTGAAGTTTTCTTGGTCCGCTGGCAGCAACACTCTGATGGGGGGGTGCCGGCAAAAGCACTTTGTCAGGGTGGTGGCAGCGGGATCTGTGCTTGCTCATGTGTGCCGGGACCCATGGCAGCATGGCGAGTTGCACAGGTATAGGCTGGGGTGAGGTGCTGGGGGAGGCTTTGCCTTAATTTTACAGGTGTTATATACTGGCAAAACATTTTGGTGTTGTATTTTGGGCTGCAGCCCAGAAGGTGCTGCTTAAGAGTGTTAGCCAGCAGCTTAACTCTTTTCCTGCTGCATAGCTCTTTTGTGTTTTGGTGCAGTTGCAAGTAGTGCTCTGTGGTGGAGGGGAAAGAGACGATCCTCTTACCTAGTCCACTCCTGGGTCTTGCAGGAGCTCGCTCTGATCACTGGTCTACGCCCACATTGCTTTTGCCGAGTGTTCTGGTCCACCGGGCTCCCTCGTGCAGGGGCCATGGTTGGCAAACAGGCTGTATCCTTGACAGATTGGCCCTGCAAAGGGAGGCACAGCCTGCTTCTTCACCAGCCTGCAAAGCTGGGCATCTCGCCTCTTTCAGTGATCCAAGAGTGAGGGCTCCTCCCTGCTTGGGCAGCAAATCTCAGTTGGCTAGGAGCTGCGGGGGTGGGTAGGGTCACCAAATCTGCTGTTCAGGTGCTTCCCAGGGAAACACAGTGCTTTGACTTCTCACATAGTTCAGGCAGAAGGAGAACAGCTGGGCTGGAAGCAGATGTGGCTCACATGGCTGGGAGAGGCACAGATACCCTGCACTCTGGCCATTTCCCAGGAGTTCCAACAGGAAGTTGCCATTTCATAAATCTATTTCCTCATCAAGATTCTTAGGTAAAAGTGAGGTTTGACTGTACACTGAATATATGCATGTGGATGCTCGTTGGACAGAATCTATGTTACATGAGAGAGAAGCCAGAATATACACTGAGTTCCACCCACCTCAAGGTAGGAAATGAGGGCATTACTCTGTGACCCTGTCAGCCACACTAGGAACTCTAGTTTTACTAAAGCTTATAACGATTATCATTTTATAGAAAGTATTCCTCAAGTTTCGCATGAACAAAATAAAGCAGCTGCAATTCAAAGAGGGAAAAGGTGATCAGTGTAGAAATATTGTAATAAAGTATGTTACGTTCAGATGGTTTCTTACCCTATTTGTGCTGCTTTCTAACTCCAGTTTTTGTTATCTGCTGAATGAAATGGTTGTCTCTACTCACAGCTGCCACATGTGTCTGCTAAAAGGACAGTTCTGCTATTTATCTCCAAGATTTCCATAGTTGTATCAAAATATCTAATCTACTGCCTTCCTCCAATTCCCTAGTTACTTTCTTTCACTTTATAAGTCTTAACTACTATTTAAATGAGATTTGATATGGAGTGGAGTTAACCAAATGTGTACAGACCTTAACTGATAGATTAATGAAAATAATTTCATTCATGTAGAATAACAAAAAAAATTGAGTTAAATTATTTATCAAGCCCAAACGCAGATTTTTTAAAATGGTAACTATAAGATACCCACCGAAATTATTGAAGGCAGAATATAAAAACTCTTTAGTCCCATGAACTTCTTTTTTCTTTTTTTCTGAGATGGGGTCTTTCTTGGTCACTCGGTTTGGAGTGCAGTGGCATGATCATAAGCTCACTGCAGACTTGAACTTTTGGGTGCAAGTATTTCTCCCTGCTTAGCCTACAAAATAGCTGTGACTCCAGCCACCTGATGCTATATCTGGATAATTGGTTTTAAAAAATTGTTTTAGGCTGGGCATGGTAGCTCACACCTGTCATCCCAGCATTTGGGAGGCCAAGGCAGGTGAATCATGAGGTCAGGAGTTTGAGACCAGCCTGGCAAACATGGCCAAACCCCCACTCTAATAAACGTACAAAAATTAAGTGGGTGTGGTGACATGCACCTGTAGTCCCAGCTGTTTGGGAAGCTGAGACATGAGAATTGCTTGAATCCAGGAGGTGGAAGTTGCAGTGAGTCGAGATCACACCACTGCACTTCAGCCTGGTGAGAGAGCAAGACCCTGTCCTCTACCTCCCACTGAGAAAAAAATTATTTTGGAGATGGGGGTCTGTCCTATGTTGCTCAGGCTGGTCTTGAACTTCTGGACTTAAGTGATCCTCCTGCCTTAGCCCCTGGAGTAGTTGGGATTACAGGTGTAAACCACCATGTTTGGCTCATGAACTTATATTTATGAAGTTGAAATTTTTCACACATTATCATTTATCCATCTTTAATAGACTTTATTTTTTAAAAGTTTTATATTTAAAAAATTTTGACAATATAGCATAAAGATTTCCCGTTTACTCTACACCCAGTTTTCCCTATTATTGACATCTTACTTTTATATGATACCTTGGCATAATTCATAAACTATTATTGACATATAATTACCTAACTTTTTTTTTTGAGACAGAGTTTTGCTCTGTGGCCCAGGCTGGAGTGCAGTGGTGTGATCTCAGCTTAGAGAATCTTCACCTCCAGGGTTCAAGCAATTTTCCTGCCTTAGCCTCTCAAGTAGTTGCGATGACAGGTATCCGCCACCAAGCCTGGCTAATTTTTGTTATTTTTAGTAGAGACGGAGTTTCACCATGTTGGCCAGGCTAGTCTTGAACTCTTGACCTCAGGTGATCTGCCCGCCTCTGCCTCCCAAAGTGCTGGGATTACACACATGAGCCACCGCACCTGGCATCCTCAGTTTTTATGTAATGTCCTTTTTCTATTCTAGACGACTATGCGAGATACCACATTACATTCACTTGTCTTGTCTTCTTAGGCTCCTCCTTGCTGTGGCGGTTTCACAGACTTTTCTTGTCTTTGATGACCTTTACAGTTTTCAGGAATGTCACCCACTTTGTAGTCACCCTGCTATTGAAATTTATTTCATGTTTTTCTCATGATAAGACTGAGATCACACTTTATAAGAAAGACCACAGAGGTAAAGTGCCATTTTTTCATCACACTCTGTCCCAGGTACATTTTATCAACATGATTTCTGACAGTTGATGTTGACCTTGATTACCTACTGAGATAGTGTTGTCAAGTTTATCCAATGTAAAGTCATTCTTATTTTTTTTCTGCCTTCTTTTCATATTGTATTTTTTGCACTGTATGTGCAGCCTACACCTTAGAAGTGTGTAGGTATGTTCTTCATTTGTGACAGTGGAATATCTACGCTAATTATTTGAAATTCTTCTTCATAGGGAAGTTGTCTCTTTCCTCACATTAATTTATTCTATGTTTAATTTGTATCATGGATGTGTGTGTGTTTAAACATTGGATTATAATCCAATACCATTTGCTTTTGTTGCTCAAAATGTTCAGATGGGCCATTAAGAGCTGTTTTTGGCTCTTGTGATTTTTTGACATATCTCCATCAATGTATCTTTTTCTTTTCCTTTTTTTTTCCCCAACATGTCCTTACTCTGTATTACAAAATGCTCCAGACTTGTGTATATTTCTTGCTGCACCCTAGAATCAGCCATTTTTACAAATATCACTGGTTCCTTTTATGGAGAATGACACTGGAAACCAAGATCTGGCTACTAAGTGTGTTCTTTGCTACTGGGTTGTCATTTCTTTTAAGGCTCCCAAGCAGACAGAGCATATAAATATATGAGACATATGATTTTTTATTTGGCTGTGGAACTCTGTATTTATGTGATAAGGATTTAATTGTTTCTGACTAAAATTTCTCATAACTAGTTCTACAAAGATATTTTAATTACAACTGATATAAAGAAGATTATCCTTTGGTATGACAGAATGATAAGTTGGCTTGATAACATTTTTCTAGACTTATATCTAAGTTTTCACATATTTATATTCATTCAAATTTTATAACTTCCTATCAAGACCATTATGATACAGTTTTTGTCCTATAAATTCTGACGTGGTCTTTGCCCCAAATAGTAAAATTTGACATGACTATAAGAGATGTTCTACAAAGTAATAAAAAGCAACAAATTTAATAATAAAGCAGAATCATTGGTCTTTAGAAGTGAAATTGAAATGCAACTTAAAGATCAAGATTTCTGTTGTTTCTATTTGAGTCTGTTGTCACTTTATTAATTACTATCTATTAAAAAAGCTGTCAGAATCAGAATTTTGTAATTCATAAGTTCAAAATCATGCTACTTTTGGCATCTCTAGAAAATACAACTAATAGACTGAATTTTACTTCCTAGAAGTAAGTGTATTATGTAAACCTGTTCAACAATAATAAAACTTGATATACAAAGTCATTGCCTTTCTTACAGTAAGTTACATGAAACTAATTAGATTATTGTTTAGTTTCCATGATCCTATTTGTTGCATATTTTAAATGACAAATGTAATTATTTTGTTTTATATTATTTAGACTGCTGTATCAGAAGTTGTGGAATTCTAGAGTTTCTGAAGTATATGGGTTTTATCACAAAAATTAATATTTGTTCAAATCAATTTATTGCAATAAAGATTAATATAGCACAGAAGTTAAAATGGTAAAGCAATTCTTTACTTTTGTTTGCATAGGTTAAAAGACAAGATTGTCTAAAATATCAGCTTATGAGGTTATGAAGCTACTACATTCATTTTAATCCAGTATCCTTAAAAATGTCTTCCTCATTCTTACAGAATGTATGTAGTATATAGCCGTTTAACACTTGTGTGATAGACACATAATGATTGTGATCATCCATTTCAGATAGTTCTTTGTAAGTTGTCAAATCTTGCTGAAAAGGCATACTCTGGAGAAGTGACTTTTTTTTGCTTGCTTTGCACTTCACTGACTTAGACAGGGATTTAATAGAAGTTGTAATTGGCTTCTCTGATCGACAATGAAGAGCACATTCTTACTGCTTTGATTCTCTTTGTGGATTGATAAATGCTGTGAGATATGGGACTATGCTGAAGTGAAGTGTGCTAATGTGAAGGGAATGTGAGCTAATGACTTACTAAGCACTACAGGGTGGCAATCGACTCATTTTTTGGTCCCAGTTCTTTACTGCTCCATTTTGTCCTCTTTTGGAAAGGTTCTTAATCTTTCTGGCTCAATCAACAAAATAAGAACTATATTTACCTGACTTATGATACATGACTTGGGTGTAATGGGCCATTTTTGATGGGAAGAGGCAGTAACCATTTGTTAAATGATACCCTTGGCTCCTGGAAAAGTTAATAAAGTTTCCCCAAAGCACTTAACCTCCTTCAAATGAATCATTTATCTCTGGGAGAAACTATCTCAACGATTATCGACACTAGGCTTAACATTTTATCTAATAGAAGATACCGAATCATTTGGTTAACTATTAAAAACCTCTAGATGAAAATCTTGCCACAGATTGATCTTAAATTATTTTTAAATAATTGAATCTGAATGTGGTACTGAAATATTTTTCTTTAACAGTATTTCTTTAAAAGGAACATCTGAACTATTTTATGATAAGACATTAGGTCTACAAAGAAGCTTTAATTTGTAAATGTTTATAAGCTATAATTACTAATTAGTTTTTACCTCCCCCTTCTTTACTGTAAATAGATTCTTTAATCCTCATTTTCTCAGTAGGCATCTAAAATGCCAAATGATTTTTTTTCCCAAAGGCCTACTTTTATCAATAATAAATTAGGAATGGAGCTCACAAATACAGAGCAACTTACTTATTCCTAGTACATAATTATCTGTACAGATGTGCACAATCAGTATACACATGTGTAAGAAAATATAAATGTGTATGGTTTTCTTTCTTTCATTTACCTTTATCTATTTACTTTTATGTTTTTACGGTATATGTTTTATTGCAGATATTGTATATCCAAATGCATAGTAAATACTAGTGCCTTCCTTTAAAATAAAACACGTTAATTTGTTGTTGTTGTTGTTGTTGAGGAGTTTCACTCTTGTTGCCCAGGCTGGAGTGTAATAGTGCGATCTTGGCTCACTGCAACCTCTAACTCCTGGGTTCAAGTAATTCTCTGGCCTCAGCCTCCTGAGTAGCTGGGATTACAGGCTCCCACCACCATGCCCAGTTAACTTTTGTTTTCAGTAGAGACAGGGTTTCACCATGTTGGCCAGGCTGGTCTTGATCTCCTGACCTCAGGTGATCCGCCCGCCTTGGCCTCGCAAAGGGCTGGGATTACAGGCATGAGCTGCCACACCCGGCCAAAACATGTTAATTTTTAAATAGCAAGAGTCTAGATATCATTTGCAATAAATCAATAAATATTTGCTGAGTTATATAAAGGTAGAAGGTGTCGCATTCGATATCAAAGTTCTGCCATTCAACTAAATCAAACACTCAGGAGAATGTGGCAGGTTGGAGTCAGAAGTTTTAAATTCTATAATGTAAATTGAAACCATTTATTATTAGTCTAGTAATTGTTTACATTTCTGAATTTCAAGTTCTTCCTTTCACTATAAAGGGAAAAGACAGTCCAAAAGGAAAAAAAATCAGTTTAGTGCTCTTTCAGTTTATAATTCACAAACATTCACACACATCATCCCATTTTACTTCATAACACTCTATAAAGTATAGAACACAGACACTACTATCACCATTTAGCAGATGAGAAAACCATATTTTTAAAAAATTATAATTAATATGCTAAAGACACCTAAGTATCAATAGTAATAATGTATTAGAATAAAGCATGAATGATATTTTGGGCCCCAACTTTTACCTTGCTGTAAACATTGTGGCTACTATTGCAAGTAACATGGATCCTATGACACAAAATGTTGTGGCTTAAATGTAAAGGGGAAGAGTTTTTTATTTCCAAGCATTTATAAAGCATATTAGCTATAATAATTTTTTGCCAAAATATTGTTTTACTGTATTGCCTCAGCTTTCCTTCAACAGAAAAAAAAATCATTTAGGAAAGAAAAATACAACCATACTTCAGGTTAATATAATTGTGCTTCAGTATAATATTTCATTATCATATTTAAAAATTCAAGTCAAAGATTGTAACCCTACAGCATGTTCTCTGTACCAGATCAGGGAGTGAAAGGTTTGCAAGCCACCAAAGAATGCCTATGTTTTTAAGATCTTGTTAAAATGTGCTTCCCCCACTTTGTTTTCAACAGTTAATGCTAGGTTGGTTTCATAACAATATCCAGAGAAAGCTATTTTCTCTCTAATATGGCAAGAGAGAAATTGTGTGTTTCCTCTAAGTATCAAAATCTTTGTATAATCATTTTATAATATCTATTTAAAAATGTTTCTGTATTTTCCTAAGATACATTTGCAATTCTTATTAAGTAAAAATACATCAGGGATATCAACAACTACAGACATATACACCCAATAAGGTAATGAAAATAAGTTTTTTGTTTTTGTCTTTAAAAAATTTTTTTAGAGATTTAGGGATACAAGTGCAGTTGTGTTATGTGGGTATATCATATAGTGGTGAACTTTGGGATTTTTACTGCACCAATCACTTGAATAGTGAACATGGTGCCTTGAAGGTAGTATTTCATTTCTCATTCCCCTCCCAGCCTCCCACTGTAACTAGGGGAAGGGAGCAGGTTGCAGGGGTGTTCCAAAGATGCTCACTGTTCCCCAATCAGATATGTTTTCCCAGGTCCTTGGGCCTCACTCTCTCAAGAATGGGGAGAGAGCCTGGTGGCACGGTGATCTTGTTCAAGTAAGTATCAGACCCAGAGAGTTTTGCAGAAAAGTGATTTATTAGGCAGAGAGAGAGAGAACCAGAGAGAGAGAGAGCTCCCATGCTGTTGTGGGAGAGGATCCAGAGATGGAGTCACCACAGGTAAAGAGAGAGAGAGAAGGCTCCCACACTGCCATGGTAGGGGATCCTAGAGAGGGAAATCCTAAAGGTAACGGAGTGGGGGGAATTTAACCAGGAGTTACTCCCTCCACATTTAAGTTCTCCTCCAGTGAGAAGAGCTTTTCCAAACTTCCTCTGGAGTGATTGATCTTTGACTCTGATGCTGGATTGGCTGCCTGGCTTGCAATAGAGCACCTCCTTCCAAGGCTTTTGGTGGTCTTTCTAAACAAAGGAAGCTCACCTGGGCTGTTTACCTTCCCATGGGAAAGTTAGACAAAGAACACTAGGCTCCTGGATGTGGCATGGATAGAGGTATGGCCTGGGAAGTTCTTGCCTTTGAAACCACGCCCCTTGTGGACCTGGGAGGTGAAGTTAACACAGTCCCTCACCACCTTTCAGAATCTCCAGTGCCCATTATTACATTTTGTATGTCCTTGTGTACCCATTATTTAGCTACCACTGAGAAGTGAGACCATGTAGTTTTTGACTGTCTGTGTCTGAGACATGTCACTTAGGATATAACCTCCAGTTCCATCCATGTTGCTGCAATAGACATAATTTTATTCTTTTTATGGTTGAGTAGTATTCCATGATATATGTATGTGTGTGTGTATATATATATGTACACACACATACCCCACATCCAGTTTTCCCTATTATTCATATCTAACAGTAGTGTGTTATAGTTGTCACTATTGATTGATTTTGGTAAGTTATTCTTAGCTAAAATATATAGTTTATTCAAATTTTCTTAGTTTTTACCTAATGGTCTTCCTCTGTTCCAGGATTTCATCTAGGGTACCATATGGTATTTAATATCCTTGAAAAACATTATGCTTGAGTAATGCTTTATATATACTCCACATATGCTTGAGTTCCTTTCTGGGCTCTCTATTCTGTTCTGTTGGTGTGTATGTCTGTTCTTATGCCAATACCATACTTTTAAAATTACTAGAGCTTTATAATATAGCTTGAAATCAGGAATTATGAAGACTTCAACTTTTTCTTTTTTTTCCTTAAGATTGTTTTTGCCGTTTGGGTTCTTTTGTGGGTCCATACAAACTTCAGAAGAGTTTTTCTGTTTTGAGAGAGAAGGATTTTGATGAGGATTGTGTTGATTCTGTAGGTCACTTGGGCATTATGGACATTTTAACAATATTAAGTCTTTGATTCCATGGATATGGAATATTTCTTCACTTATTTGTGTCTTCTCCAAATTCTTTCATCAATGTCATAGTTTTCAGTTTACAGATCTTTTATCTTCTTGTTTAAATTTATTAAATATTTTTGATGCAATCATAAATAGAATTGATTTTCTTAATTTCTTTGATAGATAATTTGCTGTTACTGTATAGGCGCAAACTGAGTTTTATATGTTAATTTTCTATCTTGCATTTGTCCTATGTCTCTTACTATAATAATAGTTACTCCTTCCACAGCACACTAATTCTGAATTTCTCTTCACAATCATGTATAGAACCACTGTATATTCTAGTACATCATTTATTTGACCAAACAAATATGTGGCATCTGGCAAGGTAATTTCAATGAATTATTTAAGTAGCTGTGTAATTTTATCTTGACTCAGGTTAAAGTTTTTATCATTTGTTACTGTAAGACTGATAAATTAATAATGTCTACCACTGTCATAAAGTACTTGTATTATCTTCATTCATAGGTAAAATATTATATATATGAATAAGTATGCCTTGTGTGTTGGCATGAGGTTAAACATCATAGGAATATATATGTGTGTATACACACACATATAAAATATCTGAAAATTGGTAGGTTGTTTTAGAAGTTGCAACATAAATTTAAGGAGTTTGAATAACAAATTAACATTTGCTGATTAAAATTAAAGGTTAATTTTTTAATTAGCTAGGTAGCTCTCAGGCAGTCCTTCAGATTATTTGGTCCAGATGACTGTCTAGATTTCAATAATTAAGACCTTTTTACAAATATACTGCTTTGCTTTTTCCAGAGTCTAATCTGTCTTTCCAGTAGCAGGCTCTCTCTCGATTAATTCTGTTATTTGTTTCTTAACTTGTCATCTTGGATTCTTTATTTGTCATTGTTTTGTTCATGTGAATTCCAATGACTCTACTGAATATGCAATATGTCATATCTAACTTTAGTGGACGTCAGCTGGGCCATATGTAATGTCACTTGATTAAAGTCATATTCTTTTGCTCAAAAACTCTGATTATTTTATTGACTCATGGTAATTTAATAAAATTGAAATAAAAAGCAGAACTGTGTAATGACTAATGTATTACCAATCCTCACATGCCATTCTATTTTACAAATTAGATTCTATATAATCAGCCCGATTCTTCCCATCACCTGTCTTAATGAATCTCATCCAAAGCTATGTATTTAAGAAAAGATGAGAATTTTCATCCAGACAAAACATACTCTAAATAAGAACTGAGAACGCTGCCTGTTTGGAAGAAAGAAGACTAGTACTTAAAAATCTTTCCCTTATTTGTGTGACTTTGAGCCACTTAAAATTTCCCAGTCTAAATTTCTTCCTTTGAAAATGGAAATGATGCTTATCTTTGAGTGTTCTTAATAATAATAAATTATATATGTAAAGTACTTTAGATGATTCTTAAGATAGACATTTGGAAATAAATATTATTTACCATATAATCCTAGAATATATTAGAATAAATTATTATTCTAATAATAAAATGGTACTATTACTGTAAAATAGACTATTTTTTAAGGTCAAGTTGCATGAATTCAATAAACTCTGAGTACATTCTACATACCAGCTGCTAACCTCTTTGGATTGAATAATAATAAACAAAAATCTTTGTTCTTATATCTCTGCTCTCATGAAGTTTATAATCTGGCAGGAGTGAGGAATGCAGACAATGTATAAATAAATGGTAACTAAATATATTTATAATAACAATATATAAAAACATATAGTTTGTCAGGTAATAATAAGGTTTATTTTTTAAAAATCAGGAAAGGGGAATATGGAGTGGTTGGTGAGAATAGTGGATTAAATTTTAAATGTGATGTAAGATAAAATCTCACTGATAAAGAGATTAGTGTTTTCTAACATTGCAATATATCCATTTGTTCATTCATATTTTCTCAATTTTTATTTTAATTTTGTTTAAACTTTAGAGTAGTTGAAAGAATAGTCAATGAATATTCTCATAATCTTCACCTACAATTAATAATTTTTAACATTTTGTCACATTTATCATTTTCTCTGAATATATATGTGAATAAGTATGCCTTGTGTCTTGGCAGGAATATGTATATATTCAAAGCATATACACACACATATATATATATATATATTTTTTTTTTCTTTTCGGAATGAACTATTAGAAAATAAGTAACAGAGAGTAATACTCTGTAATCCTAAATCTTCAAGTTCCTACTTCCTAAGTACAAGAATATACTCCTATATATCCATAATATTAGTAATTATGCTCCTTACATTTTAAATAACATTTCCTTATGTTCAGCCAATATTCCACGTAACCTAGTGTCGCAACATCATTATTGACTGCTGTGTTTTGTTTGTTGCTTGGTCTAGGATATCATAAGATGTTCACTGTCACTTGCTACATGAAAACAAAGCAATACAGTTGCTTGAAGCACCAGTGGTTTATTATTTCGTAAGACTCTGTTGGTCTGGAGTTTGGGCAAGCCTCAGCTGGTGGGTCCATTTGCTACACATGATGCAGCCTGGTGTCACTCACATAGCAACAGTCAACTCAGAGATGGACCAAGCCTGGAATATCAATGTGCTTACCAGTTACTCAGAAGATCAGCTCGGACTTTCTTACATGATGGCAGATGGGATCCATGAGCAGAGACAGAGATTCCTGGCCACTTAAAGTCTTGGCTGAGAATGGATATTGCTTCACTTCTGCTTCAATTTATGGTTCAAAGTAATTCAGAAATCCAACCTAGGTTCAAAGAAACGGGAATTCGTTCCACCTCTTGATGGAAGGAGATATAAAGAATAGCATTTATGTTCATTTAAATTCTATTATATCAAGGATCTCACATTGCAGTAAGATTAAAGACATACCTCTGTGCCCCATTTTAATCTAGAACATCAATGCTCCTTTTAAAACTGTAGCTCCTTTTAAAATTGTACTTTTTTATGACAATAACATTTTGAGGTCTGTTAATATGAGTCTTATGTAATACCCTAGTAATCAGATTTGTCTACTTATTTCATCATTATTATATTAAACATTTTGGTTAAGATAGTATAGCCAGGCACAGTGGCTCACACCTGTAATCCCAGCACTTTGGGAGGCCAAGACAAGCAGATCACCTGAGGTCAGGAGTTCGAGACCAGCCTGATCAACACAGTGAAACCCAGTCTTTACTAAGAATACAAAAAATTAGCTGGGCATGGTGGCACGCCTGTAGCCCAGCTACTTGGCTGGCTGAGACACAAGAATTACTTGAACCTGGGAGGCGGAGGTTGGTTGCAGTGAGCCAAGATTGCACCACCGCACTCCAGCCTGAGTGACAGTGTAAGACTCTGTCTCAAACAAAAAAAAAAGATAGTGTATAAGTAATATTGTAAACTTTTCACTACATTACATCAGAAGGCATTTTTTTCCACAGTGTAACTAGTGATTAAGAGTATTTAAATAATGTGGGTTTCTGGTTTTCTATCACACTTTCACTCACTATATTTTAAGATTCATTGGTTTTCCTTGCCTGAATTGATCATTACATAAAAGTTACAAAATATTTTCTAATTCTATATCATGATGTTCTTTTATAATGAACAGCCTTTTCTCCCCCTTTTCAGTATCATTATGAATTTTTATATATAACCTTATTGTCACTATTTTTGTTTGTTCATTTATTTTAAACAGCATTATTTCATACCATAAAATTCATACCATACAACTTCATACCATATGATTCAGCCAATTTAAGCTTGATGATTTTTGTAAACTTATAGAGTTGGTCAATTATTACCACAATCCACTTTTAAAATATTTCCAGCACACCAAAATATTATTTTGTGGCTACTTACAGTCCACCTCACTATAACTTCCAGTCACAAGCAACCACTGATCTGCTTTTTGTCTCCATTTTTTTTCTGTTTCATGTAAATGATATTATATAATATTTACATTCTTATTTCTGGCTTCTTTCAGTTGGCATAATGTTTTCAAGGTTTATCTATGCCTTTGAATGTATTCACAGTTTGTTCCATGTAAGTGGTGAATATTTCATTGCATGAATATACTATATTGTGCTTACTTATTCACCAGTTTATGCTTAGGTTGTTTTCAGTTTTTAGCATTTGTGAATATATTGCTTTGAACACTCAGTATAAGTCTTTTTGTGGACACTCACTTTTATTTCTCTTGGGTAAATACTTTGAATGCAACAGGTGAGTTATATGGTAATCATATGTTTCACTTTCTAAGAAACTGTTCTATTTTACACTCCCACCAGAAATAGATGATGGTTTTATTACGATTTCTGATGATAAAATATCCTACTTCTGGGCAACTGAAATTGGAAGAAAATTAGGACAAAGACTTAGGGGTCTAAGAAAGTGAGCGCTACATATATTGGGGGAAAAGCATTTCCTGCAGAGAGAAAACAAAGTGCAGATGCTAAGGCAGGGCACAGCAGCGCGGATAGAAATAGTAAGCCAGGGAGAAATTACAAAGAGATGAGGTCAGAGAGGTAACAGGACCATATTTTTCGGGACCTTGTAGTCCATTGTAAGTACTTTGGCTTTGACACTGAGTGTGATAGGGGAATAATAGAGGGCTTAGAGAAAAGGATTCACATGATGAAATTTATGTTTTAACGATATCACTTTAGGTCCTAATTTTAAATTATATGAGCATGATGAGGAGGGAAGCAAGGATATTCAAGTTCAGTATTGCATAGTTAGTGTGACAGTAGCTGGTGGATTGTTGCAAAAAAAAAAAGCAAGGAATGAGATCTAAGAGTGATTAACACATTCATAGAAAAACTGGGATCGTGTGTGTGTGTGTGTGTGTGTGAGATGAAGCTATTGTGATAAGCCTGATGGTCTAACAAGTTCTGGGAGGTGAACTGTGAAATCTGAATCCTTACATGTTCAAATCTAGTGGAGGTTACTACCTGCTTCAATAAATGTTAAAGAGACTATTCTTTTCTTTTTGTTGGGATGGATTCTCACACTGTCACCCAGCCTGGAGTGCGATGGCACAATCTTGGCTCACTGCAACCTCCACTTCCTGAGTTCAAGCAATTCTCCTGCCTCAGCCTCCCGAGTAGCTGGGATTACAGGTGCCTGCCAACACGCCCTGCTAATTTTTTGTATTTTTAGTAGAAATGGGGTTTCACTATGTTGGCCAGGCTGGTCTCGAACTCCTGACCTCGTGATTCACCTGCCTCGGCCTCCCAAAGTGCTGGGAGGTATGAGCCACTGCGCTCAACCCAATGAGATTATTCTATGACTGTGGTTGGCTGCAATTACAGGACACCAGCAGCAAATCCAGGAATCTAACTAATTGAAATAAATTTGGTTGATGGAATTTGTGAAGCTGGGGCAAGGAGGACTCTGGAGATGCTTCAACTTTCCTCCTATAAGATGACTGTCAGGTCCTTGCATAGTTTTAGCCTCTATATTCCTCAAAAGAAAATCAATCAGTTCAGCCAGACTCCTCTTTCAGAATAGTCACTATAAGAAGGAGAAGTCCATTAGTATCTTACTGTATCATAATAAAGTTTTGTGGTGACTGTTACATTGCCATTCACTGTGTTTTGCAGAGCAAACAAGATTATCTGATAGGTTAGAGAAAGAGGAGCATAAGGGATGACCCTAAGGTTTTTGTTCTGAGCAACTGGAAGAGGGGGGAAAATAAAGAAAGGAAGAATGCATTGATAGAAAAATATAGCATTAATTTTAAGTTAGCATTAGATGGGAATGAAATACTATTAACATTTTTCTTAGATTTATGAAATTTGAGAAAAAATTGAATTTATTCTATCTGAGAAACGCAATCATTCAATCTAGGGCAGTTTGTTAATGTTTCTACATGGATTTTTCAGAATTTCAAAGTCAGTCACTAACTTTGAACTCTTGTTTTGCGGTTCTCTGTAAAATCTTCTCTATGCCACCCTACTCATGATCTCTAGCGTGGCATCCCATATAACCTAACTTTTTCCAAAGTTCAAACAGTTTTTCCCATTATTTCCATTAGATCTCTCCTGGGTCCTTCCTCCTGCTAAATAATCAATAAAATAATCCACTCACTCATTCCTTTGCTGAACAACATTTATTGTAAGTGTACTTAAGAATGTCTTGTGTTGCATAAAATGATAAATGAAGGACACAGGGTCAGTCTGTTCATAGTATGGGGGATGGGGTGATGTGAGGAAGAGGAATCTTATGATAAATAAGTAAAACAAAAATGTTAAATATATGAAAAATTGAAAAGTGTATTCATTATAGAGATAATTGTTTCATTATGAAGATTATTAAGGAATACACCAGTGAGAAGATAATATTTAAGCTCATACTTGAAAAAGAAAAAGAAAAAGCTAAAAAAAGAAAATCCAGGAGCAGAGCTTTTGAACAAAGGATTTGAGCAATTGCTAAGGTTTAATAGTGGAAAAGCCTTGTTCACTTTCAGAAATTGAAAAGTGCTTGTCTATCTTGTATACAGGAAGGTAGGTGTGGAAATAGGATGGGAAGGTAGGAGTGGAAATAGGATGGGAAGGTAAGCAGGGTCCAGATTTCTACAGAGCTTTATAGGCTGTAAGTTGTAAAGGGGTTTACACGCTACTTTACATGGTAGAAGTGTAAATTAGTTCAACCATTGTGGAAGACAGTGTGGCGATTCCTCAAGGATCTACAAATAGAAATTCTGTTTGACCCAGCAATCCCATTACTGGGTATACCCAAAGGATTATAAAGCGTTATATTATAAAGACACATGCACATGTATGTTCATTGAGGCACTGTGTACAATAGCAAAGACTGGAACCAACCCAAATGCCCATCAATGATAGACTGGACAAGGAAAATGTGGCATATATACATCACAGAATACTATGCAGCCATAAAAAAGGATGAGTTCGTATCCTTTGTAGGGACATGGATGAATCTGGAAACCATCATTCTCAGCAAACTGACACAAGAACAGAAAATCAAACACAATAACAAAACAATAAACATTATCTCAGTCTTTGCTTATGGTATCTGCTAGGGCCTTCAGTACTTAGTGAGGCAGTTTACAACAGTGCCATCACTGAGACTGGAGATCAGCCAAAGTTGAAAGCTTAGAGTCCTCTCAGGAATTTTGTGTGCATACGTTATGCTCTGGGCATGCATGTGCCTTTCTCTATTCTCCATACAAACAGGCATTTTTGAATGGCCTAATTTTGCAAATAAATCCTCTCCCCAAATTTTTCCTACAAGGCTTTTGATGTTCTATTGTATGCTTCGACTGTAATGTAATCCCAGGTGTCTGTAGTTTGTTCACTGGCCTTACAATGTTTTGGGAAATGCCCCTGCCTTTCTGTTCAGTGTGTTTCAGGTTAGAAAATCCAAAGACAAATGACTTGTGTCAGTCCTTTAGGTAGCTTCTAAACAGGTGAAAACAGACAAACAATTATTTGGAAATAAGGTCCGTAACAGAGCCTCTGGTCACAGAGACCAGAGTCCCACATTGGGAATGGTATCCTACAAGAAATAGCCAACAATTAAATATTATTGATAGTCTTTAAAATATATTTTTACAAGTAATTTGCTCAACAAGGTATACATATTAATTTGTTTTCTGTCATAAATTTCTTGCAAATAAATTTATGTGCTCTTTAAAAATATTCCACATTTCATACTTTTTACTTTGATTTGTCAAGGAGTCAATTAACTTTATATAAATTGAAGTTATCTTTAAAATTTGATGAGATTGAGCTTTAACTATTTTGGCAAACTTCCTTCATATGTTGTTCTGGGTGCTTCATATTTAGCATCACATCCAGAGGAACAAAATCTATTTTTAGTGCTTAAGACTGCAAATAACTCCATTGTCAGATTTTTTTTTAACCTTTCATTTAATAATTTCATAGTCCTTAATCTTTGCCTGATTCAGTCATTTCATTACCGTTGATAACAGTGGCTTTCTAGTTCTATTATTTAGTCTACATTTGTTAGTTATAATTCTTCAGTAAAGATCTTTCCCTCATCAACTAAGGCCATTTGGAAAGGAAAAAAAAATAATAATGCTTCACTTGAATAGTTTATAAGTTTGTTTTTGGTCTTTTCTTTCTGCTTTTTTGAGTTAATATCATAACCTTTTGTATAGTCAGTGTTCTTTGAGTTGTATTTATCATTATATTTGATGCTCAAATTATTCATCATTGGCCTATAGGTTCTTCCTTATGTAGGTTTATCTTTAAAATATATGTAATTTCTAAACACTAAAAAAGATGTTTTTTACAGCCTTGCAATGTTTCTCTTTGTTTCTCCTATAAAGCATTAAAACACACAAACACAACAGCTTTTCACATTATGTGAATACTAGCTTGTTTTCATTTGTAGAATAAGATAAAACAAACAAATACAATAGTTATATAATTTTGTATAACAACCCTTGTTATTTAGATTTTGTCTATTAATGTTAGGCTAGAGAATGGCATGGCAGTGATTTAATTTCTATGAATTGATTACAGTTTAAAGGCAGCAAACATTCAGAGAGCCACATCACTCTACCTCTGAGTATTGTTTTCTGAGTCCTCTCTTCAAATCAGCTTGCTGAAGGATAAGGGTTTGCCTCTTTTATTCAGGTAAAGTCATCTCAGAATGAAACATAAAAGCTATTATATTTCTCATTTTTTGAGTGATGCTTAACACATTAAAAACTAGTTGGGTAGTTATAAAGCATTGTATCATAACTTCTCAGAAATTTTATTTATCAGCAATTTAAAAATAAATTCTGTATTTAAATTATTTATGCATTTTGTGCTGACCTTTATGATAAAAACACACAGTGGTAGATGGAGTGATGATGTTTTGATATATCAAAGCCAGGTATGCTTTCAAAGAGAGAAAAGCAAATTAAAAGCTTGAAAACTATTTTCATTCAATTATTGTAGTCTTTAAAATTCTGTACATTTAGGATAGACTTGTATAATACATCTCTTGCTTCTCTGTTTTATCTAGAGGATTTTATTCTAACAAATCCACAATTAATGTATAGCAGTTAGTCTCTAAATTACTTCTCAAAGATGGTAATATTGATCAATTATAACTCTATATTGCTAAATTTTCAAATCTTAAACTCACTGATCCATCTTATGCATTTGGGTACCTATAATGAAAGTAGGTACAAAATTATTCTGAAAACGTCTAGACAAACCGCAGGATTACATAGCTACCTGAATACAAAATATCTGATCACAGAAAATATTCATTCAAATAAAAATAAGAGGGATTGTTTCTTTTTTATTGCTGTTGTTCTATAACCAGAGTAGCTGCCACCAGCTTCCCTGGTTCCCACACCGGGAGTAGAACCCAGCCCACCTAGGTGAAAACCAGGAGTCCTAATCACTAGACCAGCATAGAAGCAGAGTGAACAGAGCCAGAACTTAGGCTCTTGGCTTTCCTAAACTTGAAGAATGGGGAAAGGGTCCTTGGTGTCATGGTTAGTGTTACAGCTCAAATAGAGCTCGTGGACCCAAAGAGAGTGTGATAGTGCGATTTATTAGGCAGAGCAAAAAGACAGCTTCCACACCACCATGGATGGGGACCCAGAGAGGGTGCCATCCTAGGCTGGGGCAGCTAGAGCTTTTATCCCTGAGTTATTCCCTCCCCATTCCTGTTATTGACCAATGAGAGGTTTTCTTTCAAACTTCCTCTGGATTAATTAATCTTTGAACCCTTTACTGCATTGGCTACTGTTTTACAACCCTGAGTCACAGAGCCCCTATATTCAAGAGCCAGAGGTGGAAAATCAGAGACATAGCCCCTACTTAGCCTGCCAGAGGCGGGAAAGCAGAAACAAAGGCCCCTAGCTGGCCCCAGGAAGTCCATCTAACATAGTCCCTCAGTTCTTATAAATTATTATTTCTTTTTTGCTTTTATTTCTGAAAAATCGGTATTGTAGTAAGAAAGAAATCATGTGTGCAAGCAGCTGGTTATTTCATGGAGACTGCGAAAAAGTTTCCATTAATACAGATCCTCCGATATCTGCCTCTAGATCCCAGATGAGCACTAGTTGCAGCAGTCTAATGTCATCTATATGTACATCAGGGTAAGTTACAAAAGGATAATGTACCACGTTTAAATGACAAAGAGAAGAAAGGTAGGCAGTAGGGAAGAAAGTGACTTAGGGGCCCCCAATGTTCCCCTAAGCAAGAATAAACTTTAGCCAGGCTTTATAGCTCTAGTCCCTTGCCCACCAGGTTAGTAGAACATTTGCTTTAGAAAACTTGTAATTATAATCTTTTTCTCTGTGCATTTTATGAAAATCTTTTAGAAAGCCTTTTCCTAGCTTTACTAATTAGGACATTCCCCACCTCCCACCCCAAATACCTGGCAATCATCTCTTTGAAATGTAATAATCAAGAAAGATGGAATCTCTACCTCCTAATGTCCTGGGAGAGTAGGAGCTTGAGCTCTGTGATCCTCTTGCTCTAACTTGTAAAACTACCTCCTCTCATGAATATACAAGACAGTTTACTTTTTGTGGGAGTAAGGCCAATTAGCAAATGCAAATAGCCTATGATCCTCTTGCCCTATGCCATTTCTACCTAAATTCTTAGCCACTCTTCATCCATTTGTTGCAGTAAAGTTGAACCTCTTGCCCTATTGCAATAGCCTTCAATAAGTCTTCCTTGTCTGTGTAATTTTAGACAGTACAATTTTTACTTTGGCATGAAGTTTGAAGAAAGGAAGGGGAGAGAGAGAAAAAAAACAGAGAGAGACTAGAAGATAACAATTATTTATAGGAATAATTATGTTAACTTATTTATTCCTATAATATTTATAGGAAGTTAGGAAAAACCTCCTAAGTAACACTCAAAATTCTGAAACAATAAAATAAAAGTTTGATACACTTTAACACCATAGAATTATTTTGCATAACAAAAATGATCAAAGTTATAAATCAAATGAACTGATCAAAACAATTTTTGCACTTTATAGCACAGAGAAAACATTAGTACTCCTGATATAACAAGAACTCCTAAAAATCAAGAACACATAATAGAACATGTGAAAAAAGGAACAAATAATCACATTTTTTAAAAAAAGTTAAAAAGAGTCTTATGCCTATAAGAAGATGCTCAATTTTGCCAAAATAGCAGAAATGCAAATTAAAACTCCATTAAAATATTTTTACTTATCAGAATTTTTTTAAAAAATTTCAAACTTTAGCATCATACTGTTTTAATTCTCTTTTTCTTTTTCTGTATGCCTTTATTCCTTTTGATAAAAAATTTACTTTGGAATACATAAAATATGCATAAATTATAAAATTCAATACTACATGTAAAGAATTATTATGAAGGCTCTAATTATATCTCTGCCTCCCATCCTTGTATTTCTCTCCTGTTATAGTAAGCATTTGTATTAATTTTTATTTACTTTTCTAATACTTCTTTTAGCAAAATATACATGCATATGAGTGAACATATTAATACATATACACATTTCTCTTTCTCTTTCTTATAGAAAAAGTAGCATGCAATATTTATTGTTCTGCACTTTGCCCTTTTAATTTTATATTCCATCTTGCAGATCATTCCCAGTCAGTGTGTAGATGGGATTTCTTCATTTTTAAAGATACAGGGTGCTTCAGTATGTGGATGAGCTGTAAGTTATTCAACTAGTCCGGCATTCATAGGCACCTTAATTGTTTCCAAACTTTATAATTACAAATTAGACCACAGTAAATAACCTTATACCTGAGCCCTCCTATATTTTTGACAATGTTTCATAGAAGTGGACTTGCTGGGTCAAAACTTGAATGAACATATATATTTTCTAGATACTGTTAAATTTCTCTTTACTGGGGTTGTACCACTATTTATTCCCAATGGCAATGCAAGATAGATTTCCCCCAAAATAACGTATTGTCATGCTTTGGTGTTGGGGCCCATCTGCAGGTGGTAAATGACCTCTCTGAGTAGTAGTAATTTGGATTGCTTCTATTTAACCCTGTATATCATGACTTACTTTCCAATTTGACTCTGGCATGACAGGAAGAAAATCAAAATATTTTATCCCAAAACATGTTTCTCTGCCATATCTTGAAACTGCCCTGTAAAGTGTCTTGTGAGAAAAATCCACATTTGATAGACAATCCTCTCTCCCTATTGTTTTCCTTCCTTCCTTTCCAGATCCATGAGATAATCAGCTAAGAGCCAGGCACTCTTTTAGGTCCAATAAGAAACATTTTACCACTTGGTCTCTCTCTGAAGTCTGCTATTTGAAAGATTCCTCTGCAAAATAAAACTTGGTCTCTATAACCTTTGTATTAACCTGAACATTTCCTTTCTATTGCTTCCAGGTCTTCAGATAAACTCAACTGTTAACCAGAAAATGTTTAAATTTACCTATAGCCTGGTAGCCCCCTCTTTGAGTTGTCCCATCTTTCTGAACCAAACTAATGTATTTAATTGATGTCTCATACCTTCCTAAAATATATAAAACCAAGCTGTATCCCTATCAACTTGGGCACATGTTCTCGGGTCCTCCATGGGTCCTCATATTTGGCTCAGAATAAATCTCTTAAAATATTTTACAGAGTTTGATACTTTCATCAACTGCTTAGCAGTTTGTTCTTCCTCTAGAAGTTATTTGCTCTTGTATTATCAGTTCTGATTCATTGTCCTCAATATGAAGAGCAAATTGGACTTTAAAGGTAGAACAGAAAATGTTTATTCCGCCTTTCTATTTTGGCAATACTGAGCAATTTCCCTGGGTATAAAGTAGTAATCTCACTTTCACTCCCAGTTAAAGGGTTATTTTCTGAAATAGAACAACCATTATTAATGGCCTCTGTGATCCACCTGCAAGAGATTTTAACTGGCCCAATTACCTTCTTCTCATACCTTAACTCTGATTCAGATGTTGTCCTGAGGGTAAAATTCTTTCAAGTGTTATGGGACAGAAGCAAAAGAAAGAGGGATTTTAAAAAGGCAAAGAGATAATGCTGGCTGACAGCTGAAGCGGTGATTTTCAAGGAGGTGAGGTATAACAGAAGTGAAGAGTAATTGTGCTAAAAAAGAGGAAGTGGCTGAAAAAAATTATCCTATTATCTATCTATCTATCTATCTATCATTTATCTGTCTCTATTTGCCACCAATCACATTTAATTAATTCAAGAAAATAAATAGTTTTGACTTTAATTTTGATTTCTGGATTGATCTTCGATGGAGATACAGATCAGAGGTCTGACTATATTTTATATTATATAAGCAATTCCTACACTTTTTATTCTATTCATGGTTCAAATCAAGTTTTTAATTACCTACACCTTTGTTTCATTTATCTTTTTCAAAACAGTTTTGCAAACACATTTGCAATAACAATCTTATTTCAATTTTTATTTTATTTTTCTCAAACTCAAGGCTTTATTTCAAATTATATTCATAGATTTAAAAAATGAATTAGATAATTGCAACCTAGAAATCCAAAAATCATTGTCAGATATCAATTATTCTAATAACTGATTTGATACTGCTTCTACTGGTATAGCGAAAATGACCTGATTTAAAGTTTATTAGATGACACTATTGGAATTTTACAGTTGCTGTTGTATTTTCTAGGGAGAAAATAGTTGGCATTACTAAAATTCAAATACAAAAAAAATTAAAACAAATAAAATGTATTGTAGAGTTCAAATTCAGTTTTCTTTGATAAGTTTAATATTAGTTTTGATCAAATAAAAATATGACATTCTCTTAACAGCTGTTATAAATATAAACCACTATTGTCTTCAGAAAATCTCCTGGAGATAGTTAAAAGATATCTTAGTGATAGCACGATTTACATTGTTTTTTAAATTTTATAGCCTAAAGAGAGAGGTTGACTGTGTATATTATATCAGCATACATATTTATGTGATTCAGTATGTTCACATCCAGGGAAGTTCAATATTTTCTTTTCTGAAGTAAGAAAGTTTTCTCTTACTGACTCACACCAGAAGAATGGTGATACACATAGTTATACTGGCCAAAATAGAAAACATATCTATATTGGTACTACATCTACTAGACAAAGTACATAAACAAAGAATAAAAAAAATTAAAAATGCACATATAAACACAGTTATTAAATAGAAGCAAATGAATTCAATAATCTAAAATTATTACTAAAATTGGCAAACAGTTAAAAATAATTGTTGTTTTCAGTAAGAGTGCAGAAAAACAAAAATTCATGCAGTTAGTAAAGAGCGAATTGTTACACTAAGAAAACTTTATTTTTACATATGAGACACAATTTTTCATATGCATGACTCAAATTCTACACACAGAAACTTATGCTCTGTAGAAAATAATGATGTTTTATGCAAATATTCTGAAGCTGGGATGCTTATCAGATATTATTTTCACAAATATTTGAAAATAGGTTAAAACAAAAACTAGAATAAGTAATAACTAAAATACAAGAAAATACATTCATATGACGCAAAATCTTCCTTTACTTACATTATTTCCTTGGAAAAATGTTTGTATTATCTAAAATAGCTTGTTACTATGTTATTGATAGTGACAAGAGACAGGCAGATCCCTAGGCAGACAGGGATTGGTTCCCAGTGAATCCTGACCTTCAAGCCAAAAACAATTTAAAGCCTGAAAACTGAGCTGCCAGATCCAGACTGATTCCACAACCAGAGTGAGAGCTTCTATCCCCATCTTACCTACTCTCTCTTTATTGGTTCCTTCTGAATGATGCCTTTTAACCAATTGAATGGTGCTTTTTCCAATACCACCCATGGACCAATCAGCATGCACTTCCCCACTCTAAGACCATAAAAACCCCAAACTCAGCCTCAAAGATGGCTACCCACTTTTGGATATCCTCTTGTTGCTGAGAGCTTTTTTCTTGTCACTCAGTAAAATTTTGCACTGCCTTATTCACTCTCCAGTGTCCATGTACTTTATTCTTCTTGGTCATGGAGCAAGAACCCAGAACTCACTGAACTATGGGAGCGAAAGAGCTGTAACATGCCTGCTCTCCAAGCTGCAGGTAGAGGAAGTAAAAGAGTTGTAACATTCCCTGCAGCTCGCCAAACAACGAGAGAGAAGCCACCAGGCACCACTCCCTCCTGCTCACTGAACTATGGGAACAAAAAAGCTGCAACATTATTATACTTTGTATTTGTAATATATATGATATTACTGTGATATCTGTGTGTATATATGTGGGTATATGTGTTTGTGGGTGAACGTGTGTGTATATATATATTTAGAAAGCAAGAGAGATTGTCAAAATACAAAGATTTTAATGCTCCATATTATTGCTAATTTTTCATTTGCATTATGATGTATTTAATTGTCTTTTTTTTTTTTTTTTTAACAATTTTCTTTAACCACTGAAGTTCAATTGGGGCCTCCGCTCCAAGTCATTGTCCTCACTCCATGGCCTAGACTCATGGAAAAGCTATCATTTTGAGTAGTTCTGTTTCCCGTTACACTAACAGAAGAAAGTTACATGGCATATAATTCCATTTGCTTCTTGTGGTGATGTCCAGAATTCAGGCATGGCCAAAGCAAGACTCACAACCACTGTTAACTTCAAAGGGCATGGAGGTGAGACACTCTGTGGCTGCATGTGCTTAGTATAAAGAGTGCTGGAGGTATTGTGAATAGCATTAATGACTCCCACACTTATGTGGTGGGTGGGGAAGAGAGATTAAAAAGGAAGACAAGAAGCAAGACATTCCCATTGAATAGATAATTCTTTACTGATAGCCATTTATTTATTTTGCGATAATTATAGCTCTTGCCCTGAAATTTGTTTCATAAACTTCCTGAGGTGGTTATTGAGACACATAGCACTTTTTGGCCCATGGGTTCATCTAAGAGACACAAACTCATTTAAATCAGACCAAAAGAAAGCTACTTGAACCATAGCAGAACATATTGAGTTTTAGGACCATTGCCTCATTTTTATAAAGTTCAACTTAATTTACTTTATTCCTCTATATGTATGATTATCCATATTGTTATGACTTATAATTACACAACTTGTATTTAGTAAGCAGTAACGAGTTAAGGATAAAAGTGCTGATATATTTCTCTGGTTCTCTGTCAGACAATAGCCTTTAATATATGGCTGCTTTGATTTAAAGAAACAGAGAGCATATAAATAAAGGGTTTTCTTAGTTTCTTGATGAGAACTGTCTTCTTTGTGGAACTACACAGAACTTAGCTGTTTTCTATTGAAAAAACAGATTTTCTTGTAGGTTAGATAAATAATTTATTCTATAACACAAAGGGAGAGAAGAAGTTTCAGAAAGACAGGGCATCAGAATGCACTATAAACTGAGTTTATTCCCAACAGAGAAGCTAGTGATTCAAGGTAAAAGTCAGTCACATACACGATATAGGACCCAAAACAGGGGAATGTCAGAACTCAATGGCAGAAGTCAAGGAAGTAAAATATGTGGTGCACAGGTAGCAGAGGATAGGAAAATTTAATTAGCAATTTAGAAAAAAGAAGAACAATTTAAAGGGAAGAAAGAAAAAAAAATGAAACCAGTGGATTCTTGAAGATTTGGGCAAGCACTGCAAATCTAGTAGTAACAGTAATAAATACCTGATCAGTCACCTTCAGAGGAAAGTATAAAACAGCTACAGTACACGCTACTATAGGCAGGGACTTCATAACAGATAGAATTAATTTAGTCAGTAGAATTTATATATATATGTGTGTGTGTGTGTGCGCGCGCGCACGCGCACACGCACGTGCACTCGTGTGTGTATGTGCCTGTGTGTGTGTTTGTGTGTGTGTGTGTGTGTGTGTGTCTTCTGAGAAGGGCAAAATTAACAGATTTTGATACAAAATTAGGCCAGAGGTAAGACAGGCAACCATCAACTCACATTTGAGAATACACATACATTTGTAATTTTTATTTATGTATTTAATAGGACTATTTAACAAATAGAATTAAATCCACAATGAGTCCATGAGTTATGTAGTCAGATGTGCTCTGTCTTTGAGAGTTTAACATATGTAGTTTAGCATAATATAGTTTTTAAGACAAAAATCACTGAATCTAGATGAAGTGATCTCATCCCAGATTAAGACCATTCTCAGTGTCTACAGTTTTACTATCCACAATAAGAGAAGTTTCAGAACTGAATCCAAATAGAAGCAGTTTGACTTACATGACATCCATTCTCATCAAGGAGAGATGCATGAGAACTGTAGCTAATTTGAATTCCCTTTGGAATGGAATGATTTCCATGGCTAATTATTTGCCTCCTGGAAAGACTGCAGGCAGCTTTGCGTGCTACATGGCTCCCACAGGGAAACATTTATTAGGGACAAGGACACAAGATGATAATAGCATGCAGGCATCAGTCCTAGAAGAGTGATGTTATAAATACATAGTCTAATATGGTTGGCAGTAAAATACGAATGTTTTCGTATAGAAAGAAAATTGGAAAGGTTAAGCTATTTGATGTTCAAAAAGAGTCTCATGCTAGTATTGAGTAATATGGTGATTATAGTTAATGTTATTATTAGAAATAATAGTGCCACCTCAAATAGAAGAGCCATTCCAAATTCACCACTTTCAAAGACTGTGTTCATCTAATTAGGAACTATAGGTCTTCATTCCCACAATGAAAACACATGAAATGTATGAATAAGACTGTTAATTATGATACATTTCAGCTTCGAAGAAACTTTAGCAGGAATGAGGACACCAAAGAAAGCGTTAAATTCAAATTAAGTTAATTAAGAGCTACAAGGGACTACTTATATTTACACTTTCTAAAAGCCATAGTCTTCCAGTGCACAGTGTCCTTTTGGAATAAAACTTTATATTTTCCAGAATTTTTCTTAACCCATCTCAGTCATGATTACCAATACACAATAGCAAAGCATCAATTTTATAAAAACTGCCCAGTAGGATGCTTAAACCAACAAAGTTATTTGTTGATGGTTACCTTTTGACGAATGACATTATGGCTAACATTTTAAAGGAAAGAATGTAATCCTCAATGTCAGCATATTTCACTAGTCCTAGAAAAGGCACAAGCTATTGTTGATGAATCTATCTGTTTTTAGATGACACTGGACACTTGCATGCCTGTAATTCAAACACTTTAGAAGGCCAAGATGGAAGATTGATTGAAGCTACAAGTTTGAGACCAGGCTGGGCAACACAGTGAGACCCTGATCTCTACTAAAAAAATAATTAGCTGGGCATGGTGACATGCATCTGTAGTTCTAGAAACTCAGGAGGCTGAGGTGGGATGATGGCTTGAGCCCCGTAGTTTGAGGCTGCAACCAGCCATTATCACATCACTGCACTCCAGCCTGGGTGGCAGAACATGACCCTGTCTCTAACAAAATAAATAAATAAATATAGTCAGAGATTAGGTAATCATAGTTAATGGAGTAATTTTTTGTTTGTTTGTTTGTTTTTACCAGACACTCAATAAATTCCAAAATTGATGAGTAGCTTGTGTCATAATTATGGATCTTCTGGGGCCAACTTTACATCATTATGTACAAAAGGATCAAGTGACCCAGCAAGTGTTACTTTTTCTTGGTTACAGGGTGCATTAGTCCATTCTCATGCTGCTGATAAAGACATACCTGAGACTGGTAAGACAAAGAGGATTAATGGAAACATAGTTCCACCTGGCTGGGGAGGCTTCAAGATCACGGTAGAAGGCAAAAGTCACATCTTACATTTGGTGGGCAGGAGATAAAATGGGAACCAAGCAGAAAGGGAAACCCCTTATAAAACCATCAGCTTTCATAAGACTTATTCACTATCACGAGAACAGTATGGGAGAAACCACCCCCATGATTCATTATCTCTTACCGGGTTCCTCCCAAAACACTTGGGAATTATGTAAGCTACAATTGAAAATGAGATTTGAATGGAGACACAGCCAAACCATATAATTCTGCCACTGGCCCCTCCACAAAGGTCTCTGTCATGCCCTGGAGATATTTTCACCATTGTCTTGGTAATTAACATTTGGCTCCTCGTTAATTATGCAAATTTATGCAGAGTTTTTGAATTTTTTTTTCCTGGAAAATGGGTTTTTCTTTTCTTTCACATCATCAGGCTACAAATTTTCTAAATTTTTGTGCTTTGTCACCTTTTGAATGCTTTGCTGCTTAGAAATTTTTTCACCAGATGCCCAAAGTCATTTCTCTCAAGTTCAAAGTTCCACAGATTTCTAGAGCAGGGACAAAATGCTGCCAGTCTCTTTGCATAGCAAGAGTCACCTTTACTCCAGTTCCCAACAAGTTCCTCATCTCCATCTGAGACCACCTCAGCCTAGATTTCATTGTCCATATCATTATCAGCATTTTGGTCAAAACTATTCAATAAGTCACCATGAAGTTCCAAACTTTCCCACATTTTTCCCTCCTCTTCTGAGCCTTCCCAATGGTTCCAACCTCTGCCTGTTACCCAGTTCCAAAGTTGCTTCCCTGTTTTTGGGTATCTTCACAGCAGCACCCTATTACCCAATACCAATGTATGGTATTAGTCTGTTTTCATGCTGCTAACAAAGACATACCTGCGAGTAGATAATTTATAAAGAAAAAGAGATTTAATGGACTCACATTCCACATGGCTAGGGAGGCCTTACAATCATGGTGGAAGGTTGAAAGGCATGTCTTACAGGGTGGCAGATAAAAAGAGAAAATGAGAGCCATGTAGAAAAAAAAACCCTTATAACACCATCAGATCTTGTGACACTTATTCACTACTATGAGAACAGTATGGGGTAAACCAGCCCTGTGATTCAATTATCTCCCACCAAGTCCCTCCCACAGCATGTGGGAATTATGGGAGCTATAATTAAAGATGAGATTTGAATGGAGACACAGGCAAACCATATCAGTGGGTATACGATCAAGGACCTCATAAGCTGATGCCTTTGAATAACACTTTCAGAAAATTATAGATAACTTGAAGACTAAATGTCATGCTTTAAAAAAGACCTGTATCAACCTTTCACAAAAGAACACTATCAAAACTTGTCAATATCATAGAGTTAAAAGCCAGAATTGATTATTCATAATACAGTAATAAATCTTGATGAAAAGACAAGGAGGCCAAAATAGTTATTTGTTACAAAAGTGTCTGTCTTTTTTTTTAAGGTCTCTAAAGGAAATATAAAGTCATTTTCATTCTTAACTAGTTTAAATACCACTCTACACTCACTACAAAATCTCAATTCTAAGGCTATGTACTTTTCTTTCTTCCTTTGCATGTATGATGCTTCTCCCTGCTCAGAATTATATATATCTCCTTTCCAACCCCTCTTTGGACTAGATGACACTTACTCATCCTTCAGATTGCACTTCAATCAAAAATTTCCAGGGAACCCCTTCTTGGTCTCTCTTGATCCCTTGGTCCCACAGTGAAGAATGATGTCCTGTGTTACATACCTCTAAGCCCTCTCTTTTTTACATCCCAGGCTCTTACTTACCATAACTCTCTAACAGAGAGGTAAGTAAGTTATTATTATGTGTATTTTGTTTTATGCTTGCACTCTTACATTTGTCCCAGTGTTCCCTGGTGTTCATAAATCAGGTCAGGTGGATGGACTTTCAAGCATGTTCATAAAGCTTAAGAGTACGTCAAGCTGGAGATCAAATGTAGATATGGTTGCATCTCATTGGCTGTCAAGACTAGTGACACAAATCAAGTACCACTTGCAGTGATTGATGCCCAGAAATAAGAATGCAGGTTTACCATGACACTGATCAAGCATCTATTCAAAGAGGAGAAAGTAGAACCTAAAAGTTTGAAATTAACTTAGGACTATATATGCCATTTCATCAACTAGATTTTTCCAGATATGACTTGCTCACTGTTGTGCATTAGAACAAATGGAGAATTTATAGAAAAATATATATAATAATAGAAAAAAGAAAATTGCATTTTTGCATTCCTTATTTATTATTTTTAAAATTTATATATATTAGAGATATTTGTGTGATTTTTCATCAATGTCTGTCTTCCTTACCAGTGTGTAAAACCTCATAATGAAACAATATCTTCTTCCTTTAACTTTTATCTCCTTCAAGCTGCATTTTTAGCAGAACACCTTACGCACCATAGACACTAAGTAGACATTGAATAAATATGTCACAAATATGGAGTAAAATTACAATCTGATGTACCACTTGTATATACTTATCATATATATGCCATAAACATGATTTTCTCAAAAAAAGATACATGGATGAGAAATAAGCATACAATAAGATGCTCAACATCATATGTCATTAGGGAGCTGCAAATTAAAGCGGTTACCTGGCTATCCATCTATTGGATGGCTGTAATCTGAAGCACTGAGAATGGCAAATGATGGTGGGGATGTGCAGCAGCAGGAGCTCTCATTCATTGCTGGTGGGAATACAAAATGGTACAGCTCTTTTGGAGACATATTGATAGTTTCTTACAAAGCTAAACATACTCTTATAATTCAACCCAACAATCATGCTCGTGATTATTCCAATGGGTTGGAAACTGATTTTCTCAAAAACCTGCACACAAATGTTTATAGCATTTTTATTTATAATTGCCTGAATTTGGCAACAAATGCTCCCAATAGGTGAATAAACAAAAAATGTGGTATATCCATGCCATGGCATATTATTCAGTGATGGAAAGAAATATAATGCCAAGTCATCAAAAGACATAGAATAAACTTAACTGTATATTGCTAAGTGAAAGAAGTAAATCTGAAGAAGCTATATACTGCATAATCCGAATTATATGACATTTGGAATAGGGAAAACTTCAAAGACAGTAAAAATATCAGTGGTTGCCAGTGGTTTGGGAAGATGGAGGGAAGAGTGACTAAATAGAGCACAGGTGCTTTTTTAATGTGCTGAAACTATTTTTTATGGTATTGTAATAGTAGATACATGTTACTATACATTTATCAAAAGAATGTCATGAACTACAGTTAATATAGTATATCAGTACTGGTATATAAATTGTAACAAATGTACAACTCTAAAGCAAGATGTTAATAATAATGAAGTCTGTTGGGGTAGCTTGACAGGTGAGGAAAAGAAGGAGGGTATGGAAGAACTCTCTGTACTTTCTGCTCAATTTTTTATAAATCTAAAACTGTTTTAAAAAATAAGGTTAGTTAATTTTTAAAAATTTACTTTGAAGAACCTTACTTAAGGATGAATTTCTTTAAAAAATAAGCACAACAGATTCTATCCAGATCCATTTATGCTACTTCCACTGATGTGCCTTGGGTAAATCATTTTATCGCTTTGGCTCAGGTTTCTATCTACAAAATGGGGTAATGATGCTACCTCATAAGGTCATTTAGGACTACAACTGGAACAGGGTCTGGTATACAGTAAGTTTATTAATTTCAGCACAACAATTATCCATGAGAAAAAATGAAAGTGAGGTAAAACAAGAAGATGAGAGAAACATGTCATAGGTATGAGATTATATGACCAGACAACACAATCCTGTTTTCACAGGTAAGTCCCACACTCAATTGTGATATTGAACAGTCATTAGATTGGAAAGCATTCCTTTGTGATTAATATCTCACATGGGCATGTATATTAATTTTGTCTATAAAGACTCTTGATTCACCTGGTCAATTTTGTGAAGATCATTAAGTAATGGTAACCACTGGCATCTATTCAAAACTTTTGTTTTGTTTTCCAGGCACTGTTCTAAGATCTTTGCATCTTATATAATTTGTACATCAACTCTTAAATAGGTACTACTGTTTTTCTCATTTGATAAACGAGAAAATTGAAGTTAATTGACTTAACTTGCTCATGGTCACACTGCAAATAAGTAGTAAAATTGAAATTTTTTTTTTCCTGTTTTAGTAAAATTGAAATTTGAACATAAGTAGCCTGATTTTAAAACTTAATTTTTTGACAAGTTGTCAACTTTAGAATATATAATTATATATGTACGTTTATCTTTGTTTCTTGTTCTATATTAAGATTTGAATTTGGTTCCACAATTTATTTATTTTGTTCTCTTAAGCATCTTTATTGGCCTCTATGGAGAGAATGATATTGACATCACAAGGTTTTGGAAGGATTAAATAGGCAAATACATATAAATTACCTTTAATAGTCCTTGAAGTAAACCAAGTACATTACCCATGTTATCTTTTGTTATAATTGAAATTATTTGTTAATTATTTTTTTATTTCAGTATTATTACTGGTCATGCCAATAACAACTTTTAGAATTTTTGTAACTTTATTACGTTTATTTGTGAAACTATTTTGTAGAATATCAATAATATTTTTAAATGTTTTATCATAGCCAATAATGATTCCTACTTTACAGTTAAGGTAGTTCTAAGAGCATTAACTAGAAAATTTTAATTGGAGCAGGTTTATCATCATTGAAGAATAACACTGAATTCGACACAGTGCCTTGTGTGTAGAAGGCTCTCCATAAATATTTAATAAATGAATCAATAGCACTCATTGCAGTAGCGCCCTACTAGAGAACAAGCATAGTAAATGACAATACTATCCCTAATGCCATGGTTAACCACAAACACAGGAGGAAACTCAGCTCGACTGAACGAACATAATATACTTAAACCTAAAACACTTAGTAAAGTCATAAACCTTACAGAGGTCCAACCAAAGGAGTTTCTAGGAAAAAATGATTGTCAGTGGAAGATTAACAGAGAAGGTAAGACTTACATTTAGATGTCATAGTTTAATAGAATTTATAGAGGAGAAAGTATTCTATTTATCAAGTCATGTGTATTATAAATAAAAGCATTACTACTTAGTGCTAGGGTTAGAATAGTAAATAAGTAATTATTAAATATTCTTTTTTCTATATGATGATTTAATATATTACATAAACCTCATGCAGCTATATGCAAATTTATACACATCTACTAATCTAGTAATAGTTTATGCAACCATTTCTGTGATAATGCTACCTAACAGACCACTGCAAAATTCAGTGATTTAAACAACACACCTTACCTGACTAGAACTGATTATGGTTAAGCCAGTCTTGTCTGGGCTCTTCGGGGTGGATATACTTCAAGATGCAAGTCAATCAAGATTGGCTTCATAGTGTGGGTTAGGTTCAGGCCTACTTCAATTTTCTCTTATCTACATTAGACCAGTGGCTTACTCAAAGCAAATTCTTCTCATGGTGAAAATCCAGAGGCCAGTGCAAAGATTTCTGCTTCTTTTACATCCAGTAACTTTCCATTGGTCAAAGTAAGTCATGTGGCCAATCCTAATGGTAACGGAGCCTTAAAATGTGCTCAAACTATCCAGTGCACCACAAGAGGCACACACTTTGTTCAGGGATCCATAAATGCACATATATTGTCATTCTGAAGAAAGAAAAAAGAAACATTGTCAGTCTTCTTGAGGAAAGAATAATTGACTCTGAGCCAACAATTAAGCAAAGCAGTTAGTCATCTGAATAAGAGAGAATAGAGACATTGGATAAATTTGAGTCCCAGAAGTAAAATGAGATGTGTTACTCAAGGAAGCAAATTTGGGGCTTTCCCTGACTGGGAGTAGACACTCATAAGAATTAAAACAAATCCAAAGTGTCAGGCAAAGAAATCATGGGCTAATAATTATTTGGACTCTAATATCAGGGCAGTAAGACCTCAATCTTGGGATTCTTCCTAAGCTGAAATGTACATATCTTCTATACATTCTATGTAAAATTATACTTAGCTATGTGAATATGTTTGTAACCTCAAAAATCATGCTACTTGATTTGTAATAGACATATTTTTACTGCATGCAGTTGGCACAATTCTTGAGATAACACTCACATCTACGTGCAATTCCTTCCCCTTGAATGTGGTGGGACCTCCTTGTAACCAATAGAATATGGCAAAGGTGAAAGGATTTTGATGAGATTACTAACCAATTAGTGGACTTTAAGTTAATAAAAAGACCAATTTGAGTGGGCCTGTTCTACTCAGGTGAGCTCTTTCAACAGTGGTCTAAAGGTCAGAATTGGAAGGAAAGCAACAGTGTCTGTCTCTTTCTCTCTCCCTCTCTCTGGCTTTGAGGTAGGAACTTGCAATGAATTCCATGGCTTCAAGAAAATGAGTTCTGCTGACAACGTGTGGGAACTTGGAACTGATCCTTCCCTAAATGAGCCTCCAGATGAGAACACATGTCTGACACCTTGAATGCAACTTTCCTGAGAGCCTGAGCAGAGGAACCAGCAAAGTCTAGCTCTTGACTCAAGGAAACTGAGATAAAAACATAACAAAGAGAAAAATAATAAAGTAAAATTATATGTTAAATCTCTGTGTGATAGTTTGTTGCATAGCAATAGAAAACAGATGCATTGCATTAAAATTAAAAAGCATGAGTGATACTGTGATTCAACAAACATTTTGTAATTAGCCTCAGAAAGAAGGAACCATTCCATTTGGTGATCATGTGCACAAAGGGAGAACCTGTTCATAGTTTTAGAGCAAAACTTGGATAGTTATTCTGTTTACCTAGTGAGATAACTTGATCTTTCCAAATGTACCCTTAATATATTAACTTTACTGAGGTCAAAATTAATTCACACTCAAAATGACATAAGGCAAAACCTTATTATTTGTCAATATACAAATTGATTTTATTTTTATTAACATCTTTAATAACAAGACCCTTATTTTTTTATACCAAAAGCTATTTGAATACAATATAACAGAAGAAAACTATTTCGGCATATATCAGATATATTAACAGGAAAAGGTTGAAGTGTTAAATATTGGTGGGTTTGTTTTCCTAATATACTCTAAATATTGTGTCACTGGTCACATTTTTTGGGAAGTAGACTCCAAGACAAAAATGTGGATGCAGGAAGTTTATTCTAGATTGCTCTCGGGATCAAAGCTTCTAGGAAAAAGGGAAGAGAGTAGAATTAATGGGGCAAGGCAAGAAATTGTTCCATAATGCATTCTCAAATGGAAGCTCAGTTGGTCTTCTGGTAAGCTCTGAAGCTGAGGTGACCCTTCAGAGATGTCCTGAATTTGGGTCAAGTGTCTAAGCCTTTATGTTCCTTACAAAGAACATTCACTGGGTGTTGGTTACACATAAAAGAGGAACAGCAAATCTCTTAAGTTGCCAGCAATTCCTGGAAAAGGCTGTCAGCTAAGACCTGACATCTGGCAACACTCCTAGCAGCTGAGGGAGAAGTTCTTATCGTTCTAAAAGAGGACTGGATGGGGGGCATCAGCATGTTCCTGATACTGATTTGATATTTTATCTCAGTTCAGGCTCAGTACATTAAGTTGGAAATCAGGAGTAGAAGGTAAATCAGTGACCATTTTCTTACTTTCCTAAACAAGAATATAGTAACTTTACTTTTCCTTTCCTTTGTTTTTCCCATACGGGAAATGAGAATAGGAGCTGTGCCCCTGATAACCTTACGGGAATATTCCTTAAGTTAAAATGGTGACTGGGTGGGTGTGATACAAACAGATAAAATCATCTTTAAAGGTCTTTGAGGAAGATGTATACATTAAAATTATGCTGAAATTAATAGTAAATTGCTGTCAAAATGATATATTCTAAAACATCGGACCTGCTTCTGACAAACCTACTTGTAATTGGGAATTAAACCTTTCATGACATTGTCACATTCGGATTTATCTTAAGTCCTGGAGAGTCTTGTGATAGTGAATACTCTTATTGATCTCTGGACCCTAAATAAAAGAAAATTTAATGGAAGCCACAGAATTTCTAGTGGGGCAGTCACAGAGCCAGTGATTAAAAGTCTGATCTTTCACCTAAGCATTACAATTCTGCCCTGAGAGGTTTAACACCTCACCTAAGGACTCAGGCAAGTCCCAAGTGACTGAGTGGACATCATAAACACATCCCCAAATTTAACAACAACAAAAAAAGTAAAACTGGGGGAAAATTTTACAAGAAACTGTTGAGTATGGAGTAAAGAACAAGGAAAAGCCTAATGAAATTGTTTTTAAAAGTCTTTAAAGAGAAGAAACACAACAAAACACATCTCTGTTTTAACTGAAGATCAGGCTGCCAGAGGCGAGCTCAATTGTGTCCAGATAAAGTACTATCATCCTTTACCTTAATGAACTCTGTACTGACAAGTCTTTTATGACAAATTTTGTGCTCTAGCAGAAACTTCAAATCTATATAAGATTTGGAGCTTCATTTAAAAAGTCGTATCTAGCTCTGTCATGCTTGTGTGACAAGTTTGCTCAGTCCTCATCTGGGTCACTAAATGGGGATCCCATGATAGAGAAAACTGACATTTCATCCATCTTGCTTTGCATGAATGTGTCTCTGTCAGTGAAACTACATAACAATGTTGGTTTTATATACTCTTAGGAAAAGCAGCCCTGAATTGGCTTCTAACAGTTCAAACAGAAGCAATGTGCAAGTTTCAAGTTAGAATATAGTCAGTCCCCTTAACCAAAAAACAAAAACAAAGCCAACATTTTCTCCAACCCTATAGCATACAATTTTTCAAAGTTCCTGTATACCTCTTTGTTTCAGACGAAAAGATTAATTGGTCTTCCTTCTTTGAAACAAGAAAAAAATCATATCATGTAGACAGTAAAGAGAGTTTATTGTGCAGTTAATTAAATTTTATTAACATTTTACTTCAATTACTTCCTCAAAGAAATTAAATAAAATTTTGCCAGCGGTTTAAAATGGAAAAGATTTCATCTTAGAGTTGTAGCAGTCTTTTGTGCAATTTTATGTTTTTCTCTATCTTTGTTTTCGTTTGTAACATGGGTTTTTTGATTTTCCTTTAAGCAACGTGTTAAAGGAAAAACACCTGTGGCCTTTCTGTTTTCTTGTAAGACCTGCAACAACTCACGATTAGTGAAAAAGTTGTATTCCTAGAACTCGGCAAAACATTCTGAAGTTTTTAATAAAAGTCAAGTTGCTCTAAGTAATTTTTAAATTATATGAAAGTCAAATTAAAGGTGGCATTGTCATCTACACAACAAAAGTGAGTCATGCACATAATTTTTTAAAAGGCATCATGAAGTCTCTTGTGTGTTGCTTCATCTTTATGGTATATAGGAAAGTCTTATGAAACTGCCTAGACTCTTATGAAGCTTGGAAGTAATAAAAGAATAACCTGAGTCTGTTCAACTGTAAATGCTTATTAAAGATGAGCTTAGAATGTGTTGTAAAGTTACTGACTTCAAATAGCAATAAAAAGAACAATAATTGAAAAGAATAGAATGACAAGCTGCATTTAACTATTACAAAAAAAAAAAAAATGTAACCACTGTAGACAAAAGGACAAGGCTGCAATGTCTGAAACTTTGAAATACCATTTAGAAATCATATTTTCCCCCCAAGATTTTCTCCAATATACATTTTGTGAGAATTATTTCCGACCTCTTGTCTATAGAGATGCTGGTGTCTGTAGAGGAAATTTTATAGAAAGCATCCCCTTGAAATGAAGGAACAACTTACATTTGCCCTTCACTGATATAAACTATATTGAAAACAACTTATGTTGCTCAGCAACATTTAATATACCAAAATAAAACACCACCGTCCACCTGGCTCTTAAAAGCAACAAAATTGAATTTCTTAGCATGGCTTCTGATATCTATTTAGTTTAGATTAAATATAGATTAAAGTGTAATCTTTCTATAATCTGATCACAGATTCCAACAAATAAGATAGCTAGGAGCAGGACACAAAATAGAAAATTCCACATTGTTTTAAGCATGTTCATATCTAGACTGTGAAGCAGAGTCCCCAGTGGCTCAGTGCCAGCCTTGCATCTTCCAAAGGATGTGGTATCTCTGAGTGAACTCTTTCTGAACTCTACTTGTCAAAATAATGGCGAAATAACCACATCACGTAAACAAAACAAAACAAGAGGCTGGATTTCTGCTATTGTTAGGATCATTAAAAATTAAGGACGACTGATTTTGAGCAAATATTTAATGCTGGCTATTCCATTCTTTATAATGTTTTTCTCTAAAATGGAGTTATTTTTCAAAACATTTTAAAGGTGTTACATGATTTTTATACTTTATTTCTTTTTTCTATTGTTACATTTTTGTTTGACCTCACAGATTATTGTATTTATGAGATCTGAGATCCCATTTAAACATAGCAACATATAAACTGTTATAAAATATGAAAGCAATTCTTTCTCCTTCAAATATCTATTAGAAGTTATATATATGTCAAAATAACAAAATAAATACATAGTAAATGTGTGTGAAACTTCTAACAATTCTGAGGTATCAAAAAAGCAGATATTACTTAGGTGAAACATTGAAATAAGTTTTCCATCTAAATTTATAAGGAAGCATATTGAAAACACAGAAGAAAAAATAACCTTTATTTCAGAGGTTAGTTTTTAGGTCCTCCTGCTTATAATTTGATTTGCAAAACCCCCATGTACAAGCCCTGTTATTGGTCCTATTTTGTGAATAAAAGTAAAATTTGAGCCAGCTCTGACACTGTAGAACAGGTACTCCATGTCAAGCTTTATGTTTTGATTCTACTTCCACCTAATATGAATAGTTTATACCCGCCATGGTATTCATACCTGCAAGAGCAAATGTTAGAGTCCTACAGATGTTTTTATTTTGAGAAGAGGAAAGCCTACAGTCCATGGAATGAAAATACAGTCATGAAATTTAGTGAGTTTATATGATCTGTGTTGAATTTTGGGGTGAGTTAGCAGCCTCTCAACAAATACACGTATAGTCATGTGATTGACCCCCCTAATGTCCTTTCGGCCTGCAGTGTTAAAAAATAATTCTCAAGGAATCACAGGTTTCAGAAGTGATGCTCTAAAAGTAATAGCTACTAAAGTGATGATAGACTTTATGTGTTTTTTTCTTAGAACATCATCAATTTTTTGGCTGAATATATGTTTTGCTTCACATTCTGTTCTCCAGTGTTTTTCAGTTTATAGATTGTCCTCTCCTTGTTTTGCCTTTTTATTTTGCACATCCCATTTCCTCTTCTTAGAATTTTCTTTCCTTATTATACTTTAAGTTCTGAGGTACATGGGCAGAATGTGCAGGTTTGTTACAAAGGTATACACGTGCCATGGTGGTTTGCTGCATCCATCACACTGTCATCTACATTAGGTATTTCTGCTAATGCTCTCCCTCCCCTAGGCCCCCGCACCCCAACAGGCCCTGGTATATGATGTACCCCTCCCTGTGTCCATGTGTTCTGATTTTTCAATACCTATTTATGAGTGAGAACATGCGGTGTTTGGTTTCTGTTCTTGTGTCAGTTTGCTGAGAATGATGGTTTCCAGCTTCATCCATGTCCCTGGAAATACATGAACTCATCCTGTTTTATGGCTGCATAGTATTCCATGGTATATATGTGCCACATTTTCTTTATCCAGTCTATCACTGATGGGAATTTGGGTTGGTTCCAAGTCTTTGCTATTGTGAACAGTGCTGCAATTAACATATGTGTGAATATGTCTTTATAATACGATTTATAATCCTTTGGGTATATACTTAGTAATGAGATTGCTGGGTCAAATGGTATTTCTATTTCTAGATCCTTGAGGAATCGCCACACTGTCTTCCACGATGGTTGAACTAATTTACACTCCCACAAACAGTGTAAAAGCATTGCTCTTTCTCCACATCCTCTCCACATCTGTTGTCTTCTGATTTTTAATGATTGCCATTCTAACTGCCGTGAGTTGGTATCTCAGTGTGGTTTTTATTTGAATTTCTCTAATGAACAGTGATGATGAGCCTTTTTGATATGTTTGTTGGCTGCATAAATCTCTTCTTTTGAGAAGTGTCTGTTCATATCCTTCACCCACTTTTTTATGGGTTTTTTTTTCTTATAAATTTGTTTAAGTTCTTTGTAGATTCTGGATATTAGCCCTTTGTCAAATGGGTTGCTTGCAAAATTTTTTTTCCCATTTTGTTGGTTGCTAATTCACTCTAATAATAGTTTCTTTTGCTGTGCAGAAGATCTTTAGTTTAATCAAATCCCATTTGTCAATTTTGGCTTTTGTTGCCATTGCTTTTGGTGTTTTAGTCATGAAGTCCTTGCCCATGCCTATGTCCTAAATGGTATTGCCTAGGTTTTCTTCTAGGGCTTTTAGGGTTCTAGGTCTTATGTTTAAATCTTTAATCCATCTTGAGTTAATTTTTATTTAAGGTGTAACGAAGGGATCCAGTTTCAGCTTTCTGCATATGGCTGGCCAGTTTTCCCAACACCATTTATTAATAGGGAATCCTTTCCCTATTGCTTGTTTTTGTCAGGTTTGTCAAAGATCAGATGGCTGTAGATGTGTGGCATTATTTCTGAGGCCTCTGTTCTATTCCATTGGTCTATATCGCTGTTTTGGTACCAGTACCTTGCTGATTTGATTACTGTAGCCTTGTAGTATAGTTTGAAGTCAAGTAGCGTGATGCCTCCAGCTTTTTTTTTTTCTTCTTAGAATTGTCTTGGCTATGTGGGCTATTTTCTGGTTCCATATAAAATTTAAGTTGGTTTTTCCAATTTTGTAAAAGTCAGTGTTAGCTTGATGGGGATAGCATTGAATCTATCACTTTGGTTAGTATGACAATTTTCATGATATTTATTCTTCCTAACCATAAGCATGGAATGTTTTTCCATCTGTTTGTGTCCTCTCTTATTTCCTTGAGCAGTGGTTTGTAGTTCTCCTTGAAAAGGTCCTTCACAACCCTTGTTAGTTGTATTCCTAGGTATTTTATTCTCTTTTTAGCAATTGTGAATGGGAGTTCACTCATGATTTCACTCTGTTTGACTGTTACTGGTATATAGGAATGCTTGTGATTTTTGCACATTGATTTTGTATCCTGAGACTTTGCTGAAGTTGCTTATCAGTTTCAGGAGATTTTGGGCTGAGATGATGGGGTCTTCTAAATATACAGTCATGTTGTCCACAAATAGAGATAATTTGACTTCCTCTTTTCCTAATTGAATACCCCTTATTTCTTTTTCTTGCCTCATTGCCCTGGCCAGAACTTCTAATACTATATTGAATAGGAGTGGTGAGAGAGGGCATTCTTGTCTTATGCCAGTTTTCAAAGGGACTACTTCCAGTTTTTGCCCATTCAGTAGAGTGCTGTTGAATTTTGTCAAAGGCCTTCTCTACTTCTATTGAGATAATCATGTGGTTTTTGTCTTTGGTTCTGTTTATGCGATGGATTACGTTTATAGATTTGTGTACATTGAACCATCCTTGTAGCCCAGGGATGATGCTGACTTAATCATGATTTAAAAGCTTTTTGATGTGCTGTTGGATTTGGTTTTCCAGTATTTTATTGAGGACTTTCGTATCAATGTAAATCATGGATATTAGCCTGAAATTTTCTTTTATAGTTGTGTCTCTGCCAGGTTTTGGTATCAGAATGATGTTGGTCTCATAGAATGAGTTAGAGAGGATTCTCTCATTTTGTATTGTTAGGAATAATTTCAGAAGGAATAGCACCAGCTCCTCTTTGTACCTCTGATAGAATTTGGCTGTTAACCCATCTGGTCCTGGACTTTTTTTGGTTGGTACACTATTAATTGCTGTCTCAATTTCAGACCTTGTTATTATTCTATTCAGGGATTCAACTTCTTCCTGGTTTAGTCTTGGGAGGGTGTAAGTGTCCAGGAATTTATCAATTTCTTCTAGATGTATTGATTTATTTTCTTCCTCTACCTTTCTTCTGGTAAAACCCTGCTTATACTTCATTCCTGATGTTGGATGTTCCTTTGCTAGGAAGCTATTTACATAACCATGCCCATCCAGGTCAAAGTAGGTGCTGCTTCCTGTACTTCTGAAGTAGCACACCCTTCTCCAATCAGAGTGTTTATTAGATGGTGTCATTTGAGCACTGAAACAGCATCTGTCTTATTCATTACTGTTTTACTCTCTGCACACAGTACAGTGTCTGGCAGCTAGCAGGTTTTTGACTAAATAAGAGCTGATATATTCACAGTCTTGTATCTTAATATTCCCTCACTTATGCTACTTAGTGCAGTCATTTGGAACCATTTGCCATCCTTCAACCTTTTCACGTTCTCTCCTAGCTCTGCACTGTAACTCCTTCTATTTAGAATTGCCTTCTATCATTCCTCCTCTACCCCACTAAGCTGGCTAGTTTTTACTATCCTTCAAGATTCAACTTAGCTATCACCTCATCTGGGAAGCTTCCTGTGACCATAATCAACCTACTTTTGACACAAAAGAGCATTGTCTCAGTCTGCTCCTGGAATTCTCATTAAAATATCATATAGATAGAACTGCTGAAATTATTCTAAATTTTGGGATCCCCAATTTGATTGAAATATCTTTTACTTTTTATTTATTTATTTATTTTTGAGATGGAGTTTCGCTTTTGTTACCCAGGCTGGAGTGCAATGGCACGATCTCAGCTCACCGCAACCTCCGCCTCCTGGGTTCAAGCAATTCTCCTGCCTCAGCCTCCCGAATAGCTGGGACTACAGGCATGCGCCACCATGCCCAGCTAATTTTTTTGTATTTTTAGTAGAGACGGGGTTTCACCATGTTGACCAGTATGGTCTCGATCTATTGACCTTGTGATCCACCTGCCTCGGCCTCCCAAAGTGCTGGGATTATAGGCGTGAGCCACCACGCCCGGCCAATTGAAATATCTTAATAGTGCTGACTGATTTCACTTTATCTTAGGCCCTATACTTATACTCTATTCTGTACTCATGGAAGACATTCAAATACATAGAAGATGTTCAAATGTATTTACTCCGAGCCCAGGATCCACAATGTACTTTTTGTATAATCTTTATTAAATTACTTAACATTTCTGAATTTTAGTTTAGTTTTGTTAACTTTGAAATAGGAACTGTAATAGTTGTTATAATGAATACTTTTATTGATATCTGGATCAATACAAGTATTGGTATCAATATAAATGGACAATTTTCTTTCCCATGACATAATGTTTCCAAGTGGAAAGCTTTCAGCAGGAGTAGAGTACCTCTTCTCTCCCTATGCCTCACTCACTGATACCTGTGAAAGGAGGAGTGACTTTTCTTGGAGGTGAGCTTGGGGTTATATTTATTTTATTTGTCTATACACTATAGAGTGTATATTTTCTATGCTACAGTAAGAGACCTGCTGCAATTCTCCATATTGCCTGTGACTATGTAGATAAGATTTTACGTTTCACAGATTAAGACTGAACAGGCCTCTTTGGCCTCAGTTCTGAAGCTACATTCACCAATGGGCTTTTCCTCTTATAATAGTGAGATCTTTATCTGTTTATCAACAGTTGTGATAACACACTAGGAAAAAGATGTTATCACCGAATTAAGAGTGTAACAAGGAGTAGGGAGGTGGGGCAAGATGACCAAATTGAACCTTCCACTGATCATTCTCCACGCAGGAACACCAAATCGAACAACTATCCACACAAAAAAATCACCAAAAATCAGATGAGTGTTCGCAGTACCTGGTTTTAACATCATGTTAAGAAAAGAGGCACTGAATAAGGAAGGGAAGACAGTGTTGACTCACCTACAATACCCTTATCCTATCCCCTAGCAGTGACTGCATGGCACAGAGAGATAATTAGTGTGTTTGGGGGAGGGAGAGCATGGTCATTGTGTGACTTCACACTGGAACTCAGTGCTGTCCTGTCACAGTGGAAAACAGCACAGGGCAGAACTAAGCCAGGACTCATGGAGGAAGCATTAAGACCAATCTTAGCCAGAAGCCAGTAGCTTATCCCAGTGGCTGAAAGCTGAGTTCTTGCAAGCTACACCACCATGGATTAAAGTGCTCTGGAGTTCTAAATAAATTTGAAAGGACTTGAAAGTCCACAAGGACTGATTCCTGGGCAAGCCTTCATACTGCCCTGGGCTTGAAGCCAGTAGATTGGACTGCATGTGACTTACACCACCTGGGGCAGCCAAGGATATGTTTGCATCACCCCTCTGAAAACCCCAGGCAGCATTACTTGGAGCTTCAGTAGAGATTCCTTCCCCGTGTTTGAGGAGAGGAGTGGGATAGTAAAGAGGACTTTGTCTTGCAACTTGCATATGAGCCGAGCCACAATAAAATAGGGCACCAGACAGAGACCTGAGGCCCCCATTCCAAGCCCTAGATCCTGAATGACATTTCTAGACATACTCTGAGCTAGAAGGAAACTGGAGGACTTGAAATGAAAAATTTAGTCCTAGTAGGATTAATTACATGGTAACTAAAGAGCTCTTGGGCCCTGAATAATGAGCAGTAGGGGCGAGGCAGTACTTACCACAGGCCTTAGGTGAGACTCAGAGCCATGCTGGCTTCAGGTGTGAACAAGCACATTCCAAGCTGTGGTGGCTGTGAGGAAAGAAACTGCTAAAGGAAAGGAGAGAGAAAATGAGCTGAATAAGGCACTAGTGACCAGTCCTACAGAGACAGAGATATGTGACCTTTCACAGAAAGAATTCAAAATAGCTGTGTTGAGGAAGCTCAATAAAATTCAAGATAACATAGAGAAGAAATTCAGAACCCTGTAAGCGAAATTTAACAAAGAGATCAAAATAATTGAAAAAAATGAAGCAGAAATTCTGGAGCTGAAAATGCAACTGACATACGGAAGAATGCATCAGAGTCTCTTAACAACAGAATTGACAAGCAAAAGAAACAATTAGAGAGCTGAAAGACAGGCTATTTGAAAACACACAGTAAGAGGACACAGAAGAAAAGAGAACAAAGAAGAATGAAACACGCCTGCAAGATCTAGAAAATACCCTCAAAAGAACAAATCTGAGTAATTGGCCTTAAAGAGAAAGTACAGAGATAGGGGTAGAAAGTTTATTCAAAAAGAAAATAACAGAACTTTCCAAATGTAGAGAAAGATATCAATATTCAAGTACAAGAAGGTTATAGAACACCCAGTACATTTATCCCAAATAAGATGATCTAAAGATATGTAATATTAAACTCCAAAAAGTAAAGAAGAAAGAAAGGAGGCCGTGTGCAGTGGCTCACACCTGTAATATTTGCACTTTGGGAGGCTGAGGTGAGCACATCACCTGAGGTCAAGAGTTTAAGACCAGCCTGACCAACATGGAGAAACCCTATCTCTACTAAAAACACAAAATATTAGTCAAGAGTGGTGGCAGGCATCTGTAATCCCAGCTACTTGGGAGGCTGAGGCAGTAGACTCACCTGAACACAGGAGACAGAGGTTGCAGTGAGCCAAGATTGTGCCATTGCACTCCAGCCTGGGCAGCAAGAGCAAAACTCTATCTCAAAAGAAAAAAAAAAAGGATACTAAAAGCAGAAAGAGAAATGAAACAAATAACACAGAAAGAGGCTTCAATATGTCTGGTAGCAGATTTCTCAGTAGATACCTTACAGGCCAGGAGAGAGTGGCATGACACATCTAAAGTGCTGAAGGGAAAAAAAAAAGCTTTTATCCTGGAATAAATTACTTCAAACATGAAAGAGAAATTAAGATTTTCCAAGACAAACAAAAGCTGAGGGATTTTGTTAACACCAGACCTGTCTTATAAGAGATGCTAAAGGGAATTTTTCAATTTGAAGAAAAAGGACATTAATGAGCAATAAGAAATTATCTGAAGTTGTAAAACTTACTGATGATAGTAAATACACGGAAAAACAGAATATTATAACACCGGAATAATGGTATATAAACTACACATACCTTGAATAAAAAGACTAAAAATATGAATATATTAAAAATAATAACAACTTTTCAACACATAGTATAATAAGATAAATAGAAACCACAAAAAGTTATAAAACAGGGGTATAAAGTTAAAGTGTAGAGAGTTTTTAGTTTTCTATTTGTTCATGCAATCAATGTTCTCTTTGGTTGAAAGCAATAGGTTATAAGACATTATATGCAAGCCTCATGGTAACTTCAAATCAAAAAACATGCAACAGATATACAAAAAATTAAAAGCAATAAGTTAAAATATAGAACCAGAGAAAAATCACCTTCAGTAACAGGAAGAGGAAGGAAGGAAAGAAGAAAGACCACAAAACAACCAGAAAACAAATAATAAAACAGCAGTAGTGAGTCCTTAATAAGAATATGGAATATAAATGAACAAAATCCCCCAAACAGAAGACACAGAATGGTTGAATATTTTTTAATGACTCAATAATCTGTTGCTTACAAGAAATATATTTCACCTATAAAGACACACATAGCCTGGAAATAAAGGGATGGAAAAAGATGTTTCATGCAAATGGAAACTAGAAAGGAAGAGGATAGCTATACTTATATCAGAAAAAATATATTTCAAGACAAAAACTATAAAAAGAGACAAGGACATGATATAATGATAAAGGGGTCAAATCAGCAAGAGGATATAACAATTTGCAAATACATATGCACTCAACACTGGAGCATCCAGATATATATCAAATATTATTAGAGCTAAAAAGAGAGAGAGAGAGAGACTCCAACACAATAATAGCTGGCGACTTCAACATCCCTCTTTCAACATTAGACAGATCTTCCAGATGGAAAATCAAAAAAGAAAATTGAGTTTAATCTGTACAATAGGCCAAATAGACCTAGTAGATATTTACAGAACATGTCATCCAACAGCTGTAGAATACACATTCTTCTCCTCAGTACGTGGATCATTCTCAAGGATAGTCCATATGTAAGGCCACAAAAAAAGCCTTACAATATTCAAAAAATTAAAATTATTTCAAGTATTTTCTCTTACCACAGTGGATAAAACTAGAAATCAATAACAAGAGGAATTTTGGAAAATGCAAACACATGAAAATTAAACAATATGCACTGAAAATAAGAAGCATATTAAAAAATTTCTTGGAACAAATGATAATGGAAATATAACATACCAAAACATATGAAGTATAGCAAAAGCAGTTCTAAGAAGAAAGTTAATGGCAGTAAGCACTTACATCAAAAAAGTAGAAAAAAACTTCAAGTAAACAATGTAACAATGAATCTTAATGAACTAGAAAATCAAGAGCAAAACAAACCCAGAATTAGTAGAAGAGAAATAAAATAATGAATATGATTAAAGAAACTGAAGTAAAAATATAAACAATCAACAAAAAGATATGTTGCTTTTTTTAAAAAAAGATAAACAAAACCATCAAACCTTTAGAAACATAGAAAGATAGAAGACTCAAATAAAATCAGAGTTGCTGAAAGCACTAGAGAAGCTCTCCAGAACATTGGAGTGGGCAAAGAGTTCTTGGATAATACCCCACAAACACAGACAATCAAAGCAAAAGTGGGCAAATGGGATTGCTGGGGTTCAGGGGAGCCCTCAGCTCCCTTGAGAGGATGTTTCTTCAAGGTTATTGTTCTCCCACTCTCTCAAGAATTAGAGAGGGAACCATAGCAGAAGCACTCATAAAGTAAATACCGGACTCAAGAAGCTTTTGCAGAAAAGTGATTTACTTAGGTAGAGAAAGAGAAAAAGGAGAAGAAGAGAGAAAGAAACAGTTAACTCTCATACTGAATGAGAGAAAGAAAAGCCACTCTTACACCTAGTGAGAAGGGTTCCCAGAAGGGGGAAAATTAGAGAAGGAAAACTACTTTCACACTGAGAAAGAGAATCCAGAAAGATGGAATTCAAGAGAGGAAAGCAGCTTCCACTGAGTGGAAGGGAATTGAGAGAGAGATGGAGTTTAGGAGGGAAAGACAGGCTTCCATGAGAGTGTGGAAGGGGACTCCGGAGGGAAAATCCACCCGGATGAGGGGGACAGGGACTTTTAACCTGGAAGGAATTCTCTCCCTCTCCAAGTCCTTTGGCCAGTGAAAAGAAGTTCCTTAGAACTTCCGCTGGAGTGACAGACTTTTGACCCTTTCTGGCACCCACAAAAATTACAACAGAGACCGTTAAATCTCCCGGATGGAGAGAGATGGGAGGGGGGCATGGCGCTGGGAAGTTCTTGCCCTAAAAACTACGCCCCCTTGTGGACCTGGAAAGAACACGTTCCCTCAGGATCACATCCAGTTAAGAAGCTTCTGAACAGCAAAGGAAACAATCAACAGAGAGAGGAGACAACTCACAAAATGGGAAAAAATATTTACAAACTATCCATCTGACAAGGGATTAATAAACAAAATACATAAGGAGCTCAAACAATTCTACAAAAAATCTAATAATCCAATTTATAAATGGGCAAAATACCTGAATAGATATTTCTGAAAAGAAGACATACAAATGAAAAATAGGCATATGAAAAAGTACTCAGCATTATTAATCATTAAAATACAAATCAAAACTATGAGATATCATCTCACCACAGTTAAAACTGCTTTATTCCAAGAGCCATGCAATGACAAATGCTGGAGAGGTGGTGAAGAAAAGGGAATCCTTGCACACCATTGGCGGGAATGTAAATTAGTATAGCCACTCTGGAGAACAGTTTGGAGGTTCCTCAAAAAACTAAATATAGAACTACTGTATGATCCAGCAATTCAGTTCCTAGGTATATTCTCAAAATAAAGGAAATTAACATATTGAAGAGACAGTCTCTGAAAACCCAAAGTGAGTCTATTAAAGAAGTCATACAATAGGCAGAAATGGCTTGGTCTTTTCTTAGGCAATGGCTGAGGTCGGTTCTGCAGAGTGTGAACTTGATTTCAAAGCTGAAGCATACCTTGGCCTGAATAAATTAAAGCCAGAGGCTGCCATATAACCATAATTCTCACAGCTGGGCAATGAGTGTGCAGCATGTTCCTTTTTTTTTTTTTTTTTGAGACAGAGTCTCACTTATTTACCCAGGCTGGAGTGCAGTGGCATGATCTCAACTTACGTCAATCTCCTCCTCCTGGGCTCAAGTGATTCTCCTACCTCAGCCTTCTGAATAGCTGGGATTATAGGTCTTTGCCACCATGACTGGCTAATTTTTGTATTTTTAGTAGAGATGGGGTTTTGCCATGTTGGTCAGGCTGGTCTCAAACTCCTAGCCTCAAGTGATCTGCCGGCCAGGGCCTCCCAAAGTGTGTACAGGCTTGAACCACCACACCCTGCTTGTTCTATCTTAAAGTAGGTTTTGAATGGTGCATGTCCATGTCTGTAATATGTGACATTATTCTCCCATATGTTGACTATAAGTTTCATTATATAGAGATTTTTGCTTCATTCACTATTTTATCACCTGTGTCTTTAAGAATGCCAAATATGAGTAGGAGCTACATAAATACTTGTTGAATGAATGAATGAAATCTATTTGATTTCTGTGTCCATCTCTCACTGTTTTCAAAATATTGGCAGGGATCAGGAATACAGTGTATTGGATATCTTCTGTCCTCAAAGTGTATGTGGCCTGTCACATAATATTCTGGTAAGGATCATATTCAATAAAGTACATAATTTGATATCAAAATGTTCAAAGCACTGCACAAATGTTCACAATAGTACTGAATACTACTGCCAATTTAAAATTACTATTTCTGTCCTTTCCTTGTTTTTCTATTGATTATTGCTTTTAATTCACATTTTCCAGTTTAAAGGGTATCTATTCTTTCCTTCCTTTTTATTCCCTGTCATGCAATCTAACACATCTTACTTATTACTTCCAAAATAAAATAGTGACAGTATTATATAAAGAGAGACATATGAAATTCAAATTGGAAATTATTTTTCTAAAAGAGCTTATATAAAGCCTTTTGTTGTATGAAAACTTTGAAACCAGAAACTACAGTGTCATTTGGAAATTGTAAATTTGTCCCTGATAATAGAAATGAACTCACTGTCATGCACTCAACATACATCCCACTCACTGGTCTTCTATGCATTCTAAGAGGCATCAATTCACTGAATTCAGCCTTGAATGCTTCACACCCACTAAACCGGGTGGTCTTTTACGGCTACCTTGGCCATAACCCCTTTGACCTGATTTTATTGTCTATATCTTCCTTTTCAGTTACTTCAGACCTTTTCAGTTAACACCTCCCATGCCCCAACTTCTTTCTAAATATCTCCCACTTATATTACTTAAATATACATTTGGTTCTCACAACAGTACTGTGAGATAGGTATATAATTATTATCCTCTTAATTTTATAAAACACAGAAAAGGAAATAAAAAGAAATAGCTATTTTCCCAGATTACACAGCTACCAGGTATAAGAGTGAATACATGAACGGAGGTAAAATGACCTAAGGTCTCAGCTTCTTAATTGGATTGCCCGAGTGCTGGCTTAGTTATTATTGGCATTTCATCAAATACAGCATAATTATGTAACCTGTTCCAAAATGTTTACCATCTATTAATTATTAAATAAGAAACATTTCGGCCTGACATTCTAACTTGTCTGCAGTAATACAAACTCATTTGTCCAATTTAATCTGTTCACTCCTCTCACACATTTATTCTTAGCCTCCCAAGAATTCAACTAGTTTTCTCGCCCTAACCCTTGTATCTAAACGTACTTGTAACTTTCCCCAGCTCTATATTCTTATGCTGTTTAAATTCCATCCATACTTCAAAGAATATATTTTTAAAATAGAGTCCTATCAATTCTCTATCCAAGGTGCTCTGTGAGAGGTGAACTGGTATTACAATGCATTGTACTTACTGCAATATAATATGGATATCTAAGTTCTATTTTACAACATAAACTGTGTCCTTCTTTGAAATGAGAGTGTATTTCTGTCTAAGTGTTAATCTTCACCACTTTCAACACAGTGACTTTTACATAGTATGTCCAATAAATGATTGCTGAATTCAAGAAACTCAAACAAACCTGGTAGAAATTTTCCTTGTTGCCAATGAGAAAAAGATACACTGAGAATGAGGTCATAGATGATCACAATAGTTTTCCATATCTACAAAGATAGGTCTCAAGACTCCTAAGTTAATGCCAAATCACAGATAGTACCAAAACCTATATTTACTATCTTTTTTCCTCTACATACCTACCTATGGTTGAGTTTAATTTATAAATTAGGCACACTAAGAGATTAACAACAATAACATAATAAAATAGAACAATTATAACAATATACTGTAACAAAAATACGAATGTGTTCTCTCTCAAAATATCTTGTTTGTAATATTTTCAGACTGGTTGATTATGGGTACATAAAATCAGGAAAAGTAAAAACCACATATAATGAGGGAACTGCTGCGCTCTGTTTATAGTATTCTCTATTTTGGAATGAAATTTTCACTCACTTTGCTATAGATGCAAATATTGCTTTCTAATTAAATGTGTTTTGTTTTCTTATTCTAATTCTAAAAAGCTCCCTTTGCAATAAAAGGGAAGGAATTTTAGGAATGATGCATTCTATATTGGCATGCTACTCTTTGTATTTTTAGTACCAACTTCAGATATTACTTAACTCTATGGAGGAAAAAAAAACGCTGGCACCACATAAAAATCACATCTGCTGTCACAACTATTTTCATAGGTCCCTTTCTTTCTCCAAAATGGCAATAGAAAAGCTGTGCACAGAACAGAATCCTGAAATGTGGGAGCCGGCCCAGGTGCCCCATTGTCCTTTCTGTCATATTATAAATGAAACAAAAAGACAGCCCAGGCAGTTGGCTACAGGTCTGACTGCCAAAAGTAATAAATATAACGTTTAAAGGTATGTCTTTTTTAAATGAGAATGTCTTGATACTCCACAAAAATAAACATATTAATCCTAACATACAGTGAATTCATATACAGTAGTGTAACCGGTGGAGGTACTCAGCTCCCTCCCAGTTCTGAAGAGGTTCTTAGCCTCGCTAACCCTGAAGAATGGGGAAAGGGGTCCTGGAGGTGTGGTGAGTTTGCTGTTCGAATAAACATCATGGACCCAAAGAGTTTTTGCAGAAAAGTGATTTATTAGAGTAAGAGAGAGAGAAAGACAGCTCCCACGTTGCCGTGGGAGGGGACCCAGAGAAGAAATCCTTACAGGATTTCTGAAGGAGCAGCTGAATTTTAACCCTTGAGTTATTCCCTCCCCATTCATGTTCTCATCCAATGACAGAAATTCTTTCAAACTTCCTCTGGAGTGATTGATCTTTGACTGTGATACCCCATTGGCTACTTGGTCCACAACTCTGAGTTACAGAGCCCCTCTTCCCAGAACTTTCGGCGGGTTTTTTTGTACAAAGGAGCCCACCTAGCTTTTCCCACCTAGTCATCGCGTAGGAAACCAGACAAAGGACTTTCTTTACATTTGAAACTTCTCTGGTTCCCTGATGGAGGTGTGGAGCCGGGAAACTCCTGCCTTTTAAACCACGCCCCTTGCGGACCTGGGAAGAGAAGTCACTCAGTAGCAGCAAGTTTCCTGACAGATGTGATAAATTAAATTCAGTTCTTAAATAATATGTTCTAGAAAATATGTGGAAAGTCATGGTGTAAGGGGAGAACTGACTTTGTTTCCAAAATTTATCCAGGGATAGTTCAATTTTAATTTCAATCTTAGCACTGGAGGCTTAGATGGACTATGTGCTGTAGTGGAAAAAACAGGTTTTGAAACCTGAACTGATAAAAAAAATACTGACTCTAGCAATTTTATAATTGGAAGACGTTTTCATGTTACTTAATTTCTCTAATATACTTTTTTAATTGGTAAAATGGAGATGGTAACCTTTTTTGTATATATAGTAGCTCTAAAAGATAGTCATTATGTCTGGAAACATAGGTGTTCCACAAATAATAGCTAATTTTATTAGTATTATTAACCTTATATGTAAATAATAGCAAAAGGCATCAACATTCTAAATCGTATCCTATGGAAAGGAAACAAGAGAATGTAGGACCTCATTAGAAATTTCTGTGTTGGAAAGAGTAAAGTTACCTTCTCTCCTCTGGTCCTCAGACCTTCACTCCAGTGGAATCATCTCCCCAATATAAAAATTAAAATAAGAAAACAAACAAAAAACATCCAAATGTGAGATGAATAAAAACTCTGGAAAAGTTCAATACTTTTCTTCCAACGACTTCTAATTTCCACTTCTTTGCAATAATTGCCTATTAGTATTCATCCCATTAAGCAGCCAGAGTTTGTAACAGAGGAAAATGGCAGTTGCTTTCCCAGTTCTAATTTTAAACTGGGATAAAGATTACTACCTGACTATACTTATTAGCTTTTATTTTTAACAAATTACCCTGTAACATTAATTAATTCATTTTTTCATTTTTTTCTTCAATTGACATAACCAAGTGTAGTCTATATGCCAGAAGATACAGTGTATATAGATTTGGGTTTTGACTTTAAGAAGCCAAAACTTGGTATTTAAAAAAGGAGGGAAAAAAGCAGTTACTTGTCCAGAGCCAGCTTAGGCTTCTGTAAAATAGTAAAGAAAATTTTAAAAAGTATTTTTTTTTTCAGCTAGGTGTGGTGGCTCATGCCTGTAATTCCAGTGCTTTGGGAGGCCCAGGCTGGCAGATCACCAGGTCAGGAGATCCTGACCATCCTGGCCAATATGGTGAAAGCCCGTCTCTACTAAAACAAAAAATTAGTTGGGCGTGGTGGTGCATGCCTGTAGTTCCAGCTACTAGAGAGGCTGAGGCAGGAGACTTGCTTGAACCCAGGAGGAAGAGATGGCAGTGAGCTGAGATCACACCGTTGTACTCCAGCCTGGGCGACAAGAGCGAAACTCAATCTCAAAAAAAAAAAAATAGTATTTTTTTCTGAATACATTAGCACATATCCTAACACATATTCTAATACATCATATACCTTACGTAAACACACGATCTAGATCTACACCTTACTTGAGATAGATAACTGGAATTCATTAGTTAATCAAAGCTTTTAATTTATATTTTACTTTCATCTTATTTGTCAAAAAATGATGTGGAGAGCATCGAGAAGATTGTTCAAAGAGAATAGACACATAATATAAATGAAGATATAGCAAGAGCAATTTAGTTTCTCTATATAAATTCAAATCCCTGAACTCAGGTGAAGTATGCAGAAGGAGTTGGGAGAATTTGCAAAAGTGCTACAAAACCCCAATGTTGGCAATATTTGTAAAACCAGAAAAAACAAGACAATATCTGAAAAGTGAAAGACTAGCAAATGTTTCTTCTTGTAAGAAACTAAAGTTTCTGGTGTAGAAGTTTTAATAGATGATTCGTAAATCTTGGAAATAAAAACACTGACCATTAGCAAATAGCATATATTTGCACAAAAGAGAAGCCAATTCAACCTTTAAAAAAATCTTAAGTTTCACTGTATTTTAGAAACAGTGCATCAGAATTGGATTAAGAGGTATACCAAAATCTCTCTTTAATCTCTCTTAATAGGATTAAGATGTATACTCAAAATCACAATTTTCAAGAAGAATGCAGAGATGTACCAAGAAGTCATTGTACAACTCGCTGGTTTTAAATATAGATTGATGTAAGCTAGCAGGAACATTTCCAAATGGGGGGTTAATAAATTTTGTCTTTAGTCTTTCTTTCTCAAAATTTTAATGACACAAATTTGAAAGGTTTAGCTAATATGTTCTATATCAGAATCAAATATAAAAATATTTAAACATAGTAGATTAAATTTAACGTAATGGAAGTAATGGAATAAATATAAATTAATAGATGTTAGTGTCATACAACAAACTATACTAGGATCAAGTGGTAAGATTTGCCTTAAAAATGGCAAGTACCTATATATTTTAAGGTCAAACTTAAAGTTTGAAAGAATATTATATGTCATTAAGTTAAATATCTCACTGAATACAAATATTTCCTCCTGAGGAATGATTAGCAAGCTTTAATCTTAAGAGAGGGAATCAGATTCTTCCTTTGCAAATATTAGTTGTGTTCCTTCAATCTAAAGTTGTGTAGGGAAGCAAAATTGATCATAACACCGTAAAATACATTATTTGCATGTGTATATGTATATATAAAATAACATTTATTTACATATATATGCAGATAATATATATTGCACATATTTACATATTTATATATAACCAATCACTTATTACATCACTTACATGTATAAAATTTTATCCAACCAACCATTTTCAGCTTAATGTAACCTCTGAATCAAACTAAGTTTCTTGTCAAATATTATATGTATAGATCATACAGTGGAATACAGTGGAAACTGACTGCAAAATTAAATTCAAATATTTCAAAAGAGGTAGGATTTTATACAAAAAAATAAATAAATGATGTGATGAAGAATGTTTGAATTGCATGCAAAGTCTTTACAAAAGAGCATCTGGCTATTTAAGTCAATCAATTTAGAAGCAAAAACATAAAATATTTATGACATGCTGAACACTTCCATAGAGAACAACTTGAATATAAAAGAAATAAAAGAGGAGTGAGTAGTAATTGATGGAGCATACTACTGTCTCAAGAACGATTTTCTTTATAATCATATTGTCAAACAGGAATTCAAAAATATCATGTTATGCTATTATAAACCTTTGTTAAAAAATTGCATACACACCCAAAATCTGTTAAAACTTGATGCATTCTAAGTTAGCTCACATTTTCTAACATTTAAAATTTGTTGACTATCATACAGAATTTCCACTTTGAAAATGCTAGTTTTAAGACAAGTTTATAATAACAATTTTCAAACCTTTCTATGAAATTTTATTTCTTTTTTTAGAGTAGAATGATTTCAATTGCCTTTTACTGTCACTAGTTATACTTAGCAGGAATCTCACCTGTACCTTTTGAGAAACCTTATTCTGTATTTCAATGAATTAGACTTTATACTTTGCTATCTATTCATTCATTAATGTATTCAAAAATATTTGTTGTGTTCCTTAAACCTGCTAAGATTTGTTGTAAAAGCCAGGGGACTGCAGTGAATAAAACAGATAAAAATCTATCTTTTCAGACATTTTGTATTGAGTCAACCTCTTAACCAATTCTCTTTCTAGCTTCCGTCTATCCTGCCTTTGGTAATGGTACTTAACAAATCACCTCTGCAACAAAATAGCCTTTCGAATATTTGAAGTTGTTGTCATGTTTTACTTTAATCCTCTTTTCTTCCTGTTGGAAATACCCAGGTCCTTTCATTGTATTTTGTTTGACAGTTTTGAAACGTATCATCAACCATCAACTTCACCTGAGACGCCATGATTTCTAAATTACTCCCTCATCCTTTTCATCTTCCTTTAGTGCCTTCCAATAATTTGTCAGAGATGTTTTTAGACTGTAGTTTACCAAATGTAAACATGATAGATATACAATATGAAAATGTAGGATAGAGAATACTCTACCCTTTGTCAAGGACATTATATATCTGTCTGTGCAGATAATAATGTATCTATAATATTTTCAGGAATATATCAAAGCTTAGAGCCAAATTAAACTTTTCTTCATCAAACTCACCCATAGTGATTTAGCTGCAAATACTTCAGTCAGATATTTTCAACTCTGTATTTATTTGAGTTGAGGGTTTGCTTCCCCCACTTCCCCTTTTGTTTTGGCACTGGAGGGCATCATATTTATCTCTGTTAAATTTTATTGATTTTAGTCTATTGTTTTAGGCTTTTAGGGGAATGTTTAGTGTTAATTCTGTCCCAACAATATTTGTAATATTCCCTAGCTTTGTGTCACCTACAAATTTAATAAGCAGGCTTTTTTTCTCACTATCTAATTAAAAAATATAAAATAATAAACCAGAGACAAGCATAGATCCCTGTGGTAACCTGCTGGAGATTGCCACTGGCTAATTCTTTGTATAAGGATGTTAAACTGGGTCTCAATTTCCCTTTCTCTGTTATCAACCAACTTACCTTCCACAAGATTACAACCAATCCATCATGAATACAATTATAATGCTTTTCTGAAACTGGAATATACCACGGTTACAGTATCTCCAATAATTTCCCCCAGAAGAATTGTATAGCTCCTTCCTCTGTGCATTTATTGCACGTTTTATGTACCTACAATATATTACCTACTAGAATTATATTAAAGTCATTTGTTCCAACCGCAGGTCAAGCAATGGTACTCAATATTTATTAGTTGAATGAGTACATGAGTGGTAGGTTAGTTTATGCTAACTTCTTCGTCAAGGACCCTAACAGAAAATGACACAAAGCTGTTCTCCTGGAAATGCTGAATGATTTTTGGCAACACCTAAGATCTTAGATAACAAGATTCAATATATTAAGATCATTGCATGGCTGTAAGTTGTACAAATGACAGGAATTGCTACTTGCATCTAGAGCTGGAGAAACTAGAGTAACTAAAAATTATGACTGCTCCAGGGTCTATGACAAAGCAATTTAAAATAGGACTCACACGTCCTACTTTACAGAAATGTTCCACTCAAATCAGGGACAAATCTGTCAAATCAGAGAAGCAGCTTGGGGGTATATCATGTTTTGCCAATGCAAATTAATGTAGCAGTTTAGAATTAATGTTTTCTTTTATTACATGATTTATTTCACTTGTTAGTGTTTTATAACAGTGCATGCAACTATTTTTATTATTAAATATTTACCACGCATCAGCTATGTAGTAAGTATTCTGCTATGTATGTGTAGCACTTTGGAGACTCTATGAAAGTTATTAAATATAGGATATTTAATTTGATATACATAATGCATATATGTATAGAAAAGTTCTCACTCGTGGGAACTCACCATCTATTTGAGGAAGGCACACGCATGAGAAAATTAAATAGCTAAATATGCATGATTAAGTTCAACGAGTAGTTTAGTATTATAACAATAATGGTAATTTCGATTTTATTTAATTAATGACACAACACATATTTAACGAATGATAATTATTGTTTGCTATGGAATTTCCCCACTGGGCAAAACAGTTACGGATCCTGCACTTTATCAACCTATAGTTTAATATTAGAAACATTGTAGAAGTTTAGAGAAGAGAGATTTAGTGAGGCTATTTGGTCAGTAGAAGATTCATGAGGTACCCTGAATGCTGTATCTTGACAACTGAATAGTCACAGAATAGAGGAAAGCTGAATTCCAGCTAGAGAATAACTGATTTTGCCTATGAAAAAGAAAAGTAATGACAAAAATAGATGCTGCTTCTTAAGAGAAGCTGTGTTTTCTTTTTTTCCTTTTTCTTCTTTTGTTCAATCCTTTATATATATCAAGCAGAGAAAGAGAATGATACAGATTTCAATTGGAAGAGACCAAGGCTTGCACTGGGAAAAGATGAGCACAAAACTGTAAACTGATTAGAAGAGTTTTAGCATCCCTTGAAAAAGTAAAATATTTATTGCTCTATTACACAAAGAATTTATTTTAAGTTCAAAACCTAAAGCTCTCATTTTAACTCTCTGAATCTAAATGTCAAACCTGGTGTGAAGACTAAAATAAAACATGACTTAAAGAGAGAGAACTCTCATACCACAAGCTTCCAACTTCCCTAGAAAAGGCCACTGCAGTGCATTTTCAATGCTGCCTGTCATTCAGTTTGCAAATTACAGGTCTTCCACCGAACATTGATGATCCATCACTGCCATGACAACAAAAGCGCTGCCTTAGCGACACTCACTGCTGGTGAGAGGCTGACACACTGCTTATAAATACTGTAGTTGGGAGATTAGAGTAAATTTCACAGAAAGTCATATAATGAATCATGCTTTGGAAATGCAATTGAAGTATGTCAATTTATTTGTATGAAAATGCTTTCCAAAATTTTGCGTAGTCAAATTTACCTACTTAATTACAAGTTCAAAACAAATGCTTAAATGTACATATATGAACTTTAAATTTTTACTTGATAACTTAATGGATGGTATACCACTTATTACTTTTGATCAGAATTCAGAAAAATAAATACGGAATATAGAAACCTGTCAAATTAAACATACTTGGGCAACTTTTTAATAAATGCCAGTTATACTATATAAAAAATCAAGAACATTGCTCAACCATTATTGTCACGTTCGTCGATATGAATTAGAATTTCATGTGACATTATTTAAATTTATGTTTTGAATTATATTTATTAATTATATTTCAGTCTTATGAGAAAATAAAAGAGAGCTTTGCAACTATATATCAGAAAAAAGAAAAATTAATATGTACTTGTTTGGAAAACATAAAATAAGACTAAAACACATTTATCTTATTTTAGTTTTAGATTACATAAGAAAAAAGTAATATATGAATAGAATATAAAATACGCAATATCCAGTTAGTTAAATTATTTAAAATTTCCAATTGCCAGTATTTAGAACATTGTAAAATTTCTGTGGACTGGAGACTAAGGCAGAATTGCTGAAACCAGAAAGCTGAGGGGTTGTGGTCAGCTGAGGTTACGCCACTGCACTCCAGCCTGGGTGAAAGAGTGAAACTCCGTCTCAAAAAAAAGAAAAAAAATTGTGGAGTGAGTGAGTACTCATTGGATCAATATTGGAAATGCTGACCTTGTATTGACTCAGCTTAGGAACAATAATGGTTTTGAAGTATCACTCTGGTGATGGGCAGTTTTATTTTTTTATACTGCTCATTGGGATTCTATTCTTACGATACTATATATTTATATATTTATTTCTCCAGTCAACTTGAGGACAATCTTTTATCTTTGTTTATTGTATTCCTCTATGGTGCTTAGGGGATTGATGAGCACATCATAGGCAATGAATGCATATTAGCTAAATTCAATTGAAACTGGCTTAAAATAGTTCTGACTAGTTCATGATTCATGGGAAATAGAGCTTTGGAAATAGTGCATTTGGTCTGAGTTCAAAGCTCTTTGTTTCATAAGAATCACTGGGTTGGAAGACATCTTAGCTCTTTGGGTCCAAACTCTCATTCAGTTTGCCTGCCATAAATTCCCTGGACACCTGCATTCAGGACTTTATGCAAACTCTTTAGGTTGTCTATTTTCACTAAAGATCATATTGTTGGAAACTCTTTATAATATTTACCTGTTTATTAGAAGCTTTTATCATTTGGTTATAAATTTATTCTTTCAGGCTCAAGAATTCATCAAATATAAACATCTTTCAATGGTAACGTAGAATTTTCTATGGATCAGGAACCATGCTAATAAAAGGGCAGGGACTCAAAGATAATTTAAAAGGTTACCTCAACTCTGGAAGGAGTTTACAATAAATAAAGTGACAATGCCATATATACATACACACATACATACATGTATATATCAGTATATATGTTATTTGTGTATATATAATATTTAAATATATATATATCACAAAAATACACACAGATATATATATTTTCAGGTTATAAAAGTTATATGCCAGCTATAAAAAATAGGAAAACATTCATAATCGGCTTGAAATGCTTATATAAGCACATGTGTGTGTATTACCTTGTCTAATTTTTACATTTTTTAAAAAGTTTTTGTTTTGAAGTAAAAAGTAATTTTACATTCAAAACAAGATGTAAAAATAATAAAGATGTCTAATGTACCTAAAAGTAACTTTTTAAACAACTACAGTACCATATCAAGTAAGGAAATGAACACTGGTAAAATCCAAAAACTTCAGATTTTACTTGTTTTTCATCTACTAATTTGTGTGTGTGTGTAATGTTCTATGTCATTTTGTCACATGTGTAAGTATGTGTAACCACTGCCACAAGAAAGATGTACAACAGTTCAGTCATCACACAGATCTGCATGCTGCTCCTTTACAGTCTCATGCCCCTCCCTCTCCCTCATGCCTAAAGCTTGGCAACCACTAATCTTTCTCCATCTTTATAATGTCAATTTTAGAAGGTATAAAAATTGAAGCATATAGTGTATAACCCTTTAAGATTGCTTCCACTTTTTGCTATTCAATAGCATTGCCTCTTTAAAAAATTATTTTTTTTAGAAATGAGATCTCTTTGTTGCTCCGGCTGGAATGTAGTAGCATGATCTTAGCTCAGTGCCACTTAGAACTCTTGGGCTCAAGGGATCCTCCCACTTTAGCCTCCTGGATAGCTGGGACTACAGGCTCCTGCCTCCACACTCAGCTAATTTTTAAAAATTAATTTTTGTAGAGACAGGGTCTCACTATGTTGCTGAGGCTGGTTTTGAACTCCTGGGCTTAAGTGATCTTCCCATCTTGGCCTCCAAATGTGCTGGAATTACATGTGTGAGCCACTGCACCTGACCAGTATAAGGCCTTTGACATATATTAAAATCATTATATGTATCCACAGTTTATCCATTCTTGTTGAGTTGTATTTCATGTTATGAATATACTAAAGTTGATTTTGTCATTCACCTAGTGAAGAACATTTCGGTTATTTTCAGTTTGGAGTACTACAAATAAAGCTGTTATGAATATTTGTGTATAGATTTTTGTGTGAATGTTAGTTGTCATGTTCCTGGGATAAATGCCTCTGAGTGTGCTCCTGGATGTATGGTAAGTATGTGTTTAGTTTCTTAAGAAACTGGCAAATTATTTTCCAGAGTAAGTAAACTACTTCATCTTCCAACTAGTACTGTATGAGAGACCTACATCTATTTTATCTGTATATTTGACAGATTGTACCTACAATTATTTTTATTTTGTTATATATTTATATTTATATAATATATGTTTATTCAACTATAAGCCTATGATTTACAAAACTCCCTTTCTTAAAATAATTCTGCAAAGTACAAAACACACACATATAATACATGTATTCAGTTTTGAAGTATTTTTTACTTACTATTTTATTGCATTTTCGGATTTTCCATATATTCTGGTTTTTAATATTTTATTTGATTGCAATATCTACAGGCAAAAACATATCTGGAACAACTCTCAAGTAATGTCAAGTTCTTTATTTTTATCTTTTATCAAGTATCATTTATTTATTTAGCAAACTCTTATATAACACTAAGTCATTTAATCTCCAAGGAAAACTTACCAAGTATGAAATACTGTCATCCCCATTACAGAAATTAAGACAAGAGGGGGTTAAGTAACTTACTAATGCTTGAATAATCATATATTAGCAGACCCAGAATTCAGGGTCAGGTTGTTTGGTCTTATACACCCTCTACTGTAACACTTCCCTAGCATACCAGAAATCTATAATCATCTCATTTTTATTAATTATTGAGATTAATAATATAATCTCAATCGAGGGACATTCTACAAAATGGTTGACCAATAATGCTCAAACTGCAAAGTCATTGAAAAGAGAGAAAATCTGAAACTTTCACAGGCAATAGGAGGTTGAGGAGATGTGAGTATTAAGTGTGTTGTATTTATGCTCGATGGGGTCATGCAACAGAAAAGGGACATTGGAGAAAAACTGAAGACATCTCAATAAAGTATGGACTATAATAATACTAATGTATCAATTATAGTTCATTAGTTACGACAAATCTAATTGATGTAAGATGTTAATAGCAGAAACTAGGTGAGAGCTATTTTGGAACCCTGTACTTTCTTTGCAATAGCTCTAAAATTGTTCTTAGAAAAGGTTTTTTAAAAATTGCAAATTGCAGTATAATCATTATGGTGTTATTCTTTTTGTTAAAGTAAACAAAGTATTATAAACATACAAAAGAGTATTATCAATACATAATATTTATCACATACATACATGCACATATTTTATTATTTTAGAAAACATGTAGAAGGAAAATACTAGACTATTAACGTTTACTACCCCAGTGAGTACCTCTGGGAATGGAGCAGACGTGCTGAAATGACATTGCTAACTTTTATTTTACACATGTAGTTTGGCACTTACTGAACCACTTGGATATCTTTCCTCTCTGAGTCAGGTCTTCTATGATTCTAATACAAGGAAAGAGACCCAGACATAGGGATTAATATGCTCTCCATTTCCTGTCAAATGCAATTGCCAAACAATATTCGACTGCTCCCTCAAAGTGGTTGTTTTCAGTCATCCAAATTGTCTTTGGCTTCAGATTTGATAAATTTATCTATTCAGATTAAGGTTTAGAGCTGAGCTTCTACAAACTCTTATCAGCTTTCCACTTCAGGAAGAAAGAGAGAGAGAGAAAGTAAGAGAGAAGGAAGGAAGGAAGACAGGAAAGTAATACAGAGAGAAAGAAAAATGAAAGAAAGAGAAAGAAAGAAACAAAGAGAAAGAAATGGAGAAAGGAAAAAGACAGCAAGGAAGAAAGGGAGGGAGGGATAGGGGGGTGAAAAAGCAAGAAAGGAAAGAAAGAGAGAGAGAGGGAGGGAGAGAGGGAAGGAGGGAGAGAGGGAAGGAGGGAGCGAGGGAAGAAACTGGTGATTTTATTGCCCCCTCTTGCATGGAATTTTCTGTTTCTTACTTTCCTTGTGTAAAAATGGTAGACTTTGAAAATTTAAATTACAACTGTTTGACTTTGAGATAAAAGTATAATAAAGTTAACATCTATATATGAAAAACTTAATTACTAGTACAAGATAAAAGTATATCTATTCATAAAATAATTTTCACCAAGCAATTTGTTAAATAATTTTTCTCATTTCTCACAGTACTTAGAGCCCATCTTTCACAGAATGTTGATGGAAAGCTGGCCCACCATCCTTTGGTAAAATGTCAAGATGTATTATTCACACATGAGAAGGAAACATCATTACATCATGGAATATCAAGAATTTCAGACTTTATCTGAGAATTTCCTAAAGATTAGGATGATAACATATTGATAGCCTCACTAGTTACAATGATCATTTGTCATTATACAGATATTAAATGTAAAATAAAACACAAAAGGAAAAAATGAAGCTTTTATAAAACTATTAACTACTTGAATAGTACTAGCTCAAATCAGAGAATTGCAGTATCTATACCAGTTTCTGACAATTGTCTCAAATAAATTTTTTTTTAATTATTTAAAAAAATACTCTGACAAGTGAAAGTGTACCTTTTTATTTCTTTTTCTTGCTTGACTGCTCTGGCTAGAACTTCGAATACAATATTGAATAGGAGTGCTGAGAGACGGCATCCTTGCCTAGTGCCGGATTTCAAAGGGAATGCTTCAGTTTTTGCCCATTCAGTATGATATTGGTTGTAGGTTTATCACAGATAGCTTTTATTATTTTGAGATACATTCAATCGATACCTAGTTTATTGAGAGTTTTTAACATAAAGGGCTGTTGAATTTTGTGGAAGCTCTTCTCTGCATCTATTGAGATAATCATGCGGGTTTTGTCTTTGGTTCTGTTTATGTGGTGGATTATGTTTATAGACTTGTGTATGTTAAACTAGCCTTGCCTCATATTTCTAGGCTTTTGAAAAAGTAAAAAATGCTTAGCAGTATACTTAATAGTCTAACTGTATTTTAAAAATAAAGTTAATAATTTGCAAGAAGGATATTTAAAACTTAAACCAATTTACTGATTATGTGTGGCACTACTTTTTAATTTTTCTTTCTTTCTTTTCTTTGTAGCTCACTGCAACCTCTACCTCCTCGGTTCACGCAATTCTCCTGACTCTCTCTCTGGAGTAGCTGGGCAACCACGCTCAGCTATATTTTGTATTTTTAGTAGAGATGGGGTTTCACCAGGTTGGCCAGGATGCTATCGATCTCTTGATTTTGTAATCTGCCCGCCTCTGCCTACCAAAGTTCTGGGATTACAGGCGTGAGCCACTGTGTCCAGCCAAAGATTTGTTTAAAGCTATTAGAATTGAGTTCTCTAAAAGTTGCATACACTCTTGGTTTTGTTTTGCAGGATTTTCAAAGATTATAATAATTATTCAAAAATCAAAATGATCTAAACTATTAAAAATGATGGCAGGGTATAAAAAATGCCTATAAATTATTTTTGATTTTATTCATGTAGAAAATTTATCATTTCAAAATATCATTTTTCTAATTCTCCCCCAAATTTCAATGCCTAAAAACTCTGCACATTTATCTATTTTATATTTGCCCTGAGATATTTTTTTCTTATTCTTTTTATTCTTTCATAATCAGCCTCTCTATTTGAAGACATTATTGGACCTGGAACACGTCCATTGCTGTTTCTGTTGTATGCATAATAATTTTGTTTTTATCACATTTATATAAGACATAAATATATATCTTGATTAATACTAATATATTAATGGTCATCACTTTTTTTTGAAAAAAATTCTATTATATACATTGTCTGGCATAGTATTAAATTATGTTTGCAGAAGCACTCATATGATAGTACTGGTCTTTGAATTAACCGCCATGATTTCAAGTCATGAAATCAATATGGCCCATCTTATTCTTTTATGTTTTAGCTGTAAAGAAACTCAGAGAAAATTTAGTGGTCATTTGCAGTAACTACCCAATCCTTATTTTGGGGAAGATTTTTCAAATCATAAGGAACTGTTTTACTTAAAATTTTTTTTTAGTATATGTGCTGTGTAAGAAGTGAGCACTACTTACATTTTTATTATGTGTATGTAAATGCCTTTGCTGTAACTGTAAATGGTTCATCTTTCTCTACTTCCCTTCTCCTATTCTTAAGCCTCTTTTTGTTCATGTACATTTTTTTCTGTTTTTATTTCATTGTTATTTACTAGTGTCTTTAACTCTGTTATCCTTGTGCATGTCTTCCAAATCTATTACCACCAATTCTAACCTTGCTTGGAACCTTCACTTATTAATCTCATGGTGATATTTAAATGTATCTAAAATCCAAATTGTCTCCCGTGAAAATTGGCTTGCACTACTTTTTGTCCCTCAAAAATAAAGGTATTATCACCATTTAAACTAGAAACTCTGGATTCCATCTTTGAGGGTTTTTTTGTTTTGTTTCGTTTTGCTGTTACTGTTCTATATTCATGAAATTTCTGTAGTCCAGGCACTCCATCTGCACATAAATTATTTCAATAATCTCTTAAGTAATTTATTTTTCTTTAATCTCTGTCACCACTTCATTCACTCTCTAACATGTCATTGTAATTATGGTTTAAAACAGAGAAATCATTATGCCAATTCTGTTTAAGTCTCTTAATTTCCTCTCCCTTTCATATTGGAATAAATACAAATGTTTCCACAGCTTTTCAGATGCTTTGCACATTTTTACCAACCTGCCTCTCTCACCATTCTTTCCACACTCCATCATACAACTTTCCCTTGCTCACACCATGTAATTTTGTGTACCAATTACTGCCCTCACTGTCTGACAAATGGCTATCCATTGTTCAAGTCCAAACAAACAAAAAAAACAGGAACATACAATTAATTTTAAGAATAATAAAAATATCTAATATTTTAACATTTTACAATATATCAGGACTTGCTTTAAGGCCTTTATATCTAAAATTTTATTTAATATTTACAGCAACCATATTAAGTAACCCATAGTGTTAATAAGAGGCTAAATTTCACCAAAAATCTAGATCTCTCTTTCTTAAACATATCTGAACTTTTTAAAGCTTTGTATGGGCCTCCGTGTCTTCACTTATAATAAATGGGTTTAATTATTGAATCCATTTCATAGGGTAGTTACAAAGATTTTAGTAGTTATACATCTGAAGCATCTGGAACAAAAACTTGCATATGACACTAATATACATATATATATGCAATTATTATTAATCAATACTATTCTCTAATGACTCAAATATCACCGCTATGAGTAGTGATATTTGAGTCATTAGGGGATAGTAGTGAATAATAACATAAAATAATCTGTTATATTATTAATAACAATAGATTGTTATTAATATTGTTATTAATAATAATCTGTTATGATTACTTCATTTAGAATAACTTTTTCTACATTTATCTGATGCCTGTAATAACTCTGCTACCATGCAAGCACATTGTATATTTGTATTGTGTTTGTAGCGTTTATTTCTGATTATCACCAAATTTGGTAATGGTATTTTTAAAAATATATTTATTGTACATATTTATTTTTATAGATCTCCAGTGTCTCATCATCAGTGCTTAATAAATGTGTTTATATATGACTCGTGGTTACCTACCTCTCAGTTGTTTAAGGAAGGTAACCAAAGAGCAAGAATGACAGTTAAGCTGATAAATATCATTTTATAATTGAGTCTCCATCCTGAAGAGAATGTTTTTTAAGACCTCTCAGCTCCTCTATCAACTGGAATCTTACATGGGAGACATCTGCTTGGTAGCCAGTTTTGATTTTCTGCTCTGTCGTTGGTGTTGCTCTCTGAATTCTAACCAGATATAGCAGCATCATTTCTCACTAATGCTCACCTCTCATCCCTTTAGCAAGTGAGGTGAGAAAATGGCTGACCCTTCCCCACCGACTCTAAAATGTCAATTGTACATCAAAGCAATGTTCTTTATCAAATCAGTTTTCTTAAAGACTTTTCTTATGAGGAACTTGAGACAAGTTCTCTCAAGGGCAAGATAGAGAAATATGACAAGCACTTCAAATTATCATATTAAAATAACTTTTCTTTGTTTCCCCAACTCTTAATTTTGAATGTGTCACAGACAACACAATTCTCTCCAACAAATTTGTAAACTGATAGCATACTCAATATGAAGTAGTCTATAATTGGATATGAAGATACTTTTTAAGTCATTATTTTGTTTAAGATTCTTTAGTTTGGCATCCTGGTATCCATCTGTAGGACCAAAGTCATCTTAATCATTTCTCTGTATGCAAATAAAACTACTAAGGGCTCATTTTAATATGCCAGAGTTCACGAGGTGAGAATATGAATTAATTTACAATGACTCTTAGAGTATAAAATTAAATTAAGTAGGAAGAGCATAAATATTAAATCAGTAAAACATTGTCAGCACTAGGAATTACTACTATTTTTATTGCTATATGCAAAATGTAGCAAACTTTCTCTCTTGCAAGTGAATCTTAATAGTATGTAATGAAAATTCATTCACTCTCACCTTTTCTGGTGGAAAGTCATAAGAAAGCAGCCTACAAAACATTATTACCAGCACCGATTGCAATGATCCAAGTCAAGTACTACTTACTCAATTAATCTTTCAAGGGGATCACAAATTTGACCTGCCACTTTCTTTTAAATCAAATGTATTTTACTAAATTGGTATTCTGATATCACATGAATTTAATACACAAATAATATACCTTATTTTGTTTTTGTCTTCTCCTATATGATCTTTCACTTATGGCTGCATTCAAACATTAAAAAGAAATTCTCACATCAAGAATATGAGAAGACAAAAACAAAATAAGGTTTTTTTTTTCATTTTATAAGCACTTGGTTTTATTGCAAAGAATCAATTGAAAGTGGACTCCAGTGGAAAGTGGGCCCTGGCATAATTCAGTGGCCAGTGCCCGGCCCCACCTGCATTGCTCTTCCAGAATAGAGAGCTCTGGGCAAGGGCTTGACCACTCCTTTGGAAAACAGAAGGCATTTGGGAATAGGTTAATACATCTCAAGCATAATGTGTTCTAACTGCTCATTCATTATTGCGGTCATCTGTCAGTTGCACATAGTGGCAATAAATGCACTTATTTGGAAAGGGGGGCAGTTTTTATAATCAAGTGTTTACGTGTGGCATTTGGCATATATCACATTCAACTACATAAACTATCATAACATAATTGTCCATCACCTGGGAAGGGTGTGGGAGCAGGGGGCTCGGAGTGCCCTCTCTTGCTAACATATAGCTAACAGAAATTCCTATTTGAAGAAGGAGGTCCCGTCATCTAAGCAGTTTCTTCTTACATAAAGAGAGAAAAAGTGAAAATTACGTTACCCTGATCCTTGAGCTCTGGGACCCTTCCGAGTTTCTTTGGCTGTTCCGGACGTTTCTTTCTCCCTGCCTTACTTCCCCTTTGTGGTTTGTCTGCTGTGGCCTTCTCTGGAGGCCTGCTGTCTTTTTGGTCTGTGCTGGACGATTTTTCAGCCTTTTCCGCCTTAGGTTTGCTGGGCTCCTTTGAGAGCATCTTGTCATCCTCCTTGGCTTTGGCCTCTGTCTTGGATTTGTCTTCAGGCTTCTTGGTCTCGGTGGCCTTCTCCTCTTTGGTCTCTTTTTTCCCCGGTGCTGCCGCCGCTGCCTCCTTCTCTGCTGGTTTGCTGGGTTCCTTGGCCTTGGCATCATCTGGTTCCTTCTTGGCCACCTCTGTCTTCTCTTTGGGTTTAGCGTCTTCCTTCATTTCCACCTTGGCAGGAGCCTCCTTCTCTGGGGTGGCCGCTTTTTTCTTATCTTCAGTCTCTTCCTTTTTGGCTTTGACTTTGGATTCTTTGGGTTTTTTTGACGGCAGGTTCCTTCTTCTCCACCTCAGGCTTTGGAGCCTCCTTCTTGGGTGTCTCCTCTTTCTTGCTGTCCTTCTCCTCCGTTTTTGGCATGGTGGGAGCTTTCTCTTCTTCTGCCTTCTTTGGGGGCTCTTTGACTTTCACCTCCTGCAGCTTCTCCTCCTTCACTGGAGACTTCACCTCTTCCTTCTTTGGGATCTCCTTCTCAGGATGCTTTTCATTGCCTCCAGCTCTGTGGTCCTGGCCTGCAAGCAACACCGGTCCTTGGTTATCTCCTCCAGCCTGAGCGCATGGCGTCTGCATTCACTTTGGCTGCCTTTAACAGTCGGTCCGGCCTCACTCGGAACCATTCCTCTGCAGCGTGCTCTGCACTGCGTGGCCTTCAAGCTGCGCGCGGATTTTGCGCAGCGCCGACGTCACGTCGCACTAGAGGGCGTCGCGTGTCTTTGCCTGTACCTGCGCCTGCGCGAGGGTGGACCCCTAGATCTGGCGGAGCAGCTCGCCCACCTCCTCCTGGTGGTGGTGCCACAGGTAGCCGCACTCCTCCCACTGCGCCTGGGCCTGCGCCTTCTTCTACAGTTCCACGCGCGCCGCCTGGGCTTCCTGAAGGAAGCGCGCGAGCCGCTGCCTTGGCCTCCTCACGCCGCCGGGCCTCGTTGTTGAGGCGCTGGCGCACATGTGCGATGTCCTCGAGCAGGGCCTCCCGCTCCCGGCGCAGCAGACCACGCGCCGAGCCCAGGCACAACACGGTGCCTCGCATCTCGCGGACCTCGCGGTCGTACAGCTCGCCCATTGCGGCGCGGCCTGCCTGCTGCTGCCGCAGCGCCGCCGCCTCGCCCTCCAGGCTGCGGTTGTGCGCCTCCAGCTGCCGCACCTTGTCAATGTAGCCCGCAAAGCGGTCGTTCAGCGCCTACAGCTGCTTCTTCTCACTGCCCGCCGCGGCCGCTGCCACCACGTAGCCCTCCGGCCAGTTGCTCAGCGTGTCCAGCGTTTCGGTGCTCGAGGGGGCGCCTGCGCCGTGGAAGAGGCTGGGCGAGGCGGACACGGAGCTCACAGACGTTCACGAGTGGAAGCCGCTGGAGGAGCCGGCGGCCGAGCGCGTCCTGCCTGCGCCGCCCTGGCCCAGCGCGTAATGGAAGTTGCCGCCGTTGTTCAGCGGCTCGAAAGGGACGCCCAGCAGCGCATCCGCGCAGCCGAAGCTCGTCGTGGCCAGAGGAGGTGTGCGTGGCCGGGACGGGACGGGAGGTACTTTTCTTTCTTTCTTTCCTTCCTTCCTTCCTCCCTTCCCTCCCTTCCCTCCCTTCCTTCCCTTCCTTCCTTTCCTTCCTTTCCTTCCTCCCCACCCCTTTCCTTCCTTTTCGTCTTTCTTTCTTTTCAAGTGCCAAAAATGTCCATTGTATTGGTCAGGGGTGCAGTACAGGCACCACGTAATTGTCCACAGTAGCTTGAGGGGCCTTGTGTGGGATGTAAGCGGAGGTGGGCGCAGGAGACCGAGGCTAGGACTCTCCTTGGGGTTTGGGGGCTTGGCCTGGATGCGCTTTCTGGACGGACCCTAGGGCTCCAGGGGCACAGTCCTAGAGAGGGAGAGGGGTGGCCATTGGGGATAATCAGCGGGATCCTTGGGGCGCATTTCCTTGGGACCAGGAGTCCTGGAATTGTGAGGGACAAAAAGGCTCTGCAGCCTTGGCTGAGGGTCACACCAACAAAAGACGGGAAGCTGGCCGCCGCCCACCCCCACCGCCATGGGGCTGAAGGCCGCCCAGAAGACGCTGTTCCCGCTGCGCTCCATTGACTACGTGGTGCCCCTGTTTGCTGCCGAGTGGGGCCGAGAGGAGCCCGACGTGATGTTCCTCTCCTTGGTGCTGGGCTTCGTGGAGCATTTTCTGGCTGTCAACCGCATCATCCCCACCAACGTGCCCGAGCTTACCGTCCAGCCCAGCCCCACCCCTTACCCTCCTGGCGGCCTCACCTACTTTCCCGTGGCCGACCTTTCCATCATCGCTGTCCTTTATGCCCGTTTCAGGGCCCAGATCCGAGGTGCCGTCGACTTGTCCCTCTACCCTCGAGAGGAGGGTGTCTCCAGACGTGAGCTGGTGAAGGTCTCCAATGTCATATGGAACAGCCTCAGCCGAACGGATTGAGGCCCATATCCAGTCCTTCTTCAGCTTCATCACAGGCACCAAATTTGACAGCTCTGGTGTGGCCTTTGCCGCGGTTGGGGTCTGCCAGGCCTTGGGTCTCCGGGATGTCCTCCTCGCCCTGTCTGAGGATCATGCCTGTGTAGTGTTTGGGCCCAATGGGGAGCAGACAACTGAGGTCACCTGGCATGGCAAGGGCAATAAGAACCACAGGGACCAGACAGTCAATGCTGGTGTGGCTGAGCGGAGCTGGCTACCTGAAAGGATCATACATGCGCTGTGACCGCAAGACGGAGGTGGCGTTCATGGTGTGTGCCATCAGCTCTTCCATTGACCTGCATACTGACTCATTGGAGCTGCTTCAGGTGCAGCAGAAGCTACTCTGGCTGCTCTATGACCTGGGACATCTGGAAAGGTACCCCATGGTCTTAGGGAACCTGGAAGATCTAGAGGATCTGGAGCCTACTCCTGGCCGGCCAGACCCACTCACCCTCTACCACAAGGGCATTGCCTCAGCCAAAACCTACTATCAGGATGAACACATCTACCCCTGCATGTACTTGGCTGGTTAACACTGTCACAACCAAAATGTGTGCGAAGCCCTGTAGGCCTGGGCTGACACGGCCACTGTCATACAGGACTATAACTACTGCCGGGAAGACGAGGAGATTCACAAGGAGTTCTTTGAAGTAGCCAGTGATGTCATCCCCAGCCTGCTGAAGGAGGCAGCCAGCTTGCTAGAGGCAGGCGTGGAGCGGCCTGGGGAGCAGAGCCAGAGCACCGAGAGCCAAGATTCTGCCCTCCAGGACCCTGAGTGCTTTGCCCACCTGCTGCGATTTTATGACAGGATCTGCAAGTGGGTGGAGGGCAGTCCCACGCCTGTGCTGCATGTGGGCTGGGTCACCTTCCTTGTGCAGTCCCTAGGCCGTTTCGAGGGACAGGTGCGGCAGAAAGTGCACATAGTGAGCCGGGATGCCGAGGCGGCTGAGGCAGAGCAGCTGTGGGTTAAGGAAGCCCAGGAAGGCTGGTGGCAGGGCCCACGGCAGGAGTCCAAGCCAGAGGAGCCCCCGCCCCCCAAGAAGCCAGCACTGGACAAGGGCCCAGGCGCTAGCCAGGGTGCGGTATCAGGACCTCCCCCTCTTGCCCCCGGCAACCCCCGCGAAAGTCCCTGGCACAGCCTGAGGTCCCAAAGGTGGCGGCACGGCTGAGGCGCCAGCGCCCGCAGCATCACCACCGCCAGAGGGTCCAGTGCTTACTTACCAGAGCGAGAAGATGAAAGGCATGAAGGAGCTGCTGGTGGCCACCAAGGTCAACTCGAGCGCCATCAAGCTGCAACTCACAGCGCAGTCGCAAATGCAGATGAGGAAGCAGAAGGTGTCCACCCCTAGTGAATACAGTGTCTTTCCTCAAGCGGCAGCGCAAAGGCTTCTGAACTACTGAGGACTTCGGACCACATGTGGGGACCCAGGCCCCGCCCTTAGTCCCCCTACTCTGAGCCCATGCTGTGCCCCAGCCCAAGGGGGACATGCCTCACCCCTACCCAAACCCAAGGCTCCAGGTCCCGAGTACAGTCTACATCAAACCCACGATATTCTCCAGCTCAGAACCCAGGGCTCTGCCCCAGTCGTTAGAATATAGGTCTCTTCCCAGAATCCCAGCCAGCCAATGGAAACCTCACCCTGGGTCCTAATTATCTTCAAAGGTTCAACTCCTAGAAACCCAAGTTCCTCCTCAGAACGGAGCTGCTCACCTAGAGCCAGACCAACATTACTCAGGGCTGGCTGCTCCGAGCTTGTAGTACTTGAGGTTTCATCCTTAACCCAACGAGCACAGGTTCTGCCTCCAACCTGGGAGCCTAGGACTGTACTCAGTCTCTAGGAGTATGTTTCTGTGCCAGAATTCCATATCTTGCGAATCTAAGCCCCCTACCCCCAAAGAACCTGAGTCCTGCTCTAGAATTTGGAAATCTAGCTTCCTCTCTTTGCTATCCCTAGTCTGGGACACGAAATTCCACCCCCAGCCTATGAGCATCCTGAGCCCCGCCCTCTTCCTGACGAAACTGGCCCCGGGTCAGAGCAGGACCACCTTTCCCACCCTCTGGGAATCTCCCAGAGGTCCAGCCCAATTTGGAGCATCCCGGAGGAAATCTGCAGAGGGTTGGGAGTGTGTGGCAGGAGCCTGATCTCTTCCTGTTTTGTACATGGATTTATTTTTCAGTTCCAAGAAAGATAAATACATTTTGTTAAAAAAAAGAAAGAAAAGAAAAGCGCTTAGCTAATGGCTTCTTTCCATCCAAACTATTTATAGCACCACCTTATGCTACCCTGCTTCCTCTCCCTGAACCTGCAGCTGGAGTTGCTCCAAAGGCTGTGGCAAAGGAGTTCCCACATAAGAGTGTCCCACACTCTCCTGAGATGGGGCCAGTTGGGATTACAAAGAAAGAAGCGCTAAACACCAGTGTCATAATTCCAAAACATTTATTAAGAGAACTTATACAGAGAGATGTAGCATCTTCATGATGGACAGAGAAAGGATGTTCTACCTAGGTGTGTCCATAGCGAGGTGGTCGGGACAAGAATTTATATGCAGGTTTAAGGAATTTGGCTCAGAACCGATGGGGCCAATCTCCTTCAGTGTTTTGAGCAACAGCTTAGACACCTTTATCAGGGCCTGGATATGTTTAAGGCTCCAGCTTGGGTTCAGCCTGATGGTTAAAACATGCAGCTAAGTCACAGAGCCGTCAAAGCATTCTGTGTTTCTTGGTCAGGACACAGAAAGAAAACAGTGGGTTTTGAGGAAACCTACATCACCAAATTCCGGAATCCAAATAAGACACATTTTAATATGTGTCTGGTTCTACTTGAATTCTATTATTTTGTTAGTAGTATTATTCTTTAAACCAGTAAACAATGATGGATTCCCATAAGGCCTGAAAAATTGTTACGATCTGCCAAGATCAGGTCTACTCCAATACTTGGAGATTTGGATATACATTCTAGATATTACTATAGAAAATGCATTTTTTAATGAGAAAAGAAGTAATTTATTCAAATAACTTAAATCAAAATAGTAATGAGGTACAATTTCAACTATAAAATTGGTATTTTTAAAATGAAAATATCTAGTGTTATTGAAGTTATTAAGCCTATATTTACAGTGAGATAGTTGATACAAAGTTATGTGAAAGTTGGATTGTTTGTATTTTTAATTGTCTACTTTTTGTTTATGTGTACTTTTTGTTTTCTATAATGAACATGAAGTACTTTGTAATAAAATATATACCTTAATCACTCCTCCTTTTAATTGAAAGCAGTATTACTGTTTTAATTTCTCTCTTTATGATTATCTTCTCCATACTAACTCACTCCAATTGCAATTTCTTCTGTTTCTTCTTAGAAGGTCTAATTTTCATTCTGAAATTGTACATATAAGGCTTTTCAGGACTTTCTTAATGTTCTTCATGTGCTTAATTAAATTGAGCTTACTTTCTAAATTATTCTATCACAACAGGTTTACATTTATTATTTATTTTCTGTTTTTTCACTTTACAAATAAAAATTTTATATATTTATTAGCTACAACATTTTTGAAATATGTATACAGTGTGGAATGCTAAATATAACTAATTAAAAATGCATTACCTCATATGCTTTTCTTTATGGTGATGACACAAAATCTACCATCTTAGAAATTGTTGCGAATGTAATACATTGTTAGAAAGTTCATTTCTTAGCCATTGCGATCAGATAGAAATCATATAGGTTAGAATTAATGCAACACAAGCATATATGGAGGGATAACATTGACTAATAATATTCAGCCTTTTACTAAACTAGAGGTATAAATAGAGCATGTTTTTGTTGAAGTTATACACATCGTTAGTCTGTGTATTGGATTCTTGGAAGCCAGACTTTCTTACTCAAAAATAGATTAACAAAATAAAAACTAAGAATGTGAATTTCTTTTGTACTATCATTATGTCTTTGGATTAATTCAAATTTTTGCAAAATTTGTATGTAGAGCTTCATTAGTATTAAAAATTTCTGACCCCCTCCTAAAACCATTGCTTTTAGTAATTACATAGGAATATGTCTGCTATTTCACTATTCACATGAGAGTTACATCAACTTTTGTGTGAACTATATAAGGAGTCCTACAATGATCATAACAGTTAATTTTCTTATTCTCATTTACATCATTCTTAGTAATAAATAATTTTTTTAAAATATGTATGAATGCTTAGTTGTATCTTTTAAATGGACTGACAGAAAAAACTGTGTGCGTGAAAATAAACTTCAGCAGTCAGGTACACTGAAAAGGATACATGAAACTTTATTGCTCAAACTAATGGGTAAAGTACAGCAAAGATGAAAAGATATAAATGATGATACAGAACAGATCTAAATAAGAAAAGTCAAAACTGTACAATTTTCATTAGTAATTGCATAAGTCCCTGTGTATCTGGGAGATTTCCAGAAACATTAGTTATTAAAGCAGTGGTTATTTAGAAAATACATGCTATGTAAGTGTTGAATGATGACACATGCAAGAAAATGAAAGAGATCATTTTATAACATTTTACATGAAGAAGGTTGAGAAAATATACTCATTTATTTTCTTAATAGACATAAAGTTCCTGTATATTTTGATTATAAAAGTATCATTAATATTTTTCTAATGAAATATAAATTGTATAGAAATGCAAGTGATTAAAAGCAGTGTATGTTAAGAAAAATGAGAAAATTACATGATATATGCAACGTAATAATTGATATATGCAACTCAATAATGTGCAATTTAAATATATAAATTTAAATAAAGATTATTAAAATATTTAATACCTTGGCTGACAGCCTGAAATGCATTTATTTATATTTAGATGTATACAAAGAATTATAGATTTATTGTCTTTCTTATACATTATAAACAGGGTAATAGTTGTGGTGTTCTTGGTCAAAAAAATAAGCCAAAAAGGTACTATTGAAAATGAGGAATGAAAAGATAATGTAACAAGAATTGGGCTGAGATAATAGTTTCCTTAACTCTTGATTGTGGTTTGAAGATAAGGAGCAGACTGCCTTGCAGAGCATCTTTAAAGAAAAAAAAAATCCCTTGCAATTGGTACACCTTTTCAGAGCTGCTGTACAATCAACTGAAGAGGGGTTTGATTCAACACATTTAGGCAAAGAAAGAAAATTGGAAACTTTTATAACTCTATTTCACCATTTACCTTTCAAAATCTAGGGAGTAGGATCCTTAGCTTTTTTTTTTTCTTTTTCTTGAAAAAGGAGGTTGAATCAGTTCCCTCTTCAATTGATTACATTGAGCAATAGTTAAAGGAATCTAAAATCTGATATGTGGAAGCTCTTCATAGCCTCAAAAAGCTAATTTTGACAGTTGATTTCACCAAGTTTTCTTTTAAAACTTATCCACTGACAAAGGAAAGAAGATTCATTTTTAATTTTCAAAAACTGGTTATATATTTGTAAAAATTATGCTTTGATAGAAATTAATATCTAATGTTTTATAGGAAAAAACGGAGTAATTTATTTACACATCTGCTTATTTGTGTATTTTATATAGGTCTAAGTTTGTAATGTTCTTCATAATATTAAAGTTTTAGAAATAGGAAAAAGAAGGAGTTGGTATAAAATATAATCAGTCTTATTAGCTTTTATGTGGCTAGTCTGGCACAAGGATCACGTCAAAAATATGACATTTTATTAATAGTATATTTCTGTAATGTAAAAGTAATTTGTCTTTATTTAAGAATCCTAAAAATGCACAGTGTAATTCCCTTGACAACATAAGCAGAGCTTATAATTCCTCCTGCTCTTACCTCATTTCTTTTTCATAATACCTCACATCCACAATAGATGTTTTAGAGTTTTTAATGCCAACTCAAGAGTTCTGAAATTTTCTGTAGGAGCCAACTCAGAGCTGGCACTCCCTTGTATTTCCCTCTTTCTCTCTGACTTGTAAGATCTCTTCCACCAATGACTGTATCCCTCATTGAAGATCAAGATGGTCTGGAACCTCTTAATCTTTCTGCTCACTCCAGTTACCCTGATTATATACTACAAAGACCCAGGAATTTAGTAAAAACCAGGTTCTCAGTAACAGACTGAGGAAGAGCTTTTGTGCCCATGTCTATATTAAAATCTTTATATCCACATGCTCTCACACTCAGATACATATGTATACCCTAAATATATTATAAATTAGCAAAATAAAACTGATCAAGTATAGTGTAGTGATTCATCTAAACCTTAAAGATGGCCAAAATAAATACATCACTGCCAATACTGTTTTGCTGACCTACATTAGAGACATATCTTTGGTGAATTCTATTGCTTTTATCTCTAGACTTACTAATTTGTGAAAGTTGAAAAAAAATACACCATTAGTTGCTGCTGGAACATTTTATTATTTAAAATGCTATTGTATATGTATAATACCATTGTATAAAATATACGTACAAACCTTATAGAACTGCTCAGTAATGTCATATAAAAATATATATTTATATATTTTACTATTTGTATAAGAACAACACGTTATTGTGGTGGAGAACATTTGGTAATACTTACTTTCATTTCTCAAAGCAAAGTCCCAGACCACTTCTGCAGCATTTACACAAAGGCAAGCCAAAATGTGTTCTGCCAGTATTAGCCCACCATTTATCTCCTTCTTAAGAGAGAGTTGATGTGCTGTGCATTCTGCGTCTCTCACCCCAAAACCAGAAGGGAGGGATTATTGACTATTCATCTGATCACATGAGGAGACACTGAAAACAAATACTCCAAGAGCTTAGCTTCAGGTCCCTACTCTGGAGGGATATGCAGAGTAGCCTGATTCACGATGGAAGAGTCTAAATATAAGAGGTTATGGCTGGTCAGTTCCAACAGCACAATGGGAAATGACTACTTTTTGAATGGCCAGAGTTTCATGGTCAAAGGATGTGTAAAGCTCTCTATGCCAGTTCTGGGCCTCATGGAAGGAAGTTAGACTGCATTACTTTGAGAGGGACAATATCTAAAAGGCTTTCCTGAAAGTTTAGGAGATCTTAACAGAGATACTGGCATCAGAAACTAAGGCTAAGAGAGACATCTTTAAATTCCAGGGGTTTTTACTTGTTCTTTACAGACCTCGAGGAATAAAGATCTAAGAAGCCACATAAACATCCGTGAGAAAGAATCTGTGTGTGCAGTAAACTCCCCATGATGGATAATGTGACCAGATTAAGTCCATATTACTAAGGTAAACTGTTACTTTTATTTCCTTTCTGAATGTTTTTTCTTTCAAAATTATGGGCACCTGAAACAGGATCTAGAAAGTTAAGGAATCAATGAATGAAAATGGGAGTAGAAACTGGCCACATACTCCAGTGTAAGTTTTTTAGCCTAATTTGAAGGAGGAGAAAAATAAACTATATGAAATTTTGGAACTTTGATATTATAATGGCTTGAATTTTTTATATGTGCAAAAAATAGTGTTTAATTATCTGAAAATGACTAAAACAGCTCTGAAATATTTCTAAGGTTTTATTTCACAGTAGCAATATTTCACACATGGAATACATTTAATGAAGTATTAGTGAGAAATAGTAAGATTGTTTTTTACTTCCCTCCTTCAGTGAAATTCATTCAATACAGTGTTATGCATAATTAAAAACTTTTAAAAAAATAGGATAAAAATATTGTTTCTTGCATTTTCTAGATAAAAAATGAGGTAAACATTTTATTAGGTAAGTCAAATGTTAAAATAAAATATAATAAAAAGGATAATAAATTGGTATTAGATCAAGAGAAGACAGAATTGACTCTAAATCCTAGTTCTAAAATAATGCAATTTTCCATGGAATATGGCTGCTCATTTAGTATTGAAAGAGTTTAGTTATATGAATTATTGTTAGCTAGTTAAATAATTTGATGAGAAATCCAATTTATTTAATTAAATGACATTTTATTTAAATGTTTCTATTATAAATAGACTTCTGTAATAAAAAACCTCCTCAAATAAAGTTTTATTACTTTTGATGTCTGTTCAATATTTTACATATAAAGTAGAAATATATTGATAAATTGTCATTTTTTTATAATGTTTGCTACATATTTTAAACTCCCTAAGGTTTCTAAGTCTGTTTTTATATGGGTGAAAATGTTATAGAAACTAAGATGTGTTTTATGAGCATTTAACCAGTGCCTCCAGACATACTCATATGCTTTTAAAAAGTAGATATCTATAGGCATTTGAAATACTAATGCATTTAAAGTTAGATTTTAGCGATAGAACTGTATTCATAGATTGCTAAACCAGAAAATTGTGCCTTAATATGAAGGTTTAAAAAATAGCAGAATGATGTGCAGTTCACAATTAAATGGAAAAGAACTTATGCCCCAACTCCTGAGAACAGTGCAGCTACATAAATTCTTTGTAATTCTTCTCTTCAACAGATCTTTCTGTCATCCTCATTTACTTATTTATTCAATTACTTATTTATGTCATTATGGACACACTGATAGTTGTTTTGTATTCTAGGTTATAATCCAATACTGCTTCATTAATTTTCTGATGCAATTGCTTCCAGCATTGGTCATTAGGAGTTTTTGCAATGGGGTTTTTATGTCCCTTTGGCATTCTCCTACCATTATGTTTTTCTAGTTTTTCCTTATTTGGGTTTGCTTGTCCGTAGCAAATTTCTTTGAAATAGTATAGTACAGAAAGAGAAGAGGAGAGAAGAGTAACTTTACAGCGGTGATAAGTGACAAATAGTACCTCAAGCTAGGTTAACTTCAACAGTGATGCCATGTTTATACTAGGTACCCTTGATATGATGTGATGAGAATGGTGCTTTATCTATCTGCTCTTCCTCCCCCAAATCCATAACACAAATCTAATAATGAGAATGATAGGAGTCAAACCCCACTGAGGGCATTCTAAAAAATAATTGATCAATAATCCTCAAACCTGTTGAGACCACCAAAAGCAGAAAGTCTGTGAACAATCACTGCAGAGAGGCCAACAGAGATAATAAAACTAGATGTAATGTGGTGTCCTGGATGGGATCCTGAAACAGAAAAGTCATGACAAGTAAAAATTAAAACAGAGTGATTTACGGACTTCAATTAATAATAATAATGTATCAATATTGGTAATTTAATTGTGACAAATAATAATAAGGGAAACTGGGTTTGGGATACATAGTAACTCATTTCCAGAACTTTTGTAAATATTAAACTATTCTAAAATTAAAAAGGTTATTTAAAAGATAATATGAAGATAATTATCATTAATTCATATAAGATAATTAATTACCATTGATTCATATAAGATACAAATATCTAACAAACTTTAAGAAATGGAAGATAAACTTTACAATCACATTTAAACTTTGCTTTGCACTTAATATTTACTTTTAAATATAGACTCAATTTTTCAAACTGTTTCAATCCGCAAGTAAAATGATAATTCCAAAGACAGAATAGCTAGATGAATATAAATAATGCATGCAAATAGTATTTAAATTACAATTAAGCTAGTTATCCAAAATCTGTTGTTGAAAGAAAATTGGAAGAGGGAAACACCCTGCATACATTTAAATGTTTTAAATGGATGCCTTTTTAAAAATGTACTACATACTCCTACGTTTTGTATCTTCTTAATTTCTCATGGCATGCTGTGTTTGTGGCTATAGAGATGTATCCAAATCTTTAGTACATAGGATGAGATGGTTTACCCTACTGGTTTCCAATCTGGCTGTATGTCGGAATTACATGGAGAACACAATTGTCCAGTTGTATTTGAACCTCTGGCATTGAGAAACAAGCATTAACATTTTTTAAACTTTTTTCAGGTGATTCTAAATTTGGACCAGATTAGAAATGACTGTAGTTCATGAATAATCCTCATGTGAACAGCAGGATACAACTTCTCATGGAGTTGATCTCTTTCTGTGGTCATGTGTTCTGAGTAACACCCAAGTCATATCCCATTATCAAGGAGTTAATGTTAACTTTTATTCTCCTACAGAATGTAAACGTTTCCTCTCTTCTGTCTCGTTATTGATTATTTTCTTATCTGCTCTAGCTCACAACATTTGCTTTTATTTATAATCTCCATTTATCACAGATATCAGTACAGTCTTAAAGATACCTCTCAAATATTTTCTCACAGGTACTTCCAGCACTATCCTCTCAAGACTTCTACCATTTGCTCTTCTCTTTAGTTTTGTTTGTGAGGTTTTCAACTTTTTAAATTTCCACTTTTTTGTTTTGTTTTCTGATTTCTACTTTCTTGTGTCTTTTGCCTCTTGCCACTTTAGTCAAACAATAACAAATAGGTTGGAAAGATTGATGTTATCATAAGTATCATCCACCAAAAAGATAAATTATTTTCTTTTACTGAATGACCCAACCCATCATAGTACATTGAATTGATGTTGAATTCTTAAAACCTTCTGCTGCGTTCATAATGGTTATTTCTGTGCCACCAGTTTCTTGGAGATCACATTTTCTTCCCTTCATTGTGGTTGTTGCTGCTGTTGGTATTATGATTAATGTTGTAGCCATTTAAGTCAGTGCCAGAATATTCCTTAAAAGATGAGACCTACAATTTTGTTCCTGGTGTAAAGTAACAGAGACTCATCTGGTGGACAGAATATAGAGATTACTTTGATATTATAGTGTCTTCTGAATCTTTGCTAAAAACTATACACATTGAATAAGATGTTTTTTAGTTAATTGAAAATATAATAGCAAATTCCTTCTTATATCGTAACTCAATTCTATGGCAAGACAGATACTTTTCCTGAGCGTTGGAAAGAGTGGTGGGTAGCCCCATTAGGCGTGAGAGATCACAATTTTATGGGGTTGTGATTTGTACCCAGAGTAGTGAAATAATCCAGATGGATTCAAATTTTATATGACATCTTGGCAGTAGATGTTTATCACAACATAAATCCTTCATATAGGGAAGGTAAAGATAAATTTGAAGACAAAGTTATTACAGGTCATTTATTTTTAAATAGCTAAAGAAATATAGAGTGGCAGAAGTATATAAATGTTCCTAACCCTGTTAACAGGGACAGAATAAAATGGATTCAAATGCAGGCTTCACTTCTTATGTAGCAGCTTCCAGAATATGGCACTTTCCTCAGTTTATCCTATCATTCTCAGTGATAATTTCAAAGAAATCACAATTTTTAAAATGTTCCTGGATGTGTGTGCATAGCAATACATTTTATTTTTCTACACATAAAAATTAACTTACCAAATATTTTTAAAGTGTTTCATTAAGACTGATGTCACTTGTCCATGGACCTATGTATAATTCTACATAGGAAACTATGCATTCCTGATCTAGAATATATATAGAGAAATGTGTAAGGAATCTGAGGTCATTAGTTATTCCTAGATTATGGAGTGTACGAGTTCTATTTGATCAACTTACTCAACTTTTGCTTTGAGTTTGGACTCTTATATACTCAATATTTAGTAAATATTTGCAGAACAATGAATATACAAAGTTTAGGTCATCTCATATTTACCTCTTTTCACAATGACTGTTGAGTTTACAGGATGTTAATTGCATGCAATAGTAGGGTCCATCGGTGTATTAATCTGTTTTCACACTGCTGATAAAGACATTCCCAAAACTGGGGAATTTACAAAAGAAAGAGGTTTAATGGACTTACAGTTCCACATGGCTGGGGAGGCTTCACAATCATGGTGGAAGGTCAAAAGCATGTCTCATATGGTGGCAGACAAGAGAAGAGAGTTTAGGTAGGGAAATAAATTCCCCTTTTTTAAGCCATCAGATCTGGAGAGACTTATTCACTATGATGAGAACAGCACAGGAAACACCTGCCCCATGATTCAGTTACCTCCCATTGGGTACCTCCCACAACATGTGGGAATTCAAGACAAAATTTGTGTGGAAACAGCCAAACCATATCGTTCAGTCCCTGGCTCCTTCTTCACATTTCAAAACCAATCAAGCCTTCCTAACAGTCCTCCAAAGTCTTAACTCATTTCAGCACTAACTTTAAAGTCCATAATCCAAAGTCTCATCTGAGACAAGGCAAGTCCCTTCCACCTATGAGCCTGTAAAATCAAAAGCAAGTTCTTTACCTTCTGGATACAATGGGGATATAGGCTTTGGGTAAATACAGCCATTTCAAATGAGAGAAATTGGCCAAAACCAAGGAGCTACAGGCCCCATGCAAGTCTGAAATCCAAAATGGCAATCAAATCTTAAAGCCCCAAAATGATTTCCTTTGACTCCATGTCTCACATCCAGGTCACACTGATGCAAGAGATACATTCCCATAGTCTTGTGCAGTTATAGCCCTGTGGCTTTGCAGGGTACTGCCTCCCCTCCTGACTGCTTTCATGGGTTGGTGTTAAATATCTGTGACTCTTCCAGGCACATGGTGCCAGCTGTTGGTGGATCTACCATTTTGGGTTCTGGATGACAGTGGCCCTTTTCTTGCATCTCTGCTTGGTGGTTCCACAGTAGGGACTCTGTGTGTGGGTTCCAACCCTACATTTCCCTTCTGCACTGCCCTAGCAGAGGTGTTCCATGAGAGTCCCACCTGCAGCAAACTTCTGCCTGGGCATCCGGGTGTTTCCATACATCCTCTGAAATCTAGGGGGATGTTCCCAAATCTCAGTTCTTGACTTCTGTGTACTTGCAGGCTCAACACCACTTGAAAACTGCCAAGAGACTTGGTGCTTGCACACTCAGAAGCCACAGCCTGAGCTCTATGTTAGCCCCTTTCAGCCAGGGCTAGTGTAGTTGTGATGCAGGGTACTAAGTCTTTAGACTGCACACAGCATAGAGACCCTGGGCCTGGCTCAAAAAATATTTTTCTCCTAAACCTCTAGGCTTGTGATGGGAGGGGCTGCCACAAAGGTTTCTGTCATGCTCTGGTCATTTTTCCCATTGTCTTCATGATTAACATTCAGCTCCTCATTACTTTTACAAATTTCTACAGCCAGCTTGAATTTCTCCTCAGAAAATGGAATTTTCTTTTCATGCCTTTGACATCACCTAAGTCACCTCTTGAATGCTTTGATGCTTAGAAGTTCCTTCCACAGGATACCGTAAATTATCTGTCTCAAGTTCCACAATTTACTAGGGTAGGGGCAAAATCTCTCCAGACTCTTTGCTAAAACATAACAAGAGTCTGAGAACTTCAGCTGGAAACCATCATTTTCAGGAAACTAACACAAGAACAGAAAACCAGACTCTGAGTGTTTTCACTCATAAGTGGGAGTTGAACAATGAGAACACATGGACACAGGGAGGGGAACATCACATACTGGGGCTTGTCAGGGGGTGGGGAACTAGGGGAGGGTAGCATTAAGAGGAATACCTAACGTAGATGATGAGTTGATGGGTACAGCAAACCGCCATGGCATGTGTATACCTATGTGTCACCTTTGCTTCCAGGTCCCAACAAGTTTCTCATCTCCATCTGAGACCCCTTCAGTCTGGATTTCATTGTCTGTATCATTATCAGCACTTTGGTCAAAGCCATTCAACAAGCCTCTAGAATCTCCAAACTTTCTCACATTTTCCCATCTTCTTCTAAGCCCTCCACACTGTTTCAACCTCTGCCTGTTACCCAGTTCCAAAGTCACTTCCACATTTTCAGGTATCTTTTCATCAGTGCCCTACTCTGCTGGTGCCAATTTACTGTACTACTCTGTTTCCACAGTGCTGATAAAGACATACCCAAGACTGGGCAATTTACAAAAGAAAGAAGTTGAATGGACTTACAGTTCCACGTAGCTGGGGAGGCCTCACATTCATGGCAGGTCAAAGACATGTCTTACATAGTGGCAGACAAGAGAAGAGAACTTGTGTAGGGAAATTCCCCTTTTTAAAACCATCAGGTCTCATGAGACTTATTTGCTATCATGAGAACAGCACGAGAAAGACCTGTTTCCATGATTCAACTACCTCCCATGAGGTCCCTCTCATAACACGAGGGAATTCAAGATGAGATTTGGGTGGGGACACAGCCAAGCCATATCAACTGGATCAGAGGAATATATTTTTAAAATCAAGTTATCTTCAGCATTTCATCAATACCCTGAATTTGCTGGTAAAGAATCTCTAAGATGTTAAATGATTCCCATGTTCATATATCTGCAATAACTGAGATCATAAATAGCTCTGTTCTCAATTGCTCTTGAGTAAGCAGTTTTTACATTCATTCTCTTCTGATAATGTCTTTGCTACTGTCCATTTTCACATATCTCTGACAATCAAAAATTTATTCAAGCAGAAGATTAATATTTATTTGTAGAAAACATGAAAGTTATCTTTATAAAAATATTTTCTGTGCCCAAAGGAAGTTATTAAGTCATCTTATTGTTTCCATTCAAGGTTAAGTAATTCTAATGTTATCAAGTATTCTTTTTTTAAAGATGGTAATTTCTGACTCTTCGATGGTTGTCAGTGTTTCTTTCTCTTAGAGAATTTTCTCTTAATGGTCTCTCAGTCACTTACATACCTTGATTTTTCATCACAGAAGCACATTAGATTATCAAATAGAAGCTTTTAAATAGATTACAATAGGAAGCTAAAAATGCTGAAGTCACCAGCAATCATTATGTTATTATTATAACATTTGTAAATATTGTTATTCGGCATTTTATGTATCACCTTGATATTCTCAGGATGTTTTATAATCATCATGTTCTAACTATCTTCAGCTTATATGCAGGATTTATAATTGCTAATGAAGGAATACAGTAAGCATTCATGATCTCATTGCCTCTTATTTCTTAAATAACATATTTTCTATTTAAGCTATATTCTTCTCATATACAATAGCCAGAAAACCTCACGTGGTGATGTATTAATGCATTTTTATACTGCTATAAAAAATACCTGAGACTGAGTAATTTATACAGAGAAAGAGGTTTAATGGACTCACAGTTCCATGTGGCTGGGGAGGCATCACAATCATGGTGGAAGGAAAAAGAGGAGCAAAGGCACACCTTACATGGTGGCAGGCAAGAGAGCATGTGCAGGGTAATTGCCCTTTGTAAAATCACCAGATCTCATGAGACTTATTTACTATAACGAGAACAGCATGAGAAAAACCCATCACATGACTGAATTACCTCTCACCAGGTTCCTCCCATGACATGTGAAGATAATTGGAACTATAATTTGAGATGGGATTTGGGTGGGGACACAGCCAAAACATAGAATTCTGCCCTGGCCCCTTCCAAATCTCATGTCTTCAGATTTCAAAACCGATCATGCCTTCCCAACAATCCTTCAGAGTCAACTCATTTTAGCATTAACTCAAAAATCTATAGTCCAAATTCTCATCTGAGACAAGGCAAGTCTCTTCAGCTTATGAGCATGTAAAATCGAAAGCAAGTTAGTTACTTGCTAGATACAATGGAGTTACAGGCGTTGGGTAAATAAACCCATTCCAAATGGAAGAAACTGGCCAAAAGAAAGGAGCTACAGGCCCAATGCAAGTCCAAATTCCAGCTGGGCAGTCAAATCTTAAAGCTCCAAATTGATCTCCTTTGATTCCATGTCTCACATTCAGGTCATGCTGATACAAATGATGGGTTCCCATGGTCTTGGGCAGCTCTGCCCCTGTGGCTTTGCAGGGCACAGCCCCCTCCTGGCTGCTTTTATGGGCTGACATAAAGTATTTGCAGCTTTTCCCGGTGCCTGGTGCAAGCTGTTGAATCTACCATTCTGGGACTGGGGACTGGAGGACAGTGGTGGGGTAGGACAGTGGGACTGGAAGACAAGCTCTTCTCAAAGCTTCACTAGGCAGTGCCCCTTGTGGCGACTCTGTGTAGAGGCTCTCACCACACATTTCCCTTCTGCTCTGCCCTAGCAGAGGTTCCCCATGAGGGCTCTGCCCCTGCAGCACACCTTTCCTGGACATTCAGGAGTTTCCATACATCCTCTGAAATCTAGGGGAAAGTTCCCAAACCTCAATTCTTGGCATCTGTGCACCTACAGGCCCAACACCACATGTAAGCCATCAAGGCTTGGGACTTGCACTGCCCAAAGCAAAGGCCTGAGCTATACGTTGGCCCCTTTTAGCCATGACTGGGATGCAGGGCACCAAGTCCCAAGACAGCACAAAGTAGCAAGCCCTGGGGCCTGGCCCAACCCATGAAACTATTTTTTCCTCCTATGCCTTTGGGCTGTGATGGGAGGGGCTGTTGTGAAAACCTTGACATGACCTGGACACATTTTTCCCCATTTTCTTGGTAATTAACATTTGACTCCTTATTACTTATGCAAAATTCTGCAGCAGGCTTGAATTTCTCCTCAGAAAATTGGTTCCTCTTTTATATCACATTGTCAGACTGCAAATTTTTCTAACTTTTATGCTCTGCTTCCCTTTTAAACATAAGTTCCAATTCCAAACCGTATCTTTGTGCATGAATAAAACTGAATGCCTTTAAGAGGACTCAGGTCAAATCTTGAATGCTTTGCTGCTTAGAAATTTCTTCCACCAGATGCCCTAAATCATCTCTCTCAAGTTCAAAGTTTCACAGATCTCTAGGGCAGGAGCACAATGCTGCCATTCTTTTTTCTAAAGCATAGCAAGAATCACCTTTGCTTCAGTTCCCAATAAGTTCCTCATCTCCATCTGAGACTACCTCAGCCTGGATTTTTAGTCAAAACCATTCAGTAAGTCTCTAGGAAACTGTAAACTTTCCCATATATTCCTGTCTTCTTCTGAGCCCTTCAAACTGTTCCAATTTCTGCCTATTACCCAGTTCCAGAGTCACTTCCACATTTTTGGTTATCTTAATAGCAATACTCCATTCTACTGGTACCAATTTACTGTATTAGTCCATCTTCATACTGCTATAAAAAAATACCTGCTACTGGGTAATTTATAAAGAAAAAGAGGTTTAATGGATTCACAGTTCCAAATGGCTGGGGAGGAATCGCAATCATCGTGGAAAGGAAGGAGGCACAAAGGCATGTCTTACGTGGTGGCTGACAAGAAAGCATGTGCAGGGGAGCTGTCCTTTATAAAACCATTGGATCTCATGAGACTTATTCACTGTCATGAGAATAGCACAGGAAAAACCCACCTCATAATTTAATTACCTCTTACCAGGTCCCTCCCAGGACATGTGGGGATTATGGGAGCCACAATTCAAGATGAGATACGGGTTGGGACACAGCCAAACCATGTGAGATGAGAATTTGGCACATATTTCTATATATGCAATTTTGTTACATTTGTGCACCTGTCTAGCATCAAAACTCACATTAAGATAACATTTTTTCAGCAGGTGAGATCTGCATTTTTCTTATTTTCTTCTATTCAAACATTATTTTAGTTGGTCATTTGCTGTTCATCATAATGACAAGTAGAATTTTAAACTACAAAACATTTTAAGCCATAAACTTGAGTTGGAAAATGTCTAAATATAAAATTAAACAGTAAATATATTAAATATAGCATTTAAAAGTAAAAGAAAGCTTTTGCTTATACTGTGAAGCATAGCTGGTAGTAGCAATAATATGTTTGCTATTTATCCACATTTATTTATGCCACATCAAGCCTGCTTTAATGCTGATGGACTGGAATAAATCCTTTTCCAGGTAATATTACCACTTAGGGTTTATATAAAAGGAAAAATATCTATAAGTCTGGAGGCGTTAAGGTTATATCAACCACTTTTTAGACATTAGTGCTTCTTTGTTCATGTGCTTTTCAGGATGTTCTTATTTCTACTCTCAAAAATAAAATGAGCAATCATCATATAATAAAGCTTGTTTAAACTCAAGAAATTGCCACTGATAGTTTCTGTGGTATTGAATCCCTATGATCATCAGTTTCTCTTTTGTAATGTGAGAACATTGGAATTTTGGTCTCTTAGCCTCACTAAGACTTATTTTTATAGTACTATAGGGTTGTTTGTGCTTGCCTTTCATGTTCTTTGAGGACTATACATCATGCATCTTTATGTTTTTTTAAATCTTTTCATTCTCTCTTCTTCTAAGTCTTACCCATACACAGAAGAGATAATATATTTCTAACAATCTCTGGTATTTCCATCAAAGACATTTTATATTAACCTAAAATCAGATGATGGATGGCTGATTTAATGTATCCAATGATGCCAAAGGTATTATATATCTTTAGAACATTGGCTACCCATCTGTGTTTTCCCAGGAAGTTTGTCCTATATCTTCATATTGTGAGGAAATAAGAAGTAACAGATCATTAAGGAAACAGTACATACAACTGTAAAGCAAAATAGCTGATTTACGTAGTACCTAAAAGACTTTTTCTAAGTAATTTTCTGAGATGAAACACTCTTTCTTGTTCAACTGACACATGTATATGCCCACTGAATAACTATGAATAGTATAAATGATAACAGAGGTGGTATGTATGGGTATGGGTAAATAAATGTGTATGTGTGGTATGTGTGTAGGTGTTTGTTTAAGTGTGTGTATTGACTTGTACAGAGGGAACATTGCGATGTGGGGCTACAGAATGCAAAATAAAAACCAGGGAAATTCCCATTTATAATTGGAGATAGATAAATTTAATGGCATTTTGTGTTGGCTACCTTTGGTAATTGAAATGCATCAATTTTCCCTTCCTACCATGAGACAGAGAGAAAAAGTTGATTCCAGAATTTATGCAACAGTTTTGGAAAATTTTTATAATTAATTATAGAGATTTAGTTTGCTATCTTGGAAATACTATGCGGGGATTGTAAAAAACTTGCAAAACATATGGATGAGGGGTGTAAGATAAAGATACACATCACATTTACTGTGTGGAGAATGGCAGACAGTCCAATGCATACTGAGAGACACCCAGCTGGGAGTAATTTCCCACCTAAATGAACATGAAAATATTCAAATACAGCAAAATATTCCAAAGCAAATTAATCTGAAGATCCTTATAAACTAAACATAACAGATTTACAAATTTTACAACTATCCACTTATGATACCCTGCAAAGAAAGAGATTTTCAGTAATCTTACATTCACCTCTCAATTGACATATCTCAATTATTTGCTTTTTGAAATGAGAAAGTAAAGAAAAATCACAAATGTAAATGTTTCTCATTTTGGCATAGTGAACACATCTATTGCTCTATTCCCAAAGATAAAGGACAAAAACTAGGATAATGTAGTTGAGTTTATAACTTGTACCCAAACATGATAGATTATTATTAACCTGAAGGAGCTCTGATTTTGTTCTGTTTTGTATGTCACCTTTATCAGTAATTAGGATGTAGACACTGTAAAATTTAAAAAATTGGAAGTGCTTAGCAATTTTTAAAATTCTATTGGAGAGGCACAGCTAATGTTGCATGACAGAAAACAGATATGTTACCAGACCTATATGTGATTTCACTGAAAACACACACACACAGATACATACTTGTTTATGTTTAGAATATACTATACTTACATTGACTGTAGCAAATAAAGAGTTTTAGTTAATTAAATGTCAATACGCCAGTAAAATGTGAAGATTTTGAGGGAGGAAAAGAGCTCTGTATGAAAGAAAGTAGAAAACTAGATCATACTTCTGAGTCAAATTTATATGGGTGGAGATTTTTGACTAAACAATAGAAAACAAAATTAAGTAGTGGACCTTAACCAGCAATGTGTGAAGTTACCTATTATTGTCTCTATCACTAGAAAAGCAATTTGAGTACTGAGTGTTGGTTGGGCTAGATAACTTCTGAGTTTAGTTCCTTCTAAGATTCCATTATGATTTTATATAATAATTCATTACTAAAATCTGAGTCTTTACTGTATTACTTGGGATTTCTAAGTAGAAATATTGGTATGATAATTATTAACAGGATAGGTGAATTTAAAACATAAAGAATATACTACATTTTATCCATTTAAGTTTATTTCAATACTTGTACTTTGAAAACCTATTAGTACCAGGAACTGTGCTTGACACTGAAAATGCAAAGGTGAATGAAGCCAGCTCTGCCCTACTGGAGCTTACAATGTAATGCGGCACACAGACACATAATCTGGTCATTATATTTGCTACATTATCTGGTAAGGGGAGCTCCCACCCCAGCCAAGGGAGGCAGTGAGTGATCATGCTACCCTGCCTGGGAAACCATGCTTTTTCCACAGATCTGTGCAACCTGTAGATCAGGAGATCCTTTTTGTGAGGCCATGCCAACAGGGCCTTGAGTTCCAAGCACAGAGCAGTGCTGATTCTCAGCAACTACTCAGATGGAGACTGCCTAAGACTACAAAGTTTCCAGAGAGGGGAGCGGCCGCAATTACTGCAGCTGCCTGCTGCCTAAGACAGCTGAGCTCCAGGGTGAAGGGACAGCTGCCATCACTGCAGCCCCTGTCTGCTGTTATTTCCCTGCTGGTGCTGGGGTGACTGGATGGTTTGGACTCAAGAATAATTCCCAACAGCACATCACAGTGGCTGTAGCAGATCATGATCAGACTGCCTCTTTAGGCCGAACCCTGACCCATCCTTCCTCACTATGCAGGGCTTCCCTGCAGGAATTTCAGCAACTCTAGCCAGGGGATTAGGAAGAGAACTCTGAGCAGACTGGGACTGAGCCTCTGACAGAAGGGGCAGCCATGGTCTCTGCAGAACAACAAACTTAGTCTTTACTAATGCGGGCTCTGAGGAATCTGGGCAGCCCAGATGAATGGGATTTCCTCCAGTCCAGGCACACCTCCTCTGCTAAGGGGCAGCCAGAGTGCTTCATTAAGCAAGTACCTGATTCCATGTATTCTGACAGGGTAAAACCCCACAACAGGGGTTACCAGACACCTTATACAGGCTCTTTCCTGCTGGCATCAGGTCAGTGCCTCTCAGGGACAGATATCCCAGAAGATGGAGCAGACAGCCATCTTTGATGTTCTGCAGCCTCCTCAGGGGACACCTCCAGGTACAGGAAAAACTGAAGCAACTAGGGTCTTGAGTAGACCCCAGAAAACTGCTACAGCTCTGTGGAAGAGGGACCTGGCTGTTAAAAGCAAAACAAGCAAACAGAAAGCAACAACGGCAACAGCATTGATACAGTTTGGCTGTGTCCCCACCCAAACCTCAACTTGAATTGTATCTCTCAAAATTCCCATTGTTGTGGGAGGGACCCAGGAGGAGGTAATTGAATCTTGGGGCTAGCGTTTTCTGTGCTATCCTCATGATAGTGAATAAGTCTTGGGAGATTCTGATGGGTTTATCAGGGGTTTCTGCTTTTGTTTCTTCCTCATTTTTATCTTGTCAACACGATGTAAGAAGTGCCTTTTGCTTCCTGCCATGATTCTGAGGCCTCCCATTCATGTGGAACTGTAAGTCCAATTACACCTCTTTTTCTTCCCAGTCTTGAATATGTTTTTATCGGCAGCATGAAAATGAACTAATATGAGCATCAGCAAAAATGTCCCCACAAAAACCCCATCCAAAGGCAAGCAGTCTCAAAGATCAAAGCTAGATAAACTCACAAACATGAGAAAGAATCAACAAAAGAACAATGAAAATTCAAAAAGCTAGAGGGCCTCTTTTCCAGCAAATGATCGCAACACCTCTCCAGCAGGGGCACAGAACTAGATGGAGGCCAAGATGGATGAATTGACAAACGTAGCCTTCAGAAGGTGAGTAATAACAAATTTTGCTGAGCTAAAGAAGCATATTATAACCCAAAGCAAAGAAGCTAAGAATTATAATAAAACATTGTAGGTGCTGTTAACCAGAATAACCAATTTAGAGAGAAACATAAATGACCTGATGCAGCTGAAAAATACAGCATAAGAACTTCACAGGGCAGCCACATGTATCAATAACTGAATTGACCAAGCAGAGGAAGGAATTTAAGAGCTTGAAGACTATTTTGCTGAAACAAGAAAAGCAGACAAGATTATAGAAAAAAGAATAAAAAGGAACACACAAAGCCTCTGAGAACTATGGGATTATGTAAAAAGACCACACTTATGACTGACTGGGGTACCTGAAAGAGATGGGGAGAATGGAACCAAGTTGGAAAACAGACTTCAGGATATCATCCAGGAGAAGTTCCCCAACATAAGAAGACAGGTCAACATTCAAATTCAGGAAATACAGAGAACCCCAGTAAGTTACTCCATGAGAAGATCAACTCCAAGACACATAATTGTCAGTTTTTCCAAGGTCAAAATTAAAAAAAAAATTATTAATGGTAGCCAGAGAGAAAGACCAGATCACCCACAAAGGAAGCCCCTTAGACTAATAGTCAGCCTCTCAGCAAATACGCTACATGCCAGAAGAGATTGGGAACCAATATTAAACATTCTTTAAAAACATAATATTCAACCAAGAATTTCATATCCAGCCAAGCTAAGCTTCATAAGTGAAGGAGAAATAAAATCCTTTTCAGACAAATCCTGAGGAAATTTGTCACCACCAGGCCTGCCTTGCAAGAGCTCTTGAAGAAAGTACTAAATATGGGAAGGGACAACTGTTATCAGCCACTGCAAAAACACACTGAATTATACAGACCAAATGACACTATGAAGCAGCTACATCAAGTCTGCAAAATAACCAACTGGCATCATGTTGACAGGATCAAACTCATACATAACAATATTAACCTTAAATGTAAATGAGTTAAATGCCCCAATTAAAAGACACAGAATGTCAAGCTGGATAAACAGTCAAGACCCATCAGTGTGCTGTATTCAAGAGATCCATCTCATGTGCAAAAGCACATAGACTCAAAATAAGGGGATGGGAGAAAATTTACCAAGCAAATAAAAGGCAGAAAAAAGGAGGGGTTACAATCCTAGTTTCTGACAAAACAGACTTTAAACCCAAAAAGGTAGAAAAAGACAAAAGAAGGGCATTACATAATGGTAGAGGGATCAATTCAACAAGAAGAGCTAACTATCCTAAATATATTTTCACCCAATACAGGAGCACCCAGATTTATTGACCTACAAAGAGACTTAGACTTCCACACAATATTAGGGGGAGATTTTAACAGCCTACTGTCAATTTTAGAAAGATCATAGAGATAGAAAATCAACAAGCATATTCAGAAGTTGAACTCAGCTCTGGATCAAGTGAACATGGAAAATATCTACAGAACTCTCCACCCAAACACAACAGAATGTACATTCTTCTCAATACCACATGGCACTTACTCTAAAATTGATAACATATTTGGAAGTAAAACAATTCTCAGCAAATGCAAAAGAACTGCAATTATAACAAAAAGTCAGTCGCTCAGACCACAGTCCAATCAAATTAGAACTCAACATTAAGAAACTCACTCAGACCACACAACTACATGAAAACTGAACAGCCTGTTCCTAAATGACTCCTGGGTATATAATGAAATTAAGGCAGGAATCAAGAAGTTCTTAGAAACCAATGAGAACAAAGAGACAATGTACCAGAATCTCTGGGACACAGCTAAAGCAGTGTGAAGAGGGAAATTTATAGCACTAAATGCTCACGTCAAAAAGATAGAAAGATCTGAAATCAAAACCCTAACATAACAATGAAAAGAACTAGAGAACCAAGAGCAAACAAACCCAAGAGGTAGAGAACAATAATCAAGATCAGAATAGAACTGAAGGAGATAGAAACCTGAAAAACCCATAAAATAATAAATCGAGGAGCTGTTTTTTTGAAAAAATTAATAAAATAGATAGACCACTAGTTAGACTAATAAAGAAGAAAAGAGAGAAGAGTCAAACAGACACAATAAAAATGTTAGAGGGGCTATCACCACTGACCCCACAGAAATACAAACAACCACCAGAAAATAATGTGAACACACCTATGCAAATAAGCTAGAAAATATAGAAAAAAATGGATAAATTCCTGAACACATTCACCCTCCCAAGATTCACGAGGAAGAAGCTAAACCCCTGAATAGACCAATAAAAAGTTCTGAAATGAGGGCCAAAATAAATAGCCTACCAACCCAAAAAGGCCCTTTATCAGACAGATTTAGAGCTGAATTCTATCTCGGGTACAAAGAGGAGCTGGTACCACTTTTTCTAAACTATTCCAAACAATTGAATAGGAGAAACTTCTCCCTGACTTATTTTATGAAGCCAGCATCATCATCATACCAAACTCTAGCAGAGATATAGCAAGAAAAGAAATCTTCAGGCCATTATCCATGATAAACATTGATGCAGTGTTCCTCAGTATCCTCAATAAAATACTGGCAAACAGAATCCTGCAACAGATCAAAAAGCTTATCTACCAAGGTAAAGTTGGCTTCATTCCTGGGATGCAAGACTGGTTCAGCATATGCAAATCGATAAACATAATTCATCACATAAACAGAACTAGAAGCAAAAGCCATATGATTATCTCAATAGATGCAGAAAAGACCTTAAATAAAATTCAACATCCCTTCATGTTGAAAGCTCTCAGTAAACAAGATATTGATGGAACATATCTCAAAATAATAAGAGCCATTTATGACAAAACCACAGCCAAAATCATACAGAATGGGCAAAAGCTGGAAGCATTCCCCTTGAAAACTGGTGCAAGACAGGGATGCCCTCTCTTACCACTCCTATTCAACCTAGTATTAGAATTTCTGGCCAGGGCAATCAGACAGGAGTAAGAAATACAGGATGTTGAAATAAGAAAAGAGAAGTCAAACTGTCTCCTTTTGTAGATAATCCTGTATCTAGAAAACCCTGTCTTCTCAGCCTAAAAGCTCTTTAAACTAATAAGAAACTTCAGCAAAGTCTGAAGATACAAAATCACTATGTAAAAATCACAAGCATTTTTTTCTTTTTCTTTTCTTTTTTTTTTTTTGAGATGGAGTCTGCCAGGCTGGAGTGCAGTGGCGCAATCTCAGCTCACTGCAACCTGCAACCTCCACTTCCTGGATTCAAGCAATTCTTCCACCTCAGCCTCCTGAGTAGCTGGGACCACAGGTGTGTGCCACCACGCCTGGCTAATTTTTGTATTTTTAGTACAAGATTTTGTCTTCTCAAAAGAAGACATTTATGTGGCCAACAAACAAATCAATAAAAAAGCACAACATCACTGATCATTGGAGAAATTAAAATCAAAACTACAATGAGATACCATCACACACTGGTCAGAATGGCAATTATTAAGTCTTCAAGAAACAACAGATCCTGGTGAGGCTATGTAGAAATAGGAATGCTTTTACACTGTTGGAGGGAATGTAATTAGTTCGACCATTGTGGAAGACAGTATGGGGATTCTTCAAAGCCCTAGAGGCAGAAATAATATTTGAGCCAGTGATCCCATTACTGGGTATATACCCAAAGGAATATAAACCATTTTGTTACAAAGATGCATACCCATATATGTTCATTCACAATAGCAGACATGGAATCAACCCCAATGCCCATGACTGATGGACTGGATAAAGAATATGTGGTAAATATACAACATGGAATACTATGCAACCAAAAAAAAGAACAAGATCATGTCCTTTGCAGGAACATTGATGGAGCTGGAAGGCATTATCCTCAGCAAACTAACACAAGAACATAAAACCATACACTGCATATTCTCACTTACAGTGGGAACTGAACAATGAGAACACATCGACACAGGTTGGGGAACAACATACACCGGGGCCTGTCAGAGGGGCGGAGGGGCTGAGGGGAGGGAAAGCATTAAAATAAATAGCTAATGCAAGGCGCTTAATATCTAGTTGATGGGTTGTTAGGTGCAGCAAACCACTACAGTACATGTTTACCCATGTAACAAACCTGCACATCCTGCACATGTATCCCAGAACTTAAAATAAAATTTTTTAAAATGTCAGTGAAGGCTTGGTCAGAAAAACATGAAGCAATGTTTCTTGGGTAAACCACAGTAGCTAAGAATTAGCTATTAATGGCAAATTGATAGACAAGAAAATGTTTCAAAAATGCAAGGATTGCTGCTTCTGTCACATTGAAAATGGACCAGCTTTTGGAACTGAACAGATCCAAAGATAATGGTAATTCATAGCTCTGTGTAATTTCAACTTGAATTTATAATACTTTCGAGATTTTCTGAAACATAAAAAGCTGTAGTGCCAAAATCATGTTTTCTGCCAAGGATTGCTTTTAGTATGTGATTAACCTCCCAAATGATAACATATTTCCAAAAGTCCTCTTAGGAGGTTACACTTTGGGAGCAGCAAATAGAGAATAATGGCTGATATTATTTACCTGCTATGACTGCTGCTACTTGTTTGTCACATAATGGTCTCTCATTTTATCATTTATGTAACTGGTGACCATTAGCATACAGGTTTACAGTACTTCAATGTAAAATGGAGGGGGAAGGAGCAAGTGAGTAAAACGAATTTACTTATGAAATGGCAACTTGAGAAAATGTATTTCGAAAGAATGGCATTTCCTTGAACTCGTCTTTTCATAAGTTCCGTTTTTAAGACCCTTTAAAAAGAGACCTTGGTGTTCCAGTAAAATTGCTGGAGTGGTAAATGTTCCATCAGATATGCTTTCTTCAGTCTTCTACTTAAGAACTTCAGAATAAGTATAATAATCACAATGATATATGTTGCTATTAAATTTTCACCACAGTTCTTCTTAAGAGATCTTAGGATACTGTGTGGCCACAGTAAATCTGTTCTTTAAAAACATCCCTGTGGAACTGTATATTTATTGAGATCTATTATGATTGTACAATTTCTGAAGAAAATAGGAAATCTAAACTTATTTACTGCCTTCTTTTGTTCAGTTATATTGATTAGCTGTTAAGTTTCCCAGGCTAAATGATAGGTGCGTTGCATTGTAAACGTTGATAAGTGCATTTCTGATAATTTTTTCAAACATTTTCACAAGTCAGCCAATTTTGTGGGACTCATCTTTTCCCCTTCTAGAGTGGTTTTACCACAATTTATAAAAAGAGAAGTATCGGACAAGTAAACTGTATCCATACCTCTTCTGGGACTCATATTGTGTTTGTCAGATTTGTCAAAGATGAGAGAAGAGTGAGGATTATAATAATCAATATTATTTTAAATAAGACACCTGTTCTATTAGAGCATATGTAAATATGTGCTGATTCTTATGAGTAACTTAAGTCTAAAGAGCTCTGACCTCCTCTGAAAGAGAGTTACGTAAACACAAGCAGTCATCACCAACACTAGGAAATTACATTTCGTAGTAATACATTCAGTAGGCTGAGTTGAGGTCACCTGGATGACATTTTGTTGTGATTTTTAATTAGGCTCTCCTGCTTTCTTTTTTTTTTTTTTTTTCTTTTTTTCGGCATGCCAGATTTCATCACAGCAGCAGAGCTTCTATATTTTATTGAACATGCATATGATGATTCAGTCTTTTCTATCCACATGTAATGATAATAAATAATGCCTTTGAACTTGCAAAATTTGCTGTGTTTTTGAAGTGCGTTAACTGTTGTGACTGAAGCTATAAAGAAGTGATGTAATTTGCTGCTATTTCTCTTCTCATTTTTATTATAGTAGACTCTATGAAGAAGGGTAAGGTATAATGGAAAGCATTGAAAGTTCTGCTGGTCTCCATAATTCAACTTATTGTCTGTGAGACTTTAAGTGACTCAATCTGATCCTTGGCTTACATATCAAAATGATAATAGAAATATAACCCTTGCTTCTCATAATTAGTGATAGGATTCAAGTATCATAATGAATACTAAAATTATTTTATAAAGGAATAAAGCCACTATAAACATTCATAAAAGGTTTTTTTTTTTGAGACGGAGTTTCGCTCTTGATACCCAGGCTGGAGTGCAATGGCGCGATCTCGGCTCACCGCAACCTCCGCCTCCTGGGTTCAGGCAATTCTCTTGCCTCAGCCTCCTGAGTAGCTGGGATTACAGGCACGCGCCACCGTGCCCAGCTAATTTTTTGTATTAGTAGAGACGGGGTTTCACCATGTTGACCAGGATGGTCTTGATCTCTTGACCTCGTGATCCACCCGCCTCGGCCTTCCAAAGTGCTGGGATTACAGGCTTGAGCCACCGCGCCCGGCCCATAAAAGGTTTTTATGTAAACATAAATTTCATTACCTAAATATCAGTACTTAAAGGGGCTAGGTCATACGGTGGTTTCATGTGTACTTTTTAAAGAAACTGCCAAACTGTTTTTGAGAGCAGCTGTACTGCTTTACAGTGCACTGCATCTTTGCCAGGATTTCATGTTGTCACTATTGTTTATTTTAGCCATTCTTATAGATAAATAATTATATCACATTGAAGTTTTAATTTATATTTTACCAATGGATACTTGTAATTATCTTTTAATGTACTTATTTGGTATCTGTGTATCCTCTGTAAAATGTTTACTCATATAATTTGCATATTTATAACTGAATTTTCTATATTGTTGAGTTTTGAGAGTTTTAAAAAATTCTAGATAACAAGTACTCTGTTAGATATAAATTTGCAAATATTTCCTTTCAATCTGTTATTTGTAAATATATCAACAGGTTGTTTCATGGAAACAGTCTTTTAAAATTTTGATGAAATCCAATTTATCAAATTTTTTTCTTTTATAGCATACATGTTGGTGTCAATTCTCAGAACTCTTTTCCTAGTCCCAGTTACCAAAATGTTTTCTTATTTTTTTTTCTATAGGTTTTGTAACTTTATGTTTAAATTTAAGTCCACAATCCTCTTTGAATTAGTTTCTCTATAAGTTGTGACATTTTTGTTGAGGTTAATCTTATTTTTATATAAATGTCCAATTACTTATGTAAAATATCTAATTGGATATTTTGCCTAGAAAGTTCAGTTTGTTGAAGAGGATAGTCCTTTTCAGTTGAGTCGCTTTTGCTCTTTTGTGAAAAATTATTTGGGCACAATTATGTTGGTCATTTCTGGGTTCTCTGTTCTATTAATTTCTGTGTCTGTTCCTCTCTTGGTACCACACTGTCCTAAATACTATCACTATGTAGTATACCTTAACACTGAGATGAGTAATTACTTCCACTTACTGTTTTTCAAATTGTTTTGGTTATTCAAGGACCTCTTCCTTTCCATATAAAATTTAGAGTAAGTTTGTGTATGTCTACCAAAACTCTTGCTGAGATTTTGAAAGGAATTTGAGGAGAATCCATCCTTTACTATGTTGAGGCTTCTATTCTATGAGTATTATATATCTTTCCAATAATCTCCTTCTTCAGTGTCTTTCATCAGCATTTGTAATCTTTATCATTATATTCTATACGTTACTTTCTTAGTTTTAAAATAAAGATTTTATTTACTTAGAGTGATGGTTAATAGAGTTGTATTTTTATTTTCAGTTTTCACTTGTTGATAGAATAAAAGATTGTAATTGATTTTTATATGTTGATATTGTATCACATAACCTCACTGAAATCAATTCTTATCTTTAGAAGTTTTTGCATATTCTTTGGAAATTTCTTCATAGACAGTCATGCCATCTATGTATAGAAGTAATTTTATTTCTGTTTCTCAAATATGTATGCTTGTTTTTCCTTTTTATTGCCTTCCTGCAGTGGCTAGAATTTTCAGTAACACGTTGAAAAAAGAATAGTGAGTGGACATCTTTGTCTTGTTCTGGTTTTTTTAGAGGGAAAGCTCTCAGAATTTTATCATTAAGTATGATAATAGATACATGATTTTTCTTTAAGTATTATATAAATGATCTTCATCAAGCTCAGATGTTCTCTATTTCCAGTGTACAAATTTTTGTCATAAATTCGCTTTGCAATTTGTCAAATAGTTTTTTGACTCAAGTGCTATGATCATATAATTTTTTCTTTAGCCTGTTGATATGGTAGGCTACATTGAACACTTTTAAAATATTAAGCTTAGTTTGTATGCAACAATACATTTCATTTGTAAATCTATTATTATTTTTATGTATTGGTAGATTAGATTTTGCTAATATTTTGAGTAATTTTGCATCAAGTTTATTAGATGTATTGACCTATAACTTTCTTTTGTGAGGTGGTTCCTGATTGTTTTGTTACCAAGATAATACTTTCCTCATAAAATAAGTTGGAAAGTGGTCTATTCTCTACTATCGTCTAGATAAAACTGTATAGATGTGGTGTTAATTCTTTTAAAATGTTAGGTAAAATTCTACAGAGAAGCCATCTAGACCTTTTTATACTCATTTTAGTGTCTTTTAAAATACAAATCATATTTCTTTAATGATTATAGACTATTCGGTTTATCTATCTCATCTTAGTTTTTGTAACTCAGTGTTTCAGCAATTGGTATATTTTATCTAAGTTGTTGAATGTATGCATGTCAAATTCTTCATTTTAACACTTTATTAAGCTTTCAAAGGCTATAGGCGCCACTGTGATATCTTAATATTGATTGCTTGAGTCCTCTTTATTTTTGTCAGTTTTGTTAGAGTTTTATAATTTTTTAAAAACATGTATTTTCAAATAACCAGCATTTGGTTTCATTAGTTTTCTCTATTTATTTTCTGTTTTCAATTTCATTGATTTTTGTTTCTATCTTTATGATATCCTTTTTTCTATTCGCTTAGTTTTATTTTGCTCTTCTTTTTCTAATTTATTGATGTAGGAATTTCCATGACTACTTTGAGGTCTTTTTTCTTTCCTCTTTTTTTTCCTTCTTTTACTTGTATTGTAGGTTCCAGAGGTACATGTGCAGGTTTGTTACATGGGTAAATTGCATGTCACTGAGGCTTGGCCTACCAATTATCCCATCACCCAGGTAGTGAGCATAGTACCAATAGATATCCTCTCAACCCATGCCCCCATTCCACCCTCCCTTCTCAAGAGGGAATGTCCATGTGTATTCAATGTTTAGCTCCCACTTATAAGTGAGAACATGTGGTATTTGGTTTGGTGTTCTTACATTCGTTTAGAATAATGGCCTCAAGCTGTACATTTTGCTGCAAAGAACATAATTTTGTTCTTTTTATGGTTATATACTATTCCATGGTGTATATGTACCACATTTTCTTTGTCTAATCCACCACCGATGGGCATCTTTGTTGATTCCATGTCTTTGCTATTGTAAATAGTGCTGCAGTGAATATATGAGTGCATGTGTCTTTTTAGCCAACATCATACTGAATGGGCAAAAGCTAGAAGCATTTCCTCTGAGAACTGGAACAATATAAGGATGCCTACTCTTACAACTTCTATTCAACATAGTACCAGACGTGCCAGTCTAAGCAATTGGGAAGAGAAAGAAATAAACGACAAGTAGGAAGAAAGGGAGTCAAGCTATCTCTCTTCACAGAAAATATGATTTTATACCTAGAAAACTCCATGGACTCTGCCAGAAGGTGCCTATATCTGATAAATGACTTCAGTAAAGTTTCATGATACAAAATCAGTGTACATAAATCAATAGCATTTCTGTACACCGATAGTGTCCATGCTGAGAGCCAAATCAAGAACACAATTCCATTCACGGTAGCTGCAGAAAGAATAAAATACCTGGGAACTCAGCTTCTGAAGGAGGTGAAAGATTTCTATAATGAGAATTACAAACACTACTTGAATTCTTTTTGGAAATCAAAACTTTTTTGAATCATCTTGTGAGCCAAGGTAGGAGAGTCAGTGACTGAAAGTGGACATGGAAATAATGTGTATAAAACAAGTCATATATATTTAGTTTGATACTAAGCAATTAAGATATGGAATCATCATACATCTTTAGGTAATAACTCTATATAAGGTACCAGTTAGGTGAGAAAAATGGAATGACAATGGGATATAATTAGAAAAGAGAAAGAAAAAGAATATAAAGTAGTAAAGAAAAAGAAAAACATCAAAGAGTAAAAGGAAACTTTATTTATATAATAGAGTTTACCAAGGTGCTGTGTGTTTATTTTTTAGGGGTAATGGAGTGTTTTGTTTGGTTTTGATTTTATAGATAAGAGAATCTTTTCAGGTTACCCATTCTTTTTCTTCAGTGATTGTGATTTATTCTTATCTTTCAAGCAAAGTAACAGAAAAGATAATTCCAGTAGCTGAACAAGAAATACGGAACCAAGGAATTTTACATAAAAGAGTATCTCCCATAAGAAACAATTTCTCTCCTTACAAAAGAAATATTCACATATATTTATTGCTTTTAAATTATATGGTATGGTAAATTATATGGAGAATCAAGGGAAGAAATGAGTTTCCTTGATTTTCTGTTGTTTCTTTCTTTTCTTTTTTTCTGCACTCTTTAGGACTAATTTGTTTCTGATATCCACTCTTCTCCCATCATAGTTTCCATGCTACATGAGAATTGCAGGCTGGCACATTTTAGTGTTAACTTTGAGAAAAGATGCAATGTATGTTAAACAGCATAATTATTTGGGCAGCAAATTATTTGTATCAAAGGCCTATCCTTACAGATCACTGACTCTATGCCTATACCCATAATTGTTTAATTGCCTGTAGATCACTCATTCATTGAGTTCTCCTTTACAATTAATTATTTATTCTAGCCATCACTTTTCACCTTGCCCGCTTATATTCCCTGGTATAATAATGTAATTATTCCCTTCCAAACATTTCAACTATTCCCTTTATTTCTCCCCTTCTACTACAAGCAAAACCCTTACTCTGATTGAAGCCAGTTACACTCCTCTTTGGACCTTCATCTTGATATTTGAAATTGTTGGGTACCCTGAATGTTGGCAACATGTGTTGAATTTAAATTCATTATCCTGTACATCAAATGGTCAATACTGCCATGAAATGCAGAGAAGATTCTAAAGTAATTTCTCATGGCTAACATCCAAGATAGTGATTTAAGACTCCGTCTCTTTTCACCTCCTCTCAGCTGATTGCCTTGCATCAGGTCCACTGAGAAAATATAGAATAACTTTATCTCAATTCTAACAGCAAACCTAGTATCATACTCTACCATATTCTCCATCTGGCATCTAGTTACAAGGAAAATAATTACCATTGTCTCTCCTAAGAACAGTCCTCTTATTATGTTTGGATCCCTTTTTTTAAAAAAAATATTCTCCAGGAGTGTCATTTCTTTATTTTATCTTACCAGATTTTTGCTTTTCTTACTCTGCTGATGATTTCTACAAATACATAAATTATTTCTAGTATTTCATAACTTGAAAATCTGCAGTGAACCTAAAATCTCCTCTAGTTAATAGACCACATTTTTTTGTTGTAAAAATCATCTGAAAAGTTTGCCATCACATGTCATCTCCAATTACTTAGATTTCTCTCTCTCTCCTTTTTTTTTTAGACCATTATAGCCAGGCTTCTATCCACATCTTTGAACTAAAGTTTTTCCTGTCAAGGATATCAATCATCTTTATATTCTTTCACACAACCTCTACATCAGTGTTATTCAAAATGTGGTTCAAGGCCCAGCAACATTAACAATGTAAGAGCAACTTCTCTTGATCTTCTCTGTTGTTATTCACCCCCTATTAATAGAGGCATTCAGGTACTCAATCCAAAATCTTAAAAGTCATTCTTGATTTCTCCCTTTGCTCAATCCCCACATTTGTTCTTTCAGCAAATCCATTTCTGCTGACATGTTCCTTGTATAAAACATTCTCTCTTATCAGACTACTACATTGACCTTATACAAGTCTATTTCCTCTTTCACCACTACAGTACATTTTATTAATAGCAACCAGAGTGATACTTTAAAATGTAAATCAGATCATAATACTCCCCTGCTAAAAATCCTTCAATGTCTTCTCATTGCACTTAGAATAAATTCAAACTTACTGTGGTCAATGTGAGCCTGTGACCTAACTCCTGTATACTCTTACCATTTATAGAATTACTCTCATCCTTTTTGTATAATAGAATTGTCCTTCATACGTTAGCTTGGTGCCTATCAATATCTTTAACCCAGTGGTTCTCAAAGTGTGGTTCCTGAACCAGTAGCATAAACACCACTTGAGAAATAATAGAAATGCAAATTCTCAAGTACTACTCCAGATCTATTGATTCAGAAACTCTTGGTGTGGGACCAAGCAACTGGATTTTAATGAGACCTCCATGTGATTTTGATTATGCTGAAATCTGAGCACCATTGCTAATGCATAATATTGATGCCTTAGGGGCTTTGTCCTTTACCATAAGTAGAATATTCCTCTTCAGCCTCTTAGTTTGGCAGTTTCCTCGAGGTCCGGCATGTATTGCTGAATCTAAAGAAGCCTCCACTCCCATTAAACATGATTGAATCACTTGTTTATTGTATTATCTGTCACTCGGTCTAAAATGCAAGCTCCAACATGGCAGAAGCTTGTCAGTCTTGTTTAGAACTTTAATCATACTGCTAGTGCAATGTCTGACTCAGGGTAAGCACTCCATAAATGTGTGTAAGGTGAATGTATCCACTGTGAAACCTATAAATAATAATTGGGTTAGTGGGTAATTTTATGAGCTCTAACGATTTATCTGACATTTACCTTTTGATTGAAAAGAAAAATCTTCCATTTCTCCTCAAAATAACAAAAGGTAAAATTTATTAATGTATAATAAATGTGTTTTAATGAAAGATTTTATGCTATCCATTTCCTCAATTATAAAACTAACAAGTTTATATTTGGTATTTCGTAACTAGCAATGAGCTATGTGTCATGGATTATAAAACTATAAAGCCATCTTCAATTTAATATGTCCAATTTGTTGTAACAGAAAAAATTTATTTTACCTACATGATATAAATCACAAATGTAATACATATTACTGATTTTTAAAAAAATGATGTAATTGCTTTGGCTTGGGATAATTAAAAATTTCAGTATATAATAACTTAGAAAAAATAAATGTGTACTACTTTCATCTGACTATGATTCACAGAATATTTAGGAATTGGACTGAGTAAAATATAGGATCAATAGTAACTTACTTTGTATGAATCATGCGTGGATTGAAGTTGAAGAAGAAAAATATGGTTTGGACTATCTCAATAAAATCTGATATGATTGGAAAGCCAAGGCAGGCGAATAGTCTCAGCCCAAGAGTTCAACAGCTTGGGCAACATGGTGAAACTCTGTCTCTACTAAAATACAAAAAATTAGCCAGGCATAGCGGTGTGTGCCTGTAGTCTCAACTACTTGAGGGGCTGAGGCAGGAAAATTGCTAGAACCCAGGAGGTGGAGGTTGCAGTGAACCGAGATCACGCCATTGCATTCCAGCCTGGGCCACAGAAAGAGACTCCATCTCAAAAAAAAAAAAAAAAAATCTTACCTGAAAGGTGACATAAGCAGAAAAAATATTTCATATTATAACACAAAAAATACATTTGTTGATTAAGGGTAGCATAGAATGAATGCAAGTTTGGCAATACAAACCAACAAATTGATCTTCAGATGAAAAAAGAGCTCCATAGAGAAAGAAACCTAAAAATAATATCACAGTATAGATTCTAAATGGGAACAATAGAAACTTATCTAAGTATTATATTAGATGTGTTGAGCTGACAGTGAGCTGACAGGTTGTAGGTGGAGCTAGCAATTAAGTCAATCCTACTGCTGCATGGTGGCCAAACAGGTTGAAAACTCCAGACATCAAATAATCATATAAATTCTATCATGTGTATGATTTATTATTGTTATTGTTATTGACTTTAATATCAGATTTGTCGAGTGAGATTATGTGTTTCCCCAAAAACAATTCTGACTCTTACCTAATTAATAAAAACATGCTTAAAAAGAATTTTTTTTTAAATCAGAAAATGGAAATGTTTTTCTGTAATTCTTGACTTACCCAGAATCCCCTGGGTTCCTTGATCTAATATATCTCAATCTCTAAGCAGTAAGGTGATGACACCATAAGTTTTCCAGCAAAAAGACTCTACCACTACATCGTAATTAGGATCCTATTCCCACTATTTTGTTGAAAGTACTTCCATTATCTTTACCAACCAGGTCCATCTTACCAAAACCAGGGGACACCTTTTGGTTTAATTTCATTTGACCTCTTACAGTGTTTGGCATAATGATCTACACCCCTGTGACAATCTTAGATTTTTTTTTTGTCGTATATCATGGACATCCCCTTATCAGTTTTCTTTACAGATTTATGCTTTTTAATTGTGATAATTATTTAATTATTCTTTAAATAATTTCACCTCAAGTTTCTGGCCAAGGCTCCTGTCTTCTTTTGCCATTACTCTTGGCAATTTTATCTACTTTCGCAGATTCTATTTTAATATAGATTTTGATAACTCTTTAAAGTATTTGTCTACCATAGACTTCATTACCCAGGAATACACCAATATACAATCAGCTGGGTATATCGACAAGGAACCACCAATTCAACATCTGTAATATAATATGGAACTCCTCATTTCACCACTGTTTGTGTGACCTCCCAAAATTCCTATATTGGATTCCTAACCTCCAGTATTTCAGAATGTGACCTTATGTGCAAATAAGGTCTTTATAGAGGTAATTAAGTTAAAATGAGGTCTTCAGTGTCATTAAGACTTAATCCATTATGACTGGTGTCCTTATAAAAAGGGAAAATTCAAAGGTAGATATACACCCACAAAAGGAACATAATGTAAGCCAAATAGAGTGACAAGCCAAGAAACCCCAAATATTTCCAGCAAAACACCAGCATCTAGTGGGGAGGCATGGGGTAGATTCTTCCTTATAGCCCAGAAAGAAGATGCTCTGCTGACACCTGGATGTCAAACTCTAATCTCCAGAACTGTGGGACAAAACATTTCTATTGCTTAAGCCACTCAGTTTGTTGTATTTTATTATGGCAGCCCAAACAAATTAAAAAAAATCACCAAACCCAATGAATATATGGGCAAGTCACAGGAACACATTTTTTGTCAAAGAAGATAGATGAGAAATAGGTACATGAGATGATGCCCAATGTAATTTGTTATTAGAAAATGCAATTAAAACCAAGATGAGACACTGATACTGTTACATGCCCAATAATGTTTCAAAGAAAGTAAAATAAAATAAATGTGAAAACTAATAAAATCCCTGAAAATACCAAGTGCTAGCAGGAGTGTAAAGTCTCATACATTTCTAATAGATTGCAAAATACTAGAGACACTTTGGAAAATAGTTCAGCAGTTTCTTTTCAAGTTAAACATATGCTTATATGACACATCAATTCCACTGTCTTTTCCAAGAGGTAGCAAAACTTATGTCCATAAAAGGCTTATTATACTCATGAGAGTTTTATTAATAGCAAAAAACTGGAAAACACCCAAACATCTACTGAAATTTTGGTATATTTACATAAGATTACTTTGTTCAACAATACAAAAGAACGGTCTTATATGTAACATGGGTGTATTTGTTTCCTTAGGCTGCTGCAATTAGTTACCATGAACTTCATGGCTTAAAACAACAGAATTCATTCTTTCATAGTTTAGGGGACCAGAAGTCCAAAATCAAGGTGTTAGTAGAGTCACTCTGTGGATGCTCCAGAGGATAATCCATTCCTTGCCTCTTCTAGGTCTGCTGACTCTTAGTATGTAATCGTTTGCAGGCATATGTCTCTTAGTTCCAGGTTCACATAGTCTCTTCCTCTGTGTATCTGGCTTAAACTTCCTCTGCCTTCCCTGAGGATATATTTAATTGCATTTAAGGACCGCATAGGTAATCTATGATAGCACTTCCCATTATTTGTATTCTTTTGACATATAGGGCACTATTTTCAGGTTCCTGGCATTAGGATGTAGACATAGTGGGGTGCCCTCATTCAGTCCACTAAAACCAACAAACCTTGAAAATCTGTAGTAAATGAAATGTCAATAACAAATAGTACATCTTTCCATTTATATAACATCCTTAAAAACAGGCAAAATTGTAATGACAGAAAGCAACTCTGTGGCTTCCAGTCTCTGAAGGTGGGTGGTAGGAGAAGGGAGAGGTGCGCTAATTGCAAAGGGATATGAAGAAACATTTTAGGAATATGGAAATATGTGTTAATGATTATGTGGTTGTACACATTTGTCAAAATGCACCAAAATGTACACTCATAATTGATAAATTGTATACTATCTAATTTTACCTAATTAAAAAATGTCAAGTATAAACTAGAGATGTTTTGAAGTTTTTCCTTCATGAAATTGTCCACTGACTTCTTTCTTTTGTTTTGTTCTCTTCATAAGTTAGCCCTGTTGTTATTAGTTATGGAAAAGCTATATTTTATTTCATGAATTTTCTATTAAAGACTGCTCTTTAACAATGCATAAGAACACAGATAAGATTTCCTAGACGTTGGTATCCAGTGATTGGGAAATGGGGTAAGGTATCCATATATCTTATCACTGACAGCAGAATAATTGTTAGCTTAAGAAAAGGAGAGATTATTTTTAAAAATAAGTATTCTTTTATTTTTTTGCCTGTAGCTATGGTACATTGCTTAGTTACTGGTTTTGAGTTTAAAGACTCATCTTTGAAATGAATGTATAGGGAGCAGGCATGTGTGAGAGATGGAAAGAGCAGAGAGGATTAACAGCCATGCCAAAGGATGGGAAAGAAAAACCCACTTCAAGACTGACTTTTTATACTTAAAGTATTTTATCTAAAGATAGAGTAACTTGATTAACCTAATTAACATACTGGAAGTTATTTAAATCATGTAATGCAATATATTGGAACGAAGGAAACGTATATGAAATAAACAACTATTAATGTCAAAAACATATGAGATAGTAAAAGATGTAAAAAATAAATTTAAATTAAATAAGGATAAATTATACATATTTAGCTAAAATAGACAATTTAAAAAGTAACACAAATAGCTAATATGTAAACTCAGGTAACATCACATTAAACAATTAATTGTGCCATTTTAATATTTATTCACTACTTGCTTCTCCAGCCTCACTAGTTGCTATTACCCTGTGCTTTATACTCTGACATTACCTAATGGCATATTTTCTAACATCTCTCACCAACCAGTCACACCATGCTGGTTTTTTCTTTCTTTTCATGCTGTCTACTCACCTCACCCTCAAATAAATCCTTTATACTTCCTCTTTATCCAGTTTTTTTCTCTACACATTCCTTAAATCTCAGACTCAATTTTGGTTTCAGGATTTCAAATTCTCCCTTGTGGCCCTCTCTATCAACTTGTGGCCTTCTCTCTATCAACTTGGTACATCACTTTCCATTAGATTCTTTTTTAGAACAAGGAAACTAACAACAGCAAAAATAACTATGAATGACTGTACATTAACTTAGACAGAATTTTATAGTTGTCTATTTTGTTGTTTGCCTTCTGCCAGTCCATATGCTTCTTGTCTTTAAGGCTATTTTTTTTCTTTTCTATATTGGTGAGTTAAAACTGAACACAGTATCTGCAATAGCTAGATGCGGTCAGCAAAATATATTCAATTAATAAAAATAACTAGAGATGATTAAGTTTTTAAAACAAAGTGAAGCAAGAGCAAAAAGCATCCACTGATTTGAATATAGCAGCCAGAATTCATGGTGAGGGTTTTAGAGAGTAAAATTCAAAGCACCTGTTGGCAGCCTGAATTGTCACTGCAGGCATCTCAGCAAAAGTTGTTGAACACCCAGTAGCAATGGGGAGCTCCTGGAACTTCCTAAGAATATAATCTCACCACTCAGTCCTCCTCCATAAAGCTACGTCAAGCGAGAGATGTTGAAAAGAAGAATTAAAAAAAAAAAAAAAAAAAAAAGAGAGAGAGACAGAAAAATAATGGGTTTTTTAGGAATAGATTATTCTCAATTTTGTTTCAGAAAATGAAAACTCATTAACAAAAGAGTGACTTTTTAAATAATATCTCAAATATTTATACAACTTAACAATATGATTAGAAATAAATGTCTTTAAAAATAAATTATTGATTTTAAACCTTCTTTGCTTACTTCCTGAATTCATTAAGGTTATGACATTCTTCACCTGTAGAAAATAAGGTTGATACTATTACAAATAATGAGATGAGTCTACTACAGGAACACTGTAGCTGCGGAGAAAAAAGAGTAATTGTTGATTTACGTAGAGAAATGTTTATGTTATGGAATATTCATGAGACAAAACCTGATATTTTATGGTATGCACATTTTACATTTGTTTTTAATGTGTAATGCATATTAGAATTCATAGCTTGAAATCTTCTTAATATACATAATTTACCCCTTTCATTGCCCAAGAAAGTAAAAATACATGTAGAAAGACAAATTAACTGACTCATGTCATATAATTTATCCATAAACAAAATCAGTAACATTAAGGGCCTGAAATTAGTATAAGAATTAAATAGACAAAATTTAAATTTATTGATTTTTAAAATTATAAAAATGTGTCATTAATATGCTGTAATTTTAAGCCATACGTTTATATAAATCTGTGTATATTTAAATGTCTGTATAAAATATAGATATATGAGTATCTACTTACATATTTTAGCTTCTTTTGGAAATTGAGGAAATCCAACTAAACATATGTACAAGTCTGTGCAATTTAGTTCACTGACTCAACAAATATGTATTCTGCACCTAATACATGCCTGAATTTCTTCTAGTTTCTGAAGAAATGAACCTCAAGATAGACAATATCTCTCAACTTACATAGCTTATATTCTAGCAAATCATCCCTAATTATATAGACCAATCATTTTGCCATGAGTTACCAATCTCAATTTCATACCTTTTTACATTAGCTTATTTTACTATAGTATCACATATTTGCAAATTTCAAAAGTTGACTCAAAATCTTCAGAAAATTCCTTTCTCGTTAAAATGTCTTTTTAGAATATTATATACACCTATATTCAATTTAAAAATAACTTTAGTCAAGATACAAGATCTCTTACTCTATGTGGCTATCTGGTTAAATACAAAAATAACCACATATCCAAATTTATTAGGATTCTGTTAATAGTGGTACGTGTCACATAACACTGATTGATTTCAATGATGATTTGCGCCATCTTAGTATGCAAACCATATTACATCTTCTTTATTAATTCATTTGTTATTTATAAATAAAGTATCAACTCCAGCTAGGCCATGTGCTTGGTGAGTGGGAAATGAAATGATTAGCAGAGTATACACAGGTTTTATCTTCATGGTGCTCACAAATTAGTGGAACACATAACAGTTAATCTAAGAGCAAAAACAGGTAAATATATACTTGTAAATACGGTCTCAACAGAATCTTCAAAGCAGGGACTCAAATTCTCTTCCCTGTATGTCTTAGTACTCATTGTAGAGTCTATGAAAATGCTGTCTATAAAGTCCTTCTTTTTTAGTAATCACTTTGCAGATAACTAGATAATCTGTACGAAAATTTAGAAATAAAATTTGCCATTTTAAAAATTGTTCCTTTGTATGCCAGAAAGAAAAAAAAACTTTTTTTTTAAATTGACCTATATCTGAACTTCTTTAGAAATATGAAGTTACATCTTTTAATGGGATTTGTTGTGATGTAGCAATTAAAACTTACCTATTTTGTGTTATGATCTATGCAGTATTAAGTATAAGACACAGAGGTGAAGTTATGCATGTTGACTTCTACCATTTTTATTTATTTTTTCATCCTATCTCTCCTCCCTACTGAAAAATAATCTTTTTTAATTATAGTGAGGTTCCCAACTAGAACCTAAAACGCTAAGACGAATGAAGAAAACTGTCTTAATTCTCATTTTCTCCTTGTGGCAATGGTATCAATTAACCTCTTCCTTACCTTTTGTTACCTCAGTTATTCAAGACTGTCCACAATTTTAAAATATAATGCTGATTGCGCTAAATAAAAAGTTGTAAAGATATTATTTTTAATTGCATATTATATATCCATGATTTTAAAATATAATGCATAACTGCTGTGAATAAAAATTTTAAAGATATTGTTATTATAATTATGTCAAACATCTTTATAATAAAAAAGTTTATTTCATATCTTCAAATAACTTATGTGACTATTTTATGAGTATCTAGGCCGGGCACAGTGGTTCGTGCCTTTAATCCCAGCACTTTGGGAGCCCGAGGTGGGCGGATTGTGAGATTAGTAAATCGGTACTATCCTGGCCAACGTGGTGAAACCCCGTTTCTACCAAAAATACAAAAATTAGCTGGGCGTGGCAGCGCGTGCCTGTAGGCCCAGCTACTTGGGAGGCTGGAGCAGGAGAATCGCTTGAACCTGGGAGTTGGAGTTTGCAGTGAGCTGAGATTGTGCCACTGCACTCCAGCCTGGGGTCAGAGCAAGACTTCATCTCAAAAAAAGAAAAAAGAAAGAAAAAAAAAAACCAGAGACTTTCTAAGTTTGGAATTATCATCGTCATAAGATACCAGTGGTAAAGTTATGCAAAATCAAATGCATCCTAGTTCCAAAGGCAAATTCTCACATAACTTTCTGCCTCTGTGGAGTTGCTGGCTCTGACACGTTTTCTGGACTAGGCTTGTTCTGTTTGGTTGTAAACTATTTTGGGGGAACGCACATGTGGAAGCTAGGAGTCAAAAATAATCCCCAGGGTAACTATTCAGCTAGATAGAATTGTAATTTCTAAGGAACTATTTTCCGGGATAAGCACCTTTGGTTCCTTCAAAGAGTCCTCATAAGAGTTGCACTGCCTCCATTGCCACAAGGAGAAAGTGAGAATTAAGACAGTTTTCTTCATTCGTCTTAGCTTTTTAGGTTCTAGTTGGGAACCTCACTATAATTAAAAAAGATTATTTTTCAGTAGGGTGGAGAGATAGGATGAAAAAAAGACCTAATTTACATTTGATAGGTGTGCCTGAATGTGACGAAGAGAATGAATCCAAGCTGGAAAATACTCTTCAGAATATTATTCAGGAAAACTTTTGCAACCTAGCAAGGCAGGGTAATATTCAACTCCAGGTAATACGAAGAACACCACAAAGATATTCTTCAAGAAGACCAACCCCAAGGCACATAATCGCCAGATTTATTAGGATTGAAATGAAGGAGAAAATACTAAGGGCAGCCAGAGAGAAAGGTCAGGTTACCCATAAAGGGAAACCTATCAGACTTACAGCAGATCTCTCAGCAGAAACCTACAAGCCAGAAAAGAGTGGGGACCAATATTTAACATCCTTAAAGAAAAGAACTTTCAACCCAGAATTTCATATCCATCCAAACTAAGCTTTATAAGTGAAGGAAAAATTAAATCTTTTGCAAACAAACAAATACTTAGAGACTTCACCACCACCAGGCCTGCTTTACAAGAACTTCTGAAAGAAGCACTATACATATAAAGGAACAACCAATATCAGCCTTTCCAAAAATATATCATAAAGCAAAGAGCATTAACACAATGAAAAATTTACACCAACTAATGGGCAAAACAGCCAGCTAGCATCAAATGCCAGTATTAAATTTATATATATTCTAATGGGATAAAAAGCGAAAATCCATCGGTATGCTGCATCCAGACCCATCTTACATGCAACGATACACAAAGACTCAAAACAAAGAGAAGGAGGAAGATTTACCAACCAGAGACTAAAAATAAACAAATAAACAAAACAAAAAGCAGGAGATACAATTCTCGCCTCTGATAAAGTAGACTTTAAAGCAACAAAGATCAAAAGAGGCAAAGAAGGAGATTACATAATGGCAAAAGGATCAATGTAACAAGAAGAGCTAACGATTCTATAGATCAATGAGACAGAAAATTAACAAGGCCATCCAGGACTTGAACTCAGACCCAGAACAAGTAAACTTAATAAACATTTATAGAACTCTCCACTTCTAATACACAAATCATACATTACCACCTCACACCTATTCTAAAAGTGACTACATAATTGGAAGTAAATCACTCCTCAGTAATCGCATAGCATTTCATAGGTTTAAATGAAATATTGGTTGGCTGCTTGTTTGTTATTTTCTTCCCTTATTCCTTCCTGTCTACATCATTAAGTATAATTATTGGTATAAAAGAGGTTTTCAATACCCATTACTAAACTGCATTCTAGCCTGGGCAAGAAAGCAATACTCCCATTCTCTCTCTCTCTTTCTCTTCCTTTTTCTTCCTTTTCTTCATTCTTTTTTTTTCTTTCTTTCTTTCTTCAAAAAACAAAAAAACAAAAACAAAAACAAAAAACAAAAACAAAAAAAAAAAGAAGAGTTGCACTGCCATCCTGGCCAACATGGTGAAACCCCGTCTCTACTAAAAATACAAAAATTAGCCAGGCAGGGTGGTACACGCCTGTAGTCCCAGCTTCTCGGGTGCTCAGGCAGGAGAATCGCTTGAACCTGGGAGGTGGAGGTTGCCGTGAATCTAGATCGTGCCACTGCATTCCAGCCAGAGTGACAGAAGGAGACTCCTCAAGAAGGAAAAAAAAAAAGAGTTGCACTCATAACTTCTCACCATCATTTGTAGTGGCTGAAAAGCTTAGTTTATTTCTTCAGAGGCTTGTAGCTTCCAATACTCTTCTTTATCCACAGACAGCAATCTGCTACCTGTATTCTAGAAATGTGATCAAATTTCTAGTTTGTTTATATGTTTCTCTCATTATTTATGGAGTTGTGGTATTATGAATGGCATTTAATAGATTGCTTGAAGGTAACTGTCTAGTCTACCATCTCCAATTCATCAGATTAGTAAAAGGCTCATTGACTCTCATCTCCTCTTTAAAAGCCTAATGACACAATCATTTAATCATTTATTTCTGTAAATTCATACATTTCATAATATCATAGGTTTAAAAACATTTTTCATTAATTTTATTATTTTCATTTTATTTGGCTTTTCTTTCTCTCTTTTTTTACTCTAGTTCCCCCAGATACACCCACAACCAACAAATGCATACAGAGAGATGCTGGGCAATCCCTCTAGGCATCTTTTCTTCCATATCTTTAAGTTGGATAATTTTGTGTATATGTAACCTAAATATTATATTTATATATAGTTTAGTTTATTTTTATTAAATTTGTATGTAAAGCTTTTTTATTATAATTGCTTGAAGCTGAAAATGTATGTCAACATATTTGTCTTTGTTTTTAATTCAATTATAATTTATCTTGTTAAATCACTTAGTACATCTCCAATTCACTGCCTTAATGCATAGATAATAATATAAAGTGTGGATATATCATAATAAAATTTGCACAATTATTCTCTTACAAGTAGAAATCCATTTCATTTCATGATTCTTTGTAACTCTAAACAATATGAATGTAATTGTCCCCAGTCCTTATAGATTGATGCTTTTGTATCAATGACATTGATGGGTTGAACAAGACAAATCTATGTATCGGTGTATGTTTCCCAAATACTTTGCTAAAAGACTGTAACAATTTATATGTGTGTGGACAATATATTACAGTACTTTTGAACGTAATTTTCTACCAGAAAGATGTTAAAAGAGTTTTTCAATTTTGACATCTGGTTCCTAAAATGTGATATAGCTCATTGTTTCTTTCCTTTGCATTACCCTGAAAACTAATGAGTTTGAGAACCTTTTCATTAGAATTTATTCTTCTATTAATTGCCTCTTCAAGTAATTTGCATATTTTCTAACATTTAGCACTCTTCTTGTCATTTGTCAAGTACTATTATAAATTACAGATAATAACTCTATCTTCAGCATTGCAAATATTTTTCATAATTTATTATCTACCCATGTGTTCTGTTCATGCTTTTTTTCCCATGTTCACATTTTCTTAATAAAATATGACCATCTTTTCTTTTTTAGCTTCATTAAGAAGTTCTCCTCAACACTTTTGCCATTCATGTAGTTTTCTTATATTTTTTCATATTTAATCATCTAATATATATGTAAGTCGTTTTCACATATGATGAAATTATTGATATCATTTTATTTTCTCAGGAAATGTAAATTTGTCCTTTCACTTGTTATTAACAATGTAACCTTATCTAACTGACTTCAAATAATCTTTACCACAAATTAAAATATATATTAGATCCCTTTTCAGATTCCTTCTCCTTTTCCTTTTTTTTTTTTTTTTTGATCTCTTAGCCAATGCAATTGATAGATTTAATACGTGTTCTGGCACCTTAAAATAAAAATGTCTGTTACTATGTTTAATCTAGCTATCCTAGGGACATTTTATCTTTTATAAAAACATTAAAATAATTTTATCCAATTAAAATAAATAACAACTATGGTGATATTCTAATTAAAATTGTTTAAGTTAATATTTTCTTTTTATAATAATTAAAAATTTCAATAATACAGTTTTTGTATGTAAGTAGATGAATTTTATTCACATAGTTCAGATATAATTTTATATTCTTCAATTAGATTTTATATAGATTGCATTTTTTCTAGCAAAATGTTCTAAATTTAACATATACTACTGTTGTGTAACATATATTATTTCCTTTTTTATGAGTTTATTGCAAAACTGGGGAAAATATTAGAGCATAAAGCTAATATAAAATCAAGTTAGCATACTTTAATTTTAACTTCAGGTCTTATTTAACTCAACAAACATATTAGCAACAAAACTGCTGTACACAATTTCATTGTATTTACAAGAACATTCCAGAAAACAAGTAATGAGAGTGATAAAAGAAAATTCTGTCTAGGTCTTGATTTTATTAGGAATTATTTTAATATTTCATTATAGTTTTCTATTCCAGTTTACCTAGAATTTTATTAGTAATGACTGACATTTTAGTCAATGTTTTTATTGATAACTAATTGTACATATTTTCATGGTACATATGGTAATTTGATACATTCATAAAATCAAAGCAGGGTAATTGGGATATCTATCACCTTAAATGTTTATCTTTTGTTAATCTAGGAACATTTGAATTATTCTCTTCTAGCTACATTGAAATGTACAATTGATTAATGTTAACTATAGTCACCCTACTGATCTATGGAACACTATACTTGGCTTATTTCACTTAATGACCTTCAGTTCTGTCCATGTTCCTGCAAATGATAGGATTTTATTCTTTTTATAGTTGGACCATATTTAATTGTATATATACACTATATTATCTTTTTCCATTCATATATTGATGAACACTTAGGTTGATTCCATATTTTGGCTATTATGAATAATGCTGCAATAAAGATGAGAGTGCAGATATCTCTTTGACATTTTGATTTCCTTTCTTTTAAAAATATACCCAGTAGTGGAAGAGCTGAATCAATTAGGAGTTTTATTATTAGTTTTCTACAGAATCTCTTTGCTTTTTTCCATAGTTACTGCACTAATTTACATTCCCACCAACAGTGTACAAAGTTTCCTCTTTTCCACAACCTCTTCAACATCTGTTATTCCCTGTCTTTTTGATACAAGCAATTTTAACTGGGGTGATATGATATATCATTTTGGTTTTTGTTTTCTTTAAAGACTAGTGTGATAGTATCATTGTGGCCTTGATTTTCATTTTTCTAATGATTAGTGATGTTGAGCATTTTTCATTTATCTGTTTCCCATTTTATGTCTTCTTTTTAGATATGTTTATTCAGATCTTTTGACTTTTTAAAGTTAAGTTTATATTTCCTATTGAGTTCTTTAATCTCCTTATGTATTCTAAGTATTAATTCCTTCTCTAATAGAACTCATGAGTGAGAATGATCTTTTCATCATTCAGAGAGATATTTAAAGTAGGCAGGCAGACAGATCTCCTGACATTCAGAGCTTCCATTTGCCTGGATCAGCAGTCTGAGCCACTTCATCTTCTGGTGCATGAATTGTGGTGCAGCAAGGCCCTCTTCATACCACAACTAGGCAGCTCTTCAGGCATTTGAAGCACCCACTCCCATGGATTAGCAGCCTGAGTTACTTCACTCTTCCTGTGAAATAATTTGAAAGCAAGAGGGCTCACTTTGCTTCATACTCAGGCAGATCGGCAGATCTCCAGATATTTGGAGCACCTGCTTGCCCAGTTTGACAACCTGAGTCACCCCACCCTTGCTGTGCATAGATCACAGTGCAGTGGGGCCCTCTCCACTCCATGCCAAGGCAGATCTCTGGACATTCAGAACAATTGTGCACCCAGATTGGCAACCTGAGTCATCCCACCATTCCTGTGCAGAGATTTGGGCATAGGTCAGGGGTAAGGGGCCTCTCTGCTCCTTATCCAGGCAGATCTCCAGGCATCTTGGGGTGCTCACTCTCTTGGAATAGTAGAAGTTCAGGCTGCTCTCCTACCCCCTACTCCCAGTGCAGAAAATTGGGGCCAAGGATTTTTCTAGGATACACACCTAGGCACATCTCTGGGTTATTGATGGCTGCCCACAAAATACCACCTTAGTACTTGTGCTTGTTTTGCCACTGGGGTATTTACAGGTGGCCCTACATGGTCTACCCTGTCCATCTTGGTTCCTCAATCCAGGGCTAAGGGGGAAGCTCAGACCACTGTGCACTCTAGATCAGCCCATTGCCTAAAGTGGTAAAGAGCTCCTTCAAGTGAATAAGGATCAAGTCTACACCCATCCACAGTGGCCACTATCACCTCTTACCTATAAATGCCATCTACTGATTGGTAGGTTGAAATGCACAGGCCAATATAAAACATTTTAACAGGAGTACATACGGCTGTAGAAGCAAAGCCAAGAGATGCTACACAACAATCTCTAAAGTCATGTGCCCTAATAAGAGGAGGAAGAGAAATAATAAAATGTGATTCACATAAAAATTAGTACAAAAATTGGAAGTACCAGTGTCTCCCAATGAAAATTAACTAGTGCAGAAACTCTGGTACCATGAAAAATATGAATGTTGTAACACTACAAAGGATCACACTAGCTATCCAGCAATAGCCCCTAACCAAAATGGAATTTCAGAAACGACAGATAAATAATTTAAAGCATGCGTTTTAATAAAGCTCAATGAGACCCAAGTATAGAATAGAAATCAACACAATGAAACTTTTTTTTGATGTGATGAATTATTATTGTTATTATTTTTTATTGTACTTTAGGTTCATGGGTACATGTGCAGATCATGCAGGATTGTTGCATAGGTACATACATGGCATTGTGGTTTGCTGCCTCCATTCCCTGTCACTTATATCTGGCATTTCTCCCCATGTTGTCCCTCCCCAACCTCCCTACCCCCCTACTGTCCCTCCCCTGACTCCCCCCAATAGACCCCAGTGTGTGATACTCTCCTCCCTGTGTCCATGTGTTCTCATTATTCACCACCCACCTATGAGTGAGAACATGCAGTGTTTGATTTTCTGTTCTTGTGTCAGTTTGCTGAGAATGATGGTTTCCAGATTCATCCATGTCCCTACAAAGGACATGAACTCATCCTTTTTTATGGCTGCATAGTATTCCATGGTATATATGTGCCACATTTTCTTGATCCAGTCTATCATTGATGGGCATTTGAGTTGGTTCCAGGTCTTTGCTATTGTAAATAGTGCCACAATAAATGTACATGTGCATGTATCTTTATAACAGAACCATTTGTAATCCTTTGGGTATATACCCAGTATAGGGAATGCTAGGTCAAATGGAATTTCTATTTCTAGGTCCTTGAGAAAGCGGCACACTGTATTCCACAATGGTTGAACTAATTTACACTCCCAGCAACGGTGTAACAGTGTTCCTATTTCTCCACATCCTCTCCAGCATCTGTTGTCTCCAGATTTTTTAATGATAACCATTCTAAATGGTGTGATGTGGTATCTCAATGTGGTTTTGATTTGTGTTTCTCTGATAACTAGTGATGATGAGCATTTTTTCATATGTTTGTTGGCCTCATATATGTCTTCTTTTGTAAAGTGTCTGTTCATATCCTTCCCCCACTTTTGAATGGGTTTGTTTGTTTCTTATAAATCTGTTTTAGTTCTTTGTAGATTATGGATATTAGCCCTTTGTCAGATGGATAGATTGCACAGATTTTTTCCCATTCTGTTGGTTGCCAGTTCTCTCTAATGATGGTTTCGTTTGCTGTACAGAAGCTCTGGAGTTTAATTAGGTCCCATTTGTCTATTTTGGCTTTTGTTGCCAATGCTTTTGGTATTTTAGTCATGAAGTCCATGCCTATGCCTATATCCTGAATGGTTTTGCTTAGGTTTTCTTCTAGGGTTTTTATGGTGTTAGGTCTTATGTTTAAATCTTTAATCCATCTGGAGTTAATTTAAGTGTAAGGTATCAGGAAGGGCTCCAGTTTCTGCCTTCTGCACACTGCTAGCAAGTTTTCCCAACACTATTTATTAAACAGGGAATACTTTCCCCATTGCTTGTTTTCGTCAGTTTTGTCAAAGATCAGATGGTTGTAGATATGTGTCATTGCCTCTGAGGCCTCTGTTCTGCTACATTGGTTTTTGTACCAGTACCATGCTATTTTGATTACTGTAGCCTTGTAGTATAGTTTGAAGTCACATAGCATGATGCCTCTGGGTTTATTAGACAGATAAACAAGACAGAAAATTAGCAAGGATATCCAGGACTTGAACTCAGTTCTAGACCAAGTGGACCTAATAGACATGTACAGAAATCTCCACCCCAAATCCACAGAATATACATTCTTCTCAGCACCACATCACACCTACTCTAAAATTGACCACATAATTGGAAGTAAATCACTCCTCAGCAAATGCAAAAGAATGGAAATCATAACAAACAAGTCTCTCAGACCACAGGACAATCAAATTAGAACTCAGGATTAAGAAACTAACTCAGAACCACACAACTTCATGGAAACTGAACAACCGGCTCCTGAATGTCAACTGGATAAACAATAAAATGAAGGCAGAAATAAAGATGTTCTTTGAAACCACGAGAACAAAGACACAATGTACCAGAATGTCTGGGACTCATTTAAAGCAGTGTCTAGAGGGAAATTTATAGCAATAAATGCCCACATGAGGAGCGAGGAAATGTCTAAAATTGACACCCTATTGTCAAAATTGAAAGATAGAGGAGCAAGAGCAAAAAAACTCAAAAGCTAGCAAAAATAACTAAGATCAGAGCAGAACTGAAGGAGATAGAGACACAAAAAACCCTTCAAAAATCAATAAATTCAGGAGCTAGTTTTTTGAAAAGATCAACAAAATAGACAGACCACTAGCCAGATTAATAAAAAAGAAAATGGAGAAGAATCAAATAGATGCAATAAAAACCGATAAAGGGGATATCAACACCAATTCCACAGAAATACAAACTACCATCAGAGATTACTACAAACAACTTTATGCACATAAACCAGTAAACCTGGAAGAAATGGATAAATTCCTGACACTTGCATCCTCCCAAGCCTAAACCAGGAAGAAGTTGAGACCTTAAACAGACTGATAACAAGGACTGAAGTTGAGGCAGCAATTAATAGCCTACCAACCAAAAAAAGTCAGATCCAGATGGGTTCACAGCCGAATTCCACCAGACTTACAAAGAGGAACTGGTACCACTCCTTCTAAACTATTCCAAACAACACAAAAGGAGGGAATCCTTCCCAAATCATTTTATGAGACCAACATCATCCTGATACCAAAACCTGGCAGAGACTCAACAAAAAAAGAAAACTTGAGGCCAGTATCCATGATGAACATAGATGCAAACATCTTCAATAAAGTTCTAGCAAACCGATTGCAACAGCACATCATAAAGCTTATCCATTACAATCAAGTAGGCTTCATCCCAGGGATGCAAGGCTGGTTCAACATATGCAAGTCTATAAATGTAATCCACGGCATAAACAGAACCAAAGACAAAAACCACATGATTATCTCAATAGATGCAGAGAAGGCCTTCTACAAAATTCAACAGCGCTTTATGTTAAAAACTCTCAAGAAGCTATGTATCAATGGAACGTATCTCAAAATAATAAAAGCTATTTACGACAAACCCACAGCCAATATCGTACTGAATGGGCAAAAATTGGAAGCATTTCCTTTGAAATCTGGCACTAGACAAGGATGCCTTCTCTCACCACTCCTATTCAATATAGTATTGGAAGTTCTAGCCTGAGCAATTAGGCAAGAAAAAAAAAATAAAGTGTATTCAATTAGGAAAGGAGGAAGTCACATTGTCTCTATTTGCAGACGACATAATTGTATATTTAGAAGACCCTATAGTCTCAGCCCAAAATCTCCTTAAGCTGATAAGCAACTTCAGCAAAGTCTTAGGATACAAAATCAATGTGCAGAAATCACAAGCATTCCTATACACCAATAACAGACTAGCAGAGAGCCAAATCATGAGCGAACTCCTAATCACAATTGGTACAAAGAGAATAAAATACCTAGGAATACAACTAACCAAGGATGTCAAGGATCTCTTCAAGGAGAACTAAAAACTATTGCTCAGGGAAATAAAAGAGGACACAAGCAGATGCAGAAACATTCCATGCTCATGGTTAGGAAGAATCAATATCATGAAAATGGCCATACTGCCCAAAGTAATTTATAGATTCAACACTATCCCCCCCATCAAGCTACCAATGACCTTCACAGAACTGGAAAAAAGCACCTTAAACTTCATATGGAACCAAAAGAGAGCCCACATAGCCAAAACACAATGAAACTTTTATATTAATTGAGGAAATGAAGGAGTAAACATACTAAAAAGATATCAAAGCTTCTGGAATGAAAAAAATTCACTTATGAAATTTCAAAACATAATAGAGTTATATTAATAGATTATAACAAGCCAAAGAAAAAATTTCAGAGCTTGAAGACTACCCTTTTGAACTAACCAAGTAAGACAAAAATAATGAAAAAAGAATTAAGAAAAATGAACAGTCTTCAAGAAATATGAGATTACATAAAGTGATCTTTATAGATTACAAATCTACAAATGATTGGAATTCCTAAGAAGATAAAAAATTAACCTAGAAAATATGTTTCAGGGAATAAGTCCAGAAAGTTTCCCTAATTTTGCTAGAGAGATAGATATCCCCTAGAAAAAACCTGAAGAATACCTGCAAGATAATATACAAAATAAACATCACCAAGACGTATAGTCACAAGACTATCTGAGGTCAACGCTAAAGAGAAACTGTTAAATGTAGCTGAGAATAAAGGTCAGATCACGTACAAGGAGATCACCCCATTAGGCTAACAGTGGTTTCTCAGCAGAAACCTTACAAGCAAGAAGAGATTCGGGGTCTATTTTTAGCATTCTCAAGTAAAAGAAATTTCAAAGAATTTCATATCCACCAAATTAAGCTTTATACATGGAGAAGAAATAAAATATTTTCAAGACAAGCAATCACTAGGAAAATCCATTATCACTAGATCAGTCTTATAAGAGCTCTTTAAGGGAATTCTAAAAACAAAAGAACAATGTCTGTCACCACAAAAACATACTTAAGTACATAGCCTACAGAACCTACAAGCAACGATGCAAACTACAAAGCGTACATCTGAAAATATCACAATAGGATGGAAACCTCATATTTCAATATTAACGTTGAATGTAAATGGTCTTAATGCCCCACTTACAAAGCACAGAGTGGCAAGTTGGATTAAAAACAAGACTCATCCATCTGCTATCTTCAAGAGATCCATTTCACATACCACAACACCTACATGCTCAAAGTAAAGCATTGGAGAAAGATCTATCACACAAATGAAAAACAAAAAAGAGCAGGAATTTCAATTCTTATTTCATATAAAACATATTTTGAAACAACAACAGTAAGAAAAGGACAAAAGAAGGGCATTACATAATGATAAAGGGTTCATTCAGCAAGAAGACTTAACTATCTTAAATATATAGGCAACAAACACTGGAGCACCCATATTCATAAAACAAGTGCCTCCAGACCTACAAAAAGAGTTCAGTAGCCACACAATAATAGTGAGGGACTTCTGCATCCTACTAATAACATTAGGGAGGTCATCGAGGAAGAAAGCCAACAAAGAAATTCTGGACTTAAACTCAACACCTGACCAATTAGATCTGATAGACATCCACAGAATACTGCCCCCATCAACCAAAGAATATATACTTGTCATACTCTGTATATGTATAGTTGGGACTATAGGCATATGCCACCAGGTAAAAAAAGTGTATTTTAGTATATAAATATGAGAAATGACTACACAAAACACAGAATGAAGTAATCAGATACTTGAATGTGTAGTTGTAGTAACTATGAATATGGCAGCTACTAACGGTATTTAATTTAGGTATATTTCATCAACAATTTCATCAAGTAGTACCATGTAGAGTCCTATTGTCAGTGACATGCATTCACAAAATGCAACACAATACTTGACAAAGTTCAAATTAAACACAGTGTTTCTTCAATGGGTACAATAGTTACATTTTAGTAAAAGAAAGTAATTAGTAGCCCTGTAAATACTATTGTTTACATGTTAAAATGACATCAGTTTCTAAATTTGGATCATATACCCACATTTTCACCCTCATCAATTCTTAGCAGAATGTTTAGAAGTTGTGGATGAGCACAAAATAATATTGATGGAAATGGCCTGTCATATACATTTCAGTAGAACTAGTGGCTCTTCATATTGCACAGGTAAAATGTACATATTTGCCCAAAACAAATGTGCATGAGCCAAGTTAATAGCTGAGGTTCAGTCAAAGACCTGATATATTATACAGTATGAAGACATATAAACTTTATGCATTTTGATTCTTATAGGAACTTTTTTTCCTACAGAATCTAAATTCTATTCATATTAATTTACAAGGAAGGATATTTAATATCATTATTTCAGAATCAGAGATAATTATTATAAATTATCACTAAGAGACAGAACATGTACATTCTGAAGTATATATTAAACTTTCAATTTATCATTTTGCATTATCAAGGATTATTTAAGTAATTGACTTCTTAATATCCAAAGACGTTAGTGGAAGTAGAAGTGAAAGAGGCAGTGAGTTCTGGGTGCCATATATATGTCATTGATAATTGAGTGCATCATATTGAAAATAATTCTTAATATACCTACTCTGGATCAGATGTATATTAAATTTTTATTTCATATCTTATTTTTTTCTTAGTAGAAATTTAGTTCTAAAATAAATTGGGATCATTAGTTGTTTAGTTAATGAAAAAGAGTAGGTTAAAGCAAGGATTAAAAATAATTGTTATTAAATGTTTAAATTTAAAATATCTACATGTACTTTTATTCACCAATATATTGATAGGTCCAATAATTACAGAAAAAAACATAATAAATCATCTACTATTACATATTTTTCTTCAAAATAAAATAAGAACACAAGAAAATGTTTATAGTAGTGTGACCCTATATATTCCTTGGGAAAAGATAAATGGAACATGGAGTAACTATAAGGCAGAGATAATATTTGCATAGAAACATCTAAAGAAGGCAAAGAACTCTTGGAAAAGAACTGGTAGCAGAAAATAGAAGAAGTCATAGAATTTGTATTGCTCAGCTTGAGTTATGAGAAGCTTAACTCGTAACTCAGCTTGAGTTATGAGTTATTTACATAAAGGTTATATAAGTGTGTTAAAATCAGTCATTAAGTTATAAATAATATCGAAGGGCAATTGTATACCTATAGCACCTTTATTAGAAAAGTATACATTCTTTTATTTATAAATCTATATATCTACTTATCTTTTATTTTATATCCAGGATTTTTTAGTTATATTGAAATTAGTTTTCTTGGACTGATATAAAAATATTCTACATACACTATATATTGTCAAATTGTAACATTTTTCACATATTCCATCTATTACTTGTGGTATTACGTGGAGAACCCTGCAATCAAATAAATCGTTGTCACTTCCATCATTGTCTAAATCTAAGTGAAGTTCTCTCTTGAGGTAAAAAAGAATCATGAAAATAAATCTAATGTACTAACTGGGATGCCAGCACAGTTACAAGTGCATACACTATTATTTGAGAATAATTATCTGGATTATAACTCATTTAAGTATGCTTCTAAATTTGGTATATGTGCTTAAAAGATTCTAAGGCAAATTTTAAAATTACATTATGTCTTACTTTTCCATAAATCTCCAAAAACAGGGCAAATATTTCTTTATAATGAATACTTAAGCTTGATAATGCTGAATCTTACTATTACATGAAAAAGGCTATTTTTTCCATCATTTATTTATTAGATCTCAGTACTATGATATATAAAGTTTGGCCTATGTTTGTTAAAAAATTTATAATAACTTCTATTAGTAATAGACCATGTAATAGATTAAAAGTACTTTTGCATGGTTTTTGCAATGATCTACCTTTAAAATATGTATTATATCTGTCTCTATTTACTCAGCCAACTATCTAGTTCTATTCAGCATCAGCTTTTTCCTTTTCTTCTAGAATAGCTTCAAACTGATCTGTTTCCACTCTTGTAGCATATTAATCCACTCTTTATAAGTAGGTTGAGCTTTCAGAAATTAAAAATTATTTCCATGAGAACTTCCACTACCACCTAAAATGGGGTAACATGAAAGTATTTACTCATCTTCTTGGGAGAATAATCCCAAAACAATGACAACAAAACCCCCCACAAAATATGTAAAACAATGGCTTTAAGACATTAGACATCTAGCAACGAAGGACAGTAATCCTTGGAAAATGGCAAAGGAAGCCTTCTGATTGCTTCAGCTCAGTGTCTTAAGAAAACATTCAGGATTCCTGCAGAGCAGGGGAGTTGAATTGGAGCTCAGCAGATTCCATGATTGAGGAGATGGGGAGACCAAGGGAGTTAGATTCCAAAGGACAGAGTTCTAGAGAAGAAAGAGCTCCACAGTTAAAAGAACCTCAATGTTCTAATCAGTACATGCATAGGAGGAAACTGCTTGAAGCCAGGGAGTGAACCATCTAACGTGATTAAAAGAAGTAATGCCCAGTGCTGTCACAGTGCCTGTTCCCACTGGTCAGACAAAAAAGGCTCACGATTTGTAGAAGTTGGGTTCCGTACACAGCAAAGTATTTCCTCATTTGTGGTGAGCAATTAACTCAAGACAAAGCTCTACTCCAGACCCGCCTAACAAATCAAGAATTGTCAGATACTCAAAAAGTCAGGAAACGTGACCTGTAATGAGAAGAATAATCAGTCCTCAAACTAGCAGCCAATAATGGAAGAAAACTTTCTCCCCTATGTGATGGGAGCTTACTAAATAGCTTATAATGACCTCATCTTAGGGAGCTGCTTTGGAAAAGAATGGCAATTTTCTACAAGACATTCCTGCCACCTATGTAACTAACAAATTAACTAACCAAACTAACTAACTAAATGTATATATACATATGTGCATACCCATATATGTTTATATATTTTAGCACTGCTTAGTCCTCAGGTTTCAAATATAATTTAATTTCTGTCAATCATATGTAGCTCTTGGTCAGCACCTGTTATTGGAACTAAGGGAACTAAGAAAGAGCAAGGCTGCAAATACATTTCATTCTCTTACAAAGGTCATAAATGAAATGATTCTTGAGCTGGTAACTGCAGCAGCAATTGCCTGACTAAGAAAAGATAAGTTTCTTTAGCTTTCAGTGTTGACGTGTCCATTCTCATGCTGCTAATAAAGACATAAATTACCCGAGACTGGGTAATTTTAAAGGGAAGGGGTTTGAGTCACAAATCAGCATGGCTGGGGAGGCCTCAAGAAATTTACAATCATGGTAGAAGGGTAAGCAAACATGTCCTTCTTCATATGACAGCAGCAAGAAGAAGTGTAGAGCAAAAGGGGAAAAGCCCTTATAAAATTATCAGATCTCCTGAGAACTCATTATCACGAGAACAGCATGAGGGTAACCACCCCTGTGATTAAATTACTCCCCAGGACATGTGGGGACTATGAAAATTACAATTTGATAAGATTTGGGTGGGGAAAACAAAGCCAAACCATATCAGCTATAGCCTTCCAAGTGATGGGTCATGCAAGCCAGTTATTAGAAATTGGGTATGGATGCCTAAATATCAATTCTTCTCATCCACTGAACAATTAGTTTGGGCCTCTGGGTAGCAGGTCAGAATCCCTGAGATTGCCCTGCTTGGACATGAGAAGCCTAAACATCCTATATGATGTAAGTTTATGAAGACCAGATGAAAACCACCTAATTAAATGTAATAAAGCTCTTTCTGATAAAACTAGCAGGGATGGATTCTACTTTTTCTTCCATCTGACACTCATTACTTCAATAGCAGTCCCTGGAATATGACTGCTATAACATTGACTGTCCAGAAACTAAGTCAGAGGAATCTGTGGAATTTCATCATTAGGGAGTACAGGCCTCTGGAGCAGCACAAAGAAAGGGAAGGAGGTAGAAAAAGAGAGAGTATCAGGGCTTGTTATCGAGCTAGCCTCCACTGATTGTGAGTGATTTCTGGATCCAATGGGAAAAAACGTTAAAGAGCATTTCAAACTGTGTTTTAAGACCATCTATGGTGGGAGATAAAAGGCGTAGAAATTGAACCATAACCTCCTTGTTCCTAATGGTGCAAGTTTTGCCCCAGAAAATGTTAAATTCTCGGCACTTAAAATTATGCATTTTTAAGGTTTGGTTATTGTCCAAGAGCATAAAAAGAGAAGCAAAGGTTTGGAGAACTGGAAGCAAGACAGGTGGTATTAACATGAGTTGAGGCACCATCAGGTTATGCTTGCATAAGGGCAGTCAGAGCCCACACAGACCTGATCCCTACAGGGTCAGGTGGAAAAGGAAACATATGAGGCCAAGAGAAGTTCAAGTGGTGTGTAAGAGGCACTCTTGTCATGTCAGCCCTGATCTAGGTGGTTCACTCAGCCTGGAAAACGCTTCCTCTCATACTGGCCAATTCCTACTCATGCTTTGAGATTCATCTGTAATGTTTCTTTCTTGCTATTTATTTATTTATTTATTTTTTGAGACTGAGTCTTGCTCTGTTGTCCAGGCTAGAGTGCAGTTGCAGCATCTCAGCTCACTGCAACCTCCAACTCCTGGGATCAAGCAATTTCCTGCCTTAGCCTCCCTGAATAGCTGGGATTACAGGCACCTGCCACCACACCCAACTAATTTTTGTATTTTTAGTAGAGATGGGGTTTCACTATCTTGGCCAGGCTGGTCTTGAACTCCTGACCTCATGATCTGCCCACCTAGGCCTCCCAAAATGCTAGGATTACAGCCGTGAGCTGCAGAGCCTGGTCTTGTTACTTTCTTGGAGAAGTCTCCCATGACTCTCCCCTCTTCCTGTTTGGAAGCCTTAACAGCTTTTTTTTTTTGGTTTTGTTTTTTAGACTGAGTCTTGCTCTGTCGCCAGGCTGAAGTGCAGTGGCATGATCTGGGCTCATTGCAACCTCCACCTCCCAGGTTCAAGTGATTCTGCTGCCTCAGCTTCCCTAATAGCTGGGACTAGAGGTACGTGCCACCATGCCCAGCTAAGTTTTGTATTTTTATTAGAGACTGGGTTTCACCATGTTGGCCAGGATTGTCTCCATCTCTTGATCTTGTGATCTGCCCGCCTCGGCCTCCCAAAGTGCTTTCTTACCAGACCTTTATGTCCTTTCTTCTATTTAGCACATATCAGAATTTGTTTTGATATATGCATTTGTAAAAGTCTTTGTTTAATATAAATCTCATTCTTCAGTTGAAAGATCCTTGAGGGCAGACATCATTTTTCTTTAATAATATATCCACCATAGCAATAACAGTTTGGAATTTAATAGGTGATTAATGAATATCTGTTAAATTAATAAGCTAACTGTATTTATAATAATTATATCTTTACCTTAATCTTCATAAAGGAAAGGAAATTTAGGTATAAAATAAATTGACTATCTTCACTTCATGTACAGTATCAGGTGGATTTGGTACACAGTGAAGGCATGATTACAAATGATTTGTTTACAGGTAAATTCTGTTAATTACATAGTATCTCTTAATGTCTTATGCAAAAAGTCTTCTGACACAATCATTCAAAGGTTATCAGTATGTTGATGAACATTATAGTGGCAGCAATAATTTTGCTTTTTAATATTGTTATCAAAGGTCATTGCTGTCACTCTTTCAAGTTCTAAGAATAGAACTAATGTAATATCTGAGCAAGTTAGAAGGAAGCACCATGCTCTGAGTTCAAATTATGAGTCCTTTATTCAGCCGGCAACCAAGAGTCAGCTAATGCTCAAAATCTCTCTGCCCGAGGAAGGGGCTTGATTTCCCTTTATACCTTGATTTAGGTAGGGGAGGGGCAGCCTAGCTGAAGCAGAATTTTACAGAAGCAAAACAAACAAGTTAGTAGGAGGAGGCTGGTAAACAGGGGGTACGAGGTTACCAGGATTGTTGGTTGCTAAGGATATTTCCATACAATCACTAAGGGGGGTAGCAGGGGGAACTTTCCATACAATCAATCAGCAAGGAAGGTGTTCACAATAGCAGATAGACTTGCCAAGCAGGATGTGGTTACAATGGTTACAGGTACTGTGAACAGTGTGAACCCTCTTAAGGGTTCAAAGCTTTGAGTGCAGCCCAGTAATGTACCTGAGGGGCTGTGGCAGGGAGGGAGAGGCTTGAGAGAGCTTTGTCAGGTTTGCAGCCAAGATGGAGTTTAGGCTAACCCAGGTTAGGTTATTACACTAGTAACATAAGATATAATATTGATTCAAATGAGAAAAATAAAAATATGTTTTCATTTAATAGTAACAATTGTTAAAATTAACTGCAGGTAAAATAATGATAGAATGATTATTGGAATCATTAAATAAGTTGTAAGGTTGAAAATATTACATACAAATAACAGGTGGGAAAGCACGATAGGGTAACTAGTTATATCAGTGTAAAGATGTAACAGAGTCCTCTGTTGGAATCTTGGTTCTAAAACTTGTTGATTATTTTACTTCAGTCAGACTTGATAGCCTCTCTGATAGTCTTTTTGTGTATATACAAAATTGGCACTGCCATATTTCTTTTTTATTGAGACAGAGTCTAGCTCTGTTGCCTAGGCTGGAGTGCAGTGGTCCTATCTCAGCTCACTGCAACCTCTGCCTCCTGTCCTGCCTCAGCCTCCCAAGTAGCTGCAATTACAGCTGTGTGTCACAATGCTCTGCTAATTTTTTTCATTTTTAGTAGAAACAGGGTTTCACCATGTTGGCCAGACTGTTCTTGAACTCTTGACCTCAAGTAATATGCCCACCTCGGCCTCCCAAAGTGCTGGGATTACAGGCTTGAGCCACTGTGCTGGGCCCATATTTCAAATACTCTAAGATGCCATAGAATGTAAACCTCATCATTGTTTCACACACCATTAATAAAAAACAAAGGCCAACAATTACACTATAGCATCCCATCAATTCTAACATGAATCCTGATTTCAGAGATGTTAATCGAAACAAAGAATAAGAAATGATTATTTTAAATTAATGAAATATGGTAGACTTTTTTGATAATTAAATTAGATAATGAATGCACAAAGCTTAACACATGGCTGAAATGTTAGAGCTCAGTAATATCAGCAACACAAAAATATTTGGAAATCTATACTATCTTTAAAATAACTGGGAAGCATAATATAACATCTAAATTTGAGGGTTGAAGGTTCGTCTGTATTTTTAAAGATTTTCTTTATTACAGGCTATAAAAAGCATTGGTATGATCATTTTGTTTTTGAACACTTAATTTCTTTTGTCCTTTTCAGTTCATTTCATTTGGTTCTAGAATCCAACTGTAGTGCTTTTGACTTAAGAATAAAAAGAAGTAAAAGATTACACAAGTGAAAACATTATCTAAATGGGTTTGCAATCAAAATGTTTGAGGCATGAGTTTATTCATTATGTTGAAACATACATATTTAAATAAATCATCCATGCTTATATTCTTAATTCTTCTTTGTCATGTGTATTTCTATCATATTTGTCAAATACTTTCAAGATTCAATCATGGGATACAATTCCACTATGATGATCACATGTATATTTTCAAGCTACATGCATTTTTGAGGATCAGTCTCTAAATGAAGTAACTACTCACCATATATAATTTTGTGAAGTGTTTATTATTGTAGCTGTCTAGCTTTATAAATCAATTAGGTTTTAACTCATTGTAACAGCATAGACTGAATGACCTACTTACATTACAATAAATTACTTTTGTTTTACAAACCTTTTTTTGTAATATATCAGATGTCTAAACATAACACTTTCTGAATTAGCAATGAAATAAGATAGATGTCTGGTTCCTTTGAATGACCAACAAGAACAACTTTTGTTGCCAAAAATAATAACTGGTTTTACTTTTAGTGTTTTATATTGCATAGATCACATCGATCACTTGATGCCATAGGTCAGTTCTTCATTATCTCCTTCTACTTCCATTTTTTAAATTTATATGCCTCCTCTTCTCCAAATAACTGTAGAAAGTAAATTTTTAAAAGTGTGTCATTAGAAATAAACTCTGCAGAATAACACATTTATATAATAGTATAATTTCTGTGTTTACAACCCAAAAAAAAAAATATTTGCAGCTACAATAACAAAATGCTAACCTCCATGGGAGTTATTAAAATTTTGATTATTTAATATTTGAATATTGAAGAAAATAATGACAGTTTCCATTAAAAAATGAGTAATGGCTTCAGTATGAAAAAGCAGAATGGGAAAAATGAAATACCTAATTGGGATAATACTTGTTATTATCGGACTCTAGGCCTAGCATTATTAACACAGTAAATATGTTAACATACACATATCTTAAAACCACACATAACATATACTTAAATAGATTCATATAAAACAGTCACATACAAAAGCATTCTTATAAATAAGAAAGAGAACTTTACATTTTACAATGTCTGAATGTTCTGAAAGGATTGTTATCTCAAAATGAATATTCTAAAGGTTTTCTTTTCAAATTCATTAGTGAAATAATTTTAAGTGAGAGAAACCAAATGCTGTCTCTACATTTCTGTAATTTTCTTCTTTCTTGACAATAGAACCTCACATTAATTTATTTGCTAGGTACGTACATTCTCTAAATGAAGACAACCAAATAGTCTGAAATCCAAGGAGAAATGGGTACCTCCACGTAGAGATATGATGTGAACATTGGCTTACCCTTGGCAGAGTATTGAAGGAGTAGACACTGAGCAACATAGAAGTAAGCAGAGACAAAAAAAACTCTTTATGGCCAAATTATGGCCAGGCATAAAATAATAGAAGCTACTCAATAGAAGTCAATAACTGAGATAACTACAAAATATCCCAAATATTTAGAAATTAACACTTCTAAAAATCATGATCTAACGAAAAAGAATTATGCAATAATTGAGAAAATATTTTGAATTGTAAGAAAATTAAAATGCAATATGTCAAAATGTTTGAGGAGCAGCTGAAGAAATACTTAAAGATAAATTTATACCATTAAATACTTACATAAGTAAAAGGGCCCTAAGTCAGTAACCTAATTTTTTACCTTAAGTATAAATAAGAGCAAAGTATACTCAAAGCAAGTAGAAGGAAGAAAATAATAATGATGAGATCAAAGATAAAAAGCAATAACCCCTTAATCTGGTTATTTTTAGATTCACTTTCTTGAGACATAATTTTTACATAACTGTACATTTAATGTATATAATTTTATTCATTTTCATATATGTATACACCTGTGTAATGATCACCACAAATAAAATAATGAGCATATCTGCAATGAACAATGATCTCTTCAACATCCTGATTTCAATACTTTTGAAAATGTATATCCAGGATCTGCATATGTACCCCGGAACCTAAAGTATAATTTAAAAAAAATTACAGAATACTCTCAAAGTAAATTGGATTTATTAATTTAATTTTATAGTAAGAATGCCAATTTACTTAATGTTATACTAGACCCCTGAAGACTCAGTAATAATAGTGTCCTTGTTCTTGCTGCTTTCAAGTGGTTGCTTCTGAGGTTATGCATTCTTTTATGTATGTTAATGTTTTTCTTATAGTATTGTTAATAATATCAATTCGTTTAATTTTTTTTCTCTTAATAAACCTATGCTGATAGTGTGAAAAAAAAAACAAGAAAATATATATCCAGAAGTGGAATTTTTGGCTCATATGGCAGTTTTATTTTTAGTGTTTTGAGGAACTTTCTTACTGTTTTCCATAGCAGCTATGCCATTTTACATTTCCACAATGTACAAGAGTTACAAAATGTGTCTTTTGTTTTTTTGACTTGTCCTAATAAGTGTGAAATGATAGCTTGTTGTGGTTTTGATATCTGCACATCCATGTTTACTGCAATATTATTTATAATAGTCAAGATATGTAAGTTACCTAAATGCCCATTGATGAATGAATAAAGAAAATGTGGTATGTATATGTGAGTGTGCACTGGGAGGGTGGATGGGTGTGGGGGTGTGTATATAAACACACAAACACATGCACACACACATACACAACGGAATATTGTTCAGCCTTAAAAAGAATTTCTACCATTTGTGACAATGTGGATGAACTGGAAGACATCATGCTAAGTGAAATAAGCCAGTCTCAGAAACCCAAATTTTGTATGATTAACCTGACATGAGATATGAAAAATAGTCAAACTCACAGAAGCAGAGAACAGATTGAGAATTGTCAGGGATGTGGGGAGATTGTGAAGTTGTTGTTCAATGGATATAAATTTTAATTCACAGGCTGAATAAATTCTAAAAGTCTGCTGTATAGATTGTCTAAAGTAGATCTCATGCTAAATGTTCTTACCACATGCATGGATACACACAGACACAAAGGGACACAAAGAAACTTTTGAAGGTGATGGATTATTTTTATTACCTTGATTGTGGTGAAGCATGAGTAGTTCTTCAGTAGAGCTGTTAAAAGATTATGAGCATATCCATAACTCCTAAAGTTTTTTGTGCTCACTTGTAATCAGTTAGTCCCTCTACCTTCTGCTTCCATACTCCCACATTTCCAGACAACCACTGATGTTCTTTCTATCACAATAGATTTATTTACATTTTCTAACATGTATACTAACAAAATTATATAGTATATATTTCTTATGACTCCTACTCAATATAGTCATTTGGAGGTTTATGCTGTTATATTCTAATTCATTCATTTTATTGCTGAATAGAATTCCATTATGTGTATATAACACAGTTTGCTTTTTCATGCCTTTGATAGACATTTTGCTGTTTCCTAGTTTTGATTAGCAATAACCTACCATGAATATTCTTATGAAAGCCTTTGATTGGATGAAAGAATTTATATTTCTGAGATAAATGTTAGAAGTGAAATAACTGGGTCATATGCTAGAAGTACTTTTAAAGTTTTAAGTAATTTTGAAAAAGGTTTCCAAAGTGATTGTACCATTTTACATTCCCACAGCAGTGAGAGTTTGAGTCATGCCATGTTCTCAGGAATATTTAGTGTGATCAGTATTGATTTTAAACATTCAAATTGGATTTTCGTTATATTATGGTTTGATTTACTTTACATTTTCCTAATGATTAGTAAAATTCTGTGGGATGTAAGCCCTCTTTGTGTACTTTTATGTGCTTATTTTTTATCCTTTTTTTTTGGTGAGATGTCTATTCAAATCTTTTCCCTTGTTTTAGATTTTTTTTCTTTATTTTTGTTGAGTTTTAAGATTACATTATCTAGCTTGGATACGAGGCCTTTATCAAATATGTGATTGATAAATGACTTCTCTGAGTCTGTAGTTTCTCTTTATTTTAGTTGTTTTCATTTTGATTTGACAAAAATAATTGTATGTATGTATGGAGTACAATGTGATGTTTTGATACGTGTATACAAATTTAACATTACCTCTCCTATTTATATGTTTTATGATTAGAATGTTTAAGGTCTACTCTTTAAAAAATTTTGAAATATATAATGCATTATTAACTATGGTCACCATGCTGTTCAGTAGATTCTCTTAAACTTATTCCTGCTGTCAGTTTCGAACTTTGTACCTTGTGACCAGCATGTGCTATTTTCCCATCTTCCTCACCTCCCAGCCTTTGGTTACCACTGATATAATTCTCTGCTTCTTCACGTTAAACTTTTTTTTTTTGGAGAAAGAGTTTCACTCTTGTTGCCTAGGCTGGAGTACAATGGCATGATCTTGGCTCACCGCAACCTCTGCCTCCTGAGTTTGAGCGATTCTCCTGCCTCAGTCTCCCGAGTAGCTGGGATTACAGGCATGTGCCACCATACTCAGCTAATTTTGTATTTTTAGTAGAGACGGGGTTTCTCCATGTTGGGCAGGCTGGTCTCGAACTCCTGACCTCAGGTGATCTGCCTGCCTCAGCCTCGCAAAGTGCTGGGATTACAGGTGTGAGCCACGACGCCTGGCCTACATCTTGAACTTTTTAAGATGTCACATATAAGTGTAATCATGCAGTATTGGTCCTTCTGTGCCTTGATTACTTTACTTAGCATAATGTCCTTTGGTTTAGTCATATTGTTGCAAATGGCAGAATTTTCTCTTATTTTAAAGGCTATTTAGTACTGCATTGTGTGTGTGTGTGTGTGTGTGTGTTTTATATATATATATATATATACACACACACACACACAGTATCACTTTTTTAAAATCCATTCATCCATTGATGGACACAGGTTGATTTGGTAGCTTGGCTATTGTGAATAATGTTGCAGTGAACACTGGAGTGCAGAAACCTCTTGAATATATCAATTTCAGTTCCTTTGGCTATTTACTCAGAGGTGGAATTACTGGATCATATGGTAATTCAGTTTGTCTTTTCATCCCATTACTATATTTTTAAAAATAACTCTTAATATTTTATGAAAATCAGTTTATTCACTTGTTTATGTTTAAGGTTTTGATTTTTTGTGTTGTATTTTTACTTATATAAATGGTGAAAATTTATAATGTACTTTCATTGTACAGCTTCTTCTATACTTTGTACTATATTTAAACTATAAGCTTTAAAATTGTGAATATTAAAATAAGAGATAATCTCCAAAATTTTATTACCTTTTTGTTTCTTGTGGACTTTAATTTTACATAGCCAAACACATCCATAGGGAAAACTGTCATTTTATGGCAAGTCCTATGATTCAATCTTCTTAATGTTGTTATAATCTCTCGGTCATTATGTCACCATTCTTTTCTTAACAGGCATATTAGCTGGTATCTTCTTTTTTCCCAATCATGTCTTTAACTAACCAAACCTCAAATATTACCAAACCAAACTCTAACTTTCCAACACAAATTTAAAAATCAAATCTAATATTACCCTTCCACCTAAAAACTTCTGCTTCCATCCCAAATTGCCTAAATTCTGAAGTTTAAAATTTAAATGTCATGACATAGCTTTCTTTCTCTTTGCTTTGTCTGAAAAGCTTCATCTGAAAGAGGATATTATGGATTGATTTACTTAGCCTGCATTCACACTTCTGGGATATCGTTTTTTATAAAACAGGCTGGCAATGTTAAAAAAAAAATCCTGAGAATCTGGATTCTGAATTGTAGTTAAGTTTTTTCATTTATGTGCATCCATTTGGGAGTTGGAAGACAGAAGTGAGATAGGTAGCATTTCCTCAGTGCTATTTCTGCTAGCATTAGAAGTCTTAGAGAAGAGGTGCATCAAGAGACTGATGTAGTAATGGCTGGACTCAACCTTGCAGGATCTAATCATTAGCTTCATGAGTATGGCAGTGGCAGTTATTGTTTCAGCCAGAGATCATCTTCAGGGGAATTGTCAATCAACGGGTATCAGATGGTGGTTGTGCAATGGTGAGGGCAGTTACAACATCCTGAGGTTTGAATTGAAGCTACATTAAATTGGTTGTTTTTCTATTAAAGCCATTTAAAAAGTAGACTTCTGAATTTAATTTCCTCATATCTTCACTATTTTTGCTTGCACATAATTTTGTGCAATAAATCAACTTTTCTTTAAAACACCTTAGAAAACTTTTATTTACTGCATCCCTTTTGTATCAGAAGTTCAGGCACTGATTATTTGACCTGGTTGAATATGTGGGGGCTGAAGAACAATCCTGACGGCACCTGAAAATGAGAAACTGGTAGTCTAAGAACATGTTAGCAAAATTGTTTTGTAATCAATCAACTGTTGTCACCTGGAATAAAGTATCTAAAAGACAAAGTTTGACAAAATAGATTAACTGTAAATTAGAGCATAAAATATGGAAATAAATATTTAGGGACTTTGTATTTTGATGAATTTTCTAGGTATATTGTGTTCTGGTGCAAATAACCCCTTCAAGGATCAACAAAAGTTTCAGTGCCTGGCTCTTCCTAGCACTTAAAGATAAAATGGCTTATAAGATTCTGGATGTTGAAGAGAGTGTCATGCATTTGATATGCTGCTCTGACTCATTCACTGAATGACTAACAAAATTCAGAACAAGAGAAGGCCAGCTCATCTAGGCTGCAGAGCACTAGCATTTGATGTGTCTTCTATTTAGGAGAACCAGAAGTTACCAACACTACCTGTGATCTCATAATCATTTGAGGAAATAATGAATGTAGTTGCTCCACAGATATACAGATATATGAAAACTTTAGTAATTTTACTCCATTATCCTTTGTTATTTAATAAAAGATATACTTTAAAGATTTGCTTTTTAATTTTCTTATAGGATGCCAAGTAGATTAGAGTTTGACCAAACTAGAAGATGAATAAGCATCATCTGGAGTTTATAATGGTGACTGATAGGACTGTGAATCTTTGCTATTGTGAAGAGGGTAAGTGAATCTTTATCAAATGGGTGGTTTTATAATGCTAGAGATATTAAATTGGTTCTACTGCTAAATTTGGGAAGTAAAAGTACTCGTGGAAGTGTATATATGGATATTGAATACTGAAAAAGATGATCAATGGAGAATATTGTGAGTTCAATTGTTTGTCATGAATACCTTCTTATACTGAAAAGTAATTGTCTTAAAATTAGATTCTATGAATTAAATGAATTTGATAGATAAGGTAAAATCCATCTTTTTGCTGCCCTTTCAGCTGGCAGTAGAAGTCACAGCAAGGTGAATAGTAAGTGGAAACTTAAGTGGTTGGATTCAGTGTTCTAGTATCTGGTAACTGCTTTGTGGATATTGAAAGGTCAACGAATGGGCAGTGGCTCCTTTACTTCTGAAGCACAGCTTAAATAAAATAGCTTGCCCTGGCTGTCTATACCTCCTGGGGCAGTTTCATGATATATCCTTCTCTAGCCATCTCAACGAATCTGTAAACTCTTAATTTCTTTTATTAAATCCCTCCCTCTTAAATGCCAAGAATTGATAAGTTTCTTGCACTAATTTAATCTCTTCATTTCTGAATTCAAATCTGCCTTTACCTACATTATTTGATTCTTCAAGATCTGGCTTTTTCCAAAGACACAATATTCTTTCATGGCTCAAGTTTTAGCACATATTATTGTAACTGCCTCAGTATCCCTCTTTGCCACCTGTATATTCTCGCTCTTAAATAAAAAAAAATTATTTGGTGAAGTCTTTCCTGCAGAGTTCCCATTTGTACTTTGATGTACTTATGACTGGTTTTTACATACATAACTTATGCTGTCATTATTTCTTCAAATTTCTTTCCCTATATTAAATTTCAAATTTCTTGGTATCTCTCAGTATCTAGCACATTTCCTGGCACAAAGTAATAACTCTACATTTATTTATTTATTTTGAGTACCTGAAAAGATACAATTTTTAACTTTATTAGTTATAATGGCATTTATATGATTGTTTTAACATTTAAAAATTTTACTACATTTTACTTCCCTATTGTTTGCTTATTACATTATTAATCTACCTTACTTAGATATTTTAGTGATTTTACTAAAATTAGAAATTAAAAAATCGAAAGAAAAAAAATCCTTCAAATCAGAATCCGTTTCTAATTCCAGTTAGTTCAGATGACTAGGGTTCTATAGGCATTATGGGTTAGGCGAAGGGGTTGTGTTGAAAATAGGAAGTAACCACAGTATGCAAAGCTATAAAATCATAGGTAGTAGGGAGTCATTCAGTTGAGGAAAGGTGATTTTCTGCCGATTGCCAATGAGGTTTTCAAGTCCTCTCCCACTGAAGCCACAGATGGCATTTATGGGCAACCACAGGAAACAATGACAGACATATTGTGAAAAATGGATAAGAGCCACAACTCTGGCATATTCACAGGTGTGTGAAACAACAAATTTGTAAAGGAACTAACTGTAACAGGCTTACATTCAGTGGACAATCTATGCCTCAGAGATCCTAAGTTGACTAATTATGTACATACAGATAATATTTCATTTATTTCCCAGGCAAGAACTATTGAGTGGGGTGGGCCCAAACAGGTCTTTTTTTTTTTTTTCATGATATCATAAAGAAGGGTCTGTCTCTTTTAGCAAAATTGTGTAGGGAGGCTTATAAAGTTGAATTTATATCATCTGAGAGCAATTACTGAGGGGTTGTGTTGAGAGGCACGTCGAAGAGATCCCAATGGCAAGCAAACCTGAAGCAAGTTTTGAGAAGCAAAATGCAAAGCCAGAGGAGAGTTTGAGAATCATGGGGGATGAGAATAAGAATCAGGTGACCAGGTCACAAAAACAGGCATCTCTGTGGGTGAATGATGCAGAGAGTGGGTCGGTGCTCTCCATTGGGGTTTTGTGATGATTGATAGATCCATTTATGGGACTAACAACTTTCCCAGATCATAACATGTGTGTTGGAAGAAAGTGATCTGTCTGCTTTGGAAACAAAAAACAGCCTCCATAAAAAAGGACCCTAACCAGAATCAATACTGAAACAATTCTCTGAAAACTTTCTGTCAAAAGGTACATCAAGTGGTTAGCATAAAGATAAAAAACATAGCACATAGGTCATTCTGTTTTTGAATTTATACTTGTTCTGTAAACTTTGTCAACTTGTTTAACTATTCTAAACCTCTGTTTCCTTTTATAGAAAGTGTGCTAATGCCATTAATTTCTGAATATTACTTCTAGTTGCTGAATGTAAACTATATATTAATGTATATTTATGATTTATCTCACAGTATCAATTCAGATATTTGCAACAATTTATTTTTGTTATAAGTTTTTGAGCTAATAGAACTCTATCAGGTGAAATTAATGTAAAACATTTTTACTGGCTGAATGTATTTAACTGTTGCAGGCAAATTCCTGGTCCCCACAAATGAAAAACCAGCCTAATACTATCCTTTACAAAATAATTAAAAAAAAACTATTCTTGTTTTGAGGTGCCCTTCATTACCTCGGCCATTGACCCTCAAATTATTGTTCTCCTTATCTATTTAAAACTAAATATTTCTGTAGTAGTAAAATGTAATTCTAGTTACCTTTCATTACATAGTCACAGGAAATTTAATCCCCACTAAATTGAGTTGCCACTTTACTTGATGGTTCTTTGAATCATATTTACTCAAGGAGGAAGGCTAAGTTTTTCTAAGGCCAAGTATTTTCATGTTAATTAAACTTAAATTGCAGCAGTAGAATCTCTGAGAGAACTGGAATCATGTGAAAGAAGGTAACTATTAAGTTTAATGTTTGCTCAGACTCAAGATTAGCCAGATTTTTGACTTTAACAAAATGTTACAATTCAGGAACTGTGCTGTTGAACTACTACCCAATATCCAATAAAGTAAGTGGATAATCAACCACATTCATGAAGAGTAATGGCATATTGATTAAGCAGTTCTGCAATCTTTCTTTAGATTATACTCAAACAGACATCCTGAAAAGTCAATGACAAAGTGGGAGTCAAATAAAGGAAATCTTTATAGTGTTTCCATTGATTCCAGAAAGGGCTTGGAGGCTTAAAGTCCATCAGAGGTCCCAGTTCGATGTTTTGATCCTGGTTATCAGAGAAGTAGATCAAAATTCAAGTAAAAGTAAAATATAAATTTATGAAAGATTATCTTATATTAAAGAAATTTGAATAAATGTGTAATTCTTTAAGAAACTGCTTGTATTTCTAGTATTTTTTCAAGTCAATGTGATGTTACAGTATGCACAAATTGTGTTTGTTTTACAAACTGGTTATTTTTCATGTATATTCATATATAATGCATTTAAATATATGTGTGCATATATATATGCATACATATATATTTAATATATATACACGCATACATATAATTTATATAATATATAAAGACATGACCTTTATTTTTAGTCTCTATATCTTCTCTACTTACGAAAGTTTGCACTACAGAGGTCAAAGCACATATATAACATGCATATAGCTCTAAATACAACATATATTTGTGTTGATAATATAGACAAATATTAATGTTTACCACTAGTACATGACATCTCTGCAAATGCTGAGGAATATATATAATGTGCTTATACAATGGACATATGCATGATCTATGTTTCAAGCAAATGAATATAATTTGAGTAATTTCAATAATGTTTTATTTTATTTGAACTAAAGTAGAAAAGATTATGAAAATATATTTTCTCCATTTAAATTTCTAAGAAAACTTACAAAAATCTTTTCAAAATTTGGGAAAAAAATTAATAAAAAGACAATATATACAAGAAAACATTATCTGTTTTCTGCATTTTGTGTGTGTGCTACCATATGCTACAGGAATGACATAAATAGAGCAGGATTCAGATTCTAAGATGGTATCATAAGTGCTTTCTGGAGATGGCATGGAATGACTGCCCAAGTGCTTCAGCTCTCTTAAATACATCTCTTTTTCTGAAGATTTCTCTAGCCATGCTGTTTTCAAAATACAATGACCCAACATAGAGCCAGCTACAATAAAAAATGAGAAATTTCTACCATCCTCCATTAAATCATGGGCCAACTCTCTGAAATCATGGCAGCCTCTTTCTACTCTCAGAAGCAAAGAGAATTAGGCCTCTCTAGCAAACGTGTGCTAATTAAATTAGCAGAGGTTTCTTCATTGTTTCTTAATGTGATCATTGCTATTTCATTTTAAAAAGTAATTCACCACACTAGTAACTCTACAATACAGTTACCCTCAGCTGAAATACAGCTCATAATCATAGAGATTCAGCTATAACAGGAGTTATGTCATTTCTCTCAAAATTGGTATAAAAGAAAATATGCATTGGACAAGTTAAACTCAAAATTATTGCGATAGGGGTTAAGACTATAGCAATAGAAATAGATACTAAACTCCACTAGGGGAAAAAAATGTAGGAGAATTTTTAAGCACTGAATGTAATCAACAGTTACAGGCAAAACCTTCAGCGGAAAAGCACCAGAGGATGTAAGGATGGAGGCTGGTTAATGTGATTGGGTCATCTATATTTGTGACCTGGCGCTTATTGAAGTTAGGCATCAACCTTCCCACAGAGACTGGGATAGAGACAGTATCTTTCTGATGATTACTTTCAGAGGGATGGCTCTCAGGTTCTTGTGAAAGACATCCGTGGGTTGTAAAACTGACAAGAGGTGGGGAGAAGGGTGACGTCTCAAAGAGGCAGAGAAAGAATTTTAATTGTATGTTTTCTAAATTAAATGCCCTAACGAAGAAAATCAGGACCCATACTCAGAAAGAAAGCTGTTTGAAGTTTAGTCAAGCTGAGGGGACCTTTAAAACCCTCTAGGTAACAGTCAAGCTGAAGGGACCTTTAAGACCCTCTAGGTGAGCTCTAGCCATAACCTACGTAATACCTAGAGAAGGCTGAAACAAATGGAGCATTAAAGAGCTAACTTTAAACATTCCAGACAAGATAAATATTTTTATTTTTTGTCTTATGGAATTTACTTTACATTATCCCATGCCTGCCCCCTACATAGAGTTCATTGTACCACACTTCATTTCCTCTAGATTTTTCACTGTATTCTCTTTACTTAGTTTGCACTGTAGAGGTCAGAACACACATATAGCACATAGCATGGGTATATAATAGATCATTATTATTCTTACAGGATATTGGTGCAAATCTTAAGTAATTTCACACAGTGAAGTTATGGGGAAAAAGAAAATGTGTGAATAATTTTCTCAAAGTCAAAGAGAAAAAGAAGAAAAGAAAAATGTGAAAATTACAGTAACCAAATAAATGAATAAATTCACAGGTTTGTTTGTTTCTTTTTTCTGAAATTTACTGGTAATTGAGGATAATTTTTGTTTTTAATTTTGTTTTAGTTAATTAGAAAATTATTGTAATTTGCCAATTCATTTACTTTCTTCATGTAAACAGAAATTAACTCTGCTTTAAGTTGTAAATGGAATCAGTGAAATGAAAATTACAAAAACTTTGTCATCACTGCTGTTTATCAAGTAAGTGTAACAGCTGTCAAATATTATGTATTTCAAATGTCACCCCAGAACCTAAAAAGAATTGTGGCCATGCAGAGATCTGATGATGACTGACAAATCATGTTCAGAAGTTCTGAGTACAGCAGGTACCATCTGTGAGAAACTGAGCCTCGCAGACTTTAAAGAACATAATCAGCAGCTTACAGAGTAAATGCTGCATAAGCTGCTCTCTGAGTGAGCCCCACCTTGACATGGCAGTAGAAAGGGAAGATATTGTAATGTAAAACCCTGTATTTATATAGATCATTCCTTGAAAAGCTCTTAAATCCTTAACAGATTCTGAGCTCATCAATCCTTAAATTCCAATGGAATAAGAATTATAGAGGCATGTAATCCTCTAAATAATTATTTAGTGATCCAAAAAAGACAATTTTCTAGTAGCGTCTCTGTTTTATGAATACTTATGTGATCTTGATAAGGGGATTACTTTTGTTAGATAAACTCGATACCCAGGGAATTTTGAAAAAAAAGTACAGAGATTTATCCTGTTTTAATATACATATTTTTGAAAGGTTCTTTAAATCCTTTTTTGAACTCTGTAGTAAGTAAACAAACACATGTTCAAAGTGGTGAATTACTGCATTTAGGTGGAATTCATGATAATTCATCCACAAATGATAGCACAAGTCTGCCAGACGTGCTTACTGGGAGCAACACATTTCCTAAATAACTAATTAGTCATATGCAATGTCACTAATTTGTCTTTTCTATATTTTCATTTATATCCGTTGCTAATGTCATTACCTTAGCAGAGGTCCTCTCAGAATCCCCCACTCAGTCTCCACTATTCCCAGAATGCAGGATCCAACATACCAAGGATCAAGGCGCTAAAAGCATACCTGGCTTACAGTAGAGACTAAATACGTATTTGTCAAAGGAATGGACAGATGAATAAATGAGAAATGAATAAAATGATTTCCTAACATTCTGTCTTGCAAATCTACAATGCATTCTACACCTTCAACTAATCTTTTCATGGTATTTATATCGAAGCAGAGTCAGTCTTCTTTAAGAATTTATTTTTGTCATTTTGCTTCTTTTGATTAGAATGGCTTCCCAATATCTGTTATATGTGAAAATCCAATGAAATTTACAAGAAAAAAACTAAAATAATAATCTGTAAGACCTTCTTTACAATACAGCCCTTAAGAATCACTTTCTTTCATCAGTTTTTATTGGAATTTATAATTTTCCTCCAAATACTAATTTAGCATTATTAAATTGAATACAACATAAAGTATATGCAAACTAAAAATATTATATAAAAAGCACAAAATAATTTTTTTCTCTTTCTTTTCTTTTTTTAAAAAATAAACATGGAGACTGGGATCTCACTATGTTGCCTAGGCTGACCTCGAACTCCTGAGCTCCAGTGATTCTGCTTGGCCTCCCAAAGTGCTGTGCTGGAGTTAGAGGCATAAGCCACCATACCCAACCTGAAAATAATTTTTATACAACATCAAAAAGCCCACCACTAAGAAATTATTTTTATTAACATTTAAAGATCATCAACTTATGTGATATGTAGATAACATTTTTAAATAGAAAAAAATAAGCAAATGAAAGAAAGGAGAAATTGATCTATACAAAGTATATTTTAGAAAACATTAATCATATTTTAATTTTAATGAAAATCATTGGATTTAGTACTGCTTGCATGTAAACAAGCACCAATTAACAAAACAAAATGGACTATATTGTGAAAATATAATTATTTCATTACAACCAAGTATTAATTCCTCAATCTTCTCTGCAAAGCATAGATAAATAACTCTAGAGCTGCTAAGCTTTGTAAGCTGCATTTCCTACATTAGAGAATATCTATTTTTCAATAATAAGAATAATATGAAATATAGAAAATATTTATTTCCTAGTTTTCATATACTCAATAACCTCTTCTTCTTTGAAAAACTCTAATGTCCGTAACGGCTTGGCCTTGTTTCTGTACAATTGTTAGTTGCTCACCCATGAGTGGATAAATAGTAGATAAAGGGAGTAGAAACGGATTGATGAATGGATTAATAGATATTGCTCATCCATATTTGTATCTGGCTTCTGTATTTCAGAATTTGTTTCTTTGATTTACCCTTTGACTGGCTGCATTTAATCATTATTCTCTTTTCAGAAAGGGCTCAATATATTTTTTTGTCTGTTTCTAATTTGTAAAAGGATATCTAGACAGGATATGCCATCTAGGGATCATGCTCTCCTCCTTCAGAATTTTGTAAGCAACTTTTTACTACCTTGAGGTAGTGTATTGATATGCAGAATCTGAAGTCCAGCTCGTGAAAAAATATTTGAAGTGGCAAAAAACCTTCAGTAAACTGGATAAGATGGTTATATAAATGCAGGAATTAATATGTAGGTTAAAAAACAAAACAAAAAAAACAGAACTTTATTTTTCTGTACTAGATAGCATGTAGGTATCTAATTATTAAACAGGGGTATATAGAGATCAAGAAGACCTTATAAAGAAGGCAGAGTGACCAACCCAAATTTTGTTTTTGAGAAACAGAAATTTGCATGGAAATTGAGAGTAACAGTGGCATCATCCTATTAATCTTCCACAATCTGCAGATGATAAAAACAAGCTATCGGTATAGCAAAAACACTAAGTAGGAAGCTTGCACAGCAAGACCTCTTTCTAAGTATATAATAGAGCATAGTTAACTATCATCATCATACTATGCATTAGATCTCCAGAAATTATCCAACTTGAATAAGTGGAACTTTGCGCCCTTTGGCTAACATCACTCCTTTTCCCTTTTCTTCCCCTACACCCTGACAACCACCATTCCTCTTTCTGCTTCTACAAATTTAGCTAATCTACTTTCCACATACAAATAATATCATTCAGTATTTCTTTGTATTGCTTACTTATAATTTGCTAAGAGGCTAGATCTTAAATCACAATACACATGCACACTGGTAACTATGTAGAGAAAATAGATATGTTAATTAGGTTGATTGTGGTGATCATTTCACAATGTATAGGTATATCCAAACATCAAATTGCATACTTTAAATACATACAATTTTTATATCTCAATGACATCTCCATAAAAAAAGTTTTTCCTAAAAATTTCTTTAAGGCTTTGGTCAAAAATAGTAAATAGCTTATTAACAATGATATATAAAAACACTGTCAGGAATTCTGGGTAATCTAAGAGTCAGACTGATTTAGGACTTAAGAAAAATTTACGAACTATAGGGAGAACTCAGAGATGCAGAAATTTTACCATGATTATCTTCTTTCCTTAATCTCTTTACTTTTTCAATGTGTAATTATCTTCTTATATGTAATAGGATTCAAAAAGACTGAAATTAAGAGGATAATATATCTGTCAATTAGATTTTCTATTCTGAATTACAATATCCATATGTATTTATTTTTATTTAAAAAGCATGATAGAAAAAAATGGTCAATTCTCACAAATGTTTTGGCAGAGTGGTACCAGTTTGCTCAACTTTTTGGGTGTGGTTTTTGAAATATAAAAGACAATAGAGTAAATTTTTCATATAAGACAATCTCATTGAATTCAATAGCAACTGCCTATTGTAAAATGTACCACAAACTCAGTAGTCAGATTACCTGAGTTTAATTTTGAGGTTCAGTTACTAGTTGTGTGCTCTGCCAATTATTTAACCTTCTGGAAGTCAATTTTTTTTTCTATTGATTTTTCTCCCAGTATAATTCTAAAGGTTGAAAAACACACTTGAGATGAGGACACTTGGAAAGTGTAAAGCACTCACCAATATACACAATAATTATAAATATTTTTTCAGTAAAATTGTGTGCTGATAAATGAAAATAAACTGGAATATTTTGTAGGTTTTAATATTACTGTAGCTCAATAGAAATTTCCTATATATTTTTTATTTAGAGAATCAAAGATTAAATAAAATGGAAAGTGTAAAGCACTCACCAATATACACAATAATTATGAGTATTTTTTCAGTGAAATTGTGTGCTGATAAATGAAAATATACTGCAATATTTTGTAGGTTTTAATATTACTGTAGCTCAATAGAAATTTCCTGTATGTTTCTTATTTAGAGAATCAAAGATTAAATAAAATACATATTGTTCATTATTTTTTATTTTCTATTTGATCTGTCAGCAAGAGCAACTCTGCTAATAGAGAAACAAAATTAGTTGCATAAACAAAGTTGTATAAGATTTTATGTTTTTTAATAGAAATAGAAAATTTTTACAATTGTCAGAATAACTTACATGACAGAAAGTTGCTGTATCTTTGTATCCTAATTATTCCGATAATCAAATTATTGTCCTCCAAAATGTTGAGTCTTTAAAATTTGAGAAAAAAAAATTCATGCAGATTTTATGAGAAAAAGAGTCTAATTTTTCTCCTTGCAGATCTTACATATCAGCTTAAATCACATAAGTTAATTGGAAAGGTTATATTATCTTTTACTTAAATATTGCATAAGTGTCAAAATATAATTTGTGATAATTTAAATTGAAAATGTCCTAAGCAGAATAATTTTCTCTCCAGTTTTACATACATCTTTTTAATTTTAATGTGAAAATGGAATAAAGCAAAAATCAACTAGTAGTTCTACATTTAGCTGTCAATTTTGTATAAAGTAAATTTATGACATCACATAAAATAAAATATCTTAGTGAATTTACCATCAAGGAAAAAATGAACTACACGCCAAAAGAACTGTTTTAGAATTTAATGTTTATGTGGCTTTCTTTCATGTTCTGGGGAGGATATAAAATAATTGAATTCAAGTATTCTCTCCTCCAATAGATTAATACCTAACTAACTATATCAAACAGTTTGAGAGCAATTGAATAGATGCATTATACTCTGAGAGAAGAAAAAGTATTAAAGCATATTTAATCAAATGAATCAAATGAAATCTTATAGAGTAGATATTGACTGAATTTTTAAGTATTGATGTGATTTAGGCAGAAAAGGATAAATGGCACAGAGCATAGAAACTAACAAATTTATTGGGAAAAAATGAGGAGGAATTTTCTTACTGGAATAGAGGGTAATACTAGAGATTCAGGAAAAATTAATTTAGGGGAAAGTTAGCATAGAAAAGATGGTTGGCCAAAAAAAATTCATTGAACTCAAAGGAATATTATAATGAAAATAATATATTAAGCTCTTTATATAATAATGGTGAATATTTCATGAAAAACTGATTAAATGAAATAGATGATAAGGAAATGGCGAGAAGCTGGCTAGGTAGGAGCTTCTGTCTCACTAAAGTTTGAATAGGACAGCAGAATGAATACATTTCTTGTGCCATTACACATAGCTGCTATTAATTTAGTACTTGTAATGTATTATGCAGTGACTCAGCACATGCACATTATTTATTTTTTAATTGTTTTTTTAAATTGAAAATGTAGAGGTCATTATCTTCATTTATAATATGAGAAAACTGAAAATTAGAAAGGTTTAAGAGTTTTTCAAGACTACGTAGTGTTCGGTCCTAGATTTTAATCCCATCTGCTTAGTTTCAGATGCAGGCTTTTTCTACCATACTTTCTGATTCTTAACATGATGACCAATTTCTCATTGGAAAAGGAGCATCTAAGACATTTTAGAAGAAGTAAAGTAGAATATGATGAGAGAATTAGACATTGGAAAGTTAAAGATGACTTGAAATCTCTCACTTTGGCTTAGAATAAATGAATGGAACTATGGTAGAAGAGTTGGAAAAGATATGTATTCAGACAATTTTGGTAATAAAGCTTTCTGTAATATCTTGCCAACAACAATTGATGGCTGTAACTAACAATCTCTTTTAGATCCTTTTCCCTTAGAGATACAGATTCATGCGATAAATCATCTATTTCCAAAATTGCTCTGAGAAAAACATTAATCAAATATTTGCCACTGGATAACAAGAATTTCCATTCTTCTAGCAAGTATAACCTGTATTTCCAGGTATGGCTGCCCTAGGGAGGGTATCATCTTAGATAAGGCAGAGATCATTCTTTCAGGTTAGGGAAATTTTTGGTCAAGTCTAACATCTGAGGGCTATCATCTAGTGGCACCTTCAGTGACTGGATGAATAAATCTTTAATCCTGAAAGAGAATTTGAGCACATAATGCAGTGTCCACCACATTTAATATACATTAACTATTTTCATATTTATAACTCTTAACAATGTCAGGTACCATCATTTTTCATATTTTACACACAGGAATATTTACATTTAGAAAATTAATTTTTTCTTCTTGCAGCTCTTTTAGTTAAGTAAAAGGATGACTATACATTTGGATCTTTTTTATCCCAAACTATAACTGCATTTCCAATATTTATTCTACCATATTATGTAGTCAGATATAATCCAAGTCTGCTATAATCTATATGTAAGATTAGTGAAATTAGGAAGCCTATAATGTATCATCAGATCTTATTCAGTCATGTCTCCCAGAGGGTGAGTATTGTTGCTTTTTTACTACTGGCTGGGTTCTTTTGCTATTACACTACATTTTGAGATTGTTTATCTATCAAACCTAGACTAAGAAAAAAAGCTATGGCTTTATAAAACTGGCAAGTTAGAAGTTAACGAGAATTTTCTAAGACAGATTCAAAATAAAAGAATTTCTAAAAGTAGATGGGAAGTTTATTTCTCAGAGAAACAGACCTGAAAATTAGAGTAACACATTTCTCATGAAGTTTAAATTGTATTAGATCAGTTTTTTACACCTTTTAAAACTAAATATTTCAGCTCTGTCTCTATTTCTCCTACTTGTAGTAGAAGGCATTCAGTTGGCCAGTCGGAAACAATTACAAATTAACAAATACCCGTAGCTATACTTTTAAATTGAGCTCTCTTTTAGATCTAGGGCTCCTTACTCTATGTTTCTCTATGTGACCTTTTTCCCCTCTTATTATTACTTATTTTACTATTTACTGCTCTGCTTACAATTTGCCTGAACAAAGCTTTGAAGATTTTCTCACTGTGTGCCCAATCCTAGAATAGTATTATCCTTTCAATTAGTCACACATTTTTATTTACCTTCAGATAAATTTAGAAATCTTAATAATTCTCTAAAATTATTTTGAGTAGTTCTCCAAAGGACTCATACTTTAAAATCAACTGTTTCCATGTCAGCTGCTAGTGAGAAATTATGTTCAAAAGGCTGTGCTTTTAGTTTACATTGGTATTCAACAATTTTATGTACTATATAGCTGTATGTATAATACATATATATTAAAGATAACCTGTTTCTTTATCTTTGAACATAAGGCCTTAAATCATAATTTCTCTGTAATTCCTTTTTATAATGCTCAGTAAAGAAGAAATAATAAACAAAGAAATAATTTTGATGATGAGGTGATCTCCTGCCTCAGCACCCACTAGTAGCTGGGATTATAGGCACATACCAACACACCTGGCTATTTTTTGTATTTTTAGTAGAGATAGGGTTTCACCATGTTGGCCAGGCTGGTCTCCAACTTCTGACCTCAGATGAGCCAGCCACCTCAGCGTTGCAAAGTGCTAGGATTACAGGTGTAAACCACAGTGCCTGGCTTAGAAAATGTTTTGACAATACAGAAGCACATGGGAGGCTTCTTGAGTCTGGATAACATCCCCTAATCTATATAGTTATATGAATCTATCAGACTACACACTTATGAGTAATATGCTTTTCTTCACTTAAAAAAACTTCAATAAAAAAAACTTTGAAAAGAAACTAACAAAAGAATTTAGGCTGAAATTATTAGATTTTAAAATCAATACTGGCTCAATAAATGAAACAGTAATGTAGTATCTGCTTAGTTGACTAAATCCTTGGAGGAGGAATTGCTAATCAGATTGATCTTGTTCTATGACCTTGATCTGACCACACTTTTGTAGGGTTGGTCATGTTGTGTTAAGGTATTTTTCCCCTGCCCTTCTTTCTTCCTCACTCTTTCCTGTTTATATGTAAAGTTCTGTAAGTTCTTGTTGCTATATATTCTTCAAATGTAATAATATTTAAACATACTTACATTCTTTAAAAAAATCTTAAATGTAAAGTATTATTTTCTCAGCATTGCAATTTCTTTTATCCTGGGTCTGCCGACAGGTGGCAAGATATTTGGTTTTAGTTCAGATTGACAAAGTCTATTTTTCAGGTTTCTGGAGTTAACACACACACTGAGTTTATTAACAGAGACCTTTCTGCCAGGATTGGAACACAAGCTTTGCTAGTAATTAAGGAGTATTTATGTCTTTCAGCATGGTTTATTTATTAATTTTTTTTTTTGAGACAGAGTTTCACTCTTGTTACCCAGGCTGGAGTGCAATGGCGTGATCTCGGCTCACCGCAACCTCCGCCTTCTGGGTTCAGGCAATTCTCCTGCCTTAGCCTCCTGAGTAGCTGGGATTACAGGCACGCGCCACCATGCCCAGCTAATTTTTTGTATTTTTAGTAGAGACGGGGTTTCACCATGTTGACCAGGTTGGTCTCGATCTCTTGACCTCGTGATCCACCCGCCTCGGCCTCCCAAAGTGCTGGGATTACAGGCTTGAGCCACCGCGCCCGGCCTCAGCATGATTTATTAAGTACACATTTCTCTCAGAAGTTCACCAGCTTAAGAAGTGGCTAGACCAAATGATTATTCAGTTACCCTTTGGTCCAGTGATGAAAATAACATTTAATAGTGTTACAAATCAAGAAAACACCAGTTAATATATCCATACTACAATGACAAAATCTGAAACTTGTATCCTTTGATTGAAGTAAAATAGATAAATCTTATTTTAACAGTTAAAAGATAATAGCAATTCTCCTAAATCAGTATTACCATCCCAGTAGTTTCCTTTGGACAGATAATTTTCTGCTAATCTAATTATTAACTGGGTCTTATAGTAAGAAATAAACATATAAAAGGCATTGTTCCTTAATTCTCTGTAGACATGGCTATGAAACCATAAATAACAAATGCTCAAAACCTTGCCTCTAGTAATATCCTGCTTTTCTGTTTTATCTCTATATTATTTAGATAAACAGAGCTTAGGAACAGGAAATAAATGGAGGGAGAAGGCCTTTCTCAGTACTATAGCTCACCACAAAGTAAAAGCAAATAAATCAACATCGTGTTGTGTCTAAGAAAGCATTTTGAGAGACTGAGGTGGGAGCTCATCTGAGCTAAGTAGTTTGAGGGTGCAGTGAGCTGTGATGGTGCTACTGAACTCCCAGCCTGGGCAACAGAGCAAGACCCTATTTCAAATTAATCAGTCAATCAAATATAGAAAAAAATTATACAACTCTACAGAACTGCTTTATGTTACTCCAGCATTACTGTAAGTAGATGTGATGTGGATACTATTTGACCATTTTCCTGTCTCCTTCAGTGACCTGCTGTTTAAACATCACAATAACAGCAAGTAAACATAGAGTAAGTCCAAATCCAGCCCAGGAGAGGGGAAATATGTAGTTTGAGGAGAGTGGGGATGTATAACTCAGGCAGGAGGAAAAATTAAGTTCTTCTGTTTGATCTGTTGAAAGTATTCATCTTCCTCACACAGGGCTGAATTTTGTTCTGTTTGAATGTCATTATGTAAGGTCCAGTAAGTCTGTCATTGTTTACAGTAATTTTGGTCAAGTAGGATCCAAGTTTTCCATATTTCATAGAGAGAAACAGCATTCAAATAACAGATCACATCAGAATAAATATTATGAAAAATGCAATATGATGAGTCACAATACAATATAACTAGATTGTATATTCTTTAGAACAAAAACATTCTGATGTTTTCCAGACACTTTTTCTCCAGAATTCACTGGCCTGTTTTTTGATCAAAAGTTCAAATGTTCCCTTAAGAGAATCTGTGTATGCTGCTCCACTTGGAATTTCATCCAGCAGTGTAGTCACCTTTCACAGGATGTGCAAGGTCTTAGGAGCATGGTGCTGGATACATAATGTTATCAGCTGCTTTTGATCCATTAGCCTTTGGGACCTGTTGGCCCCTCAGCATCATGGATCATGGTGCTCCCCCTGACCCTACCTACTCCACTGCTCATCACCATAAATTCAACTTATCCCTACATTTTCCTGTGTAAGCATATTCAAATAGAAATATCAGCTGAATAATTGACCTGTTAAATACAAATATAATTCTGGTTCACATATATATTGTCACACCCTTCATTTCTCCTTATGTCTATTGGAAATTAGGAAGGAGGCTCCTTTGAAGACCGACATTAAGGAATTTTTAAATTTGAATATTATTTAAAAGCCTACAAAACATAACAATTATTAAAATTGACAAATGAAGTTAAATGCTTCTTTGTTTCAGCCACTCTCTATCAATACTCAGATATTCTACCCTTGACACAATAAAGAGAGTCCTTGGCCCAAAATGGTGCATATGGAGAGAAAGAAATTTAAAATTCATGTAGCCAGAGCCCTTGAGTTTCCCATATTTATCCAGAGGAAGTATCATGGTAAAAGACACTGGCAGATGGAGATTCCTGGAGACCAGTGATATTTCTACAAGGCCCCTTAAAATGTGAGAGAAATAATCGGGTGATGCTGTTATAGATTTCTTCTCACTGTGTCAGTGAAATCTGACATTACAATAAACCTTTGACAGTATTCTGTATGATTTAAAACAGTGTTCTAAGAACAATGCCTACAAACTTTTCTCTTTTTAATATTTCTTTATTTGATAGTAACATATCCCACTCATTTGTTCTTTGATTTGCCCATGCGCAGTGCTGGGATGCAGTGGTTATATGGTAAGGGGCACTAAATATGAACTTTAAAATGTGGTTTAAAGTTCTGGTGCTTATTATGACCTACACTTGAAAGTTACTTATTCACACTATGTGGTAGTTTCTTTGTAAAATAGGAAATGAACATTTATTCTCTTTTAAGTTGAGCTTTTATGATGATTAGGTAAAACAATTTATATGTAAGTATATTTAAAATTTTAAAATTATTTTTAAAATGTAATGCAATGTTATTAATATTTTGATTAATCACTAGTGTCTTGTTTCATTGACTTGAATATAGCAAAGATATAGAATTATAGCCCAAATAGTACAGGTCTCATAAAATAGATTGACATTGATAATTAAAAAATTATAAAATAAGAAATACATTGGATGAATTCACTTTCTAGTGTATATATTTTTAGTACAAAGGTAGTATCAACAGTTAGTGTTCTTAGTGATAAGTATTAATTCCAGATAACTTAAGGCAAATTGGGATTTTTATTAGAAATGGGAGATAAATTGGGGAACTTGCAGAATCAAACAAAGTCTGGGAGTGCAATCTTGGGAACTGCTGAAATTATGAAAGCTCCTAAGAGTTATGAAGGAGAAAGCAGGAAGAAAACCACCATCTACAGCAGGAACGACTAGTCAGTTTACCTTGATAAGTACATCTCTATTGCTATTATCATCTCCTTGCCTTCAGCTTCTACCTATGATAATCACTTCATTATGATAAGGAACCCATTATCAGTTGGTTACATACCAGCCATGGGCTGTCTCAAGTATGGTTGGATAAAGGATCTGGCCCACCAGGCTTCTAATGAAAAAAGTGGGAAATAAAAGTAGAGAACTAGACAGTATTCTTCTAGCAAGACTACACTCTGTGAAGAGAATCAATTCCCTTCAAGAATATTGGACACTGTTAGAAAAGAATAGAGCTAGAGGCCCAAGACTAATGAGGGTCCCCTTTAGACAGTCATTATTTTCCCTGGTATCTCTTGGGAATAAAATTTTTATGTAAGGGAATATATAAACTTGAAAGTCATTAATGAAAATTCTGTAGCAGTATTCTACTTGCGAGCGCTTTCAGATTCTTGTACTTTTTGTGTTTGTTTCTTCCCCCTCTAAGCTACAATAACTTATTATTAAGAATAAACACAAACATTTTGTCATCTAAAAGATGAAAGCTTAACTACTGCTTATCAGCTTAAAGCAGTTTGTGGAAAATGAGTGAGAAACTTTGGAAATTTATTTCATTTTCTAAAGGACTTTATCTCAGAACCTATATTCAACATCCTGAAAACCTAATCACATTAAATATTCTCTATTGGTTTCAGAATCATGGGTATCATTTCCTCTTGTTTTTTGTCATGAGAATAGCTTTAACTCCTGATATTTTGGTCATTTAAAGAAGTAACTTTCTAAATATAAATGTTGACAATTTTCATTTTTTTGTTGAGTAAAGCTGGAAATAGATATAGGGTCAATTATGATTGAAAAATGTCAAGAAAAGTTACGTTTCATTACACTAACTCTGATTATCATAAAAATTGTCTAAAGCCGTAGATACTGCCTAAAATGCTGATTAAATAAAACACTAACAGTAATAGTTTTTCAGGAGAAATGACTTAGGAATGTTAGATATCAGAGGGATTAAAGTGAGTGTTCTAGAATTGAAATTTTTAATGAAAATCCATATTTAAATAGATAAGACATGATTTAGAAGAGGTGAAAAGTCCAAGCTTTATAAGCTTTTGAATTTAATAATAATAAAAATTACTTTTTACATGAGATGGTGTTGGTTTTCTTTAAATGCTAAGCCTTTTCCCAATGAAAAACAAGATTCAGAAATCTTACTTGGAAGTTGTTGGTGCCATTTTGCAAACATTTTGAGGATTTGGAAAAAAACAAGTCCCAACTACTTTGGCTTCCTGTTTTCAAATCTGTTCTTAGGGCTGCTTTTCAAATCTTTTAACAACCGAAAGTGTGTTTGATTCCTCAAGTCATGTGTTTATCGAGTAGGGTTGCTATTTTTTTTAATGGTACAAAAAGATTCTAAGGTTGTTGAAAACAATTTGTATATGAAATGTTACTGAGTAAATCAGGGAAGGGCTTCATTTATATTACTATTAATCTTGTCTACTGAAAAGCTCAGATGCTTTAAATATACTTCAATATTAAATATAGTCATTTCTTCACGTTTCATATTTTTATGAGAAAAGATCTGTTATTAGTACTTACAGGAATGCTTATTTATCACATTACTCTGGCATAAAATCTCATGGCATAAAGATGCTTTGTCTTGTGTTTGAGAATATTGTTTGAGGATAGGAAATAGCCGCCTTTTTTGTTTAGAAATAAAAATAAGAAATAATGGATGACATGCCGTCAGATTAAAAAACAAATAGGGAAACAAAACATCAAATTAAAAATAACTAGATTATAATAAAATATAAGCAGAAATAATTATTTAAAAATGCTACTATTATTGAGAAGAAAACTGGTATATTTAATAAGAAAAGGAAAGTTGGTAGCAGCAAACATACAAACTACCTCGTGTAGATAGCTTTAAAAATTATCTTTAATTTACTGTGAAATCTTGAGTGGGAAAAATTATATTCTTGAATTTCAGGATATTGGGGATACTTCTTAATGAAATGGTGGTATTGTATTTCATTTTTATTAGTTGACTATTTTCTACTATTTTAATATATTGTGTTTTATCATAGTATGTGGAAATACATTTTTAAAATAAAGTGCCAAAGATAACACCATAATAATTTTCCCATAATATGTTTTTTTTTCCTCTTAAAAGAACGTTGTTCTCTACAAACTGGCATCCTTTCACATCTTTTACCAGAACATATTTCAATTTTTCAAAAGTGTTTGATTATTTGCTAATGTATCCAAGAGCTTAGACAGACGTTTCTTCATCATCTTAACTCCATCTGCTCTTGTTCCTGCCATGTATGGCAAGATTTTTAAGCACTAAGTTTAACTAATAGAAAATCATTAATGCTTCACCATACTATTGATATTTGGGTAACCTAACTTTAAAAGGAAACGTTTTATTTCACATATTAAACAGAAAACTTAATTTGCCTTCTAGTAATTTTTCATGACTTTAGAGAAGGATTTTGTTGGTTGGTTCTTAAAAGTATTTTTGCTAAGTATTTTTTCATCATTATAGAAGTTAAAACCTTACACATCATTGGTGTTAACTTAACAGATTGATCAGCTCTGTAGCTAGAAGCCAGAAGAGTTCAACTCTTTTTTTTCTACTAAATCATTAATCCTCTTGCATAGCATCTAGGTTTTGTGATACTAAACAACAGGTCTCCATGAAGAAATATATTCTGTTTCTCCATCATAACTGTAGGTTAGCATCATTAAAGTGGAGAAATAAAGCAGCCAGACTCCAGCTTGACACTGGGTCAAGTATTGTAGCTTACTTTCTGGAACACTTCCAATCTATGCAATTTGTCTCTTTCTCACTACAAAGATCTGAAGATCATTATCCAAACGGAAAAAGCCACTAGGGAATGGAAAATTTGATCATTCAAAAATAAAAATGAGTATTTTGCTTCACCTATTGGGAAAGTATGCCAGTTTTGAGTTTAAAAGTAAAATAAAAAAAAGAATGAAAGATTATCTTGCTTTCTAGTGTTTGGAAATTGGCTCCTAAATCTCTTAAAATAATGACCAGTAGAGCATAGCATTATTGCTAGTCTTTCAGGCAGCTTTTAGGACGAATTGTCTTCAGGCTAGGTCCTAGTAGGCATTTCACTAGGATCAATTTACGTCTACGAAATACTAATTATGTCTATGAAATACTTTATATTTTATTTAAAATTATTTTTTATGTTTGCTTATGGCATCTTTTAGAAGTAAATATAATTGTTTTGATATTATCAGAATTCGTTTGCTCTTAATCATTGTTAAAACTTTTATAAGAATAAATTATATAGTCTCAGTAAATAAACCAGTAGATCACAATGAACAATAACTAGTGGACAACTAGTGGATCAAATATAAAAGAAAACCAAACATGCATTGACTATATTCATACAATTTTTAAATTTTAAAGTTTTCTTAAAACTGTCACCCCATATTATTTTAAATAAATATATTGTAAATTATGTGGTTATGCGTTATTTTTAAAGCTGAAAAATTTTTAACATGTGAAAGTATTTTCAATAAAAAAATACATATTTTTAGAAACCAATTAATTGAAGATACTGAACTACTACCTTACAGGGGTTACCAGTTTTGTTATAGAGATTCAGAATTATATTTATACCTTGATTACTTAGTCTTTGCTTATAGTCTATTAAAAAATAAAAAAAAGAAATGCCCCACAACAGTTTGACCTTATGGATTTCCAGAGTGAACCAAACTGCAAGGTTACCGAGCCGTTCTCGAGGCTGCCAAGTCTACCCAAGACTTCTAACACCAAACGTAAATTCAGTATTTTTCTAAGACAACCCTCAGGTATGAAAATTCACTAGCAAGACTCATAGGACTAACTGAAATTGTATACTCACAGTTCGTTTAATATAAGGAAAAAGATACAAGTTAAAACCAACCAAAAGAAAACACATAGGGCAGGATGTGGGAGGGGTCCAAACATCCAGCTTCTGCTTATTTGCTCTCTGTGGGCACACAGACTGTTCCACCTCCTCTTCACTATAACATGTGACAGTAAGCTCAGAGTTTTGCCAGCCAGGGAAGCTCACCTGACCTTCAGAATTTTTATTGAGGCTTCATTACCTTGGCATGATTGATTGATGGCCCACTTGGTTGAACTTTAACTACCACCCCCAAAAGGTGTGACGTATTAGGTAGCCTCAGGGGCCTACCTGAGTCACCTTGCGAGCATAAACTTTCAGGTATGAATAATCCCAGATATCCAGCATTAATAACAAGGGATGCAAGGGATGGTCTTGTCTCTTAGAAAATTACAAGTGTTTGGAGGTTAGCCAAGGACAAAACCAGACCTATCTTTGGACAAGGTAAAATTCCTTACTACATAAAGGAGCAATAGTTTCATAGCATTCTTTACCTACATGACATGGGTAGAGAGTTACAGCAATCTGTTACATGAATTAGGCCTAAATAAGCACACTTTGCATGAAAATAACCAATAACACCATACGGCTAAAATATATTTTTCAGAATTGTATATTTATGTATTTGTTTCTAGTTTAATAAAAATAAAATTAACTTGATACTAAAACTTTTAAGATAAGAGCACAACAGAATTATTTAGGAAACTGATTATAAAATGTATTTTCCTCATTTTCATTTATTTCATAGTCTCAAAATTAAGATTCTTGAGTCACCTTTACGAAAGTAATATTTATTCAGATGACAGTGCACTATTGCTGCCTTCTTTATTTGATGGGAAGAAAGGAAAGAAAGATTGGTTTCAAAATCCATATTCTCACAAATAACAGATAAGTGCAAAGAGGATACGTAAATCCCACCAGCAGATTGGCAATCAAGCAATGCACACTGTTGTAAATATGGATTGTTTACAAGATCATATTTTCCATATGTGTGTTCTAATTTATTTGGTGTCTTTCCAAATCATTAAACTTACTGTGAGTTTACCATAAACTGTTCTGATATGTAGGATGAGGCATAGCAAATTTTATCAATCTGTCTTTTGAGTGAGTTCACTCTTACTTGCTTTCAGTGTTTTTTTACCATATGAATATCTCTGTCTTACTCTTGGAGAAATCAACATGCTAATTTTGTCATATGTAGAAAATTAATTTATTGATAATCCATGTGAGTTTTGTAGTAAATGTAAAAATGCTAGTACTTGGAATGTATTACTAGTAAGATCTGGATTAGAAATCCTTGTCAACCAGATTCAGTGTTTGGTAACATACATTAACCAGAACATTAACATCTGGTTAAGTATATAGTGAACACAGTATGTAAAGTTATGAATTTTCATGTCATTTCATTGTTTTATGCTCTTAACTGGGCATAAAATAATTTCTCATGTAACTGGGAATTTATGCCTTTACATTCTTCTGGGAATACAGATGACTTAGAAAAGAATAAAATATTTGTCAGTGTGAGAGATTTACAAAAAGGAAATAAATGCTGTTTATTATGTATGATTTAAAATTTCAATTGGTATTAAACATTAAATATAGCAGAGACAGAGTTTTAAAATATTATTAAATATTATATTGACTATTATTTCCTAAGAAGGAAGAAATGGGAAATAAGTAAGTTAGTAGAAATGCCCCCCAAAATAATGATCAATAAAGGAACAATATTTTGCCACTTTGTAAAGAAAACAACTCAATTACAGAAATTCTATTGTGTGTTTACTATTACAAGTTAGGTTGAGTAGATCTTTGTTATTGGATATTTGACAATATTTTATTTTTAGAGCTACATTTATATAATGATCACTTTCCTTTAGTGTGTTGTCTAAAACTAGCTGCATACTTCTGGAAAAAAAATCAGGATTTTTTTCCCTTTTACTGAGTAGGTTGATTTTTGCTGGATTTATTTGTGATTTTCATTTTTAAGAAATTGTCAAGAGGCTAAATAAGCATACGTGCAATGAGTTTAACATTTTATTTGCATTTTCTTACCCAGATAATACTGTATAAAAAATATATACAGTCAAAATGGTTGTTTTTCATGCATAACTACTGATATTTTGATTTTTAAACTGTTAGTGTTATGTAGAAATAAGTGTAGAATAATGGCATTTATTAGAAAAGCACAATATTAATTCTGTATTATGTAAAGTTAGAAGGTACAAACAGCCATGACAACAATGCAAGGGGTACATAAAACATCTTGGCTTCAGCTAAGTAGAGAGATGGTGATTTCTGGCTTTGAGTAACTATGAAAAGAAAACAACAAAATATAAAACAAATATATAGAGGCGTAAATAATGACAGGCTATGAGAGTATCATCCTGCTTCACCAGACCTGAAGTTGCATTAAGCTTATATTTTTCATATGGTTTAGACATGCATAAAACAACCACAATTATATATTAATAAAGCAAGATGTTATTCAAAATCATAGGCATTATTAGATGCTTTTACCAATAAGATAAAGAAATTAGAATAAAAGACTTTGTTGGAGAATGTTCAAATAGAGCTCATAAAATGGTGCTTTATTCAATGAAACAGATGAAACATTACTGGGATAGAAATTAAACTACTTGATTATTGGATCATTCTTGGTCTAATTTAGTTTTAACAGTTCACTGGAAATTACACTTTCAAGTGGTTCAACACAGAGTCTTATTTCTGAAACACCCATCCTTTTTTTCATTCCTTGAAGATGAGGTTTCATCAAGAGTCAATACTAGATATTTTCTAGTTTGTTTAGTAATTTAAGATTTATGTTTAATGGCTAACTGAAGCTATTTGCTTCCCTTGTCTTTGAATATAGATTGACTGAACTATCAGGGTTAACATAAACATAGTAAGTTATCCAGCCAGTCATCCAATATATGAATGATAATTAGTTGGCAAATCAAGTTTAACTTCAGTTCTTAACAGGTTATGAATATTATTTCTAGGTACCTGATATTTAAACAACCAGAGGATACATTTTAATTTTTAAATAATAAATTATCAGAGCAGTATTTTCCCTTAAATAGGATAACAATAAAATTACATATTATTTAGTTTCATAAGTAATTTACATAAGTAAATTTCAATCATAGAATCCAAAGGAGAAAAATGACCTTCAGATTAATCTAGTATACTCAGTCATGTAATACATGAATCTTTTCCCTCATATTCATATCAGATTGTCATTCAACCATGTATACTCTCTTCAGTAGGAATAAAAAGATAAAATTATTGGTACTGCTTAGGTGACTATCTTTCACAATAATATTTAATAATATTTAATGACTTCACACAGCCTAAACAATGTAATATAAATTATTTAAGATCAAACTACTTGATATCATATGCCTCACATACAAGTTGTCTCCTCCAGCCAAATTTCTTCCCCTTCAGAACCAATTTTGATGTTTATTAACATTTTATTTTTGTCTACATTTTCCTTCCTAATAGTTTTTCATCAACACAAGTTCTTTTCGTTCATGAAATCCTAGCCAAATTTGAACCCTAAGCATGAGAATTATAAGATGCCTTTTTTTCTTTTTAAATTTCTACTTTTTATTCTATTAAATCTCTATGTTTTATTCTATTACTTTCAAGGACACTGTATAATCACATGTATGCATATATATATATATACACACACGTGATTAATGTATAATAGTATACTATATTACTATGGTATACTATACTATAGTATTACTATCAATAGTATTACGATTAATAGTGTTACTATTATATATTTGTTCTCACATTGCTATAAAGAAATACCTAGGACTGGGTCATTTATAAAGAAAAGATATTTAATTGGCTCATGGTTCTGCAAGCTCTAAAAGAAGCACAGCAGCTTCTGTTTCTGGCAAACCTCAGGAAACTTACAATTATGGCAGAAGGCAAAGGGAAAGCAGGCATTTCTTACCTGGCTGGAGCAGGAGCAAGAGAGAGAGGGGAGGTGCTACACACTTAAACTACCAGATTTTGCAATTACTCACTCATTCACTATCACAAGAAAAGCACCAAGGGAATGGTGGTAAACCATTCGTGAAGGACTCACCCTCATGATCCAGTTACCTCCCACTAGACCCCACCTCCAACACTGGGGATTACAATTTGACATGAGATTTGATCAGGGACATAGATCCACATCATATTATTCTTCCCTGGCCCAACCCAAATTTCATATTCTTCTCACATTGCAAAATACAATGATCTTTTCTCAGCGGTCTCCCAAATCTTAACTCATCCCAGCATCAACTCAAAAGTCCACAGTAAAAAGTCTCATCTAAGACAAGACGAGTCCCTTCAATCTATGAACCTATAAGTTAGTTACTTCCAAGATACAATGGAGGTATAGGCCTTGGGTAAATATTCCTGTTCCAAAAGGAAGAAATCATCCAAACGAAAGGGACTATAGGCCCCACTAAAATTTGAAACTTAGTATGGCTATCATTAAATCTTGAAGCTCACAATCATCTTTGACTCCATGTCTCATATCCAGGGCACACTGGTGTAAGGAGTGGGCTCCCAAGCTCTGCTTTTGTGGCTTTGCAGGGTTTAGCCCCTGTGCCTGCTCTCAAGTGCTGAAGTTTAATGCCTGTGGCTTGTCCAGGTGACAGGTGAAAACTGTTGGTATATCTACCATTCTGAGGTCTGGAGGACAGTTGCCCTCTTCTCACAGCTGCAGTTGGCAGTGCTCCAGTGGGGAGTGCCAGTGGGGACTCTGGGTGGGGGCTCCAGACCCACTTTTCCCCCTTTGCACTGCCCTAGTAGAGGTTCTCCATGAGGGTTCTGCCCCTGCAGCAGCCTTCTTCTTTGATATCGATACTTTTCCATAGATCCTCTGAAATTTACGTGGAGGCTCTCAAGCCTCAACTCTCACACACTGGGCACCAACAGGCTTAACGCTATGTGGAAGCTGCCAAGGCTTACAGCTTGCACCCTCTGAAGCAGCAACCCAAGCTGTACCTGGGCTGTTTAGAGCTACAGCTGGAGCTGGAGCAGCTGGAATGCCGGAAGCAGGGCCATCAGGATGCTGAGGCTGTGCAGGGCCCTGGGCATGGTGCATTAATCCATTCTGTCTTGGTAGGTCTCTAAACCCATCGTGGGAGGGTCTGCCAAGAAAGTCTGTGAAATGCCTTAGAGGCCTTTTACCTATTGTCTTGGCTATCAGCAACTGGCTCCTCTTTACTTAGCAAATTTCTGCAGTTTGCTTTTATTCTTCCCCTGAAAATGGGCTTTTCTTTTCTACCACATGGCCAGACTGCAAATTTTCCAAACTTTTATGCTCTGCTTTCCCTTTTAAATATAAGTTCTAGTTTCTTTGCTCACACACATGAGTGTAGGTTGTTAGAAGCAGCCAGTCTACATGTTGAAAGCTTTATTATTTAGAAATTTCTTCCACCATGTACCCTAAATCATTTCTCTCAAGTTTAAAGTTTCACAGATCCCTAAGGCAGGGGCACAATCCAAGCTCTTTGCCAAGGTGTAGTAAAAGTGACCTTTGCTCCAGTTCCCAATAAATCCCTCATTCCATCTGGTACCTTCTCAGCCTGGACTTCATTGTCCATATCACTATCAGCACTTTGGTCACAACACCTTAACAAGTCTCCAGGAAGTTCTAAATTTTTCCTCATCTTCCTATCTTCTTCTGAGCCCTCCACACTCTTCCACCCACTGACTGTTACTCAGTTACAAAACTGCTTCCACATTTTCAGGTATCTTCATAATAATACCCCACTCTCATTACCAGTTTTCTGTATTAGTCCATTCTCGCATTGCTGTTAAGAAATACCTGGCCGAGTGTGGTGGCTCTCCCCTGTAATCCCAGCATTTTGGGAGGCCAAAGCAGGGGGATAACCATGTCAGGAGATCAAGACCATCCTGTCCAATGTGGTGAAACCCTGTCTCTTCTAAAAATACAAAAATTAAATGGTTATGGTAGTGCATGCCTGTAATCCCAGCTACTCAGGAGACTGAGGCAGGAGAATCAATTGAATCAGGGCGTTGGAATTTGCAGTGAACCAAGATTATGCCACCGTACTCTAGCCTGGCAACAGAGCAAGATTGTCTTAAAAAACAAAACAAAAAACAAACAAACAAACAAACAAAAACCTGAGACTTAATAATTTATAACAAAAAGAAGTTAATTGGCTCATAGTTCTGCAGGCTGTAAAGGATTCATAGTGGTTTGTTTCTGGAGCAGCCTCAGAAAACTTATAATCATGACAGAAGGCAAAGGGAAAGCAGGCACATCTTAACATGAACAGACTAGGAGCAAAAGGGGACATGCCACACACTTTTAAACAGCCAGATCTCACAATTACTGACTCATTGACTATTTCAAGAACAGCACTAAGGGGATGGTGCTAGAACATTCATGAAGGATCCACCCCAACCATCCAATCACCTGCCACCAGGCCCCACCTACAACACTGGAGATTACAATTTAACATGAGATTTGGACAGGAACACAGATCCAAACCATATCATATTAATAGCACCATTAATAGTGTATTATATGCATACCAAATTTTTATATAAAACTCTAAGGCTTTTAAAATTTTCTTGTGCAATGATAAATGATAGCCTTCAAGTTTAGGCAACTCATTAATCAAGTTATTGTTATTTGTATTTAGTAGTATATTATGAGTGGTATGTTACAGTCATTTGACATTATTATGTAGGAAGGAATTGAAATATTCACATTTTTAAAAAGTTTTCTAGTATGTGTATATACTTCATTTTTTATTTTTATTTTTTTAAAGCAGCTTTATTGAGGTATACTTGATATGCAAAAAACCCACGTGTATTTAATGTGATACAAGTTAATGGGTTTGGACATACCTATGAAACCATCACTACAATCAAAGTAACAGATGTTTGTTACTCTTAAAGAAAACCCTCTTTAAGAGTTTTCTTACACTTCTTTGTGTTCCGTTTTTATTTTTAATTTTTTTTTATTTTAAGGACATTTAGCATGAGATCTGTCCTGTCAACAAAATTTAAAGTAAACAATCTAAACAATCTAGTATTGTTTACTATAGGCATTATGTTGTATAGCAAATCTCTAGAACATATCCATTTTTACTAGTTGTATTACTAAACAGTTCCAGAGCCTATTCATTATTTTTTTTCCAAATATTTTAATAAGGGATTTTGTTACACTTTGAAAATTTGTGTTATATTTTTCTTCTTGGTGTCAGAATAATTTCTATCAATTTCATACAGAAATAATGTAAGTTTCTTGTGTGATGCATTTATGATTGCATGCCACATTGATGAGTGTATTTGTGATGAGAGAGTTGATGTTTCTACTAGATTTTCAAATCCCCTGCTTAATTGTAAGTTAAGTGTGATTATTGGAAGAATTTCCCACACACTAGCTTCTTATTCCATCCTTGTCAAATCTACATTTTACTTCAATGCCCATATAGCTCTATATGTAGTGCTGGGGACAAAAAATATGTCCACCTGATTTTTTGACTCCTGGCTTTACCGGAAGTTCTGAATTGGTAAACATGCTATATAAGTTGAAACAATAGATGGTAGAAGTTTTGCTGGAAAACTTTCATACCTTAAGGCAGCTTCATTATAAGTAAACAACAGTGAACCATATAAACATCTATCCCTTTAAATCAAACCATATGTATTTCCAACTCAACTTCCCTTAGACAGATTCCAAATATGCTGACAGTTACTCCAAAACCACTAATACAAAGAAGATTATGATGGAGGTGAAGTTGAAGTAAAATGTTAGCATGAATTTCACTTAACTAAAATTTAAAATGTTACAAAGATATGTGATGATAGGAATACATCTTTAGATCCCTCATCACCACCTCCACCAGGCCCTTGGACGGGATATGTGTAATGAGGTCCTTTAAATTTAAGCATTATTCTAGGCTTAATGATATTTTATAATGTATAGCAAATTCACTTCTGAATATGTTTTATCCCCAGCTTGGGTGAAAAAAATCTCTTAATTTTGTTTACTTATTTATATATGTACATATAAGCCTCAACCTGCTCCTTCGTGTTTATATTCCTAGGGACATGATTTAACCCTTTGTAACAATATATAGTAGTGCTTCCTCTAAATTTAATTTTCCATATCTATTGACAGTCTGTACTTTGAGGCAATGCAGGAGAGCTTGTTTTTCTATTACTTTGAATGGTGGTTGCCTTAGTATGACATTGCACTCTATTTTGTCATTCAAAGAAGACAATGTGTAAATATCTTAGCATCAGTAAGGACTTGGAGCCCTCACCAAACCCAGAATAGTAAGGTAAATTTCAGAAATAAACTAGGGAATTGTCCAAACTTTGAAGGAAATGAAAAAAATATATAAATTTTCATAGAATTTTATTTGGGTCATGGAAAAAATCTTAAAGCTATTTCAAGTATCGATTCTCATAGCATTACAGATATAAAAGAAACTCAGTAAATGTTTTAATTGTTAGTCTAAAAAAATCTATCATAAAATAAATGGAAGCAGCAAACATTTTGTGTTCTACCACAAGGAAGGGAAGACCTTTCCTGCCCTTTAGTTGATTCTGGCTTTCTCTTTTGTGTTCCCTGGAGTGAGTCAGCATTAAGACTGATTAAGCCTGTTGTTAAAATTAAACTGCACTTGTCAAAATAAATGAACTAAGTACCAACAAAGGAATTTGAGAGGTTTTTTTCTCCCTCTTTCTTTGCATTTTTGTCTTTTTTGTTAAGGAATAGCATTTGGTAACCTTCAGTGTGTATATTAATAACAAGTAATCATGGTGATAATAAGCTGAGCATGGGTATTGATTATTGATTACTAAGAAAATATAATACATGTGCTATTTTCTACATGTAATGTACAAAGAAGAAATAACCTTCCATTAAAAGGCTATTTTTGATATAAATTTTACCTTTGAAAATAATTGGGTGTCTCAGAATAGACAAGAATCTCTTTTTTTAGTAGAAAGCTTTCCAAAGTTCAGGGTAGTGGATACGTTGTCTACAACTGAGGTAAATGTAATGATAACCTTAAGAAGTTATAGTACAAAAGGAATAGCAGTGTTAAGATGTTTTAATATGATGACTACTGCCACCAGCAAGCTCTATGAATTTACCCAGTCATTCCAAATCTCAAAGATTCAATCTCATCACTTATAAAATGCAAGTATAAACACTGCATAGTATTTAAAATAGTACATCCATTAAAATGCCTGATATTGCTATTATTATTATTTGAGTATCATTTGAGACGGAGTCTTACTCTATCACCCAGGCTGGAGTACAATGGTGCAATCTTGGCTCACTGCAACCTCTGCCTCCAGGGTTCAAGCGATTCTCCTGCCTCAGCCTCATAAGCAGCTGGAATTACAGGTGCCTGCCACCACACCTGGCTAATTTTTATGTTTTTAGTAGAGTTGGGGTTTCACCACGTTGGCCAGGTTGATCTTAAACTCCTGACCTCAGGCGATCCACCAGCCTCGGCCTCCCAAAGTGCTCGGATTATGGGAGTGAGTCACCACGCCCCACACTTGATACTATTTTTAATTCAACCTTCTCTATCTGCTTAAAAGAAATATGCTTACTGTTGTTGTTCCTGAGGAAGACAGTCTGTCCTTAATTCACGTTTGGTCTTTTTCCTTTATATGTGACAGTGCAACGCCAGAGTTTATGGGCTTTATGTGAGTTTCCATTCTTTAGATTGATTAGACAATTGCCCTGAAAATGTAAGGGTACCAAGGAAGGAATCCTCAAGTATCTGAAAAACGTATTGGTCCCTAGAATAATAAAATGTTGCTCCAGGTCTATTGATTCTAAGGTGAAAGGCATTATGAAAAAGGTAGGTGTTTTATTTATTCAGAGATCACTAAAGTGCTCTTTTAAAGTAAATTTTGTTATTATTCCCGGAGAACTTATATATGATCAACTTTTCTAAACGGGTAGAAAGAATCATTTCCAATCAATGGGCAAGTTATTTTTTCCAATTAGTAATCTAAATGTTTAAAGAATAAAATGAATTTTAAGACTTTCTCACTGAATAGTGTCCTAATCTATATGCCCTTCAAACGTTTATTTCTTCCTCACATATCACAGACACTACAGCTGAAAGCCGGTATATCACTTTATTTTTAAATTAATAAGCATGTGTTGGCATCTTTATTTGCTGCTTCCTGTACATAAGCACTTTAAACAAATTATTTTTTAATCTTTCCAAAAACTCTATTCAACAAATATTCTTTATTTGACTGTTGAACAAGGTACTGTCTTGGGCACTAGGGTATGCAATGATGAATAAACAATCAAAAAAAAAATAAATAACTCACATAGTTTATTTGTAACATGGGAATGTGATTAGTCACATTCTCCAGAGCAAGAAACAACACACTCACAGAGATTAAGTGTCTTCCAGGGAATTATTGACTGAGACCTTTTGAATCAAGATCTATCATGACTGGAAAGCTCTTGCACCTTACTACTTCCTCACTATGTAAATCTAGTGTACCTTAGAAATTCAACTAATTTTGATTGATTTTATTAAGATTGTTTATTTTGTTATTCTGAATTTTAGAACAAAAATTTTATTTTTATGTTATACAGTCATTTCAGCCTTCTTAAAGGCAGAAGCTATGAGTTATTAAAGTTGGATCTTTGAGTCCTGGAAAAAAGTCTGGTGCATAGCAGGAGTTTAATAAATATTTACTGAATTTTTTTTACCTTTGATGAAACCAAAAGCTTAGAGAGATGGAGTGATTTGTTCAAAATTGTTCAACTAGATTTTGACCATCATATTCTACGATATACTACATGTACTTTTCATTTTCCTAATCTGCTGTTAGCTCAATCCCTCGTTCTTTGTTTCTTGGGTTCCTTAGTCCCCTGTTGATGTCCATGTACCCATTCATTTTCACTCCTCCACATTCCTAATATTCAGCTCTCTCATTCACCTTGTTCCTCCTCCTCCTTGTACTTTAAACTACTATCTCTTTAATGCCTCAACTCTATTACACTCCACACTGGACTACAGTCACTCAAGGGTCAGCAGCTGGCACACAACAGAAACAAAGATTTAAATTTATTAACGTCATCTCCAGAGAAGTAAGAAGGTAGAGTCTGAAACTTATACTACCTTACATATGTCTTTTCTGTGATGCATATGATGTTTTGCCATTTTAAAGAAATAATTATTCATTTTTATGGGTTTTTCCTTGCCTCCTAGATTGTAATACAATTTATAGAGTGAGATTGTGTCTTACTTTTTGTCTATGCTTTGCAGCATATAGCTTAGTGGCTCATTCACAGTAAATACTCAACAAATATTTATTGAATATTTGATTTTCTTGTTTAAAAATTGGTGTTTGTGAATCTAAAAATATTCACTTAAGCCATCTAGTTGGGAAACATCAATCATTTTCTATTTCCTTATCTTAATAGATTTGGTTTTCCAAATCTCTGAAGAGGTAGTGACTTTCTTGTTTGTCTTTCTAACAAAAAGGATAGCTAAAATGCCACTGTGTATCATTATTCATAATCTTTATATTTAGAACTTATAGTATTCATAGTTCTCTACCAGTTCCAAAGCCTTTAAGTAAAGGTTTATTGTGATTTACTACATCTTATAAATGATGCCCATCTCTACATGAGGGAAAAAACTTTTCAGAGAAGTAATGTTTTTAAGCCTTGTCAATTCTTTTGAATAAATAACAGAGAATAAAACCAATGAAATAGTGAAAACATTGAAATAAATAGAAAGGATATAATGTATAAAACATTTTTTCCTAATGCTCTATTTTCATGTGATTTAGATAGCTGCTTAATTAATGAAAGGCTTAAACTAAATATCTGTAAATTACAAGTTTAGCCAAACAAAATTATTTCTGTTATCTCTTAATGCTAAAACCCATACTTTAAAACAAGATACATATAAAAAAGTATTCCTAAACCTTCAGCTCTTTACATTTTAAAATTCCTGAATGCATTATCCTAAAACACATGCGAAAACAGATGACAAGAAAACCCTTAAGTCTAACTTCTCAATAATAGATGATCTAATTAAAATCAAGGCATTCATACAAACATGGCAAGAGATATATTGGTTATGCATTTATCAAATTGTAAAAAATAAAAAATGTGCATATTTCTCAATATTTTGTAAGTGAGTGCACTCTATTTATTTCAAGACATCACTATACTATGCTCAAGTCCATGAAGCTCTACTCAAGGATCCCTGTTGAAACCGGTTCAAATACTCAACTGATTATCTTTCTTTTTCATTCAACCATGGAGACCTACAAATTTGATGAGCAGCCACAACCCCTTTTAGCCAACCATAAAGAATGTGAATCAGTCAGAAATGATTCTGATGGATCAAACATTGTATTTACAAGCCAGGATTCATTAAATAATTATTTCCCTTTATTATTTTATTTATTTCCTAAAAAATTTAGGAGCAGACTTGTCGTGAACTTTAAATCATCTTCCTTACTGCACTAAAATACATTCCTTGAAATATATAAGATTACTTCTTGATTTCTGAGTCATGGTATTACTCATTAGTTATCTGAGTGAATTTGGATGAAGTATCTAACAACTTTAGGTCCTAGTTTTAAATCTGTTAGTAAGAGAGACATGAATAAAACTATTCCCAGTATCCCTTTCAGTCCTAGATTTCTATTATTTAATTTCTGTTATTTGATAATGATCTATCAAGAGCTACTCAATGAAAGTAAAAGACAGCCTAAAAGAATAGAATTTCTAGGCTACATGTTTGTCAAATTTTAGGGAAATAAAAGACTTATTCTTAGTTATTGTAGGGAACCCAACGTATTTTGTTTAGCAATATCACTTTTTCAGAAAATTTATTTAGTCAACTGAGTATCCAATTAATAGTTTTCACACTGTGCCATTTATAGATCCTATAGCATTCAATTATTGCAAAGATTTTCAGGCTTCATAGGCATATTGACACTTTTCTTAGCACCTGGATGCTATAGTATACCTTCCATATATCGTGATGAGGGAAAGGCAATTGACTTTTATGATTATGTGGTCCAGAATTGATTCAGGGCTGAGTTTTGTTGCTCTTGTGTCCTGAAATATCTAAGGAAGAAAAAAATCTCTATAGCAAACTAAGGAATCAAATGACATCTGAGGGATTTTACTGTCCTATAAGTCTATGCGTAGCTGCCTAGAAATAGGAAAACCTGCCCCATATTCACCAGGACACTAAAACAGTAAGTGTGATTATTTCAGGAAGTCAGGTGATAGATTTGAGGTTGAACAACACTCCGCAGTGTTTTTCACATGTCTACCTAGGAAACGAAAACTGAAAGCCAGGCAGCCAAATAGGCCACATAAATTAAACGAAATCTGTAAAAAGAGAGTTAGGCTTCCAGGTTTCCAAGTTAATTATTATGTGACTAAATATCACAGGGAGGAAAACCAAGAAAAGGGAAGAAAGAAAATAACAGCAAATTCCCTTTCAGTTGAAATTATTTTTCTCAAGATTGCATGAAGTGTGCTGTCATGATCTTAAATAAAAAGAATGTATCACGTATATGTTTTACAGGATCTAAGCCATATGTTGAGTATGTTTCATTGCACCCATATTCTAGTCACAAAGCATAGCACTTCTCAAATGTACAACCCAGGGACAGGCTTGGCCCAATGGACTATATTTACACAGAAATATATTTAAAACTTAATTTTAATACTATTGATATAATACTGAACTTGACATACATATTATTTAATAACTTTCCTTTGGATCTGTGGTGACCAAATGAACCAATATTTTAAATATAAGATCAAGTATTTAATACTAAATATAATTGAGGATATAATTATGGCAAATATCCAGAACAGAAGTCTTAGAAAAATAAGACAAGATCTACTTTTTCTGTGTAGCAGATTTTGTTGAAATCAGGGTTTCAGGTCAGAAAAGGTTATAAAAGATAAAACATTCAATCTTTCTGAAGAAACTTGCTATGAATTATCAGGCAGTAAAGCAAAGATCAGGGATGGTATTTTTCGTAAAACATCAAGTTTCTTCCGTAAAGGTATTGTTGAAGGTAAAATATTTGTGGATTTTTAAATATTTCTTTATGGATTGCTCCTCTGACACATCATTTTATTTATTACTTGGTTCATTTCTTATACAAAATCCCATGTCACTTGGCACTTACTAACCTTTGATAGTAACTGTGGTCGCGCCAGGTTCAGTATTTCACATTAGCTTTGCTGTTTTCTCAAATGAGCCTATATCGTTGACTTCCCAGAATCCAAGACCCGTCATACACTCGATATATTTTTTATTTAGTTGAATTTATCACTTCGACAAAGATTGAGTTTTTATACTGCATTTACAAATTTGTGAAGTAGTCACTAAGAGCTATTCAGTGATCCAAGCAGTGTGGTCCAAAATCTGAGCATTTCTAGTGACTATTATTCATAAAATTTTTGTAAATAAACAACAAAGTATACCTGCATGTCCTTAAAATGGAAGGACTGGCATCCATTAGTCAACATTATTTTCTACCAAATATAACTAATCTTGGAGCTCGATGGACAATTACCTATGTGCAAGAGTGCATTAAATAAATTTCAAACTGGATGATTTCTTATAGGGCCACTTTTTAATCTGAGATAAAATATAAATAGTTTATTAAAATTTCATCAATAAATATAGAGTGGGACTATTCGTATTTATAATGTTTTTAAAGTTGTTTGCATTAGAGAATATTCTGTAATTGCACTGTAGACTTGAGAGCATTTCTTTGATAACAATTATATTTAGAATTTCTTCCTCTGCTCCCATTGCCTCTTGCACATATCTGAGCTAGAGAAATATTTATATTGTATTTATCTATTTCTTAAGTTTACTTCTTTTTTTAATATTCAGATTGAGAATCTGAACATTTCTTGCCTCTGAACAACCAATCTAAATGAAATGATTTAATGACACTTCTTCTAGGATGTAAGATAAAATTATAACTTTGACTCTCCATGTTTATATGACCTTTTTGTTCTAAATTCTCAAATATTTTATGTAAGTGAGCTTTTTCTTTCATTCTTCCAAAATAGCACAATTAAACCTATATTAAGTCAAGATTTCTTCAATTATAAGCATTAACTTGAAAATGGGATTATGTATGTAGCCACTATTTGAGATTTCATAATTCATTGGTTACAAACATAAAACAAATATTCCCAGTAATTGCAGTTAACTCTGCCGTTTTCCCAAAGGATAGTAGTGCCCTTTAGTAACAGCTGATTTTACTTGCATAACTTTTCAGTGATTATGGGTTTTTTAGAGGAGTCTCATTCTAGTTCTTAAAAGTTCATTCCTATTCATTTTCAAAAACCTTTCTCATACTTTATCTAAAGCCCATCTCCTCTCCCTCAACTTCCCATACTAGTTCCTCTAGGTCTGGGTTGGTTGGAATGAAGAAGAAAGTCTGAGACATTTCATTAGTTGACCTCCCATGATCAATTTGCAGTCCTCTTTTTAGTTTGCTGTCATTGCCATCTTTGATTATGGCATATGGGTTTAGTGTATATAGTTAATGGCTTTAGCAGGCCTCGGTGGAATGGAGCTCCCACAAATGAAGCTCATGTAAACACATGTCATTCCCAAGGGTGCTACACTATCTCCTTGGCCAAAGTTATCTGGAAATTAACACCACTTTTTTCTTATGCACACACTTTTGGTCCCATCTGTAGTATTCCCAGGAAAGAAAATAGGCCCCAAACTCACATACAGCTTACTCCCAGTCATGGTAGAGAATTTCCTTGTGAAGGAATACAACTTCATAAATCTATGGAACTAGGAACCAAGTGCCTTATTTTCTAGCAGTCATCAGCTGTCATTATTTGTCCTTGATTCTCATTTTTCCCACTTTAATTTCACAAGAGAAGATCAGAAAATCTCAATTTTGTTCTTTGCAGAAATCTCTAAATTTTGCAATCTCTCTCTCTCTTAATTCCTGAAAGGGGGTGAAATATTTTCTCTTTGTGGATATGGAATAAACCCAAAAGTCTCCATTTTCTTTTTAACTCTTTTGCTAAATCAACTACAATCTATGGAAGATATAGTGATGATATCGTAGACTGGTGCTTTTCTGAAAACTTTACATGGCTTAATTGAAAACACACTGCATACATCACGCACACACACACACACACTTTGATGATATTGTAGACTGGTGCTTTTCAGCAAACTTTACATGGCTTCATTAAAAACACACTACACACACACACACACACACACACACACACACACACACATGCTTTTTTTGGGACTCCCAATTTCAAGATTTTATCATTTCCAAACTTACTCTCTAGCACCTCCTTACCTTAGGTTCATCAGTTACTGTCATCTGCTTTAGTCACTTTAGGTCCATGATTGTAAATATTTGCAATTTAATTGACTCGTAAAATTAGCTTGTGTAGCTACAGATGAAGAACATTAATACGTTTTTGACATTTTGTATTTTTTTTTAGGTCTATGACCCTGACACTTAATGTACAACTATAGCCAACAGTACAATGATTATTTCAGGTGTGTCAAAATAGGTTTTTGTACACATTTCTCCACAGAAAGATGAAGGTTAGATATTATGCATATATTAAATAATAAGATTACTAAAATCCAGACACATGGTGGGACAGGCTGAGAAACTAGCTACAATTATTATATTATTTCAATATAACAATGTATTCTAACTTAGAAGCAAAGATATAACATATTATTTGAATTTATAGTGTTTTCACAAATTAAAGCCCACCCATACAGAAGGCAGGCTTTATAGTCTATATGTGGTAGCTGCTAACCTACCTAGGTATGATTCTGATTTCTCTATTTATTTATTTATGTAGAGTAAAACTCACTCATTTTGGTATTCAGTTCCATAAACTTTGACACAGACAAGTGAGTTACAACCACCATAACATGATATAGAAGAGTTCTCCCACTTTGTAGTGTCTTATACTCCATGTCTCCTATTCCCACCTAGTGGCAACTACTAATTTGTTTTCTGTTTCTGTAATATAACCTTGTCTAGAATGTCATGTAAATGGCATAATATAGTGTATAATTCTGCTTTTTGAGTATGAATTCTTCTACTTAGCATAACATATTTGAGATTTATCCCTTTTGTATATATCACTAGATTATTCCTTTATAGTGCTGTGTATTATTTCATCTTCTCTACCAGAATTTGTCTCTCTATTCAACAATGAAGGATGTTTATATTGTCTTCAGTTTGGGGAAGTTATGAATAAAGATGCTATAAACATCTATGTTCAGTTTTTCCATCAACCTAAATTTCCTTGCTCCTTGGTTGGAATTGCTGGGTCATTTAGAAAACATGTCTAACTTTATAGACAATTGCCAAAATATTTTCCAAAGTGGCTTTAACATATTGCATTCTTACCAGCAACATATGAGAATTATAGTTGTTCTGACCCTTGAAATAACTTTGTATTATCAATCTTTTTTTTTTAATTTTAGCCATTCCATAGGTATACATTTGTATCTCATCACAGTTTCATTTACATTTGTCCCAGTGACTAATGATACTGAGCATTTTTTCGTGTACTCATTTATCATCTGCATATCATCTTTGGTGAGTTGTCTGTTCAAATATTTGTCTGAAATATTTGAAAAATATTTGTTTGAAAAACAAGCCACAGAACTGATAACATATTATATATATATTATTATATAATTATATATGATATTATTATATTACTATATAATTATATGTTCTGAGAACACATATATCATTATATATTATATATAATATTATATGATTATATATATATAATATCTTCTCAATTCTGTGGCTTGTTTTTCATTTCGTTATTTCAACAGTGTCTTTTGCAGATAAGTTTTTAATTTTGATAAATTTCTCATTTTTAAAAAAAATTATCATGCTTTTGGTCTTATTTATCTTGTAACTGTCCTTAAGATAACATTTTCACACTTAAGAATGTATGTTGTAATAAGTTTAATGAAAAAATATAAAAACAAATTTTATAATTAATAATTTTTCCAAGTAGTTCAAACAAATAATTGTGGATATAGTCAAGATGTGTTGCTTTCAAGATGATTATGGCATCATAAAATGTTTTTCAGGGTAAACTGTGTAGCCTCCTTTCCTTCATTTGGAAATAGTCAAGGGATATAAGTAATAATCCACAGTACTTTTGCTTAAAAAAAGCCTGGATAAACTTAATGTTCTTCAAAGCCTCCACTTGAAATTAAAAAAACATATTCTGTCTTGACTATATTTTTTCAACAATTGTTATATGTAATGCCTTATTTTATTCATTGTTATGGAGAAGATAGTTTTTACTATATCATTTTAAGAGTACATAAAGACTTTTATCATGGGACATACTGATTGGAATTGTATTAGTCTATCTCAAAAGTATGCATTTACTGCACAGTTACTATAAACAGGGCACTTTGTAAGGCAACATAGGAGTTCCCATGGCTTAACTAGACAACGGCTAGGAAATATTTGAAAGGAACTTCAATGTGGGAAACAAAAACAGAAGGAGAAATGTGAAAGAAAAAATGGCTCTTAGTGGGCAAATGTGATATAAATAACAAAAAGGGTGAAAATGACTAATGAATTGTAATAATAGCATATTGTACATGAATAGACAGAATGAAATATGCCACTTATTAACATGTTTTGAATTGAATGTAAATCACTATCATGTTATCAAGGAGTAGATAAGTATATTTCATGATTATATTTTTGGTGAGCCCTTATCTCATAATTGTGTGTTGGGAAATTTCATTATCAAAACATTTTGAGATACCAGAGGGAATAATGAATCAAAAAGAAAAATTAAAGAGTAATAAAGTTTAATTTTGATTATGGGGTTCAAAATTAAATACACCTAAGTGGGTGAGATATAGGTGCTTAGGTAAAAGATTAAAAAATCAAAACAAAGAGGATTATTTGTTTTTTCATATCCAGAAATTGCATAATCAACAGAGATAATTCATCAATCATTCTGGATGCTCTAGAAATTAAAAAAATTTTAAATTTATATAATAAAAAGTAATTAGAATAATATATGCTGTATTTGAGTCACATACACTTAATTTATCAGATGACTTTTTTTTTAAATAGCCCTCAGGCTTTATCAATGCCTTGTGAGCTCTTTAAGCTTCTTATAAAAAGTACATTTAAACGTTTCCTCTTCTGATAGGCAATCTGTTCTCATCTCTAAAGAGTAAATTAATTTTAATGCCCTGAGTCCTGAAATTATGATTAAGGATTACTGAATAAATAGTGTGCTTAGTAGAATTCAAAGACATGTTCCTTATAATTAAAAACTAGTTGGTCAATAATTACTGAGTTCTGCGGGAAGGTAATTCTAATGGGAGGGTTGGTAGGAATGTTAGAAATTAAAAGCCTATTGGGAGGGAGAATTACACAGAAAGAAAACTACATAAAATTTTTCCCCTACACATATGGAAGAATATTTCTGTTGTGATAAGTTGATATATCAGAGATTTGTCATTTGAGGTTACAGGGAAAACAGAAAATATTCTTAATTAAAATAAATTAATGCCAAACATGGATTATGCTTATTTCTGACTAGAATACCTGTATGTTTTCTATTAATAGGATATCTTATCAAAAGGTTATTGAAAGTCTGCTACCTAGCAAGTATTAAATAAATTTTCTATTGAATCAGCATTTCTTAATCAAAATTTTTTATTGTATTTAATTTTTATTTTTATATTTCATGTTATATTTACTTATGCATATCAATTGAGTAGTTGGACATTGTTTGGGAGACACAGCAAAACTTATTTTATTCATGTTTATCCCTGTCTTGGACTTTCCAATATTGGCTGTGATTCACCACATATATCTTAAGGATATTCAATGGTAATGCCCCATTATGGAAAATCACCCTCCAAATTTATATAATAATAAACTCTAAACATTCATATTTATAATTATTTTCATTGAGAAAATAGAAAATAAAAATTATAAAATCTGTATCATTTTTGTCTTAGGCTAATAATATATATACTTTTGAGACAAGGTCTCACTCTGCTGCCCAGCTTGGTGTGCAGTAGAGGAATTATAGCTCACTACAACATCAAACTTCTGGACTCAAGTGAAACTCGAACCTCAGTTTCTTAAGTAACTGAGACTACAGGTGTATACTGCAATGTCTGGTTATTTATTTATTTATTTATTTACTTATTTTGGTAGAGATGGGGTCTTGCTATGTTGTCCAGGCTGGTTTCAAATTCCTGGTCTCCAGTAATCCTCCCATCTTGGTGCCCCAAAGCATTCTGGTTACAAGTGTGATCCACTGCACCCAGTCTAGAGAAATAACATTATTAAATTTTCATTAAATTTGAGTCAATAAAACGTAGGCTGAATCAAACTGAAACAATAAAGTTTTAAACTTTAGATTCCGTATGCTGTTTCTACCACTGTTTTAATGATGTACCACTTATTTACCCAGCCACAGACTCCGGAAGGGGAATAAGTGGGAGTGGGAGAATGGTAAGGCTAAATAAGTCACAGTAGAAAACAGGAATATGTCTTTTTCTTACTATATTCTTTCTAATTCTGGAAACTCCCTAAATATTTCCATTCCTCACCTTCCAGTTACCTATTACCAATGACAACGTTAGAAGCAATAAGTAACCAGCTGGTGACCACTGAAGTCATCATTAATCTTGATAGTAACTACTAATATCTTTATTAACACTGTTGGACAATGAAAAAGGCACTAATAGCTACCTGGGGTGCTGTCTTCTGGAGATGCTGAAGTTGAAAGTTCTAACCCTTTTTGCTGCAGAAATTACCAGAAATTCAGACACAATTTTATTTTCTCAAAGTTACATAAAATGCACACTGCAATGTAAAAACCATTTTTTCCTTACTTTTTTTTACAGGCTTCTTGATTTAAGATTAATTCATGACTTTGGTGGATTAACACAGGAAGGTCTAACTGATAGGCACTGTGATGCACTGACTCCTTTCCAAAAGTGTGTTTCTTTAGACATGATTTTTCAACTCAACTTGTGCATATGCAATCTACTTTAGGTGACGTAGTCCTCAAGAGACCCTTAATTCCTTTATGTAAAAATAATGAGGCTGAAGATTGGGCAGGAAGGCATGGCACTAATACCCGTATGTGCCTACACATGACTAAATCCTGGTAAATATGTAGATAAGAATCAATATGACATGCCATTGCAATGAGTTTCTTTCCTTTTCAAGACCATTTACTTGGTATTTTAAATACCAAACATTTAATCTATCTTAAAAAATAGCAATGTAATTCCCATAAATTTAATTTACAAGATAGAAATATTTTTAAAACTATTATTAGGCAGACTAGATGAGAATTGTATGATCACAGAACTCCACACTGAAACTTGAAGGGCTGGTTGTCACACATGCACTATTCTTGACTTTTCAGACCATCTGGATGTAAGTAATTCTTACGTATTTATCTGCAACTGGAATTTTTGTTATGGTTTAAGGTCAACTTTAAGACTGAGCTAAGATCTAACATGTATTAATCTGGAAATGGAGAAATCATTTTTTAATGAAATTGTAAACAATAGATATGTTGAATAAAATATTGTATTTTTTATTTGATACTTATGTGATACATAAATATGGAGTTAAAAACTTGTTCAATATTAAAGCTCTATTGTCTGGAAATAGCTTATATATCATTAAATAAATCTGGAGGTTCTTTGTAGACTGGTACAAATAAGAACGAAGACAATTTTCTTCCTCTGATTTTTCATGTGAAGTTTGTAGAGAAGAACTTGGCTTTGTATCACAGAAAGAACCTCAGATATCTGAACAATATTGGTGATAACTTGGAGGAAATATCTGGGAACCAGTATCTCACTTATACAAAATTGTGTAAATGAGAATGCAGCTGGTAAGTGTTTCAAAAATGATTTCAAGAATGATTTTCAAGAAGTTATAACAATATAAACACATTCAGAATTTAGATGTGATTAAGATATCTGTAACAGTTAAAATACACTTTCTCAGAATTGTCACCAAGTGCTTGATATTGCGTTGTTTCATGTGGAATGACCTGGCACTATTAGCTAAATTATGCACATAAAGCCAATGTTGGCTTAAAAATGATAGAAGAGATACATTTCGTATTACATTAGAAATACATTTCCTGAGTTCAGCTTTTGCTACTAGAGGATATGTGTGATAACTTAATTTGAAACAATTCCAGTTCAAGACTGGATGAGATGACTGTTTGTCTCCAAAGAAAATAAATATAAATTACAAATAATCATTTATTTAAAATTTTATTGAGATACTTATACCCTTAAATTCTAATATTTTATTTACCACCTTAATTCCACTCTATAACTGCAAGAAATATTTGTTTTAGTGTCACAGTTTAATCATTTAAAACTTGGACTATCTTTGCAAGACACCATACGCAAAGGATGGTGTTGGACTGGTTACTCATCCCAAATTTTGTTACCAGTCTATGACCTGTTAAAGAGCTTATGGTAAAATGTAAAGCAACATAGTCACTCAGCTCATTGTTTCGTTTATTAGACCTTTCTTTCACTTTCGTTAACAAGACATTCTCAATGAAGGAAGCAGTGCATCAATTTACATACCAGCTCAAACTTCTTATCTCTTCATAAGTTCTGAGATTGCAGTAGAACCACGTGTTCCTGTCACTGTCCCCCCCTACTTCACTTACTTCAGTAGTGGTGTACTTCCCTTTGACGACTTGCAAGAAAACCTGACTTCTACATAGACTTCATTTCTTTTTCTTTCTAGTAGATTTCTCCTTTTCAGTAGCCTTTGATATGTCGTCTGTAGAGTAAAGTTTGGAATTCAAAAGCACCATTTCTACTTAGGGGCTCTTACCTTCTTTTCATGTGTGTGATAATGAGACTTTGATTTTATTCAGTATGCTGTTCATACTAGCTTAGCCACTACATTTCTCATAATTTATTTTTGAAATGTACTATTGATATAAAGAAGTACTGCTGTAGTACCCTAAAATGATCTTGAAAGCTTAAAATAATTTGTCTGTGGTTAAATAAAAATAAGAGACATATGGGATAAATGAGCCTTCAATACAGTTTTATGCGTATAAAAGCGTAGGAGCATTCTCTTGGATCAGAGTTCTGCCAAAGCCAAGCACATGAAGGAAAACTTGATTTGTAGCATGTTTCTGGTTTTATATGATTAATTATTCTTGTCATAGATGACAGAGAAATAGATGTGAGCAAACCTGGTTAGTAGACTTAGTGTAGACAATGAGCCTAAAGAAATTAATTTTTTAAAAACACAAAATTTAAAGCACGAGATAAGATATCCAGCATTTCCTCCTTATTTATAAATATTATGTGTACACAAATGTAGACATGCATTATACAGATGTAAAAAGAGTATTTGTACATTTATTATTTTGCATTAAATTTTTTTGTTAACTAAAAACAGTACATACCTTCAATTTTGTTCCTATATTAAATCCGTTCAAAAGATTTATCATGGAGTAGATTATTTGCATTTTTCTTACTGACTGATTTTTTTCACACAAATTGCAGAATTAGGAAAAAAAAAGTAAATAAATCAGGGTATCCTATCTCTATATAATGAGAGGTTGGGTTATGTTACTTTCATTTTACATGAATATAGAACGAGGGAATAAACCATTTCTATAGTTGATTCTTATATCCAATGCTGCAAACTATTATTGAAGAAAATGTGTCCCATGGTTAAGAAAGCTTGACTGTAGTATCACCATTTAATGTGTACACACACACACACACACACACACACACACACTCCCAGCAGTAATTACTTCCTATTGTTGAGATAATTTCTTCCTGTCTAAACAGAAGCTGCTGACCCAGTGAGAACTTTTATTGTTTAGATGATTATATTCCCACATATACACACAGATACAGTCATCAAACCACAACAGGTCCTATTATTTCATATAGTTTTTAAGAAAATGGAGACTAAGAATTCCGAAATGACAATAAACCATTTAATTTTAGTTAATTTTATGACATATCTGGTTTTAGCATTTGTAGCTTCAATAAAACATATGTTAACTCCCTAATAAAACCTGAGTGATGCTGTATCTGTCACCTCTTTCTGCATTGGGAAGTAGTGCACAAGTTATTACCTCGAGAACAGTTGTTCCCGTCTCCTGTGCAGATCCATATCATTCTCAAATTTGCATTCTGATAGAGAAGCAACAAATGTTACTTAAATCCCATGAAGTGTGTTAATTATACCAAGCTCCGAGAAATTATGGGTGAGAGAGCCAAAAGGAATTCTGCAGCTGCATCTTGGGTCTCTTGAGCATATCTTGTCAGATTAATGTCTTTGTCACTTATATGATAACCTTAAAATTGCTTTTTTCCCCTAAGTGGTATTCCCTAAACCTCAGTGATATGGAAAATCTCACACAAAGCTAAATAGCAAAAGCACTTTGTGTTATTTATACAAATAATCATGATATCTTTAGAGAAACATGTTGAAATTCATTTTCAAAACTGAATTGAACATGTCTTATCAGTTCTACTTAATTATAAATATTTTCCCTTGTTTTCTTTGCATAGGGTCTGAAAGATAGAGAATGAAATAGGAAATAATCTCATATCCTTTCCCTCTAATTACAAAAGGAAGAGACTCTGGAACGTCACTGTGTACATGCCCTTCTCTGGCCTCTATGGGGAAGAATTGAGGATGGTCTCCTCATATACGCAAGGCCCAGAAATGTAGAAGTATTTCCCACCAAGGTTTTCTAGATTATTTGTACCCTCCAAAACACAACTATATGTGGGTAGGGAGCATTTAATGTGATTCTTCTTCCTCACTGTTTAAACAAAAATTAAGGCGGAAAAAACACACATATGAAAGTACAGTTTTTAGCTTGTACTATTTCTTCTTTCTTTTTGCTTAAATCATATTAGGCCCTATGTGACAGTGTAAGATAGTTCTGGGCTCAGTTTCCAGAATTAGATAGCCTGTTTGGGTTTGAATCCCTGCTCAGTCACTTGCTGGCTGTGAGAACTTGGACTAATTAATTAATGTTTCTATGTCTCAGTCTCTTTGATTGCAATTAGGATGATAATAATAGTTACTTCATATGGTCATATGGTTGCTGTGAGAGAATCAGGAGCATTAATATATGTAATGTGCTTAGACCAGGGCTTGGCACATAGCAACCACTGTTGAGATGTTATCATCGTTATTACAAGAATCTTGAAGCATCAGTTCTGTACAGAATAAATGAAAATATTCCTATTTATTATATCCCAAATGTTCCCATGTATTAAGCATACAGTTAAATCTCTGAGAGACTGTCCCTGTCAGAGAGTGAGCTCAACAGAGAATTACTTACTGAGGAAGGCATTCCTATGCAAAATATTAAATTTCAATTTCCCGGTAGGGGCCATTCTCCACCCTCAGAAAACAGCAACTCTTAGAAAGTCACCCTGTAACTAGGAAAACCTCAACCCATTGGAAATCTATACCACATGTCGGACCCATCGAAGAGACAAATCTAATCCTTTTGGCTGAAAAATAGCTTGCAGCAGCCTGCTGTCCTTAGTTTACTAATATTTGGAAGAATGGTTGTGTTTGGCAATCAATGTCCTAGAGCCACCCAAGACCTTGACATTATCGTTTTTCTTTGAAGTCATAAAGAGGATTACTGCAAAAGCAGATAATCTGTAATTTTATACAACTTGCAGTTTTACTTGTCACTGAGTTTATTGTGCTGGAAGCACAGCATCTCTGTTTTCTAAAGATCCTTGTTGAAATTTAATTACTTGGAGTCAATTTTTAAAATCTCAGTTTTTATATATGCTTGCTAAACAAGATCTCATTTACAATAAAAATATGTGCCCTTTAAAATAAAAAGTTATAACAAAATGTATATACTGCACTGCTTAATCCTTTATTATTTACCAAGTGCTTTTACATACATCATTCATTTGATTTTAAAAATAAGCCTGCAAGCTAACAAGAACCCTGCTTAATGGATGTAGATCTTATTTTACAAGGTGCTCTCACTTATTTAAGTTCACAAAGCCAGTATGTGGGAGGATAAAGTCTTAAACCCAAACCACCTGACACCAAATTCAGTATTAACTATATGAGATATTTGAGAGAGAGCACTTAAAGATAAACTGAAAATCATAATTGCTTGATGGCTGTTCTCAAAATCTTAGTCCATTTTACATATCACAGGTGCTAGCATTAGGTTACTTTAATTTTAAAAATGGATCCACGTAATGCCAGTAATTTAAAATTTATTAGTTTTAGAAGATCTCAAAACTACAATATTTTAGAGAACAAAGCAAATTAAAACAACATAGTGATTGCATGATAGATTTCTTATTACTAATTTTCCAAGGACATTACATTTTCCTTAAAGAAGATCACTTAAAGTAAAAAAAAAAAAGAGATATGTTCCTCTTTTAATCACAATTACTCAGTTTCAATAACATTTTGTCAGATTATGAGCATAAACAATATAATTTAAGGAATTTAAAATAACTTTTAATGAGATATAATAACACATTTATTTGTAATTGTAGGAAGTACTGTGCTAAAGCTTTGCCCTTTTTATGACAATGTAGAAGACTTAGAACAGAGATAGGAAAGAAAATACAGGTTATAATAAACTAGAGTACTCTAAATATACATAAACTAAGAAGAGAGAATGTCATTTCCAGGAGAAATGGATGTAACTAGCTTTCTGTCAGAAATAAACTACACATGCCTCAGTTTCTGATTACTCTTCTCCTTTAGGTAATATAAACTAAAAATTCCTTAGCAAGCTTCTAATCACAAATTTATCAATAAGAAACTATATTATTTTTCATAGTGTTTAGACCCACAAACACTTTTCATTCATTCATTCAACCACTATTTATTGATAATCTCTTATATGGAGATGTTCTGCTGGCATTCCAGAAAAATAGACTAAGTAAAGCCATAGAACATGACCACCCCAGGATAGACAGTGGTACAAACAGATGAAGCATATAAAACTATGTACATGCAGAGTCATAGAGATAACAGCATATTTGAAAATACAAAGAACAAGAGTACTTAAAATCCTAGAGGAAAGGCTCAAAGTTTACTGAAGCCGTTGTCATTAGAACAGAATGTGAAAGACTGAATAAGAATTACAGAAGTCAAAGGAGAAGCAGTACTGACAGATGGAGACATTTCAAGCTAGCCTAACCAAAAACATTGAAAAGAGAATAATTTCAAATTTTACCTTCATGATATTTGTGAAGAATTAAGACCAATATTGTCTAGCAGGAGAATGAGATGAATGTAATGTAATGACAATGTAGAAGAGCGGAGGTCAATCATGAGGGATTTTATTATACAAATATATACCAAAGAGACACAAAGAAAAAGAATTTTAGTTAATATCAAAAATATAATATTATTTTGGATTTAAGATGTGTACTTTGGTAGTTATTGACAAGGTGGATATGAAAGGAATAAAACTGGTGGTAGATGGGAATGCAGGATAAAAGCAGTTGAAATACAATCATCTTGAATGGGACAGTGGCAGTAGAGATCTATGATGAAACTGACTCAGGAAGTATTTAGCATTCATACCAATGATAAACAGTTAAAACGTGAGAGAAGAGTGCTAAGCAATGGATGAATTTTAGTTTTGTAGTCCGGGGAGAGGAGAGGTGTTCTTATTGACACCTCCTTTAGAAAATCCACAAGATGAACATAATGCAGGGAATGATATGATGCATACTTTTTAAGGACTTGTGATATCTCTGAGATAACCCTGAAAGATTGCAGTCAGTATCTCTATGTGAGTCCAGATTTTTAAAGATACATTTAGTATGGAGTTTAGGACATAGTGTCATCAGCCAGCATCTATAACAGAAATTTTATAGGTATCGACCTAGGAGGTGTAAATGAGAATCACCTACAGTGCTTATTCAATCATGCAGAATTCAAGAACAACTCACCCAAAGATTCTGATCAGCATAGTAGTTCTAAATAACAGTATCAGAGATATCTCAGGGAGATAAGATACAGTGAAATGAAACCAAGAATGAGAATACCATTGGTATACACTAACATTTAAAGAAAAAAAATAAATTAGAAAAAAGAAAAGAAATCTAGGCTGGAACTTCATAAAAAATAACTTCATTATTTTGAATCATTTATATTTTTAAGAGTGAGTTTGTCTCTGTGTGTATGCATATGTACAGAAAACATATTGACACTTTCTTGATTGTTTATCTTATGTAGTCCAATGGAAATACATATATTATATAAAGATATACAAGACTATGTAGTATAAAGGCATTTTATATAATTTGTACAGGTCTTTTGTAAGAGTGAAAAATGACGTTTTCATTAGCATCTACACTTAAAGATTAGATTTCCCCTTGGACAACAAAGTATTTTATTTGCTAATAAGGTGATTTATATTTATTTAGGTTCTGAGTGAGTGGAATATTTTGAGGCACAAATGTAAAATGCCATTTCAAAGTGTGAGATCCTTAGAATCCTTTTTTAAAATTATGTAAGTTGGCAATGGGAATGTTCTATTCTTCAGTATTCTCATGTTTAACTCACATACATTTTCCCCAATCTGCAGTAAATTATAAAAATTTAAAGCTACATAGGTAAAGTAAATGTGGTTTGGGTTCACTTTAGAAGGTAATGAGGTAATTGAGCACAATATATATCTTTTTTTTTTTTTTTTTTTTTTTTTTTTTTTTTTTTTTTTTGAGACGGAGTTTCGCTCTTGATACCCAGGCTGGAGCGCAATGGCGCGATCTCGGCTCACCGCAGTCTCCGCCTCCTGGGTTCAGGCAATTCTCCTGCCTCAGCCTCCTGAGTAGCTGGGATTACAGGCACGCGCCACCGTGCCCAGCTAATTTTTTGTATTAGTAGAGACGGGGTTTCACCATGTTGACCAGGATGGTCTCGATCTCTTGACCTCGTGATCCACCCGCCTCGGCCTCCCAAAGTGCTGGGATTACAGGCTTGAGCCACCGCGCCCGGCCAATATATATCATTTTTAACATTTATGAGAAAGACATAAGGGAATGAGGAGTGAAGAAACACTTTACCTTCAATATTAAATATTACCTTAAATAATATCATTGCAAAACTATCATTTAAATGCACATTGTATGGCAGTTAGCTGACTAAAGGTTGATAAATACGCTACTCTGAGAAAATAGTGATGTATTGTTTTGAAAGTTATACATATTATTTGTACCTTTTAGGCCATCACTATTAATCAACTGAAAATATAATCATGTCTGTTGAAACCTCCGCTACATTCCTTTCCCCTCACCTAATTCAGAGTGACATTGAAATATTTACTACGCAAACACACTGATACGTGATCTATTAATACTTGAAAAATATACATTTTTAAAATTATAACTTCTCTTCTGACTCTGTGTGTTTGTGTTTATATGTGTGTGTGTGTGTCTGTTAAACTGTGCTTCACTCTTCCTAGAACTCACTGTATAGTAGAAAAAATTTGCGTTAGAGTCCTAGATATTCTTTAACTTATTACAACTGTACTATTTTTTCTCCTTAAACTGAAGATGATAGTAATAACCAGATTTGGGAATCTGTGCTGCCAACTATGAAGATATAGATTTCTCATATGCTAGGTTCACATCCGCAGGGCTTTGCCAGAAGTTAGATTCTTTGCTTTCAACTGGCCATCCAGCTGCCAACCACTTTGCTCTAAATTCCTGAGGGATTAGCACATGAGTACTTCAGTCAAATATATCCTGAATTCTGGCTTGATTTCTGCAGCAAACTCCAAATATTTCTCATATTATATAATATAATTCACTTTGACTCCTTTACTCCCTCCTCTTCTCACCTAAGTTCAAATCAAGAGATAGATGGCAGAAAATACGATGAATACTGTTTCTTAATGCTCATTCTTGTCCCAAGCAACTTTCCAAAGCAGAAAATTGCCATAAGGCAAAATCAAAGTGCAAAACCAAACATATTTCAAAACCAACAAAAGAGAGATAGGAGGAAAATAATAATTTTGACTCAAGTTTTTTCTCACATTACTCTTAATACAGATTCATCATTTTCTTATTTTTTCTCCTGGCACATTATCTGAAGTAAGAGTGAGGGCAAAGATGGCTGATTGTGGTATTAATCAAGTGAAATGATATAGGAAAGTATTTTGTAAATTGCAAAATTGTAAAATAATGTGAATGAAAACTATTTTGAATAGTGAATAAAAACAGCACTCTCATCCAATTTGGAAGTATGCATATCTCTATACCATTAAATAATAAATTAGCTTAATATTACCACTCAGAAACCATAAGTAGTTCCAGAGTTTGAAGATAGTATACAATTAGGAGAAATCAATACATTCAGCTTGATTTTATCTGTCTTGCCTTTTCTAGCAGAACATCCTACTAATCAAGCCTGATTGCTGGGGGCAGGGATGGAGTTGTACCAGCTTTTAAAGATAAAAAGTTCTTTGAGAGAAATAAATGACTTGTTTTCTCATAGGACAAAGTAAATGGAAATTTATAAAAAGAAGTAAACAAAATCTAATTAGAAAAAATGTATTGAGTAATATGACTGTTCTGAATGATCTTAAACATTCTTTTCTGAATTTATTTCCATAGTAGAGAAAATCTATGACAATGTTCCACTCTCAATGTTTGAAGTTTTCCTGTAATGATAAACCCCACAATAGTAACTTATCTCATATTTAAATGTTTTGACTCTTGCAGTTAATGATGACATTCTTGCCCATGCCTCATCAAGTGAATTGGTATTAGATTAGGTTCCATCAATATTAACAAGAAAATTGATAGCAGATCTGTGAATGGAAAGATGACTAGTAGGCTCACTGTCAAATCTCAGAACAAAGCCAAAATCACCAATACAGTATCAGAGAATATTCCAGAAACAGTTGAAATAATTAAGAGAAAAGGTATTATCTGAGGCAGATGTGTAACACCTGTCAGGGAAACTCCCTTACACCAGCATTCATCAATCAAAGCCTTTTAAAACATTCTAAGACATCCTAGAGTTTACGAAATGTGCCTGGATGAAGACACCCATTTTAATAAATTTAACACTTGAATATATAAAGTTTTTTCAAAGTATAGATTTTATTTAACTGATGTCTAAAAGTATTATTCTTTACAGACTTTGCTGGAAATCCATTTTTTTAAAAAAAAATACTTTCATTGGGCTTGGAGTGGTGGCTCATGTCTATAATTCCAGCATTTTGGGAGGTCAAAGCTGGCAGATCACCTGAGGTCAGGAGTTTAAGATCAGCCTGGCCAGCATGGTGAAACCCTACCTCTCCTAAAAATACACACCCAAAAAAAAAAACAAACAAAAAAAACCCCCAAAACAAGAAAGCCAGAAGTGGCGGTGGGATCCTGTAGTCTCAGCTATTTGGGAGGCGGAGGTAAAGAATTGCTTGAACCCAGGAGGCAGAGGTTGCATGAACAGAGATGGTGCCACTGCCCTCCGGCCTGAGAGAGAGAGCGAAATGCTGTCTCAAAAACAAAGAACAACAACAAAAAATCAAATGAAATTACTTTAATTCATATAGTTTAAGTTATAATATTTTTGTTTTCATATTGACCATTGAAATTTCTGGCATATGAAATAAGTTTTAATAACTAAACTCCAAAATACAACATTGTATTTTCAAGAATAAGAATTTTTTACTTAATCAGATATTAAGTAAGAAATAAATATGGTTACATTTTTCTGGTATCATTTATATATGTTATCAACTCTCTTTTTCATCCAGAGTCTTTAATTCCCCAAAGGAAAAAAGTACTTCATTTGAAAGAATTATGCTAAATAGATTTATTTATTTGCACACAATTCAGGTTGTGCACCGGCAGTGTGATTAATTTATTCAAATATGATATTTTGGAAATATTGTATTACAAAGTAACCATTCCCTTAAACTCTCTATGCATGTGGCCACATTCTGTAACAAATTCATCTAAGCAGTCACCCTATTGGAGAAATACTTTGTAAAAACAACATTTAAAATAGCAAAACTACTTGTAAAATTTGACCACATACCTACCTTATTTTTTCTTTTCTCACCATAAAATGTTGAATCATTCTAAAAAATCAAATTGTTACATTTTTATGCTGAAAGTTAATTTTAGATCATAATTTTTAATAAAGGCAGTTTACGTTGACTTTATTGCTGGATATATACAGTTTAGCTTCTGAGGAATTCTTTTTAAAACTCAACAAAAAATGTATTCTCTGTCGGAACAAAATCTACAAGCTATATGTTCAACTTTTAGGTAAAATATACATTATTATTTGAGATTAATTTATCAACCTGCTTCTGTTTGGGAAGATTTAAGATTTAACTTCTAAAAGAGAAGCTTTTTGACCTGCCTGATCCCCATGATTCAAACCAGAGACTTTTTTATACTGAAATCTCAGTTCTTCCATGGAAACAAATGAAGTTCCCAATGTTTTACTCGATTTAAGAACTCACTCTCAGCTCTGCCAATACTACATTAAATTTCTTGGTAGCCTTGCTGACTGGTTGAATTTGGCGTTCTTCATTTGATGTTTGGATTGGAACTGATGACAAATTATTCTGTATCTGAGAAGATTAGCAAGGTTTCCTTCAGGGGAGTTTTAAAAAAAAGGAGAGAGAAAAAAATGAACTTCAGATTACCATCAATTTCTTTCTGAATAATGTGTTTGATTCCTTTATTGTTTCTGTGTTTGAACAAATTTAATACCACGTTTTCTATCTTTTCCAGTTGTGGTAAAATAAGGCAATATACAATATAATGTGCTTGTTATTTAGTTGTCAATCAACATCCATGCCTACAAAGATTATCATGGAGCAATATTTATTAAAATGCACATTTTTTCTATGCTATTCAGAGATCTTGATCTACACTAATATTATAACCTGATATTTGTGAAAGATAATGATTTGTTTTTTCATCTCTCTTCTGGAATCACTGTAAAAACTGCTCATTGCTGCAAGCTAAGGTCATATAGCACTCACAGTCTTATTATAATTGACAACTACATCTTGGTTTGAACTTCAATTCAATTTACACAGGTTTTCCTTTACACATTTTTCTCATATATTAGGTAAATAGAATGTTCACACAGCCTTAAATCAGTCAAAGGACAGATAGATGTTTTGTTGTACAAGCTCTCTCCAAATAGCTTGGCAAACAGCTCTGCCTCAGCAGTGAAAAGTCTGATTTCCCCTGGGCAAAAACTTTTCACCATGTTTCATTGAAGAAATGGTGATATGTTTAATATTCTATATAATTAGCAACTTGTTTTTTTGATATATGATATCATTAGTATCAGATGCTGTGCCCAGAACTGCCATAAAAAATAATTTCAGAGGTCCTGCTAAGGAGACTGGATGCTTATGTTTCAAAAATGGCATGCAAATTTGCCTGTATCAATTTGCTTCTCAAATCAGTGAAATGATCATTGGTGCTCTCACCTGTAGACATAGTGGTGGACTCTGGCTCCAAAGACTCATTGTGTTGCTCACCTGATTTTAGTATTCTGAGTATATTGTCTCCCCATAACTTCTGATTTATAGCACCTCAACAGTCTCATTTCTATACTCCCTATTTCAGTTTCGTTCCTTTGTAATATACATATTTCCCTTACAATATTTGTTTTGTTATTTGCATTGTTCTTTTCTTTGAACAATGTAAGTTCTTTTTTTTTCTTTTTTTTTTTTTTTTGTTCAGTTGCTTTTTGTTCATTAAGGACCAGTTGAATTTTCCTTTGGAACTCCACTGGGATAGTGTGAACCATCAGGGCTTTAATAGAGGTAGTTTAGTTTCTATGAAAATAAAAGAAGAACAAAAATAATAATTGGAACAAACTATAAACTCAGTTTGTGGGTCCAGAGAGCAGCCCATCAAGATTTCTAGGTTCTGGGCTTCAGGCATCTTCAGTTGGAGTGATGAAAGGCAGTGGCGATCTCACAGATTTTCCTGGTTTGCAGTTTAAATGTCATAAATATTTTTCATACATAAGCTGCTGTGATTTATCTGAAGTTTATATCAAATCATCCAGGTTCAGCATGAAGGGCTTCAGAAAAGAGCCATTGTAATTTCAGTAATTCCAACCAGAAGGGAGATAGAAAAACTGGAAATATTGGTTTAGAGAGTGATAGCCAGATATTGGAGAAAAACTAGAATTCAGAATCCAGGTTGCAGGTAGATTATAAACCCCCGCCCAAACAAAACTGAACAGGGCTAGAATCTAATATTTTGTGCACTCTAATTTTCTTCTGAAACATAATATTTCCCTCTGCAGTTACCCCCATTTACTCCCCAAAGAGAATCAAATTAAGGCTAATTTGTTTGTAAAATAAGTTTAGTTTCAATGAACTTGAACTACTATTTATGTTAAGTATAGCAAGACTAGTGACTGTTTATATAGGCTCTTTTAAATTTGCTTTGCAGGAACTTTTGACAAGGAATCTCAGATTTGACTTGTAAAAGACCTCTTGAGGCCAGGAAGTCAAACCAAAGATTTGTCATTGGTCTATATTTGTAACACTATAGATTTGGGTGAATTTGTTTCTTGTCAAGGTTTCCAAATGTTCTGTGGTTCTTGGGCTTGTCAGGAAGTGACATTCTTTACTTACCTCTAAGGCTGGGAAACCTCAGGCAAGTTTTTCCAAGGGGGATATGATTGCATCCATAAAGTCAACTTTAGTTTTTTAAAGCTGTTTAGTTGTTTCTGAAAATATTTCATTCCAGTCAAAACCTTGGTAGTATAACCAGTGTTTCCAATTGTGTCTTGTTACAAGGAGAACGGATTCTTATTAAACTTATGCAAGTAACTACATTAACATAAAAATAAGAATACTTACAAAAAAATTTTTGAATTCTGAAAATATCAGGTAAAGAGCAAAAGTAAATGTTTCAAATTTTGCTTAAAACTATAGTTTACCAAATTGCTATGTTATAAATACCTTAAAAGAAAAAAAAGTTTCCTTTAATTGTAAAAACAAAACACTTAAAGAACAAAGAAAAAGCCATTAAAAATTATGCTTTTCTGTTTATTCAATCACATATAGTCTATTTTTGTTTTGCTTGATCTTGGGGTAGCAGTTTCGGGAACCAATCAGTTACATTAGGATTCTGAAAATTCTTGCCTATGCCTTATCAATGACATGATCTTAAGGTTGTCAAAAACCTGTACTTATTAGAGTGCCTTCCATGAATCTATTTGAAGAAGCCATCTTGGACTTTATCTGATAGCAAGTACTTTTAGAGAAGAATTAAAGTAACAGTAATTGTCTATGGATGACAGAGCCTTGAATGGCACCATTACAAATCTGATGAGCATTTATTATAATAAACAACTGACAAGGAAATTTGGTTATTGTTGTGCCATGCAACATTTTATCACAATAATCAAATTATGACTGAAAGCATATCAGATTTCTAAGATTTTATACAATAACAATAGTTATGTGAAATATATAGTGTATACAATAATAAAGCACATATTAATAAGATCTATACAAATTTAACTCAAGTAAGGTTAAACATTTTTTCTTATTTGATAATACTTCCCATATAATTTAACAAATCAAATAAGCTTAATTAGTTTAATATCTTTCTTTTATAGGTCCTATCAGACCTAACAGGGGCCCTGTGGATTGTCTCAAAGTTAGTCTGAGGTCAGACAGAATTAATTTCAAATTTGACTTCGGGAAGTTTGTCAAAATGTGAAAAAGTTTAAAACACTTGATTAAATATTATCTTGGTTATCTAATTAAAATGATTAGAGGACAATAAATATATTCAGTAAAATATTTTTAAATGACAATAAAACATTTTAAAAGTAAATACAGAAGTTTATAGTTATGACTCAATTTTCCTAAATAATTAAAAACCTAATGAAAGACAACAACAAGCACAGAAATTATCTCTATAAAACACAAAAGCTCCATTTTCTAGGCCAATTACTTAAGAGGAAAAGAAAAAAACTTTCACATTTTCAGATCAATATTCCATGAAAACTTTGTCATATTAACAAATTAATTAATGTACAGTTGACCCTTGAACACCATGGAGTTTAGAGACAGTGAGCCAATGGACAGTTAAAAATCTGTGGATAACTTTAACAATTAGTAACCTAATGTTGAACAAAAGCCTCACTAATAATACAATCTGTCAATTAATACATAGTTTGTATGTTATAGATGTGATATACTATATTATTCCATTAAGGGAAGCTAGAGAAAACAAAATGTTACTAAGGAAATCTTAATAAAAAGAGAATACATGCACACTACTATACTATATTTATTTATAGCACATGTGTATTTCATCAATTTATAGGGTAGATTATTTATCTAAAATGGTGGGCAGCCACAACTGCAACCTCAATCTATGGTACATATCAAGTAATTCAACTTTTTCTTGAAATGTCATGACTTTTCTCTGCTTCCTGGGGACACTTTCAACATCACTAATGGCACTTCAAGAATCTCTTGAGAAATAATATAGGTCCTATAGTGTTATTCAGGGTTTTCAATATTGCACTTAGCATTATGAAAAATACACAAGAACTAGAAGAGATCACTTTTACTGTGATATTCAATATATTAGAGAGATGAACAGCTCATGCTGAGATAATTAATGTCACATGGCTTTTTAAGTGAACACTTGAGTTCATGGCACTAGCTACAGGAGGTGGCTATAAAATTATTACACCAGTATTATATGTACTACAGTTAATTGTATGCAGTCCTAATTTAATGCATCATTACATTTGTTTACTTTTTCTCAAATGCAAACGGAACCATGTACAGTCTGTGTTTGTATTAATAAATTTTAATTAATTTCAACTTTTAATAATAGGTACATATATTTTCTGGTGACAAATAAAAAGTAGACTACAATCTACACATAATTTATGCCTTCACGATATACCATTTTCTTAACATTTTCAGTGATTTTAGGCTACATGGTTTATCTGTGAGTTTTTTCAAATTGTTGCAAATCTCAAGAAAAGTTTTCCAATATATTTACTGGAAAAACTTCTGCATATATGTGGACTCATGCAATTTAAAACCATGTTATTCAAGGGCTAACTATACTATTAAAAGTAATTATTAATAAAATCATATAAATAAATCCATCCAATTATAGCCAGCTTTGACCATATTAGGCAAGATTACTTTTCCATGGTTGAGTCCATCTATATTATATGTATATGTATAGGAGCACATAAATTAAGTACTCCTAAAATTCGTTGGAAAAAAACTGACTCAAAAGATATTTTTAAGTTTGTTTGAACTTGAATAATCTATGGTAAATAAATCTACTTCTAAACTTGTTGGTAAAATAAAAATATGACTATTACCTGAACTGGCAGCATTAAATATAATACATACATACTTTCTTGCCTGGATTTTGTAGTCAAAATTTTGTGTTGTCTATGCTTGATGTTTATGACTATAAAACTATGAATTTCACCTACGAACAAAAGGCACAGTAAAAATTAATTTCCCAGTTGCTCAATGCATGTCAGTCATGCAGCCATAAAAAACGATCCTTTCCCTTTTCATCCATGTGTCTACAAAATCCTGTCCTTTGTAGAAACATGGATGAATCTGGAAACCATCATTCTCAGCAAACTGACACAAGAACAGAAAATCAAACAACGCATGTTCTCACTCATAGAAGGGTGTTGAACAATGAGAACACGTGGACACAGGGAGCATCACACACTGGGGTCTATTGCGGGGGGCCTATAGTGGGGGTGGGGAGGGTCGGGAGGGATAACGTGGGGAGAAATGCCAGATATAGGTGACTGGAGGATGGAGGTAGCAAACCACCTTGCCATGTATGTACCTATGCAACAATCCTGCAAGATCTGCACATATACCCCAGAACCTGAAGTACATTTAAAAAAAAAGATAGAAAGAGATTAAAAGACTATGTTTAACTTTTTAGTTTCTTTGCTTTTTAGATATTTTTTATAATTACCTGATTTGTTAATAGGGAAAATGCTTTTAGACTGGCTAGATTTGTTTAATGTCTCATGGAATTTTTCATGGACACAGTTGTTGAAAATAAATCAGGTAAATGCAAAAAGAATAAATTTTTAAGTTAACATTTCAGAAACAATTCAGTTTTAAAGGTTCTACTTAAAAATAATTTCAAAAACCTTTTATTCTTTTGATAGCCTGCAACCTTAAAGTTGTGTTAAGTTAAACTGAATAATAGGTGTTCATTAAAAATATAGACCCTGCTGGGTATAGTGGCTCACACCTGGAATCCCAGAATCCCAGTGCTTTGGGATATTGAGGTGGGAGGATAGCCACTTCAAACAATACATGTATGGCTTAAGAATCAAAATATGTCCTTACCAGTTTAAATAACATTGTTCAGAGTGAAGCAATAGTTCAGGAGTCTGACTTGCCAATACATTCCCTATCTATCATTCAGTCAGGAGTGAAGACAAAGGCTTCGAAGCATACACTTAGGGTCTAGGTCAGAGTCCAGGAGATCCAGTGATGAATCTGATTCAATCCAACATACTAACTGGTAAAGAAAAAAATTATTCAATCATACTATTTTCTTTTCTTTTAAATTGTACTTTAGGTTCTGGGGTACATGTGCAGATCATGCAGGATTGTTGCATAGGTACATACGTGGCAAGGTGGTTTGCTGCCTCCATCCCCCTGTCACCTATATCTGGCATTTCTCCCCATGTTATCTCTCCCCAACCTCCCCACCCCACGGTGTCCCTCCCCTAGCCCTATTTTCTTTTCCAACTTTTACTTTTGAATTGTTTTAAAGCATGGGAAAAAAGAATTTATTCAAGACCATCATAAGTACAGGGACCACTGCAATGGGGTTTTGCAATGTGGGAGAGTGATTTGGCTCAACTCCAAATACATCATGGTCAAGTGGGAATTTATAGCCAAGGAGCAATGTGGGGGTCAGTGGAAGGAAATTACAAAGAGGAAACATCAAGGGTAAGGAGTATTCTGGCTAAACTGACCTAACAAAATTATTGCTGAAGACAGACCAAGGTGATCAGATGTTGCCTAAGGGATGATGGAGGATGAGGAACCTGATAAGATACCAGTGTTGATCAGATATGATGAATGAGGGGTTCTGACTAAACTGACTTATCAGGGTTCTTTGCTACAACTGGATTTTACAAGGAAGTACACAGGTGGACCTAGAAGAAGATTCAGAAGCCTGGCTAGATTTGGCCAAGCAAAGAATCTATTTCCATCTTAACTCTTGGCTTTGCATTTTTCCTTTTATTCCCTGTATTACCTCTTCTTGTTTTGAAGAATCTCTTGAGAAATAACAGTAAGAATAATAGATATTTCTGAAATATGATGACCTAATCTTTCCTTTAAATTTAGCAAGACCTATAAATTTATTGACCTATAGCAAGGTCAGTGTTATAGATTGTAGGAATGAACAATATTGAGTTCTGACTTTACAATTACTATATTGTTTTTTAATATAATATTAATTTATCTATAAAATATGAATGTTTTTAAAAAACACTTAACCTGTGTTTCTCTAATGCATACATTATAAGAGGTAAAAAGCTGGGCTTCAATAAAAGTTATTATTTCTCAGATTTATTCTTAATCTACTTTTATTCTGTCACCCTCAAACCTTTCCCTTTAATGTCCCCACATCACTTTATTATTTCTTGAAATATCTAGGAGTGTTTGAGATACTTTAACAAAAAACTACCCTATGAGCTACCAAAAGGTAACTATCATTTTACTTCCTTCTTATTTGTTGTCTTGATTTTCTATCAATCATTTATTGTTTTTTCAGTTACGCCTTTCCTGAAAATGACTATTTAATTTCCTTACCCACTCATTCTCTAACCCACTCTTCTAATATTTAATTTTATTTACAGTGATTGCAGGTGTCATATCCTAAAATTACATTAATTCTATATCTATTTCCCCTACTAATGTATAAACTTCATGATTCATCTTGTCCATCATGTTCCTGGTCTTATAGGACTAATGGTAGGCACTAAATAAATACTTGTTGAATGACTTTTAGCAATAAATAGATTGTTGCAGAGGTAATTCCTTGATTATTTCATTTATGTATTATCTCTGTCTCAACAATTTTAGCACATTCACCTTCATGTGTTTTACAAATACTTATTTAGCACCTCTTATGTGTCATGCTGTTTTATAGGAATTAAAAGCATGGTGCCTTTCACATTGTAAGCATTGAACAAATACTTGCTCAAAAATATTTCCAGTAATTAACATTGACTAAACTTCAGAAAAGAAAGTTTCTATGTGATAATTATTGCATTTCCAAATTCATAGCATCCCTTATTTGTTCTTTATTTGTCCTTATTTCTTTATATTTTAATATAAAAAATGAATGACAAATTAAAGACACTACAATTCACAAAAGAAATAACATAAAACTTACTTATTAAGTAAACCTTTAAAAGATCATTATATGTTACAACTGCAAAATCAAAATTGAATTGGTTATTGCTTATATTCTTCATATTAATTCCCTCATATAAAATTACCATGAATGTAAAACTATATGAGAAATGATGTTCTCAGATTGTGATTTGTTTCTTAAATACTACTAAATTAGTGATTTCATCTTCCAATTGTGTCTAATTTTATAGATACTAGGAAAACGTGTTTGAATACAAATTATGCACCTACTTAAAGATAAAAAGAGAATAGGTGCAATTATCTGGAAACATTAAGCCAAAAGTTTCCTTTTCATTGGTTCTCTGTATATTTTAGAAAACAGCCATGTGTTACATTTTGCATCTTTGTATTCTTACTGCAACTAAAACATAAAATAAAATATGTTAATTGTGAATGATTGTCTTAATCTGTAACTCTTTGCTTATTCAATTACATAAAAAAGCATTGATTAAATACCTTTTGAAAGTCTAATTTCTTTTAAAATTCTTTAAAGTATACAAAATCATTAGAAGATACAGCAACTGGTTTGGATTTCAGAACATAGTTGCATAAGTGAAAAATTTACAGGATCATTAAATTATTAGAGAATTCTAAATCCTTGTAGTAGAGATAGTTATACCATGAGCTATGTGTTGGTATACTTTGCGGTGGGGGCACGGCTCATAGTCGAGTCAATTATGACTTTTCTTTTTTCATTGGAATATCAAGTACAGAGAGAACTAAAAGAAAAAAATTAATCTGCCTGTTGAAGCAGATGTTTTATTCAAGTAAACGAGGAGATAAGAGAAGGGGTATGTTCAACTGAAGATCCTGAATTATATAATGATTTCTCTCAAATATATTAACAAGAGAGAAAAGGGTCAATACACAATTTTAAAATCAGATTATAAAACCAATTACATTATCATGTTTTCAATGAAGAAAGTAACCTGATTCTGTGGGACAATCTAAATGTCCTAGGGCAGAGAGGTAGTAGAAAGAATGAAAAGAAAATAATATTTGGAGAGAATTCTCAAAAGAAGAATTTAGTAAATTATTTCGCATTTAGTAAATTATTTGTTACAAGGCCTAGAAGAAGGTACCAGCTCAACTCTCTAGAGATCCATATTCTTGTTGTGTTTATATATGGCTGCTCTTTAGTGTGCTGTCACAGTCTGTTATATCAGGATTATATTTACACTGACTTAGATTCCCAAATACATTATTAAACTCTTCGACATCAGAAACGTTTGTTTATTTATTTTGTCCCAAAACATAAATATGTTTGTACAAACTTAAGTGAACTAAATATATTAGTTCACTGAATGGCAGAGTGAGTGTAGTATAATGACATTCACAACCATGAGCAGATAAGAAAAAGTCTGTAAAAAATATATGTTTTACACCTGCTGAATTTGGCTCATTTTGCAAAGGAAACTAGAAATAATCCAGTTGTAAACCAGTAAAATAAAAATATGGCACTAAAGACAGGTCAATGACAAAGTTACATGAAAGAAAATTTAGAATTTAAAGTATAATATACGAGTATTGATTGCATCTCTCAGAGACTGGATGTTGAAAAACACAATAGTAAATTTGAGGAAAAAATAAATGTAATGGTTATTAACGTACAAGAGGTAAATCAGTACAAACAAGGAAGAAATTGAAATACAGAGAATGTTCAAGAAAAGAGGCTATATCATTACATTAACAAATAGAGGAAAAAACTAGAAGAAATCATAGATAAAATTAGGCTGGAGTGCAGTGGTGCAATCTTGGCTCACTGCAACCTCCTCCTCCCGGGTTCAATCGATTCTCCTGCCTCAGCCTCCCGAGTAGCTGGGACTACAGGTGAGTGCCACTACGACCAGCTGATTTTTGTATTTTTAGTATAGAAGGGCTTTCACCATGTTGGCCAGGATGGTCTCGATTCTTGACCTCGTGATCTGCCCGCCTTGGCCTCCCAAAGTGCTGGGATTATAGGCATGAGTCACCACGCCAGGCCAACAAAAGTGTTTTTCTTTTTTTTAGTATTTTTAAAAGACCATTAAATTTGGACATAATGAGGTTATTAGCTATTTTTTTAAAAGTTTGTCTTAGTGAAACAAAAGTAATAAACAGTAGTGCCAGGTCTGTCCTACAGACTCTGGCTGACAGATGGATGAAAACAGTACTCAGACACAGGTATGCACTGTAAGAGCAGCTATGTGCCTAAAAGTAGAGGTGAACTAAAACTTGATGGCCTATAGTAATGATGAGGACACCAAATGATAATAAATAAACCAACCATAATTGACAAGACAAAATTTTTAAAACTATATAATATATGAACATCATCTGCACTATTAATCTGAAAGTCATCATGCAAAGTCATAAATAACAAACTTAGCTGTAAACTACTGGATTACTTTCAGTCCATATCCCTCCCTCCCAACCCTTCTGAATCCTAAGGATTCAATGCCATAGTTTCACCTTTGTTGAGATTTTCTCTTGTATTTGTTTCTGGAAAAATCCATTCCCCTGAATTTCAACTTACAATTTTTGTCTTCTTCAATCCATTCTTTGGCAGATGCTGTTCTCGCTCCACACATCTCTTTTTCCTTTTCCTCTTCAGTACACATTGGCTCCAGTTCCAACTGCCAGTACAGGACTTTGGTGTCTGGAATCCACTTTGCCACCTGCATGCAAGCCAGAAGTGGGAGGAAATTAACATACCCAAGAAAGTCCTCTTCTATAAATAACCTAGCTGTGTGATCTTTAAATATATTAGCTTCATTTTCTCCTAGTTGAGATAACAATGGTTTGCATGTTTTACACAGGTAAAGCTCCACAATTTCCCAGCAGGATCAAGCTCCAGTTTTCTACTGGCAACTGGATATTGTAATTTAAGTAATAATTTGCCAGTTAGCAACTCCTTCATTGGTGCATTTCATCCCTATTTCACTTTCTTCTCATCTATCAGTATTTCCTACAATCTTCTTCCAAATTAGCTATTTGAGTTTCCTCAGCATCTGTTTCTAGAAGCAACCTAAACTCAGATAAAATATTTCAAGTTATTGTTCTCCATACAAGTTTTTATTCCTTTGTTCTCTAACTCTGTGTATACGACCATCATCCATGAAGTTAACAAGATGGAAACCTACCAGATATCAACTATTTCTCCCTCTCTCCCATTTAAATCTCATAAATCCGTGCCTATTCTCTATGACACCTGCCATATCATTATGCTATTTCAAAAATCAACTTTGGCTTAGATTGCTAAAACAAACTTCATCCCCTTTACCAGTTTTGCCATCTTTATATTTATGATCCACACAACAGATTAAATACCTCGTTAAACTATCAACACTAAATATGACATCAAAATATTATTGATTTTTAAAATTGCTCTTAGAAAAAATTAACTCCTAAATGTGTTTTCCCTATGTTTTCATGGCCTGGCTCCTATGTTTCCCTTCAACCTCACTTCTTTCCCATTCATTTTTTGGAGTATGTTTTCCAATATTACTGAAATAACAAAAGCTAAGTAATCCTTAGAAGGGGGAATTTAAGTTGGTGGAGGAAGGTATTTTTGCAAGTGTAAATTCCAGTGACAAAAGACCAATAAAGGATTTAGAAGAATGGGAAATAACTTTATTGAGAAGAACACAAAACCCATTTAAATCTATATACAAGAATGAATGCATATTTGTAAATGTGGATATGGGTATCATGATACATATTTATAAAATATAATCATATATTTGTTATATGAATTATCTGAAGAATCGTTTTTAATATATGTTGACTACATGATATAGACAGAAAAAAAATTGACTTTTAAAAAATAAAAGCAGGAACAAATTGTTTTGCCCTTACATGAAGAGAAATTGAGATGATTGTGTTTTTCTTAGTATACAAACTAAATTCCCCAAGAAGTGATCGTATAGAGATTTTTATAATACTTCATAGGAAATATAGTAAATATTCCGTCCTGTTTTTTGTTTTGTGCATTGTGTGGACATCAATATATTGTCAGTAATTATATCGACTTTGTAAGTTACAAATCAGGACATGTGTGTCCATTACAGTTCCTGTGTGTCTAGGAACAACTTGAAACATTTGAAACATGTGGTTTATAGGAAAATTCTTCTCTAACCTGAGAAGAATGGTGCACATTGAGATAAGATATACACATTGCTATTAAATTTGTCTTTTTATTCATAGAAAAGGACATAGTCCTTCATATGTACTATGCATTTTATTTGCCAACAGTTCCTATTAATGAAATAAAATACAATAAAAAGATCTATCTCTTTTAATACTATCACTGGCAAATAGTAACAGTTTTTCAAGGAAGATTAAAAAAAGGAGGACAATTAAGAAATTTTTGTGGAGAGAGAGAATGCAAAGAAAAAATGTCCTGTCATGACTAAGCATTTGTAGACAATCACTCTGAGAGTTGCCCCGTTCCGCCTCCCATAGTTATCATTAAAATTAATATTTATTTACTAATGATTTTATCCACTTTTAATATCAAGTTGTAGGCTAGACAATAAAGATACATAAGCTAAAGGCAAATTGCTTAGAGTCAAATGGCAGATATGCAAGCAATTATAAAACACTATAAAATCATTATTCTCTAATATTATATGCAAGATAGTGTGAAAATCTGGGGTAAGGATTGTGTAGAAAAATGCCGAGAGGGTTAGTAAAATAATTAATTTTAGAAAGATAACTTCACTAAGGGCCACAGAAGCAAGGAGAACTGTTAAGTCAGTTCCTTGGTATTACATGAATAATAAAAGAGTTTAGAGCATTTTTTTTTTCACTTTTATTGGGTCAGAATGCTATATATATTTATCTTTATGACACAACTAATTATTTCCAACCAGCAAACATGATAGGGATTAAAATGGTTTAAATGATAATATATTAAATAAATCAATCAAATGATAATTTAAGTATTTTTTATTAAATGTAGTCAAAAGAACATCATATAATATTGATGGTGTAGATGAGATTCTGACATTCCCACCAATGGAAATCACTAATATTATTAAGTAAAATAAGTCTTGAATAAAATTTTTGCTTTCAATCCCACACTGAGCCATTTATTTTACATATGTTTCAATTTTTTTATATCTTCCATTTTTTTCTCTTTATTTCTCCTCCTGGATAAACTTTCTGATTTTTACTTTACAGTTATTGATGTAAATATAATTGCCAAAAATGAATTATTACTCAACGATCTTAGGGGAAAAAGCACATGAGGGAAAATACAATAGAAACTGAGTAATAATTTGTCTTCTCATTCATCTTTATTATTGAACATAAAAATAAATATTTGACTAAGGAAATAAGCCATGAAGTAAAATGTAAACTAAGCCATTAAGTAAAGCAGTACAATTGATTCCACAAATGTATGTAGACAGTGCTATAAATGGTATATGTAAATCCTGCCATTGACTTAAGTGAGGAAGACATGGAGAAAATAAACCATTTTAAAAGAACTGCAATTACTCCTAGTACAGATTTGTAAGGAGCAAAATTCTTACCTTGGTTACTGTATTTAGAAAGAGACTAACAGTATAATGGTTAATGAAAACTGTTGTAGGCATGGGTAACAAATGTTAAGTTGTTAAATCTTCCTCTTTCTTTTCTTTCTCTTTTGCTCTTTCCCTTATTACTCTTTAAGAATTTTCCTTTTCAGATTTCAGGATCCATATTGTTTTCACTTACTCAAAATACTATTCTTTGCTTTTTGATGGGTTGAATGAGATGACCAACACTTTGCAACTTGCACATCTTTCAATGATGGTTCCTGAAGACAGTCAAAAGTAGGAGTGAAGAAATGTTACATTTGACTCTGGCAAGAACTCGGAGTAAAGAGCTGTGTCTGGTCAATACAGAGCCTATTAATTTTTATCTTGGCCTGATGATTGTTGCTTCTGCTCCCTCCTCAGAGCTAAATTATTTTGAAACACCACAAAAACTACTCAGAAGTCTTAGAAACCATACAAAATGTTTTCTTTCTAACAGTCCAGGTATCACTGAGTTGCACATGGTGAAGAGATGAGAATTTGGTTTTATATATATATTTCCTGCCATAGGCACCTCTTAAAGAGCTCTGTAATGTAGATAAATTTCAGTCTGAGTAATTCCAGAGCTGTTAGGTGAGTGCTTTATGAGAGTTTGCCTTTGGATATTAGAGCCCATTTTGTTGATAGGAAGACTGTTGGCTGGGACCCCAAACTGATTTGTTACCCTTTTCTGGGAAGATGCTTGATATTGGTTGTTTTTTTTTTTTGTTTAACTGGAAAAGTAACAAGCTCAGTTTTTTTTTCTCCAATGATTTATATCTATTAAGTGCCTGCAATGGGCACATAGGACATACAAACATGATTTTTAAATAATTCCTGTACTCTATCTAGGTGTTTATTCTATTGAGTCTGGCTGCTGCATGAGCATACAGTTACTACAGTTAGCTGTGAAAATTGGAGATTGCCCTAACCTGATGGGAAAATAGAGGTGCAGAGACGAATTAGTGCAATGATATTGAAAAAGCTACAAAGAAAATATGACACTTGAATTTGAGTTTGAACTAGGTGTTTATCAAATGTGCTTATCAGATTTACCAAATTTTAAGAGATATATCAAGAAAAGACAAAGGACTTACAATTTAAAAGGTACATAAATCATGGCACATGTGAGAAAATTGCCACTAATTCAGTGTGGCTATGTTTTAGGATGGGAACATAAAGGGAAGAAAATGAGAATAATTTAGTCTATGCTATGTGGAATTCTTTTAATTTATTCAAAAATAATTAAGAAAAATGGAAAGATTGGAACCAGAAAAGTGACAACTGAATCTGGCATTTTTTTTTTTTTCCAAAATTATAAATGTGTTTTTTCTCTTTTTTTTTTTTTTTTTTTTTTTTTTTTATTGCATTTTAGGTTTTGGGGTACATGTGAAAAACATGCAAAGTTGTTGCATAGGTGCATTCATGGCAGTGTGATTTGCTGCTTCCCTCCCCCTCACCCATATCTGGCATTTCTCCCCATGCTATCCCTCCCCAACTCCCCCCCGCGCTGTCCCCCCCACTCCCCCACGACAGACCCCTGTGTATAGTGCTCCCCTCCCTGTGTCCATGTGTTCTCCTTGTTCAACACCCTCCTATGAGTGAGAACATGTGGTGTTTGGTTTTGTGTTCTTGTGTCAGTTTGCTGAGAATGATGGTTTCCAGGTTCATCCATGTCCCTACAAAGGACGCGAACTCCTCATTTTTAATGGCTGCATAATATTCCATGGTGTATATGTGCCACATTTTTCCTGTTTTTTAAGTAAAAATTCTGGCAGCAATATGGTGAATGGATTGAGAAGAAATAATGAAATGACAGAAAGCTGTAAGACAGTTATGTTGCAGTTATTCATGAGAAATGCAAAGGATCTGCTAAAGGGGTTAGGGATGCTGAAAGGAAAGAAGACTGTTGCAAGATTTGTTTTAGTAAGGGAATATAGATAATTGAGTAACTTATAATTTGGATGATTATTTTTGCTTCAGCCAATGAATAGCTGATAATACTCTTAAGATAAAACTAGGAATAGATTTGGCAAAAGAAATTGATATAATTGCTAATATTGAATTTGAAATTACCTGTAGGGCATTTAGGTAGGCAATTTATTCTCTCTTATTTACACTCTGCCTAAATTCATATACTTGAGATATGAGGAATGTCAAGGCCATGAATAAAGTTTTAGCTGTTGTAAGTATAGAGTATTGAATGGTTCAAGAGTTGATGAAAGCCCCCGTCAACAAGGAAAACAAGAAAATAAAATGACCAAGAATAGAAGTATGAAGGATCTGAAACGTTTAGGATTTTGCAGAAGAAAAGAGAGAGAGTATTGATTACTGATCTGAGAAGGAAGAGAATCAGGGGACAGTATTCCAGACACCAAGAAAAGAGGGATATTCTGTGAAACATTAACTCATACGTTTCCTCTATGTCCTTAGCTTGAGCCCTCTTCTGAGAGTGCATTCTTTTTTTACTATTTCCCTTTTCGAACTTTTACTTTAGGTTCAGGTGTACATGTGCAGGTTTGTTATATAGGTCAATTGCGTGTCATGGGGCTTGGTATACAGATTATTTTGCCACCCAGGTAATAAGCATACTACCTGATAGGTAGTTTACTTTCAAGGTGTCAGCCAAACATTCAAGCTTTACTCTCTAGTTATGTCTGCTTCAGATTTTCCACCTCTGAAATTGACATATTTGGGGAAAATATGTTATCTTGTACCATGCATTACTTATGCAATATAAATATTAAAAATCATTTCAGGTTTGCAATTAGTATCCTGTATATGATTTCAACTTTTAAAGGCCAGTGTGTAAAAGGCTTCAAAAGTCATAAAACAAGTTTATTTATTTCGTATCAGTGACCTGGGGTAGCAGAAAAGAATAGCAGATTTCTACAAATGTTCTACATTCTGGCTTGGCACTCTTTTCACTACCACCTGCTCTATCTGGATGTGCCAATTGCCCACTCTTCATGTAGGAGGAGAATAGGATGTAATGTGTACTGCTGATAACTTCTAAGATTCATATAGAATGTGTCACAGAATATATTTGTATGTATTTATGGCCAATTTTATACAATAATATAAAATTAAAATAATTCAGAGCAACTTTATCACGACTGACGTGTTTATCTAAAGACAGCCATTTTAAATGTGAAAAACCATAGAAACAGCCTTTCAGAATAGGCTAAAAAAAAAAAAAAGCAATGATGTTTTTATATCCAGAACACATTTGTCCAAGAGAGAATCTAGGCATTATTTCATCATTCAGTTTTATTTACTTGTAGTTTATTTTCTTGAGACATATATTGGCTTAATTTGAACAGATGGATTAATGTTTTAGATAAGGTATTTAGCCACAAGCTATTTTGTATTTAGGTTCTTTTTAGAGCTATTCACCATATCATACCATCGATCCATATACAGAATTGCCCATTCAAATAAATGATGCATTCTGAATAAAAATACATGGCAAGATGCAGAAATTACAAACACTGACATAGGCTTTATAAACTAAAATATCTCCTATTTTGTCTAACTTACATACTTGGGAGGATTGTCTACGTTTTTTGTTATACTAAACGGAAGCAGACTGAAGCTGACTGAAGATGTATCACCATAGCCATTCAATATATATTTAGCTAATATTTCTCCCTTTTCCAAATGGGAAATGACAGTAAAATGTGCATTAGTGGTGATTTTTCTAAGTATTCTTTATTCTTTGAATTGATTTTTGTAAGAGAACTCTGAGTTTAGCAATGATTATGAAAATAATGTTGTCTAACTTAACATGCCTTAAAATCAAAAGAATTTCAAGAGAGTACACAAAATAGAACAAAACTATGAATGAAACCAGGTTGCATAAACTGTTACTAAATAAGTGGTCATCTAATGATCATAATTTTCAAATTTACCAGATGAAGTTAAATTGTAGAAACACTTCTGAGAGGTAACAAGTGAAGGCAGTTATTGGCCTCCACCATAACTGCAAGAGTAAAGCAACATTTTTTTCTTTTACTTTTCTTTCTTTTCTGTTCTACTTAAATAACACTGAAACTTCATTTATCCATATCATTATTTTGACATTAAGGCTGAAATAATTGTCAAGCAAAAATGCATACAATCAAAAATAAAAAAATATTCTTTTTATTTTTTTCTAAAATATGTATAAAACATGTATTATAAATAACACTGCAGATGGGACAATATTAAGACATTCACTTTACCTTTTCATGACATTCATGTTAGATCTTCAGAGTACCTAATTGAAAAAAAGTTCATGTGTGGTTTATATATATGGAATAATAAATAATACTCTAAAAAGTGTATTATACATTTGTATTATAATATAAATATGATTTCATATGGTCTTTTCTTGTTGCCAAGGAGAATATTAATGTTTACTCACCAAAAGGCAAATCTGTTGGTGAATTAATTTGATTAAATAACCATATTTAAAGAACATAAACTTATATTCCAAATAAAGAGATTGCACATACGTCAATGTTTCATAAACATTATTTTTATCAAATTTTTTGTAGAACTGGCATATTTGACTATTTGAAATTGTGCTTTCAATAATGTTCTGACTTATAATTTATATTGTTGTTTGATGGTAAACCCATATACTTAACACAAAAATAATCAAGTGGTAAGAAATGTTAATGAAAATAAAAAAGTTTGACTTGAAATCTCAAGTTTTTAAAAACACTAAGGAAGTTTATAAGAACAAGAAAATGCAAACCCCAGATTTCCTATAGGAAGCAGTTTTGAATCTACTGCATACATGAATACATTTCCCATGATGTCTTTAAAATATTACACTAAAAATCAAAATGACTTAGACCCAGTTAGTTTTCTAAGCATTTGTCTACAGAACTGTAAAGAAACATTATAGTGCTCCCTTTGAGCTCCTAATTATATGCAAAATAATTTCTTCCTCAAGCCAATGAGATGAACTAATGTCAAAACATACCCATAGATAACTACATTTATTCATAAGCTATGTGTAGTTATCTGAACTAAAGAAATACAACTTAGAAACTGATTACCAAATATAATTTGACTTTACAAATTGATCTTCCTGATGATAGTTGTTTCTAGTATTAATTATCAACTTAGTTCAATGATGTTTCATAATCCAAGATGATCTTCACAGTATAAATTTGGAAAAACTCTAAATATTCAGCATAAATAATAATAGCTGTATACACTAATTTATATATGTTTGTATGGAAGAATAACACTATTTATTAAAACATTGTTCAATTACTTTGTTCACAAACTTTTTATTATACATTATTAATTGAAATTCTGGGTTATATACATTTTATTACCTGCATACTGTATTAGCCTAAAAAGTAAAACAAACATAGTTTTTCTATTTGTTGGCCTATATTAACTGTGGTCACTGTGTTTGAGAAGAATCAACTTTATTTCTTATATTTTTTGTATTCTTTCAAAAAATAACACCAAGTATTTTTATACTCAGAAACAGATTTTTAGAATCCGTCTGTAAACAATATTCTTCTCTTAACATATCTCTGAAACACCTATTAAGTGCTCATTGAATCTTCTACATAATAAAATATTTAAGCAATATATTTATTTAAAAAACCACACAACTATATTGAGGGATGGTTTATTGTTAAATATGGTAGATTAAACAAACATATTTACCTCCCTTCCCTTACTGAAACTGTCCTACACATTATTAAATGTATTTACATTAAAAAACTATACATTAGTAAATGTATTTTTTTAAATACCATATAAATGCCATCCAGAGATTGAGAGTGGAAGAGGGGACAGCAAAAACAAAATAATGTAAACCAGAAAATCCTTAGCCTCCTATAAAAAAAAATTCAAAACAGTATAACTTCCATCTTAGAATGCCCTCCACCAAAAAAAAAAAAAAAAAGCTTTGTAATGTATCATACCAGTTCCTCTGAAAGGAAAAGTATGGAATAAACCAAGATAATCGAATTAAAGTATTTTTAAGAATCCCTGAATCATTTCTCCTTTGAGCATGTTAACTGACCCGTCTTCTCTCTCAGGCAAAAGATATACATCCCCTGGAGAGGATTAAAATAAAAATAAATACAGGAGGGATGAGAGGAAACAAGAGCTACTGGAGAGGATCGAGTAATATATAACATCAAAGGTATAGACAATGCTTTCGTACCAGATGCAGTGACTCAGGTATTCTTTTTCTGCTCTCCTCCACTGTGCTAGCAGCATACCTAGCAGTCAGTTGTTTGGATGAGTCTTCCCTGGGATATCAGAAAAGATAAGGAACTTGTACATACTAACAACAGGGTTTTCCCAAGGAAAGACTCTGACTAGATTTTTTAAAAAAGTAAGATCACAGGAACAGGTCTGCCATGTCAGACTTCTACTTGCCACTTTTAAGTAGGAAGAGATAGCAAAGAATTGCCAGTTATATGTATAAAACATATGATAGGGAAGAAGAAGAACAAAACAGTTATCTAGGAAAAAGCAATTTATAGTATTCTGATATTATGTCAGTGGGAAAAAAATCTTTCTTGAAATATATTGTATTATTTACCTAAAAGATACACAAGAAGATACTGCATCAATAAGAGTGGGATGCCATAAAAAACAAAACTTGGAATTTATCCATTTCTTCCAAGCTTTCTTTTCTATGGCACCCCAAGAACGGGTAAATTTCTGGACACATACAACCTCCCAAGAATAAACTAGGGAAAAATTGAATCCCTGAATAGACAAATAACAAATTCTGAAATTGAGGCAGTAATTAATAGCCTACCAACCAAAAAAAAAAGCCCAGGACCAGATGGATTCACAGACAAATTCTACCAGAGGTACGAAGAGGAACTGGTACATTCCTTTTGAAACTATTTCAAACAATAGAAAAAGAGGAACTCCCTACTCATTTTATGAGACCACCACCACCCTGATACCAAAACTTGACAGAGGCACAACAACAACAACAACAACAAATTTCAAGCCAATATACCTGATTAAAATCGATTCAAAAATCCCCAATAAAATACTGCCAAACCAAATCCAGCAGCACATCAAAAAGCTTATACAGCAAGATCAAGTAGGCTTCATCCCTGGGATGCAAGACTGGTTCAACTTACACAAATCAATAAACATAATCCATCACATAAACAGAACCAATGGAAAAAAATGTATGATTATCTCAATAGATACAGAAAAGACCTTTGATAAAATTCAACAGCACTTCATGCTAAAAACTCTCAATAAACTATGTATTGATAGAAAGTATCTCAAAATAATAAGAGCTGTTTATGACAGACTCACAGCCAATATCATACTGAATGAGCCAAAGCTGGAAGCATTCCCTTTGCAAACTGGCACAAGACAACGGTGCTCTCTCTCAACACTCCTATTCAACATAGTACTGGAAGTTCTAGCCAGGGGAATCAGGCAAGAGAAAGAAATAAAGGGTGTTCAAATAGGAAGAGAGGAAGTCAAACTTTCTCTGTTTGCAGATGACATGATTGTATATTTAGAAAATCCTATTGTCTCAGCCCCAAATCTCCTTAAGCTGATAAGCAACTTTAGCACAGTCTCAGGATACAAAATGAATGTGCAAAAATCACAAACATTCCTATACACCAATAATAAACAGAAAGCCAATAATGAGTGAACTCCCATTTACAGTAGTTACAAAGAGAATAAAATACCTACAAATACAACTTACAAAGGATGTGAAGAACCTTTTCAAGGAGAACTACAAATCACTGCTCAAGGAAATAAAAGAGGACTCAAACATATGAAAAAATATTCCATGCTCATGCATAGGAAAAACCAATATCATTAAAATGGTCATAATCCCCAAAGTAATTTATAGATTCATAGATTCAATACTGTCCCTCTCAAGCTACCATTGACTTTCTTCACAGAATTAGAAAAAACTACTTTAAATTTCATGTGGAACCAAAAATGAGCCGTATAGCCAATTGAGCAAAAAGAACAAAGCTGGAGGCATCATGCTACCTGACCTCAAACTATGGGTATAGTAACCAAAACAGCATGGTACTGGTACCAAAATAGATATATAGACCAATGGAACAGAACAAAGGCCTCAGAAATAATGCCATACATCTACAACCATCTGATCTTTGACAAACTTCACAAAAACAATGAGGAAAGTTTCCTATTTAACAAATGGTGTTGGGAAAACTGGCTAATCATATGCAGAAAATTGAAACTAGCACCTCTTCCTTACACATTATACAAAAATTAACTCAAGATGGATTAAAGACTTAAACATAAGACCTAAAACCATTAAAAACCCTAGAAGAAAACCATTCAGGACATAGGATGGGCAAAGACTTCATGACTAAAACACCAAAAGCAATGGCAACAAAAGCCTAAATTGACAAATGGGATTTAATTAAAGAGCTTCTCCACAGCAAAAGAAACTATCATCAGAGTGAACAGGAAACCTAAAAAATAGGAGAAAATTTTTGCAATCTATCCATCTGGCAAAGGACTAATATCCAGAATCTACAAAGAACTTAAATAAATTTACAAGAGAAAAACAAATGACCCCATCAAAATGTGGGCAAAATATATGAACAGACACTTCTCAAAAGAAGGCATTTATGTAGCCAACAAACACATGAAAGAAAGCTCATCATCACTGGGTCATTAGACAAATGCAAATCAAAACCATAATGAAATACCATCTCATGCCAGTTAGAATGGTGATCATTAAAAGTCAGGAAACAACAGATGCTGGAGAGGATGTGGAGAAACAGGAATGCTTTTACACTGTTGGTGGGAACGTAAATTAGTTCAACCATTGTGGAAGACAGTGTGGTGATTCCTCAAGGATCTAAAACTAGAAATATCATTTGACCCAGCGATCTCATTACTGGGTATATACCCAAAGGATTGTAAATCATTTTACTGTAAAGACCCATGAACACATATGTTTATTGCAGCACCATTCACAATAGCAAAGGCTTGGATCCAACTCAAATGCCCATCAAGGATAGACTGAATCAAGAAAATGTGGCACATATACACCATGGAATACTATGCAGCCATAAAAAGGATGAGTTCATGTCCGTTGCAGGGAAATGGAGGAAGCTGGAAACCATCATTCTCAGCAAACTAACACAAAAACAGAAAACCAAATACCAAATGTTCTCACTCATAAGTGGGAGTTGAGCAATGAGAACACATGCATACAGGGAAGGGAACATCACACACTGGGGCCTGTCAATGGGTGGTGGGCTAGGGAAGGGATAGCATTAGGAGAAATACCTAAGGTAGATGATGAGTTGATGGGTACAGCAAAATACCATGGCACGTGTATACCTATGTAACAAACCTGCACATTTGGCACATGTATCCCAGAACTTAAAGTATAATTAAAAAAAATACTAGTGCAGGAAATTTAAAAAGAAAAAAACCTTGGTCATCGTAAAAAACAGCTCTTTAAAACTGGAAATGGGATTGGAAATTAGATAAAGTACATGGAAGTGATAAAAGAGAATGTTGAGAAAGTTTCCTGGACAATAAAAAATAAATAAATAATGGATAATGAGAATGAAAAGACATTTTCAGGACCAGTCTATGTAAATAATATTTTTAGGAAGAGAGAAGAAAGAAAATGGAAGAGATGAAATATGAGGTAGAGAATTTGGAGCTAAATTAGTGTTAAATACACAGAAGATGAATAAAGCACACAAACAGAATATTACTTTCAGAGAAAGCAGAAGTGCAAGAAAAAAGCATACTTTTGATATACAATATGTAAATTATGTTTGCATTGTCAAGAATTCTAAAGTTTTATCTAACCAAAATTAATAAATAACTATACTGTGAGGATAAGAGAACAGAAAACATGTGTGCCAGTGGTGGAGTGGTATAAGGAATGAAAGTAAAAGAAAACAATTTATTTTCCACAAAGAAAAGATTTATCTGAAATGAAAAATAAATGTATTAACATAATTTTTAAAATAAAATTAAAAGCATGCTATTTAGCAATATGGTTGGATAGCCCACAATGAGTAGCTGAAAGAGTTGAAAATCTCTGTCTTCTAGAGAAAAACAAGCTATGGATTTATTTGACTCTAAATTGTATGTGGAAATTTCAGATAATAATGTAATTATATTTAAAAATGTGATACACCAGCCAGGGCAGGTGGCTTATGCCTGTAATCTTAGCAAGTTGAGAGGCCGAGTTAGGTGGATTGCTGAAGCCGAGTTCCACACACACCATCTCTACAAAAAAATGCAGAAAATTAGCCAGATGTGGTGGCACATGCCTGTATTCCCAGCTATTTTGGAGGCTGAGGTGAGAGGATTGCTTGAGCCTGGGAGGTTGAGGCCGCAGTAAGCTATGATCACACCACTGCCCTCTAGCCTGGGGACAGAGTGAGATCCTGTCTCAAAAAAAAAAGTATAACTATAGAATAGTATGACCAAAGAGTAGTAGTCAGTAGTAGTACAGATTTTAATACAGAGAGAGAGAGAATTTGATTATTAAAAATCAAAATAGATGGCAGCAGGTGCCTATAATTCCAACTACTTGGGAGACTGAGGCACAAGAATTGCTTGAACCTGGGAGATAAAAGTTGCAGTGAGTTAAGATATTGTCATTGCACTCCAGCCTGGGTGACAGAGCAAAACTCTGTCTCAAAAAAGTAAATAAATAAATATATATATACACACACACACACACAGATACATATATACATATATGTATGAGTGTGTGTATATGTGTGTGTGTGTGTGTGTATCTGTTTGAAAATAATAGCTGAACAAAGCTGACAAATACAGACTTTGAAATCCAATGGAGAAAAAATTCTACAACCTGCCCAGTAAAGCAGGAGAATACTGCCCATAGGGTAACTTTTAAATTTCACTAACCATAGCAACAGAAAAGGTACTACCATGCTTTTATTAGAGAATGCATTCTGAAATGTTACACCATACAGTGTGACTCAGACAGCAGTTGAGAAATTCTCAGATTGGATTTAGACTAAATATACTCTGTATATTTGAGATAATCATCTAAAGGGCCTATTGTCAATGCATTCAGAATCATAAGCTGTACTTCCTGTCAATTTTGCTGCATTCTAAAGACACTTTACAATCTTTATTGCAATATATTGTGAACAATCCTTCAATCCTGCAGCAACTCAGTTAGTGTTATCAACAAAGATGTGAAATGCTCTATAAAGGTAAACCAGATAAAGTGGATCAATATGGATGCTGGCAATACAAACCCTCTGGCATATGAGAAATGCCGTGATGATGCAGGCTGAGTAGCTGATATTGTGCTACTGAAAGGCTCTCTATAAAAGTTACAAAAAGCAAAACAATCATGGTAAAAAAAATTCCTTCAGATATTTCAGAATTGAATAGAAACATTGCTGTCTGAGAGCCTCTCATCATGACCCTTTAACATTCATATGTAGTATATAGAATGTCCGAGCCTGTTCTCTCCAGTTTCCCAACTACTGTCTGAAATTTTACCCCTTCAGCTGTGACATAGTTACACACAGAAAGATTGGACTATGTTAAGTCTATATAATATTCTCAGGTTATCCTCAGCACTTGTAGTTTTCTTACCACTCCATCCCACAGAGCTTCTACTATCTTCATATCATCTTTCATCAAAAACTTCCACTCTAAATTTTTCAGGTCTAGCATTTAAGGAGCTTAGAAGTTGCTACTCTAAATAAAAACTCAACAACCTGAAAAATCAGCAACTCTTCTAAGAGCTGTCAGAGAAGTGAGAACACAGTGCAAACTGCTGTGCCCCAAATTGGAGAGAGAGACAGATCGAGAGAATCACAATTTGCTGGAGCAGAAACCCAGGAAGAAACTTCAATGGGAACAAATGCTGGAATAGGGAATCCTAAACTGTAATTGATGAATCATAATTTAGAGAGATAAAAACTCCAGGGGATCACAGTCATAGGAGAGTCCGACAATTTTCTGAGTTTTACTTCCAGTAGTTCCGCCAGGTGTTCACAGTAAATGTCAGGAAAAAATCCCCTCTTACTGCTTGTAGGAGGAAAGAAAAAGGAATCATTTTGAAATAAACTACAGCATTCTGTAAAATTCACATTCTGAGAAATTTTCAGATTGGATTTACACTAAATATACTCTGTGTATTTGAGATAATCATCTAAAGGGCCCATTGTCAATGCTGATATCAACATTTTTAAAGGCCTTCAGGAGAAACTAATTTTACCAGTGGCTAACCTACTAGGTTTTATCAGCCTGAACTACCTGGGAAGAGAAATATCCAAATTCAGCCAACTCTAGCTTTCCATGTGAAGAAAGGGAAATACCCAAATTCTCTCCCCTTTAGCCGTCCTGTTGCACCAATGGATAGAAAAATATCTGCTCTCAGACAACAACGGAATTAAGTTAGAAATCAATAGCAGAAAGATAGCTGGAAAACACCAAAATATTGAAAATTAAATAACACATTTCCAAAATAGATGGGCCAAAGAAAAACTATCAAGATAAATTTTTTTAGCAAAATTGAACTACATAAAAATAGAAACACAAAAATTTGTGGGATGCAGTAAAAGCAGCATTACAGGGAAATTTATAGCATTGAATGAATATATTAGAAAGAAAGAAAGATCTAAAGTCAATAATCTAAGCCTCCTCCTTTTAAAAAATTATTTAAAAAGAACAAATTCAAAATATGAAGAAGAAAAGAAATAATAAAAGTTGAAGCAGATAACAATAAAATTGAAATCAGGAACTCAGTAGAGAAAATCAATTAAATGAAAATCTGTTTCTTTGAAAAGATCAATAAAATTGATCAGCCTGAAAAATTGATAAAGAGAAAGGACACAAGTTAATAATATTAGACATAAAAGAGATGATATTCTCCTGTGAAAATTAAAAGTATTTTAAAGGACTACTAGGCACCACTTTATGTTCATAAATTTGATAACCTAGATGAAGTGGACAAATTCCTTAAAAGATATAGTCTTCCAAAAATCATACAAGAAGAAATCAATCTGTATATGCCTACATCTACTTAAAAATATAATCAGGCTGGACATGGTGGCTCACACCTGTAATCTCATCACGTTGGGAAGCCGAGGCAGGCAGATCATGAGGTCAGGAGATTGAGACCATCCTTGCCAACATGGTGAAACCCTGTCTCTACTAAAAATACAAAAATTAGCTGGATGTGGTGGCATATGCCTGAAGTCCCAGCTACTCAGGATGCTGAGGCAGGAGAATCGCTTGAACCCAGGAGGTGATGGCTGCAGTGAGCTGAGATTGCACCACTGCACTCCAGCCTGGGCAACAGAGTGAGACTATCTCAAGAAAAAAAATTATATATATATATATATATATATATATATATATATATATATATATAGAGTCAATAAGGAGTAACCTTCCAAAACATGAAATAGTAGGACCAGATGGGTTCAGTGGTGAATTTTACCAAGTATTCAGGAAAGACATTATACAAATTCTCTTCAATCTCTTCTAGAGGATGATAAAAGAATAGGGAATACTTATTGATTCTATGAGGCCAGTATTATCCTATCACTAAAACAAGACAAAGATTTTATTTGAAAGAAAAGAAAGCAAAATATCAATATTTCTCATAATTATATATGAAGAAATTCTCAACAAATTATTACCAAATCAAATCCAACAGTATATAAGAAGAATTGTACACCACAGCCAACTGAGATTTTTCTCAGGCATGCAGGACTGGTTCAGTATGTGAAAATCAATTAATGTAACCCACCACATCAACAGGCAAAAAAATAAAAATCATATGATTATATCAGTAGATGCAGACAAAGTATTTGACAAATCCCAACACCCATTAATGACAAAAACTCTTAGTACACAAGGAATAGAGGGAAATTTATCCTACTTAATAGCAAATATCTATACACAAAATGCATAGCCAACATCACACTTAGTGGTGAGAAACTCAAAGCTTTTCCAGTAAGTTCAGGAACCTGGCAATGATGTACCCACTCATCACTGCTTTCAACATCATAGTAGAAGTCCTGGCTAATGCAGTAAGTCAAGCAAAAGAAGTTAAAGTTTGCACATTGGAAAGGAAAAAATAAAACTTTGGTTACAGATATCATCATTTTGTGGAAAATGCAAAAGATTTGGAAAAAGGCACACACACAGACACACACACACGCACATGCACACACACACACGATCCTGCCTGAACTGAAAGGCAATTATAGCCAGGTTACAGAATACAAGGTTAATGTATAAAACGCAACCACTTTTTTATATATCAGCAATGAACAAGTGAACTTTTAGAGTAAAAACACATTACTATTTACATTAGCATCCAAAACATGAAATACTTTGGTATATATCTAATAAGATATATACAATATCTATATGAGAAAAACTTAAAATTTGATAATAGCCATCAAATAACTAAATAAAGGGACATAAATTTAATCTTCATGGATAAAAGATCCAATATCCTCAAGAAGTCAGTTCTTCCCAACTTGATCTATAGATATAATGCCATACTAGTCAAAATCTTAGCAAACTATCCTGCAGCTTATTGACAAACTGTTTTTAAAGTATATATGGAGAAGCGAAAGATCCAGAGTAACCAACTCTATATTGAAAGAGAACAAAGTTGGAAGACTGACACCATCTGACTAAGATTTTCTGTATAGCAACAGTAAGCATGATAATATGGTACAGCTAAAAGAATAGACAAATTGATCAATGTAATAAATTAAGGATCCCAAAGGTATACCCACGTAAATATAGTCAACTGATCTTTCACAAAGGAACACAGATAATACAATGGAGTAAAGACAGTCTTCAACAGATTGTGGTGAAACGACTGAATATTCACAGGCAAAAAAAAAAATTAATGTAGATGCAGACTCTATACCCATCATAAAAATAACTAAAAATGAATTACAGATTTAAATGCAAAACTATAAAATGCTAGAACATAAAATTGAAGAAAACCTAGATAATCTTGGGTTTGGCAATGACCTATGGTTTAGATACTACACTGAAGGCATGATCCATGAAATAAATAGTTGATAAGCCAAACTTCATTAAAATTAAAAACTTCTGCTTTGAGAAATGTAATGCCAAGAGAAGTTGAAGACATGTTGCAGGCTGAGCAAAAATATTTGCAAAAGACATGTTTGATGAATGACTATTATCTAAAATATACAAAGAACTCTTAAAAACTTAACAATAAGAAAGTAAACAACCCAATTAACAAATGGTGAAAAGAACTGAATAGACACCTCACCAAATAAGATATATGGATGGCAATTAAGCATATGAAATGTTGTTAACTATCTTATGTCATTAAAAAATTACAAATTAAAACAGCAATGAGATAACACTACATGCCTGTTAGAATAGTCAAAATCCAGAACACTGACAATACCAATTGTTGGCAAGGATGTGGTGCAAGAGAGACACTGATTTATTGCTGGTAGATAGCAAATGGTACAGCCACTTTAAAAGGTATTTGGGCAATTCTTTACAGAACTACACATACTCTTATCAGCCAGCGATTGTTCTCCTTGGTATTTACCCAAATGCAATGAAAATGTATATCCACACAAAAACTTGCACACAAATGTTTAGACCAGCTTTATTTCTAATTGCCCAAACTTGGAAGCAATAAGTTGTTCATTAGTAGGTGAATGGATAAATGAACTGTGAAGCATCTGGACAATGTTATATTATTCAGCACTAAAACATGTTATCAAGCCAGAGAACCGAGGGAAGAAACTTTGTGTATAATACTAAATGAAAGGAGTCCCAATATAAGGAGGCTACATACTGTATGATTCCAACTATATGACACTCTGAAAAAGGCAAAACTATGAAGACAGGAAAAAAAGTTGTGGTTGTCAGGAGTTGAGGGGAAGGAGACATGAATAGGCAGAGAACAGAGGATTTTTAGAGTAGCTGAATTATTCTAATTGATTTTACAATTGCGCAGATACATGTTATTACACATTTGTCAAAACCCATAGAATGTACAGCACCAAGAGTGAACGAAATATAAGCTATGGACTTTGCGATATAATAATGTGCCAATGTTTTTTCATTTATTTTAAAATACAAAACATCAAACAAACAAACAAAAACTATGTCACAACTGTGGGGTGTCCACAGCGGAGGAGGTTGTATTTTTGTATGGTGAGAATGGCAGTTGTAGATGAACTCTCTGCTTTCTGCTCCATTTCTCTGTGAACCTAACACTACTCTAAAAAATAAAATGTATTAGTTTCTTTCGCTCTTTCCCCAAATCCATTCACTTTTTGATCAAAATGGTCCTCAAGAGCTATGATGGAATTGTTTGACAAAATATTGGGATTCCTTCTTCTAGACTTCTTATAGATTTCCAGTATTTATAATATAAGTAAAATTCACCAAATGTAGAATCTAGATTTCTGCATTTGACTTCTCTTTCCTTGGCAGAGTAGTGTGGACAGGGCTTTTATGTTTTCACCTTGATCCAAGTTTGTATAACATTCTGACCACTCCTTGTATTAATTTCTTTGAATGATATAGATCTATCTCAATATAAAGACACCCATAATTTAGAAGTACTTTCAATTGCTACCCAAAAAGTTGGTAATTTAAAAATCTTCAATAGAAAATACCTCAACCCTACTTCTTTTGTCTTTTCCCATTCAAGTATTAACCAGGCCTGGCCCTGCTTAGCTTCCAAGATCGGACGAGATTGGGCACGTTCAGGCTGGTATGGCCATAGACCTCCTGCCTGTTAAACCAGGTTTGAGAGAAAAGGGGATAACCTTATTCCTAATCTTAGCTGTCTGTTCCTCTATCAAATCATTGCTGACACTCTACAAAGAACATGTGTTGTATGCTGGGGGTTAAAGAAAAATCAGGAGGAAAGGCATATATTCAATTTAAATAAGAGGGTGCAGAAACCATACCAGGAAGAGTAATTATAGATAAGAAAAGTCTCCCTACAAAATGAATTAGACAGGGTTCTAAAACCTCTGCCTTAAATGAGCGTAAATGCTGAGCTAAAGAGACAGATACATATATCTTAACTTTAATATGAAATAATATATTTTATAATAAACATAAGAATGTGGGACTGTGGGAGGTTTTGCCTCTTGGGTATTCAAGTTGTTCACTTATGAATATATAAGTAAATTATTGTAAATAACAATTTTCTTTTTAGAATTTCACCTTGAGGAAGTAGTATACAAGTATGTAAGATATATTTGCAAGTCGATTATTGCAGCCTTATTCATTAAAATGAAAATTGACCAAAATAGGACAGAATTACACAAAGGAATATTACATGTCTACTAAAATTATATGGTATACATACATTTCTTCATATAACACAGTATGTTATGATAGAGTAATTGAAAGCATATATTCAAACAATATTAAATTATGGCATGGCCATTATAATATTGTGTGTACATGTGGTGTGCATGTGGCACGTGTGGCGTGCATGCATAGAAATCCTATTTTACAATAATAATAGGAATTCGGGGTAACTTTCTTTTCTTTACTATTTTTAATTACTTGAGTATTCATGTATTAATTTTTCTTATTTTAAAGTTTAAAACACATATTTGAACATCATGAAATAAATAAGAATGTTAAACTACATGGTTTTTAAGTTCCGTTATAATAAGTACAGTAAAATGCTGTAAAACTGTAATTATATATAAAATAAAATGGCAGGGTAAATATGATAGCAACATTAGCTGGCAAGGGAAACATAAAGGTACAGGAAGTCAGAGAAGTTGACCACACTTAATTTGATAATTTTAGTGATTGTTGAAGTAATATTGAATTAATGAATTAATGTCTTCATAGAATGTAGTTAACAAAAGATAAATTAAGGATATTTTGTTTGTTTCTGGATGGAAGCCTTCCAAGGTCATCCTTTTTTAAATAAATTACATCAAATGTTCTTCATCATTAGTGACTTTTTGAAAACATTCAAATAATCATAGTCTTTCTAATATACTTAAAAGAAAACCCTCAGAGTTCAAAATTAGTCCTTTATTAAGTGTTACATATAAAGATCAACTATATGGAAAATAACAGATTTTATAAATCTGTACCAGACTAGGATAATTAGTTGTGTATGTTAATCATATAATAATGTAATATTCAAGAATCCCTGTTTACCATAAAATATACTATTCATTGTATTTCCTTAAAGGAATTGGGGCAAAGTTTGCAAATTTACAGTAACTATAGCTTTTTATGTATCTAAACTTGGTATTTATTTTTTTAGTTTTTGTACTCAAATTTCTAGAAAGCTTTTGAGTATACACACACACTCCCATGCACAAATATAATTGTTTTATCAATACCTCAAACATTTTTCTTAAATATTTTATATTATTAGATTATAGACACAACAGGAATTCTATAGAATTCTATAATTTTTCTCTTCAACTATGGGCTGTTGCTTTCTATGATGACATTGAAAATATAATTTCTTTGAATTAAAATGTATTAAAGGGTTCCCCATTTTAAAGCTGAATATTGACATTATCATTTTTCAGCAAAGTAGACTTGCATGATGCCAGCCAAATTATTTCATGGTTGGTTAATTATATGGTACTTAGCATTTCTGAATTTGGCTATCTTGGACTGTAGCTGTTAGCACACTAATGATGGACACAATTTGTTTCTTTATGCATAGCATCTCTTTAAAAATTTATATGGCAAACTCCCAATAAAACACACCCTACATTACAAGAACAAGCTTTATATTATGCTCTCCATTATTTTCTAATAGGTGGTTAGAGTTAGGTCCTTTCAAATGCCTGACCAAAGGTTTTGTCAACTTTAAAATGGGAAAACAAATTGTCTATTTTTTGTCTTATTTGAGAATCAATATTTTACCCATAATTCTCAGATGAATAAGACTTTTGTTTATGTAATTAAGTAGACTAAAACAAAGAAGAAATTCAGATAAAATGTTAACATCTATATTTTCCTATTAAGTCTACAGGCATGCCAATTAAGTTTATTACCTCAATCAAGTACTGCACTCTTCCAACATTTATTACTCTTAATTTATGAGTAATATTATCAGAATATGTTATTACTGGTTAAGTGCTTCTCTCATCTTTCTGGTCTAGTCCTGGTCTTACTTTATTAACTCTGAGGGAGTTGATGTAGAATTATATGTCTAAAATCTTTAGATCTATGGTAAATTATCAGTCCTATCAAACTAAAATGAATAATTTCCTGGAAGATGTCAGTTACTTTAAAATGTTCTTTTATGTTTTAATTGATCACAGAACCTAAACTTGTAGCCTAACAAAGAAACACTGGAAAAAAATATATGCATAGGCAGATACACACACACACACACACACACACACACACACACCCACACACCACAAAGCTGAATATTTATTATTTAGACCAATTATAATAGTAAAATATTTGTGAATAGAATATGGTATTATTTTAGACCTATGAATAAAGATTTTGATCTTATAGTATATTTTATGTATTTCCTTATACAATAATATATACACTTTAAATGCATTATCTTGAAATCTCTATCAGCAAAAGCCCTAGTATAAATCCTCAAATTAATTAAATTCAGAGGTAGTATATCTACATATCAGAGATATTATGTATGCAAATAGGACATTTGCAGTTTGCTACCTATGACAATAGATAATTGCTCTCAAATATTAAACTAAATAAATGAAAGTAAATCCTACTGCATTACTTACAAGTTTTTAAAAAGAAAATCCCTTCCTTTTGACAAACCTGATAAAAACAAGCAATGGGGAAAGGATTCCCTGTTTAATAAGTGGTGTTGGGAAAACTGGCTGGCCATATGCAGAAAGCAGAAACTGGACCCCTTCCTGACACCTTACACTAAAATTAACTCCAGATGGATTAAAGACTTAAACATAAGACCTAACACCATAAAAACCCTAGAAGAAAACCTAGGCAAAACCATTCAGGACATAGGCGTAGGCAAGTACTTCATGACCAAAACACCAAAAGCATTGGCAACAAAAGCCAAAATAGACAAATGGGACCTAATCAAACTCCACAGCTTCTGCACGGCAAAAGAAACAGTCAATAGAGTGAATCGGCAGCCAACAGAATGGGAAAAAATTTTTGCAGCTTACCCATCTGACAAAGGACTGATATCCAGAATTTACAATGAATTGAAACAGATTTACAAGAAAAAAACAAGCCCATTCAAAAATGGGCGAAGGATATCAACAGATACTTTACAAAAGAAGACATACATGAGGCCAACAAGCATATGAAAAAATGCTCATCATCACTGGTCATCAGAGAAATGCAAATCAAAACTACATTGAGATACCATCTCATACCAGTTAGAATGGTGATCATTAAAAAATCTGGAGACAACAGATGCTGGAGAGGATGTGGAGAAATAGGAACACTTTTACACTGTTGGTAGGAGTGTAAATTAGTTCAACCATTGTGGAAGACAGTGTGGCGATTCCTCAAGGACCTAGGAATAGAAATTCCATTTGACCCATCAATCCCATTACTGGGTATATATCCAAAAGATTATAAATAGTTCTACTATAAGGACACATGCACACGAATGTTCATTGCAGCACAGTTTACAATAGCAAAGACCTGGAACCAACCCAAATGCCCATTGATGATAGACTGGACAGGAAAAATGTGGCACATATACACCATGGAATATTATGCAGCCATCAAAAACGATGAGTTCATGTCCTTTGTAGGGACATGGATGAACCTGGAAACCATCATTCTCAGCAAACTGACACAAGAACACAAAATCAAACATCGCATGTTCTCACTCATAGACGGGTGTTGAACAATGGGAACACATGGACACAGGGAGGGGAGCACTATACACTGGGGTCTGTTGCAGGGGAGTGGGGGGGACAGCGGGGGTTGGGGAGTTGGGGAGAGATAGCATGGGGAGAAATGCCAGATATAGGTGAAGGGGAGGAAGGCAGCAAATCACACTGCCACGTATGCACCTATGCAACAACCTTGCATGTTTTTCACATGTACCCCAAAACCTAAAATGCAATAAAAAAAAGAAAAAAAAAAAAAAAGAAAATCCCTTACTAAGCTATAACATTGGTACTTACTGATAAAGCTGAATAAATTAGAAAAAAATTCTATTAGTAGAATTCTATTTGTTAGTAGTATAACAAGTCTAATTAAAGTTATTAGTTAAAATCCTGCCAACTAAAATATTAAACTTATATAGAATTTGTAAGATTTGTAAAATGATGCTACTGTATATATATATTTTTTACTTTTAATTGATTCATAATTGTACATATTTACACATATTTACACATATTTACAATGTATAGCAGTCAATTCATAATAATTAGTACATTTGTCACCTCCAACATTTATTATTTCCTTGTGTTGGGAATGTTCAAAATCCTCTCTTCTAGCTATTAGAAAATATACAAAAAATTATTGTGTATACATTAGCCAAATTCTTCCTATTCTCCCATCCTACCTACCCTTCCCAAACTTTAGTAACCATACTTCTACCCTTTATTTCCATAAGCTTAAAATTTTTAGCTCCCACATATGAATGAGAACATGCAGTATTTATCTTTCTGTGCCTAATTTATTTTATTTAACATAATATCCTTTAGGCTTATCTGTGTTGCTCCAAAGGACAAATTTTATTAATTTTCATGGCTAAGTAATGTTCCATTATTTATAGACAGCACATTTTCTTTATGCATTCATCTTTGATGGACACAGGATGATGCCACATCTTCTCTGTTGTCAGTAATGTTGGGGGAGCACATATTCCTTCAATATACTACTGATTTGCTTTCTTTTAGATAAACATTCAATAGTGGAATTGCTGGATCACATGTTAGTTCCATATTTAGTTTTTGAGAAAATTCCATCCTTTTTTTTAATAATGGCTGTACTAATTTACATTTCCACCAACTATGTATAAGAGCTCTCTTTTTTCCACGTCGTACCAGCATTTGTTTTGTTTTGTTTTTGTTTTGTTATTGTCTTTTTCATGGTAGCCATTCTACTGGGGTGAGATTATATCTCATTCTGGTTTTGACTTGCTCTTGCCTTATGATTACTGATGTGTTTTATTATACTTTTGGCCATTTTTTTGTCTTCTTTTGAGAAATATCTATTAAGATCCTTTGCCAATTTTTAATGGATTTCTTTTTCTGTTGAGTTGCTTGAATTCCTTATATATTCTGAATATTAATTCCTTTTCAAATGAGTAGTTTGCAAATATTCTCTGCCATTTTGTAGGTTGTGTCTTCACTCTACTGATTGTTTATTTCACAGCGATAAAGCTTTTTACTTGGATATATTTCCATGTATCTATTTTTTTGTTTTGTTACCTGTGCTGTTTAAGTCTTATCCATAAAACATTTGCCTAAATCAATATTCTGAAACGTTTCTCTATGTTTTCTTTTGATAGTTTTATATTTTCTTCAAGTCTTGTTTATTTATTTATGTTTTTGAAGGTGAGGGTGGGTTGTATCGGTGCAGCGTTTTGCTCTGTTGCCCAGTCTGGAGTTCAGTGGCATGATCTCGGCTCAGTGCAACCCCCACCTCCCAGGTTCAAACAATTCTCCTGCTTCAGCCTCCCAAGTAGCTGAGATTACAGCTGACCACTACCATGCCCCAGTTAATTTTTGTATTTTTAGTAGAAACGGGGTTTCACCATGTTGGCCAGGCTGATCTTGAACTCCTGACCTCAGGTGATCCACCTGCCTCAGCCTCCCAAAATTCTGGGATTATGGGCATGAGCCATCGTGCCTAGCCTTCTTCAAGTCTGACATTTAATATTTTTTTACTTTTATTTTAGGTTTGAAGGTACATGTGAAGACTTATCACATAGGTAAACTCATATCATGGGGGATGGTAGTACAGATTATTTCATTACCCAGGAATGAAGCCCAGTACACAATAGTTGTCTTTTCTGCTCCACTTCCTCTTCTATTCTCCACCCTTAAGTAGACCTCAGTGACTGTTACTTCCTTCCTTGTGTTTGTAAGTTCTCATCATTTAGCTCCCACTTATATGTGAAAACGTGGCATTTGGTTTCCTGTTGTTGCATTAGTTTGCTGAGGATAATAGCCTCCACCTCCACCCATGTTCCTGCAAAAGATACAATCTCATTCTTTTTTTATGGCTGTGTAGTATTCTATGTTGTGCATGTAGCACGTTTTATTTATCCAGTCTATCATTGATGGCCATTTAGGGTGATTCTATGTCTTTGCTATTGTGAAGAATGCTGCAATGACCAGTCATATGTGTGTGTGTTTATGGTAGAATGATTTATATTCCTCTGAGTATACACCCAGTAATAAGATTGCTGGATTGAATTGTAGTTCTGCTTTTAGCTCTTTGAGGGATCACTTTACTGCTTTCTGCAAAGCTTAAACTAATTTGCACTCCCTCTGACAGTGTATTAGTGTTCCCTTTGTCTACAAACTCACCAGCATGTTATTATTTTTCTTTTGACTTTATAATATAGGCATTCCAAACATCTAAGTTTTTAATCCAATTTGAGAAGGTTTCTGCAAATGGTGAGAAATAGAGGTATAGTTTTGTTCTTCTGCATGCAGATATTTAATTTTCACGCAACCATGTATTAAAAAGGGGTGTCCTTTTCCTAATTTCTCAATGTATATTTTTGGCACTTTTATTGAAAATTACTTGACTATTTATATATCTGAATTTATTTCTGGATTCTCTATTCTGTTCAATTGGTTCTTGTGTTTCTTCGTTTGTGTGATAGCAGTATCATGCTGTTTGGATTATTATACCTATGTAGCATATTTTGAAGTAAGGTATTGTTATGCTTTCAGCTTTGTTCTTTTTGCTTTATATTGCTTTAGCTGTTCAGAGTCTTTTGTGGTTCCCTACACATTTTAGATTTTTTTTTTCTATATCTATGAAAAATATCATTGGTATTTTAGTAGGGATTGTATTGAATCTGAGATTGCTTTTGGTAGTATGGTCATTTTAACAATATTAATTATTTCAGTCCATGAACACACAGTGCCTTTGATCACATGTGTATGCCTCTTCAATTTTTTTCATTAGTGTTTAGTAGTTACCATTGTAGAGACCTTTCACATCGTTGGTTAAATTTATTCCTAGTTATTGTAAGTGGGATTGCTTTTTTTTTTTATTTCTTTAGCAGCTAGTTTATTACTGGTGTATAGAAAGATGACTGATTTTTGTTTGCTGAGTTTATATCCTGCAACTTTACTGAAATCATTTCTTAGTTTTAACAGTATTTTTTGTGTGTGTGTGGAATCCATCAGGTTTTCTAACTATAAGATCATGTCATCAGGAAATAGTGGCAATTTAACTTCTTCCTGTTTAATTTGGATGTCGTCAATTTCTTTCCCTTGCCTAATTGCTGTGGAACTGACTTCCAGTAGGATGTTAAATAGAAGTAGTGAGTGAGCATCCTTGTCTCATTCCATATCTTAGAAGAAAGAAGTTCAACTTCACATTGAAAAAAATGTTAGCTGTGGGCATATTAGATACAGGCTTTAGTGTGTTGAGTTACATTCCTTCTATATCTAATTTGGTAAGAATTTTCATCATGAAAGGATGTTGAATTTTGTCAAATGCTTTTGCTGCATCTAATTAGATGATTATATTTCTTGCCCTTCATTCTGTTGATGTGATATATCACATTTATTGATTTGTATATGTTAAAACGTTTTGCATCCGGGGGATAAATCTCACTTGATCATGGTTGATGATCCCTTTAATATGATGCATTAGATTTGCTAACATTTTGTTGATAATTTTTATATCTAAAATCATTAACAATATTGGCTTATAATTTTTTAAATATTGTGCTTGTGTGGCTTTGGTGTCAGAGTGATGCCGGCCTTGTAAAAAGAGTTTTAAATTATGTCCTCTTTTTCAATTTTTTGAAAGAATTTGAATGGAATTTTTGTTACTTCTTAAAACATTTAGTAGAATTCAGCAGTGAAGCCATCAGGTCCTGGGCTTTTCTTTGATGAGAGACTTTTTATTTCTGGTTCAGTTTAGATTTTTTATTTCTTCATGATGCAGTCTTCTTAGGTTGTACAGTTCTCAGAATGTATCCATTTCTTCTAGTTATCCAGTTTGTTGGTGAATAATTGTTCATAGTAGTCTATTAGGATCCTGTGTATTTCTGTGGCATCAGTTGTAATGTTTTCTCTTTCATTTTTAAATTTGCCGTCTCTCTTTTTGTCTTAGTCTAGCTGTTTATAAATTTTATCTTTTCAAAAAATCAACTCTTATTTTTGTTGATTTTTTTTTCCTAGTCTTATTTTATTTCCACTTTGATCTTTACTCTTTCCTTTCTCCTGATAAATTTAGGCTTAGTTTGCTCCTCTTTTTGTAGTTACTTGAAGTGAAACAGTAAGTTGTTTATTGAGATCTTTGTTTCTATTTCTTTCTGATGCTCACATTTATAAGCCAATTTAAATTGGCTTTCTTATGATAACAAAATGGCAGCAGTAGTTCAAGATATTATATTAGCACAAAATATCATCTACAGAAAGAAGAAACTTTTTCCCCTCAGGTTTCCCATAAAAATGTCTGGAACCTATAGTGCAACTCACATCCTATGCCTTCTTTTTATTCAATGATTGTATCCAGGGATTTGGCAGTTTAGTTTGTTCTTGAATTTAGCTTTCTTTGAAACATGAAAATTCCCCAAAATAAAAAAATGCAGCTAAAAAGGAGAAAATAAATACAAATATATATATGTTTGTTATACTCTGTATTTGTTATCAGAATCCAGGTCTCTAGAGAGGTATCCTAGTTCAAGTCACTGGGAGAGTCTCCATTGTCTGTCATTTTTCACTGGCACTCTTGATATAAATATTGGAAACTTTTATGGGCTCCTCTGATTATCGGCCTGCTTCCTATTTATGGAAATTTAAAGACCTTTTTTTAAAAAAAAAACAGAACAAGATTATAGTTCATACTTCTGCATAATCAAAAAATAAACCACCACAGTAAAATGAATGAGAAAAAACATATTTGCAATTCTAGACAAAATATTAACATTGTTAATCATAAATGAACTCTTCAGATATCAGTACAAAGAGACTAACATTACAAGAGAAGTGAAAATAAAAGGAACAGAGGAAAATGGAATAGCACAAATGAGTTATAGGCTATATGATGATACAGTTAACAAAATAGCTGACAAAGTAATGTCATTATAAATTACATTATCGATCCTTACAAATATTGATTATCTGATGTTTGTACAGCTTTAGGAAATGAAGAATTTGCAAATACTGGGGAAACTTACTCTAGTCATGGGAAGTTTACTCAAAAATGTAGATTTTTGCATAAACTTGGCCCCAGCAATTCCAAACCATAGGAATCACTCCAACAAAGTAGTTAGATACACACCCACACACATACATATACATGTTTAGTACATCGAAAATGTGTAAGTAATATATCATCCCCAAAACACCACTTATGCATCAACTAGCTTATAAAATAATAGACTAGGGGGTAGAAACAGACAAAAAGCATTTAAGTAAAAATACTATATTTCACACAATTACTATGTCCTGTGAATTTAATGAATCAGTTTTATAAAGACCTGAAGATTTTCAAAGGGCACACAATCACCTATCTTTTAATTTTGTCATTCTTGTATAATGTAACTCCATAAAAACTTAGTAGATCTGTGTGCTACCAGACAATTTTATGGGCTGTAATCCAAAGATAAAATTCTTGTCTACTTATGTTTGAGCTCAAGAAGATATCTGGAAATCTATTTCTGGGACTTCATACTCTGAATCCACATAGAACTCAGTTGACTCAGTATAATGCTCCATCTAGGAGCAACTTGAAACAGTTGTGATAGTGAGGCACCGACAATTTACAGCTAGGGTACAAGATATTTTCCAAATTCAACTGCAAAATTACCATTATTTACTCTTTTAAGAATATAAAGACATGTGTACATGACGAAAAGAGGTTTTTCTGTCCTCAACTTTTTCTTAACTCAGTTTACCACTCTCTTGTCTTTACTAGTGTTAGCTATATGTTAATCCACATAGTTTGGTTCTCTAATCTTGGAAAAGAGAATCAACTCATTGTGCTGTAGTCAGGCCAACAACTGAAAGGGCATCTCTTGAAAAGAAATGATAGAATAATTTAAAGCACTCAGCATTAAATGTTTCTCTTCTGTAGTGGGCAGAATCAAGTTAATTTGGATCATATGAAGGAATTTAGGTACTATTAGGAAGAGAATACAAAACATTGGGGAGTAAATCATAGATGCCTAATAGAATAACTGTTGCTTACTAATTATTTCAATATCAGCAAAATTAAGTTCGACTGTATTGCTTTAACACTAATAACCCTATCACCAACAATGAACGTTTCATCATCCTGGTGGTTTGAAAACAACAGAGACTTATTTCTCTTTCACTTCACATGCTCATCAGAGGTAGCCATGTCTTCTTCACTGTAATATTCTACCTGGCAAGGAAGCCAGTTTGGAACATAGTTGTCATGACAGGAATTTAAAGTTACTACTTGGCAAGAACACACATCTCTTCTGCTCATAAGTCATCGGCTAAGTCTGATTTCAGGGGTTAGGCTGTAAAAGCCTCCCATAAGGATACGTCACCAGTTACTGGGGACAAACTAATCACAGTATTAGAAGCTTTATTTTAGTGTTCATATTTAATTCTTATTACATTACTTATAAAAGAATATCTTTATATTTTACATACTAACAAAATGAAACTCAGAACAGCTAAATAATTTGTGAGTAATATATGGTGTGCAAGAGCTAACACTAGAGCAGAGAGAACTTTTCTGATGCTAAAACATATATCCTTCCACTATATTGCACTATTACCACTTTGCAATCTGGTTTAAGGTCGTGCTTGAAAAAAATGGAATTGATGAAAGCAATATTAAAATCAAGGTCTCCCAAAATATGTTTCACCAAATGCTAGGTGATAACTATGTTACTTAGGACCATGATTCAATATACAAATAATTTATGTTGAAAAGTTTTTCAGAAAGTTTTATCAGGTATAAAACTAGTTAATTCTGTGTATCTTTATAGCTTAATAAGTTACAAACAAAACTTTCACAACAAAGTATATAATTTAATAAATAATTTAAAACCTGATTAATGATATGTTATGGTTGACATAGACTTTAAGCAACTCATTTATTACTTTTGAGCCTGAAATGTATTACTAAAAAATAAAGATTTTGAACAAACTGACTTCTATTTCATAAATGTTTTGAGTAATAATTTGCCAATTAAGTCCAAATGTTTGGAAATGCAGTGTGAGTTTATAATTCAATCTGGTCTCATTAAAATGGAAAATTTTACATCTAAAATACGCTAGCAACAAGTTTATCCATTTTTCCTGTTCCCTTTAGAACAGGGTATTGCCCTCTAGTCATAGATGATTGAGAATCCTCACTGAGACACAGAAGAAGAAAGAAAGAACAAGAAAGAAGGCAATTCAGTAGTGCAATTTGTCCTGTCTTATACCTGATACTTGATTCATGTGAGGAAGATTGATTCTACATCTTCCTCACCTTCATCAAAAAGATGAGGGAGATCATATGGCTTAATGGAAAGAGCATAATCTTAAACTTGGCATGACCAAAATTTAAATCCCTCTTTTCCTCTCACTTTTAACTTTGAAAAATTAATACCTCTCTGGGCCTTTGTTTCCTTATTTGCAAAATAAATATAATAAAATACAAAACTCCATTGCTGTGAAGATTAAATGTAATTTCAAGAACTCAAGTGGGTAATATATAGTACAAAATAAATGTTTAAGTATTATTTATATTATTATAATCATTAATATTTTAAAGAGATTTGCAGTGCAATAAATGAATGAATAAGAAACTGAAATGTGGAAGATTGGGCAAAAACTGAAATGAAGAAATGTTATCAAGACACATTTAGAAGTTTGGATAGATGGAGATTGAACTAGAGGAGAAAGTTAATTATTTAACAGAAAGAGTATAAAAATGTAAGTGTCTGATGCAGCACTACTATAATAATTAGAATCAACAAGCATGCATTGGGAAGTTACTTCTACTGTAAAAATAAAGCATTTAATGTGAAACTTTTCCTCCCAAATTAGTAGTTTGTTCTATGAATTTGTATGTACTCCTAGTATAAGTGCAAATATTCTATTATTTACAGCTTTTTAGACATGATATACTGAGATCTCTCTAAATATATTTAAACATAAATTTCTGTTATATTTTCTCTGAATGATTCTTTTTATTGACAAGCTTACTCTAAGTGAAAAACAATTGGAGACATTAAACAGATGCTCCAGACTTGTGTTTAGTAAAGTGTTTCCCTGGCAATATAAACAAACTTTTTACTTCTGTGTGAAGATTTTTCTTCTATGTTTTTAATAATAAATTAAATAATTAACCTAATAATAGTAAAAATAACAATAATTAAAATTATAATATCTATAGATGCTAAATTTAAAACATGAATTTAGGCATTACTTAATGTAATAACTCTTATGTCCTAAGAGAAACTAATGTTTTGTTTAAATACAATCATGCTATTTTAGTCATCGTATTTCCATTTGAAAAAAAAAAAAAATATATATATATATATATATATACTCCCATTATAATGTTGATTGACTAGCATAGGAATAATTTTTCAACTTGTTTGTGTCATCAGTTGACCAAAGTGTGCTCATATCCTGAATCTTAATTGGTCAATTCTATAAACAAAATTCCAATTTTTTATTTAAAGAAAATTCAATAACACAAAGTTGCTTCTGGAAGACTTTTTGAAATAAGTTTACTGTAAACTAAGCTACCTTGAGCTACCAGCCAAAGCAACTTTAATATACTGAGAAAATAAAATAAGCACTTTGGCCAAAATTTAGTAATTGTACTCAAATAATTGGGATCCTGCCTCCAGTAATAAGATAATTTTCCTGTGAAATATGCAGTTGGTGTTTGTTCCCAGGTGTGGCAATAGGTCATGCTGATTCACTCACTCTCCTACTTGTGAATTTTTAAAAAATGCCTGACAGATTAATAAAGCTGGCCCAGATTAGTGATAAACCCTCTAGTTATTGCACAGAATTGTTCTTCTATTAAAAAACAAAAAAAGCTTGACTCATACATCATACATACTCCTAAGCATATTTGTACTAGTAGTGTCATATTACAGCCAACTGAACTAAGCAATATTGCTGTCATACACCATCCTGTAAGGGAAAAGCAAAGAGTTTGCTAGAGATTGAGATTTGATTTCTGTTTTATCTTAAACAGTGAAAGAGAGAAAGATATTACTTAATCATGTATCTTTAATTAAATTGTCAAGATTATAATCTGAATTTACTCTAATTTTATAGATTATATTATTTTTATAATTGTTATTAAATATAATTATAATGAGAAAAATTTGTGGATGTAAATCATGACTCAATTCTCCATTATGTGTTGTTTGATAATGTATAACTTATATCTGAATAATTTATTGTTATCAGCCTATATTCATTTTACTTAATTTGAAAAATATTTGAGCATATTAATTGGGTAAATATAATAAAATTTATAAAGAGGAAAGTTTTGTTTGTACCTGCTGGTAAGGAGATGTCTGTATCTCGTCCATTAGCAGAACTCTTTGAAGCTAAATTTTTGCAGGAATGGAACTCTCCATCACTGTAACAAGGTAAAATAGGTCAAGCCTGCATGGGACCAAACTAAAAGAAACCAATTTTCTAAATAGTTTCCCTAGCTGGAGGACAAACTAGAGGAAAAAAAAAAGAAAAAAAAAAGGAAGCTGTGCCTTTCTCAAAAGTTGCAATAGGTTGTAATAGAGTGAGGAAAAGAAGAAATGGACAAGCTTTGCTTACAGAATCAGAGTGTCTTTCAGCGGGCGTAAGCATATATCCTTCTTCATCATTGTTTTCTTTTGGTATTTAAAAAAGGATGCTTCTGTCAAGGCATTCCACAATAGATAGGAACTAAATAAGTAAAGTAAATGAAAGGCATGTTTGATACTTATATTAAGTTACAGTCAATCTACAGGTAAACATAATTACACATTTACTTTTAAACAGGTATTCAAGTTATAAGCTAAAATGAAATAGCAGAATAAGGTGATCGTGCCTAGGAGCATTTCACAATGCTTTTAGTGTTGCCATCGTTTGTATTTAAAAGTAAATTGCCAAGTAAATTCATTAAAAAACACTACCTCTTCCTCTTACTATACATTTATATTATTGGCATTCTAGAAAGATTACGTTGATTTTGGAATAAACATCCGTTTCTAAGTTTTACTCACATGACTGGAAAATGATGTTGTACCTCTTGGGATAATTAAAGATGTCCCAAGTGTCTCAAAACCAGAATTGAAAATTACAGGTTTACATAATTGGCAATGAGAAACCTGTGGCCAATGCTTTTAGCTAAACCAATCAGCATAAATTCATTCTTCTCTTGAGTGATCTCTGAGTTCTATCACTATTATTTATTCATTTTGCTTTATTTCAAGCTCATATGAACCCCATTTATCCATATTTATGTTCATTTATTTATACAGTAAAGCTTTATTGCTTACTAAGTTGTATTTGACCTCATAACCCTCTGCCTTCACTTATTCCACTCACCTCCAATCTATCCTTCTTCTGCTTTTTCCATCCTCTATTTTCTTCACCTTCCTCATTTGCTATTATTTGTACCTGAAATTCTCTTCCACAAGTTATTTCCACAGCTTAATCTTTCATTTCATTCAGGTCTCTAATCAAATGTCATATCTCAAAAAAAGCCTTTTCAATTATTCTGTATAAAACAATATCTCTCCATACACTCATCATTTTTTAGTCTTTTTTTCTTGATATTTTTGTAGTCTTTTTCTCTTGATCTTTTTGTAGCCTTTTACTACTTGAAATTATGTTTTACAATTATATTTTTGATGTATTGATTTGTGTTTGTTGTCGTTCACATTAGATTGTAAACTCAATGAAGAAAGCCATTTTGTTATATAAAAATTATATTCTTTGCATATGGAGTAGTACCTTGATTGTTAATGATAAGTGTTGAATAAAATGCTTTTGAAGTTTTAATAAGATCATATTCATACTTAACCATTCATGATTTTAGGTACAAAAATTATTTTTTATGTTTCATAGCTTTGTGTATAATCTGAGACTATGAGAACAGCATGACTTTTTAACAAAAACAGCTTATTAGTACTGTTTCTTGATTAGATTATAAAATTGTATGTGTATACATCCAAAGAAACACCTCATAATGGAGAGCTCAGGCTGACGTCTGGAGGGTAGCCTTCTGGGACAAAGATAACAGAAGAAGGAACTGGCAGCAACCTTTACTATTCTGCAGATGCTGCAGGTGATCCCCAGGCAAGCAGGGTCTGGAGGGAACCTCCAGCAGTCCTACAGCAGAGGGGCCTGACTGTTAGAAGGAAAACTAAAAAACAGAAAGAAATAACTTCATCATCAACAAAAAGGATGTCCAGTCAGAGACCCCAACCCAGAATCACCAACTACAAAGACCACAGGTAGATAAATCCACAAAGATGGGAAGAAACCAGTGCAAAAAGGATGAAAACACCCCAAACCAGAATGTCTCTCCTCCTCCAAGGAATCACAACTCCTCACCAGCAAGGGAACAAGGATCAATGGAAAATAAGTCTGATGAATTGACATTAAGATATTAAGTTTTTGTGGTGTGGTATTGGTTGATAACTTTCTTAAGAAATTCAAATGATAAAACCTAAAACACTAAACACCTACCCTAGAAAATTATTGCAAAAAAAAGTGTTCTAGAGAAAAGCTTGCCGTTGTATAAAGGTGAGAAGTGAAATTAGCTAAGCTCTAGCTTAATATAATCAGAGAACGTTGAGATAGTCCTCAAGGATTAATTATGAAAGAATTAGCAATTTTTGAGAATTTATTATTACTCCAAGTGAGGGAAGAGTTCATTCATCAGGATTTATTTCACCCATCAGTATTTACAGATTGGCTTTTCTCAGAGTACCTAAGTACTGTGGCCTTGTGATCTTAAAATGTGATGATATAAATTACTTCCACAGTCACCTTTTTTTTTACTGCCAGTCTACTGGTCAGTATCACCGTGATGGTTCTAACTGATTTTCTAGCTTCTAATTTCTATATTTTTTATTATATCATTCCTTAACCTGCTTGATTTATTTCTCTAAAATAAATTTTATTCAAACAGAGCACTGATAAAAAAGTACACTTGATCTCACTGTAAATGGATTAATGTTTAAATTTTACATCCTGTATTTGAAAGCAATCTACCTTTCAGACCTTATCTATAATTATTATTCTATATTATGTTCTCCTTAAATAAGAATACTTGTCATTTTCCACTAGATAATTTATCCTCTTGCTCTTATGCACTAATTGTGCCAATCTTTCTCCATGAAATGTATGATTTTCTCCTCAGTGAAATAAAATAGTATTCATATTTCTAAATTCAGCTAAAATAACGCTTTCTGACCACTTTCTATATCCCGATAGTCACCACATTCATTTAATATAATATTTGTGCACTTCTTTAAATAGCCACATTTTCTTTTAATATATTTATTGCATTTTGTTTTATCTCACCTGTATTTATTGATTTTAAAATAAAAATATCTTATTTAAATTTATGTTTACAGAGATAAACTAGATAATGTCTTACAGGTGGTCCAAACTCAATATAAGAAAATTACTGAATTAGTAAATGAATGACAAAGTGAATGTAGTAAGGAATGATGGGTCCACATGAATACCAAATTAGGAAGTCATAGATGGTAAAGAAATAACCAAACATGCAAAGATCAAACTAGGAGTGTGAAGTAATAAAGCAATGAAGGAAGTGAGATTTCACATAGAGCTGTCTTTTCTGCCCATCTTCAAGTTTAGCTAACTCAGCCTCTTCTGCGCTACTGTGAGGCCCACTCATTACTCTTCAATATTTTCCCCATAAAAGTTAGGTAGTTCAAAATATATGCTATCCGTTATCTCTAACTAAACTATCATCACTTTGGATACATTCCTAAAAGTCTTTTATTGTTAATTCTCTTTACATGTATATCTATTTTTTTTAATTAAAAAAATGTTTTTGAAGAATTTCTTTGAGCAAATAGTGATTCATGAATTGGGCAGCACCAAACCATGGGTGGTTTGGGCTCTAATGAGAAATGTGAGGGAAAATTTTTATTTCTCAAAACAAAATAAAGAAAATATTTGGTTGGTTAAAGTGAAAAGTCCATAGTTAGAGGTTAAATGGCAGTTTTGATTGGTAAAGTCTCTACTTATAGTTTAATTGGTGGTTTCTATTGATTTGCTTACATAGAAACTCAAGGCACTGGAGTTGTCTCAGCCTAATGGCCTTCTAATGAATTTGTATGATATAATTATATTTTAATTGATATATAATCATTGTAAATATTTATGGAGTACATAAAATATTTTGATATATGCATATAATGTGTAATGACCAAATCAAAGTAATTTGAATATACACCACCTCATTTATTTATTTTTTTTTGTGCTGGAACAATTACAAATCATCTTTTCTAGCAATTGTTTTGAAATATACTATAAATTATTGTTAATTATAGTGGCCCTACTGTTCAGTTGACCATTAAAATTTATTCATTCTATCTAACTGTATTTTTATACCCATTAACCAATCCCTCTTCATGCTCACCCTTCCCTAGACCCTGGTAACCACCATTCTATTCACTATCTCAATGAGTTCAATTTTTTTTTAGCTCCTACATATGAGTAATAACATGTGATATTTGTCTTCCTGTGCCTGGATTATTTCATTTAATATAATGTCCTCCAGTCTAATCCATGTTCCTGCAAATGACAGGATGTAATTATTTTTTATGGCAGAATAATATTCCATTGTGGGTATATATCACATTTTCTTCATTCATCTGTTGATGAACACATAAGTTGATTCCATATCTTGGCTATTTTGAATAGTACCCCAATAAACAAGAGAATGCAGATATCTATTCAATATACTGATTTTCTCTCTTTTGGATATTTACTCAACAGTAAGATTGCTGGATTACATGGTAGTTGTATTTTTAGCTTTTTGAGGAGCCTTCATATTATTTTCCATAGTTGCTATACTAATTTACATTCTCATCAGTAGTCTGTAAGCATTTCTGTTTCTTTTTTTCCCATCAGCATGTGTTATTGCATCTTTTGGATATAAGCTATTTTAATTGGGGTGAAATGATATCTCATTGTGATATTGATTTGCATTTATCCGTTAAGTGATGGTGAGTCCTTTTTTATGTACATGTTGATCATTTTATGTCTTTTGCTGAGAACTGTCTTTAAGATCTTTTGTATGTTTTTTAATTGGACTATTTGGGTTGTTGTGTGTTTGTGTGTGTTTGAGTTATTTGAACTCCTTATATATTTTGTATTTACTCTGTTAGATGGATAGTTTGCAAATATTTTCTCCCATTCTGTATGTTGTTCTTTCACTTTATTTATTTGTTTTTTTTTTTTTGCTGTGCAGAAATGTTTTAGTTTGATGTAATCCTGTTTGTCAACTTTTGCTTTTTTTGCCCATGCTTTTGAAGTCTTACTCAAGAAATATTTGTTCAGACCAATCTCCCTGAAGTATTTCCTCATTCTCTCACTCTCACTCTCATTACATCTATTAGCACTTTGTAATTTAATGGACAGGAGAAATTGACTATTTTATTGCCTTTTTATTGACTTTTATTTATAGTAGATTACTGTAGGTTTGAAAATTGACTATTTTATTTACAGTAGATCACTGTAGGTCATTTAAGCTGTTAAACCAGCAATAAAGTGTGTGTGTATGTGTGTGTGTGTATGTGTGTGAGCTTGTATCTGTTGCAGATGGTGTGGGGAATTTCATTCAAAGTCCATACTATGAAACTTTAATTTTTCTGTCTTTCCTCTGAAGAAATATAAGATTATACGTTTTATACATTGAAACTGGTGTCTAAAGAGGTAAAATGACTTGATCAAAGGCATACAATTAGTAAGTAATATGATTTTTGTAGTTTTTCAAACTTGACTAGGTTCTAATTCCAGGTCCTTCCTGCTACAACAATTTGGCATCTCATTAAATATTGGGTATTAGAGAACCATTGAGGTTCCATCAACTATTGATATGATTTGGCTTTGTCTCCACCCAAATCTCAAATTGTAGTCCCTCTAATTCCCCCGTGTTGTAGGAGGGACCCAGTGGGATGTAATTGAATCATGGGGGTGGGTCTTTCACATGCTGTTCTTGTGATAGTGAGTAAGTCTCATGAGATCTGGCAGTTTTATAAAAGGGAGTTCCCCTGCACATGCTCTCTCATGTCTGCCATCATGTGAGATCTCCCTTTGCTCTTCCTTCATCTTCTGTCATGATTGCGAGGCCTCCCTAGCCATGTGGAACTGTGAGTCCATTAAACCTCTTTTCTTTATAAATTACCTAGTGTCAGGGATGTCTTTATTAGCAGTGTGAGAACAATACAGTGAATTAGTACCAGCAGAGTGGGGTGCTGCTGTAAGAATACCCTGAAATATGGAAGCAACTTTGGAAATGGGTAACAGGCAGATGATGGAACAGTTTGGAGGGTTCAGAATAAGACAGGATGATGCAGGAGAGTTTTAAACTTCCTAGAGGCTTTGAGAAAAGTGCTGATAGTGATATGGATAATAACATCTAGGCTGAGGTGGTTTCAGATGGAGATGCAGAACTTTTTGGGAATTGGAGTAAAGGTCACTCTTGCTTTGCAAAGACACTGGCAGCATTTTACCCCTTCTCTAAAGATCCATGGAACATTGAACTTGAGTGTATCTGGGGGAAGAAATTTCTAAGCAGCAAAGCATTCAAGAGGAAGCAGAGCATAAATGTTTGCAAAATTTGCAACCTAATAATGGAATGGAAAAGAAAATCCCATTTTCTGGGGGGAAATTCAGGCCAGTAGCAGACATTTGCATAAGTAGCAAGGAGACAAATGTTAAACACCAAGACAATGGGGAAAGTGTCTCCAAGCATGTCAGATATCCTTATGGCAGCCCCTCCCATCACAGGCCCAGAGGGCTAGGAGGGTAAAATGGTTTTTTGGGCTGGGTCCAGAGCCCCCTGCTGTGAGCAGTCTTGGGATTTGGTGCCTTACATCCCAGCTGCTCCATCTATGGCTAAAAGGGGCCAAGAAACAGTGCAGATTATGACTTTAGAGGACACAAGCCTCAAGCCTTGGCAGCTTTTGTGTGATGTTGAGCCTGTGGGTACACAGAAGTCAATAACTAAGATTTGGGAGCCTCTGCCTAGATTTCAGAGGATATATGGAAATGCCTGGATGTTCAGGAAAATTTGTACTGTAGGGATGGACCCCTTATGGAGATCCTCTGTTGGGTAATGTGGAAAGGAAATGTGGGGTGGGATCCCCCACACAGAGACACCACTGTGGCACTGCCTAGTGGAGCTGTGAGAAGAGGCCCATTGTCCCACAGACCCCAGAATGGTAGATTCACTGGCAGCTTGCACTGTGCACCTGCTACAGACACTTAACATCAGCCCATGAAAGCAGCCAGGAGGGAGCCTTGACCCTGCAAAGCCACAGAGGTAGAGATGCCCAAGGCCATGGGAGCCTACCTCTTGCATCAACATGACCTGGATATGTGTCTTGATATCAAAAGAAATCATTTCAGAGCTTTAAGATTTTACTACCCTGTTGGATTTTAAGTTAAGATTTGACTAACCTGTAGCCCCTTTGTTTTGGCCAAGTTCTCTTATTTGGAATGGCTGTATTTACCCAATGCCTATATCCCCATTGTATCCAGGAAGTAACTAACTTGCTTTTGATTTTTCAGGCTTGATATAGTTTGGCTGTGCCCTACCCAAATCTCATCTTGAATTGTAACTCCCACAATTCCTACATGTTGTTGGAGGAACCCCATGGGAGGTGATTGTATTATGTGGTCTTTCCTGTGCTGTTTCTGAGATAGTGAATGAGATCTGATGGCTTTAAAAATGGGAGTTTCTCTGCACAAGCTCTCTCTTTGCCTGCTACCATCCACATAAGATGTAATTTGCTCCTCCTTGCCTTCCACAATGATTGTGAGGTCTCCCCAGCCATGTGGAAATCTAAGTCCAATAATCTCTTTCTTTTGTAAATTGCCAGCCTTGGGTATGTCTTTATCAACAGTGTGAAAATGGACTAACACAAGGCTCACAGGCAGAAGGGACTTGCCTTGTCTCAGATGAGACTTTGGACTGTGGACTTTTGAGTTAATACTGAAATGAGTTAAGACTTTGGGGACTGTTGGAAGACATGATTGGTTTTGAAATGTGAGGACTTGGGATTTGGGAGAGACCAGGGAAAGAATGATATAGTTTGTCTGTGTCCCCATGCAAATATCAAATTGTAGCTCCCATAATTCCCCCATGTTGTGGGAGGAATCTCGTGTGAGGCAACTGAATCATAGGTTGGGTCTTTCCTGTTCTGTTCTCATGATAGTGAATACATTTCACAAGATCTGATGGTTTTATAAAGGAGAATTTCTCTGCACATGCTCTTTATTGCATGCTGCCACGTGAGATGTTGCTTTCCTCTTCCTTCATCTGCCATGATTCTGAGGCCTCCTCAGCCATTTAGAACTGTGAGTTCACTAAAGTTTAGTCTCAGTTATGTCATTATTAGCAGCATGAGAACAGACTAATACAACTATCAAACCATATTTAAGCTTTGCTCACTTCTGTAAAACAGTCTGGTTCACTTTCAAACTGAAAAAGGAAGAAGAAAACAAAGAAATGTTTTTCCATTTTCCAATATGCTGAGCTACCAGTCCTAACACCACAGGCATCTTGGTAGCATTAGTATGATATATAGTGGCAGTAAACTGAACTTTAATTGATCCATGATTTTAATCCATATTGTGGTGCTGAGAGGAAGATCTGAAGTACTGGAGTATAATGTGAAGTGTAACAAATGCCTTTGTGACTCTAAATATCTCTAGTTTTGTGATAGTCATTGCAGACTTAACCTGGAAATAACAGGAATAAAAATGTAAAGTATATTTTGACAATCTCTTAATACTTTAAAATAAAAATAAAACCCAAATCAAAGCAAATGTATAAAACTAATAAACAAAATAAATATATTAAACCATATGCTGTTAAAGTATTACTCTCCTAAACCCTTATAGCTTAACAATGGAAATACATTTTTCATACTGGGATTATCCTGCCAGTTGTGCATTATTTGGTGATATAAAACCATTTTGCAAAACATGATAAAACCTCAGGATTTTCTCCTCACTACATCATGGTGTTTGCATAACAGCTACTCTTTCTCCCACTGAGCAAATGAACCAACAGGGTGAGGTAAGGGAAGAGGTGGAAAAGAAAAGAAATTGAGAAGAAAGTCATTTTTCCCAAATATGTAAAAGAACATGTAACGGTTATGTTATCTCATTGAGCACAAAGAATCCCTGGATTTCTTTTTTTCACCACAAAGCAGGCAGTTTTCCCTCCTCCCCAGCTATCTTACCCAACAATACTTCAGAGACAGTTTGGTTCTTTGGCTTTTAGTGTCTGTTAAAATGTAGAATTGAAAGCACACTATGGAGCTTTGATTTAGCATTTTTTTTTCCTTCTCACAGAAACAAAAATCTAAAGGAATTTTAGGTTCTTCTAAAGTGATCCTGAAGCCACAACTAAAAGTCAGAAATCAAAGGACAAACCATTGTCCAGGCATCCTATTATCTTTAGCAATGTTACGTTCACCAAGAACTTCAGAGACTTCTAAAGATGCTTATGCAAATTTCCTCATAGTGTGGGAGATATCTAGTGTTATCCATGCCATTTAAATAAGTACTTGAGCTCAAAGGGAAAAATGTGGTAAGCAAATGCTACAGTGTGTCAAGAGACCAAGAAAAATGTTAAACCTCCCATAAAAATAAACCCAACCCCAAAGATTAACGACTGTGCAGAAGTTAAAACTGGATAAGAAAGAAAAACATAATATGTAAATGTGACAGAATTCATATTATCAACTCCTTTACGATGCCTAAAATATGGGTTTAGCAAGGAGATTTATTTGTAAATATTGTAATGTTTGAATTTTACTTGAAGAACTATTGTTTTATCAAAGATCGTAAGTGTAAAAACAGAATTTGTCATCAGAGGGTAGGAAAAAAATCAACATCATCACAATACTAAGAAGTGTTTTGTATTTTTTTTTCTCTATTGACTTTAATTAATCTCTCTCTCTGGACTTCTGTGAGATGGAAAAAGGTTTATTTTTGTTTTTAGAGCTTGCTTGCCAGATGGAATTCTTTGAACTATTACTGCTCTAACTCTGCCAACCACAGCATTTATAGCTAAAGATTTTAATTTGTTTTACAACTCAACAAAAGTAGAACAAGTAACTGTGTGTATAGTGGAGTGGAGAGGTGAGGGTCAACCCTGAGGACACAGACATTTACTTTTAGTATGGTAGGCATACAATGCCCACCTCTTTCTGTTTCTTTCTTCTAATTATTATAAAAGATCCCTGGCACTTAGGTCAAAATTTAACATTTTTAAAAATCTATTTACGGGAGGCCGAGGCGGGTGGATCACGAGGTCAAGAGATCGAGGCCATCCTGGTCAACATGGTGAAACCCCGTCTCTACTAATACAAAAAATTAGCTGGGCATGGTGGCGCGTGCCTGTAATCCCAGCTACTCAGGAGGCTGAGGCAGGAGAATTGCCTGAACCCAGGAGGCGGAGGTTGCGGTGAGCCGAGATTGCGCCATTGCACTCCAGCCTGGGTAATGAGCGAAACTCCGTCTCAAAAAAAAAAAAAAAAAAAAATATATTTACTATTATCTCTAAAATAACTACGACCTAATCAGAAGCTTGGTTTTTCTTCCCATTACTTTTTTTTAACAACATGCAAGGCAACACATTGCCTATAGTAGTTGATATACACAATTAGATGCATTGATTTAAATTTCAGTGTGGTCAGTTTAAGTCAGGATATATTGTTAAAATGCTACATATTAGGTAAAAGCAGATGTAAATGCTTTTGTAAACAATTTTAAGCATCACAAATAATATATAGGAGATTTAATTCTAACATAATTCACTTCACTAAAACTTAATGCTTTCATACTAGTCAAAAAAGCAATTTACATGAAAACTGATGGTTTTCCTACTAAAATCTCCCTCTTTCATTACTCTTACATTGCATAAATGTTAGCTTATTAATGGCATTCTGTGTTCTTTCTGATCTAGGGCAACATATGAGAAAAGAAAGAAGAAAGAAGAGGCAGTTGATTCAAATTAAGAAAAAGACTTTTATTTAAATTCAATTTTTAATAGTAACTTATACTGAGAGGGTATAGTCAGAGCGGACTTAACTAGTTTCCCAGATAGACAATGGCAAAATCAAAGCAAAAAGCAATCCTTCCTTTCTCTCCATCTCTTTTTTTCTTTTCTGTCTTTCTCTCTGTCTCTCTTTTTAATGAGACAGAGTCTGGCTATGTTGCCCAGTCTGGTCTTGTACTCCTGGACTCAAACCATCCTCCTGCCTCAACCCCCATAGTAGCTCAATTACGAATGTGAGTCACTGTGCTTGGATCCTCTTTCATGCTTGCTGGCTTTATTTTTCTTTCCTTCTTCCTTCATCATACACTTAACTGATGAACATATTATGTGCCTGGAAACATGATAAGTACTAAATATCTTGATATATGGTTATGAAGAAAAAAATTATCTACAAATTAAAAATCCACAAATATTGAATAAGAAACTGCCATTTGAGGTTCTGTGTTAAAATCTGAAAAACAGCTGGTAAACAATAGAGCTACTCCTTGATATGGTTTGGCTGTGTCCCCACCCAAATTTCATCTTGCATTGTAGTTCCCATAATTCCCATGTGTTGTGAGAGGGGCCCATGGGAGATAATTGAATCATGGGGCAATTCACCCATGCTGTTCTCTTGGTAGTAAAACCGTCTCATGAGAGCTGATGGTTTTATAAGGGGAAACCTCTTTCACTTCATTCTCATTGTCTCTTTTGCCTGCTGCCATGTAAGATGTGCCTTTCACCTTCTGCCATGATTGTGAGGACTCCCCAGCCATGTGGAACCATTTATCCATTAAACCTCTTATTCTTTGTAAATTATCCAGTCTTGGGTATGTCATTATCAGCAGTGTGAAAACAGACAAATACACTCATGGTGCTCATGTAATTTGGTATTTAAACTTAAACTGTGAGTCTAGAATTCTGCCAGATAAAGTTACTCAAAGTTACTCAGTGAAAGACTAAAATAATAGTCATAAATATACATTTTCTATAAATATTATTTGCTATGCTGTAAATGCTAATCAGCATTGCTTTAAGAGAAATATCACTCATCAATGATTCTAACGCTAGCAGCATTTCAAAAATGTGTACATGTAGCAGTAAAAAAATCCCAGAAGCCAATAAAAATCAGTCTGTATACTATTGTTCTAGAATATTACATAGTTTGCTAACCATGTGTCTGTATCAAATTCCCCCCAACATTTTACTATAAAAATTTCAAACATATAACCAATCTGAAAAAAACATGTTAATCATGTAATGACCACCTAGATTCTATAAATAATTTGATATATTTGCCTTAAACTCTTAAAGTGTGAATTTTGGCTCAAAATAAAATGATAATGTTCAAACATAGATGGCTTAACACATTGAGAACAATTCTGTAGCCATCTTACTCAATCATTATTTCATAGAAATATCTAATGAAATCAGTGAGAGCTTTGTTCAGATACAAATGATAATGGCTTCACACAACAGATGACATTTAAAGGTTTTATGCCCATTGGAATAACTGTATAGAAAAACAACATAGGTTTTTAAGATGTTCTTAAACTATCTTGGCACAGAAAGGCAGAAACTAAATTAATAATGTTTTTTCCCATTTTGATTAGCTTTCATTATGTACTATGGGGGCAAATCCTTCAACATCATATTTTATTATTAAATAATTTATATTGAGATTAAGTGGCATTCCTTATTTTAATTTACATGGTCAGCATTGCAGAATGCAAGTCTTGGGTTCCTTTCTAGTGCCAGAGATGACTGTTTCTTTTTGCCACCACACCTGGCCTAAAGTTTTCATTAAACTACTTAATTTACATAAGATAACATAAAAAAAGGGGGCAGAGGAAAAATGCAGAGAATCTTAAGATAACATAGGCAAGATAACATAGATATATCTTTGTCTAAGATAACATAGACAAAAATGGGGCAGGGGAAATTTAAATATGCATTTATGTCTGGTGGGATGGGGATGACTTCACCTGTAAAGATAAGCTATGAATTTGCATTGCTATGGTGAAATTTTAACAGCTCACTAGAAATTTCCTGGTGGGCAAAAATATAAGGGAGGCCTGTTGCTTTTCATCTTGTAACCATCTTATCTAGGAACCAAGTAGGGGAGGCAGGTTTGCATGACCTTGTTCCCAGCTTGACTTTTCCCTTTGGCTAAACTAGTTTAGGGTCCCCAAATTTAATTTCTTTCCACACCTTTTTTTGAAAAAGAGAAAGATTGAGTATGTGTACATATGTATGTTTATGTATGTGTGTGAGAGAAAGGCATATACCAACTCATTTAACACTCAAAAATTATTTCATACAGGGAACATGATACAGTTGAGAAAAATGAGTCATAAACAAGTTACATAGTTTGCCTACTGATGACTCTAACTACATTAAGAATATATTAAAAATTCTCCTCTTTGGTTTCTCTAACAGAGTTGTGCTAATCTTGCATTTTGAACCCTTTCATATTTGTCTTGCCTAGCTCCATTGCTCATCTTGTGTCACTTAACTTCTTTATAACTGAATCCTCTTCGGTATCATCCATTACAAATTCATTTCACAAAGCAGACCCTACGAGGCTTGGCCATTACTGCTGTTCCAGGAAACATAATTTCTACTGCTTCAAAAAGCTATGGCTTCCTTTTTGAGACAGTTAGAATGACCCACCTTTAGAACAAAGGTAACTGATCTATTATTTAGAGTGTCTCAGCTCCTAAAGATTAGTATACAATCAATGCATGTCATTAGGCAACATGTTCTTTTCTACAGATATTTATTTTAGGGATCACAGAGTGAGAACAGAGAAAAAAAGTTTGATTCTTAGATATCTGTATACTAATTTATCCAGACTCTAATTTTATCAGTGGCTTTTAAATATCTAAAAAAAAAATTAAACTTATTTATCATTCTCTTCAAAAAAATCTGTCAAATTAAAAAATATGAAAAGTAACACACTTTTATATTACTAAATGCATTATTGATTCTTCCTGAAATATCAAAAAAGAGGCCAGTTATACAACTAAAAATATAGGGATTGCTATTAAGCAGCATTTATTCACATTTCATGACATTTTCTGTCTCACATCCATAATGTGAAGTGAAAGCCTCATGGAAGAGCCTGCATAACAGGGGTAGCTCCAATCCTAATTCTGTGTCCACCACCTTGCTGGTTCTACCTTATAGCAGCAGTAACAGTTTATAGGCTGATATCCATGAACTTTATAACTCACCCATAGGAAAAATACATAACCTTCTCCTAATTAAACAAAACCAGAACAATCAGAGAAGTAGTGATTAGAAAAACTTTTATGTTCTTCAGTATACTGTGTAATAATCTTGTGATGATAGAGTTTTCTAATGTGTTTGCAAAGAGAAACAGTCATCTCTGGCACTAGAATCGAACCCAAGACTTGCATTCTGCAATGCTGACCACGTAAAATAAAATAAGGAATGCCACTTAATCTCAATATAAATTATTTAATAATAAAATATGCAAAATTTCCCACTAAATTAAAATGATGTATTTCCCAGCTTCAGAATGTATTTATTATTTTATGAATATACTCTATTTCATGTTTCAGTCTTTTCATATAAATTATCTAAATATATTCTAACATCTCCTATATATATTTATATATGTAATAAAAATAGCAATTATTTATTGGGGACTAATATGAGAGCCCATTTTGAGTGCTTTACATTTCTCATTATTTAATAGTTTTGGCCACCTTTAAGTGTGGGTACCATTATACTCACTGCTTTACAACTAATAATATTGGGGCATGAAAGAAAAAAGAAATTTTTCCCAAATTTACACAGTTAGAAGGGACAAAATCAGTATTTAAACTCAAATAATGCTAGTTTGTCTCTCCAATATAAAATGAGATGCACTTTAAGGCATTGTATAAAAATGATGTCATTACACATTATATTTTACTGCTATTTACTACAGTAAAGAATATTGACTTACAGTAATATGTGCTCTACACTGAAGTAAAATTTATTTTGGTTTTCTTAGGTCTACTTTTGTTTAATTTATTTTTTATTTCTTAGTTATTTTTAGTTCTAGAGTACATGTGCAGGATGTGCAGGTTTGTTACATAGGTAAATGTATGCCATAGTGGCTTACTGTACCTGTCAACCCATTGTCTTAGTATTAAGCCCAGCTTGCATTCAAATTCTCTCCCCACACTGCATCCCAAATAGGCCCCATGTGTGTTGTTTCCCTCCCCTGTCCATATGACCCCATCATTAAGCTCCCACTTATAAGTGAGAACATGTGATGTTTGGTTTTCTGTTACTGCGTTAGTTTACTGAGGATAATGACTTCTACTTTTATTCATGTCCCTAAAAAGGAAGTGATCTGTTTCCTTTTTATGGCTGCATAAGATTGCATGGTGTATGTGTATCACATTTTCTTTATCTAGTCTATCATTGTGGGCATTTGGGGTGATTCCATGTCCTTGCTATTGTGAATAGTGCTTCAATGAACATATGTGTGAATGTATCTTTGTAACATAATGATTTATATTCCTTTTAGTATATACCCAGTAGTGAGATTGCTGGGTCAAATGGTATTTCTGATTCTAGTTCTCTGAGGAATCATCACACTGTCTTCCACAATGGTTGAACTAATTTACATTCCCTCTCAACCTTGCCAGCATCTGTTTTTTCTTGACTTTTTAATAATGGCCATTCTGACTGTTGTCAGATGGTATCTCATTGTGGTTTTGATTTGCATTTGTCTGATGGTTGGTGATGTTGAGCTTTTTTTATATGTTTATTGGCTACATAAATGTCTTCTTCTGAGAAGTGTCTGTTCATACCCTTTGCCCACTTTTTAATGTGGTTGACATTCTTCACAGAATTAGAAAAAACTGTGTTAAAATTCATATGGAACCAAAAAAGAGCCTGGATAGCCAAGACAATATTAAGCAAAAATAACAAAGTTAGAGGCATCATGCTACCAGACTTCAAACTATAGTGTAAGTCTACAATAGCCAAAACAGCATAGTACTAGCACAAAAACAGACACATAAACCAGTGAAACAGAATGCAGAACTCAGAAATAAGATTTCCTTAACACTCTGATCTTTGACAAACTTGTTGAAAACAAGCAATGGGGAAAGGATTCCCTGTTCAACAAATGGTGCTTAGATAACTGGCTATCCATTTGCAGAAAATTGAAACTAGACCCCTTTCTCACACCTTATACAAAAGTTAACTCGAGATAGATTAAAGACTTAAATGTAAAACCCAAAACTATAAAAACCCTGGAAGAAAATCTAGGCAATATCATTCAGGACATAGGCACGGGCAAAGACTTCATGATGAAATGACCAAAAGCAATTGCAACAAAAACAAAAATTGACAAATGAGATATAATTAAACTAAAGAGCTTCTGCACAGCAAAACAAACTATCAGAGTAAACAGGAAACAGAGTGGCAGAAAATCTTTGCAATGTATCCATTCAACAAAGGTCTAATATCCAGAATCTATAAGGAACTCAAAAAAGTTTACAAGAAAAAAACATACTTTATAATTTTCTAAAATTCATACTTAATGTTTTACTTATTTTTATTTATTTCAAATTAATAAATGTTTAATTTATAAACATAACAATAAAAATATCTTAGGAAAAAAGTTGACATTACCAAAATATGACAATTTAAAATTTTGTTTTGTGTAGCTTTCTGACATTTTGCTCTAAGGTATAGAATTTTTTTATTATTACCACTATATTATACAAACAATTTGGAATATAATTCTATTTGAGTATAAGTCCAGTGAAGACAACATTGTTTTTGTCTTCTTGATTCTTTTTTGACTCTTATGCCTAAAACAATAGAATTAAATTAATATGTTGTTGAATAAACTTGTCATTCTTTATTTTTAAATATTATTTGCTATTCTTATTTTTTTCTTATTTGTTTGAATTCTACAGTCCTTTTAGTCATTTCTTCAGAATTGTACTAAGCAAACCAATCCTTATAAATAATCTCATTGTATATTACCTTGTAATTAGAACTTTCATTTCTCAGTAATTTTTACAGGATTCATTTTTTATGTTAGGGGACTAGGAGTCTGTTCATAGCAACTTATCATTTGTTGTTTTGATCCGTATTTTTATGTTCCACCTCCTTCCTACCAGCAGCAGTCATTCTTATGTAGTTAAATTATATCATTTTGTTTGTATGCATGCTTGTGAAATGTGTCATATTTTTATATGTATAAATACATGGTATTTTTATATTGCATTATATTTCTTACATTTTTTTCACTTGATTCCATGCATGAAAAATCTATCCTTCTCTCTATACATACATCCTAACTACAACACAAAATAGTCCAATTGCACTGGTCCTTTCACTACTTTTGTCCTTTCACTACTTGTGTATTTCTTCCCCTCACCCCTGATATAGACAGTTACAATCAGTTTACCCCTCCAGAATAATACTGCATTGAAAATTCTTAGGTATTCTATACCTTACATTTTTATAGATTTTCTCTTAGTTTTCTTCCGTATATTAGTTTAGTGTACCATTATTATATTCTGTTAAAGTACCCATTGAAAGGAAGCCAGAATTCAGTCATATGACATAATATGACAAGATTTATTAGGAGTTTGTTATTTGGATAAATTTCCCTTACTAAATCAAACAATCAATATCAATTGCCCTTTAATGACATGGAAAATAACAAGGTATATGTACCTCTCTTTTAAAGCAGAAAACAAAACCAGAAATAAACTTATAGTCAAGTCAGTAGGAAGAAAGAATCAAATCACATTCCTATAAGTTCATTTAACCTTCTTGAGGCATTGCAGTGATGTCTGAGTATAGTTACCAACTCATGTCCACTTTGAGACAAGCCTGTGAATTTCCTTGTATCTCATAGTCTTGTGTCTGTAAGTTGGGGGAAAAAAATGTCAACCAAGACAAGAATAATTTATTTATTTTTTATCATTTACTAATTTATTTAATAAGAAGCTATTGAACAATTACTATATGCCAGACACAGTTCTAGTCACTGGGAATAAGTAACAAACAAGATAAACAAAGTTGTTAGCCACAGGGAAGACAATTAATACATAAATAGGCAAAATTTGTTTTTTCTCCTATTGGGAGAAACAGCCAGATGAATTAAAATAATAATAATTTAAATATCTAATTATTTATGTTTATCACAGTGCTCTCAATTTGTTGTTGGAATCCCACTCAAAAACGGGAACTATTCTATTCTGGTTTCTTTCACATCATAAGAACTAGTACATAAAGACAGGCTATGACTGGAAATAAAATGTTATTTGAGAATCGGGGTTGAGGTTTTAGTGCCTTAACGTGGGAAAAAAGTTTTAATCTGTGTTTTACTACTTTTACAAAACATTTATTTCTAGCATATCTGGGAAAGCTCTACTTAAATGGCTCATGTGATTCATTCCTGGCCAGGTTCACAGGCACAAGCCTACTGATAATCCACCAATGGATCATTTTCCCACACAGCCTTATCTTTGATACTTTTCTATCAATACTGTGCACCAGTGATACCAAAGCAGAAAAACATGTTTGGGCCAAACAATACTGTTCATTTAGGTGAAGAAATGGGACGAGGGAGGAGATGTTATGTGGAAGTACGAATAAATTCAGTGGAGGAAGGGAACTTTCCATTGAATTTGTTTCCTTCAATATAATAGAAGCCAAATAATAATCCAATTATAAAATTAAAAATGTATTTATTCATAAACCAAATACAGTAACAATCAATTGGTTATACTTTTCCCCCAAACAGCGCTTTATTTACAATAGTGAAAACAAATTATATCTGAACATGTGCAAATTACAATGAGCATGCTTGCTGGGAATTATGAAATATAGGGAGAACCCTTTATATGCAGAAAACTAGAGGTGGGAGTGGAGGCAGTGGATGTGAAAGAGCAGGGGTAGAGAGTTAAGACTAAGATAGTAAGTGTTCTCTGAACTAGCAATAAGTCCTCACTTCTGACAAAACCATAATAAAAAAATTACTACTTTGCATTACAGTTGTACTTATAGCTGAACTATTATTATTGTCTTTCCAAAGAGGATTTACATTTAAATGCTATATTCTTGATTTTACCTTTATCCAAATTACTGATTGCTTACACTTGAATATATTATTAAAAATACTGAATAGTTTAATTATCAGCATAATTTATACCTCATTTAGACAAATGTTGAATTCATTTTTATTACACACAGAATAGGGGGCAAAGTCTGCTGATTTCAGCAGAAACTGGTGAGAGTAATTAAATAGATAGATAAACCATGAAAAGCATTCCAAAATTTTTTATGTGTGATGAAGCCAGAGAATCTTTAAATCGTACAATTGACTATAATCTAAAAGACCAGTCTAGACTTTAAAGCTGTTTATTTTTTCTAGGTCCAATAATAGTATAAGTCAAAGGAAAAAAAAGGTTAGACTATGACTGGGCCAATGGGACCACTGGGTTATTGTCCACCTTCAGGGGCTGGCTTCTTGAAACAACATAAGCTATGGCCACCAAAAATGTGTTGAGCTTGATGAATTTAGTAACACATTTCTTGATATTAATGGATAATTTGAGTGAAGTTATGGAATGTGATGGTCCTGCCAACCTAATGCACAGTAATTCTGGTCTTAGGAAGAAAACCAATGGCAAGTATTTATGCATAATAGGATCCAGTTAAAATTACTTTAATAATACTAAAATCTACTTAATAACTACTTTAAACTATTTAACGTGCTTTAAAGATTGTAACTTTATAAAGCCTCATAAAATTGTCACAAAGATGCTATTGGTATCTCAATTTACAGGTAAGTTCACTGGAATCAGAGAGTATAAATGGCAAAAGTCACACAGCAACTAAATGGCAGAGCTAGAATCGAATTCATTCAATTTAATGGTAGTATCCAGGCTTTTATACCATCATACTGTGAGTTGGGTTGAAAATAGTTATCTAAATATGTAAGGGAAGTTAAGAGGTAGTATTCTATTTCTTCTGTGTAGAGCAAGATCTCACAAAATAGAAGAAGCAAACCTACCTATGAAGCTACTCAGTTTATATATGCTCACAGAGGAGAAAAAGGAGTTAAAGCCTTCCCTTTTTTATGATCCATGGATCATAGGAACTTTTATTCATTTACTTCTTCATCTCCAAAACACCCCATTACACAGTCATTCCTTGCTTCACCTTATAAGAGAAGTTTTCATCAACTCCTAGGTCAGATGCTTTTAGTTTTCTAAGTGCCTGAGAGCTTTCAGAATTTCTTTTTTGATAATACCTTCAGCATTTTCTAAGCTATTAAAACAAAAAGTTATAAAGCTGACTTTTCCTATACAATCTTGGTTAAAATCAAGCATGATCTTCATAATTCCTTTCATAGATATAGAGCCCAATGTTGACATTTATATATTTAAGTTCTTTAACATCTGTTTCCACATTCATCCAACTGCTCCCTAAATTTTCACCTTCAACACAAAGAACATCTTTCTTCTGTAGAAAACTGATCTCAAACTCTGACCTCCCGAATTTGAAGGCCATTTCTTCCAGTCATCTCTTGGAGATGTACCCTATTAGCAGTTGGTACCTTACTGGAAATGGGACAGTCTTTTCAATAAGTTGTGCTGGGAATACCAAAGATCCATGTGCAAAAGAATAAAATTCGACCCTTGTCTTGCCCCATTTGCAAAAATCAATTCAAAATTAATTACAAACTTAAATGTAGGCTCTGAAACTGTAAAGTTACTAAAAGAAAACATAGGTAAAACAGATATAAGACATTGGTCTAGGCAGTGATATTTTTAGGCTTGACCCCAAAAGCACAGGCAACAAAATTAAAAAGAAACAAACTGAACTACATCAAAACAAAAAGTAGCTGCACAACAAAGGAAACAACAGTGTAAAGAGCAAACCTATGAATTGGGAGAAAATATTTGTAGCCCATAAATCTGATAATGGTGGTAATATCAAAAATATTTAAGAAACTCAAATAATTATATCTATATGAAGAAAACAAATGATTTTATTAGAAAATGGTCAGAAAAATGAATAGGCGTTTTCAAAAGATGACTTTCAAATGGCCAACAGCTATATAAAAAAAAGTTCAACTTCACCAATCATCAAGGAAATAAAAATTAAAATGGCAGTAAGCTATCACTTCACACCTGTTAGAGTGACTATTACCAAAAAATAAAAATAAGAGTGGGCAAGAATGCGGAGCAAAGAGAACATTTGGACACTGTTGGTGGGAATGTAACTTACTACAGCAATTATAAAAATATGTATGAATTTTCCTCCAAACACTAAAAAATTAAATGGTTAATATTCTAGCAATTCTACTTCTGGGTATTTACCCCCCAAAAGTTAAAACCAGTCTATAGAGAAGATGTCTGCTCTCACATTTTTGTTGTAGCACTATTGACAATAGCCAACTTTTAGAATCAACCACCATCAACACATGAATGGATAAAGAAAAGGTTGCATATAAACACAATGTAATACTATTCAACCTTATAAAAGAAAAAAACTTTGTCATCTGTGAAAGCATGAATGTAATTGAAGAATATTATGCTAAGTGAAATAAGACAGGCACAGAAAGACAAACACTACATAGTATTCTTGCATCTTTGTGGAATCTAAAACAATGGAACACGAGGCAGAGAGTAGAATGGTGGTTATCAGAGATTGTGAAGGTGGGGAAATTGGGAAGATGACAGAGGATGCAAAGCCCCAATTACATAGGAGGACTGTTTACCTCCTTTGAGTTATATTGCACAGCATGGTAAATGTAGTAAATAACAATGTATGTTACATTTCAAAATTACTATGAGAGTACATTTCAAATGTTCCCATCTTAAAAAATAATATATATTTGAGGTGATGGATATGTTAATTAGCTTTATTTAATTATTCCACATTGTATTCATAAATCATCATAACACTTTGTGCTCCATAAATATATATTTATATAATTTGTCAATTTACAATTTAAAATAAAAATAAATTCCCAGAAAGGTCATTTTGATCAGAGTGTTACCAGGGGTCTCAGTTATCCCAACAGGCGTTCTTTTCCGTTTAGTGTTACAAAGCCAATACACAAAACCAAAAGTAAGTGTTAAGTATCAATGACCAGGAAATAGGAGAAGTGGGAGAGTATCTTGAAAATCAACTCAGCTCCTGAGAACCTGAAAGTTATAGATATAGGATATTTTTAATGAAGGAATTGGGCATTAAGAGCAGGGGGAGGAATAGCCATGCTTTTGTTGGGAGTGGAGAGAGATTTTCCTGGAATCAATGAACTGCCTCTTTTCCATTCTTTCTTGATCTCTTCAGGTCATTGTCACAGTAATTGTTAACTGTCATGATACCAACTAGAGTGTCATTCAGCATGGAAACTGGATTATAATGAAGCCAGAGTTAGCATACACTGCCATCAGGGATTTTGCCAACCTTAGCTGGTTTAGTCCTGTGAAGGATGTGTGACCATAGACATCCAGTTTCCTAAAAACAAGCAGAATTAAAGCGTAGTTGTAATTTAGCTATGTCACATAAGCACTGTATTGGGCAACAGAAGCTGGATAGGAGTCCAGATAAGTCATGTAGGTACTTTAATGGGTAATAGGAGTATAGCCTGTTCATTAAAAATATGATGATTGGTGTCAAAGTGCCTTAGGTTCACCAATTTCTAATTGTTCTCTTTGTAAAGTTCAATTTCTCTGTTTCTGAGTTTCCATATATGAAAAATGAAGGTAATAACACCTATCTCATTGGATTGTATTAAAAATAAAATGAGGTTTTCTAAAATCAACACTGTAAAACCTGTCTGACACAAATGTTTTAAATAACTTTGCTATTATTACTATTTAAAATTGTGCAAATATTGAGATTTATGAGATAAATTTTATAAAGTATTGAATAAAAGTGAGCATGCTTCATTGAAAAGTTAATCTACATAATTAATCTGCTCACTCCCATTTCACCTTAATTTGTCTGTTGATGCTTTTACATGTCTCAGAGTAAATGTTGTAATGTGTTGTCTCAGAGTAAATGTTTTTTGTTTATTAATGATAATTAGTTTGCAAATGATTAAAGTGACTGTTAAAGACAAGGTTTTCATCTTAAATTTTAAAGAGATTATTGCAAACAAAGTAGGCATAAGATAGAATTTTAAATAATTTAAAATATAGTTCAAACAAAATTAACCATGGAAACTGTGTTAAGATCATTTAATATCTGTTAATCTAAATAAATATGCTTTTAATAATTAGGAGGTATTTAATTTAACCTGCAATAACTCATTAAAATTAAATCATTATATGAGACATTATTTAAATTGTACATGTATGTTATTTTTTAACTACTTTGGAGTTATCTAAAGTAGTTCAGATTTGCTGAAGGTTAAAAAATTTTTATGTGTACTTTTCTAATATCCTTGCTGCAAATTCTATACTCTTACTTCACAAGTTTAAATGCTCTGTAATTTAGGGGCAGTCATCTACAAGTGGAAAACAATGCTAAATTAATTTTTCAAAAGACAAATAAAACAATTATAGAAATTATCTGGTTAATAGCTCAAACTTACTGTTTCCAAAATACATGTCATATGCTTTGATAAGTAGATTTAGATAGATAGACAAATAGATACTGTTTTAGCTATAATCCAATACTATTTTAGTTTGTTCCCTAAATTGTTAAGAAGCTTCAGTTTTACCTTTTGTTTTACATGCTGCAGATCTGCAACCAACAACTTCTTTGAGGAGCTCTACTTCGATTTGTTAGGGAATGATATATTTATTAATCAAGATCTGGTTGCTGGAAGTATTCATTGCTACTGGAAGGTTGCTACTTCTAGAATCCCTTAGGGGACAAGAATAGGTGATATATGTATAGATACTAGCCCATGCATACATATACTTTTTTAAGAGTCTATTTGTATGTGAATCTAAGAAAACATACATGCGTTTATACTAATACTTGAGACTTCAATCCAAAATGACAGTGTTTGTACTAGTATTTCCTCTTTGTCTTGTTTTGTTTTTGTTTTTTTTCAACTTCTTTCTCATTCAGTGAAAAACTACACTATATGCTTTTTAATACCAAGAATTATTTTTAGCATATTAAATTGTTTAAACCATGTTAACAAAAATTACCTGGATGTAATTCTGCAACAGTTACTTATCACAGTCTTTAAGATTATTACTTTGTGACATTTGATTTCTTTTGTTTATCTCAGTCTACTTGAGTATATCTGAATAGCTGTTTTTGTATGTGTGTGTTATTGATTTTGCTCTTAAGTATTGTGGGATATACTTCATAAGCCATTGCTTGTAAATAAATTGGCTAAATAGAGCCAGGCACAGTGGCTTACACCTGTAATCCCAGCACTTTGCAGGGGTTAAGGCAAATGGATCACTTGAGCCCAAGAGTTCAAGACCAGCTTGGGCAACATCATGAAACCCCACGGTATGGTTTGGCTGTGTCCCCACCCAAATCTCATCTTGAATTCACACAGATTGTGAGAGTGATTCAATAGGAGGTAATTGAATGATTGGGATAGGTCTTTCCAGTGCTGTTCTTTGAGTGAATAAATCTCACGAGACCTGATAGTTTTAAAAAGGGGAGATTCCCTGCACAAGTGCTCTTCTCTTGTCTGTCACCATGTGAGATGTGTCTTTCGCCTTCTGCCATGATTGTGAGGCCTCCCCAACCAGGTGGAACTTTAAGTCCAATGAACCTCTTTATTTTGTAAATTGCCCAGTTTCAGGAATGTCATCAACAACATGAAAATGGACTAATAGAGTAAAATGGTACCAGTAGAGTGGTGTGTGCTGAAAAGATACCTGAAAATGTGGAAGTGACTTTGGAATTGGGTAAGAGGCAGAGATTGGAACAGTTTGGAGAGCTCAGAAAAAGAAAGAAAAATGTGGGAAATTTTGGAACTCTCTAGAGCCTTGTTGAATGGTTTTGGCAAAAAGGGTGATAATGATATGGACAATGAAATCCAGGGTGAAGTGGTCTCAGATGGAGCTAAGGGACTCGTTGGGAACTGGAGCATGGATGACCCTTGTTATATTTTAGCAAAGATACTGGTGGCATTTTGCCCCCACCCTAGAGATTTGTGAAACTTTGAACTTGAGAGAGATGATTTAGGGTAGCTGGCAGAAAAAAATTATAAGCAGCAAAGCATTCAAGAGGTGACTCCCCTTTAAAGCTTTATGCTCTATCTCCCCTTTAAAACTGAATGTTAGAGGCATTCCATTTCAAAGGGGAGATAGAGCACAAAAGTTTAGAAAATTTGCAGCCTGACAATGCGATAGGAAACAAAATTCCATTTTCACAGGAAGAATTCAAACCAGCTGCATAAATTTGCTTAAGTAACAAGGAGCCAAATGTTAATCATGAAGACAATGGGGAAAATGTATCCAGGGCATGTCAGAGGTCTTCATGGCAGCCTCTCCCATAACATGCCCAGAGGCGTAGAAGGAAAAAATGATTTTGTGGGCCAGGCCCAGGTTCCCCATGCTGTGTGCACCTAGAGACTTGGTGACCTGTATCCCAGCCACTCCAGCCATAGCTGAAAGGGGCCAACATAGAGCTCGGGCTGTGACTTCTGAGGTTGCAAGCCTCAAGCCTTGGCAGCTTCCACGTGGTGTTGAGCCTGCCAGTGCCCAGAAGTCAAGAATTGGGGTTTGGACCTTTACTTAGATTTTAGAGGATGTATGAAAATGCCTGGATGTCCAGTTAGAAGTTTGCTAGAGGGGTGGGGTCCTCATGGAGAACTTCTACTAGGGCAGTGATGAAGGGAAATGTGGGGTCAGAGCCCCAACTAAGAGTCCCTACTGGGGCACCACCTAGTGAAGCTATGAAAAGAAGGCCACTGTCCTCCAGATACCAGAATTGTAGACCCACCAACAGCTTGCACCGTATGTCTTGACAAGATGCAGACAGTCAACACCAGACCATGAAAGCAGCTGGGAGGGAGGCTGTACCCTGCAAAGCCACAAGCATAGAGTTGCCCAAGATCATGGGAACCCACCACTTGCATCAGCATGACCTGGATGTGAGACATGGAGTCAAAGGGGAGCTTTAAGACTTGACTGCCTTGCTGGATTTTGTACTTGCACAGAGCCTGTAGCCCCTTTGTTTCTTGTAATGGCTATATTTACTGAATGCCTATATCCCCATTGTATCTAGAAAGTAACTAATCTGCTTTTGATTTTACAGGCTTATAGGCAGAAGTGACTTGCCTTGTCTCAGATGAGACTTTAGACTGTAGACTTTTGAGTTAATGTTGAAATAAGTTAAGACTTTGGGGATACTGTTGGAAAGGCATGATTGGTTTTAAAAAGTGAGGACATGAGATTTGGGAGGGGCCCTCAGGTGGAATGATTGGTTTGACTGTGTCTGCATCCAAATCTCATCTTGAATTTCCACATGCTTTGGGAGGGACCTGGTAGGAGGTAATTGAATCACAGGGGCAGGTCTTTCCCATGCTGTTCTCGTTATAGTGAGTAAGTCTCACAAGATCTGATGGTTTTAAAAAGGGGAGTCTCCCTGCACAAGCTCTCTTCTCTTTTCTGCCACCATGTGGGATGTGTCTTTCACCTTCTGCCATGATTGTGAGGCCCCCCCAAGCCACATGTAACGTAAGTCCAATAAACCTCTTTTTTTTTTTTTTGTAAATTGCCCAGTCTTGGGTATGTCTTTATCAGCATCATGAAAACAGACAAATACACCCCATTTCTGCAGAAAAAATAGCCAAGTGTGGTGGCATGTACCTATAGTCCCAGCTACCCAGGAGGCTGAGGTGAGAGAATCACCTGAACACAGGAGGTGAAAAGCAATAAAAAGCTAAATAAACATTTAAGGACTAATATGTTTCCCACAAAATTAGGTATAGACAGTGATACAATATCACTGTATTCCCAGACCTTAATATAATGAAAACCAAAAGCTTATATGCTAATTAACATGAAATTTAATTCATTGATAAATCAAAATTTCCTTCTGATAATTGTAGGATTTTTTTAATCTTAAAAATCATCAGTATTTGTGTTATACTTTTTCATTACTTTTTTCTGGATAATCCATTAACCCTTTTAGTCTAAGTTTTCAAATATATCTTCTCAAAAAACTACATAATTTCTATAATTTTTTCATCTGATAGCAGCATTCTTTTTTTGTATAATGCTTGGTATGTTTCATCTTTTGGAATTCTTATAATATTATTCTAAAGTGCTTTTCTTTATATTTTTGCCTAATCTAATTCTAACATTAGAATAAATAATAGATTATTACTACTTTGAGTAGAAATTAATATTGAAGTCCAGAGTCTTGGGGTTTCATATTTTTGGGAAAGAAAAATCAATATATATGACATAAGATAAAGGGAATCAATCATCATTTTACACCTACTAGATGCAGATATGTTATAGCTGAATCTCATGACAAAGAAATTATGATCTCTTGAATAATTTTAATATCATGATTTCTAAACCTACAATTTTATAATATGTGAAAGTATTGCTATTAGTGAAAACGCATATACTCTGATTCATCAGTAGGATTTGTTTCTTTTGAAATCAATTTCTTTTCAAATGCCTGTTTTGCCCAAATTCATTCAGAGAAAGATTACATTCTTGTCCTGTATTAAGCATTAAGAAAAGTTTTTAAAATCCCTCTTTCACTATAAGGGTAATTCCTACAGCTATTTCTAACTCATTCATTAAGGAAAAGAAGCTCCTGTTTTAATGTATTAAATCCAAATATATTCATAGTGTAATATTGCATTAATGGCAAGGGTTACTATATCTGAAAGGCAAGAATCCAGCAATCCTCTCTCTCCTTTGAACTTTTTGCCTCAGATATAGGCAAATGCTGGTCTGTTGGGTCAGGCAGTCACCATTCTTGTTTTACAATTCATATGGCTAGAAAAGTGAGGAATTTCAGGGCCGCTAAGAGTGTCTAACCATTCCTTTCTTCCCTTTGTCTGAATGTGTGGTTTCAGTGTTTGATTAAGGGTAATAAGTAAAAGTCCTGATGCTTAAGAGACTAAGCTCTTTCCTCAATTTAAATTTACCAAAAAGTCATAAATTACAAAATATTAGACACTGGCTTAGATATTAATAAAATTCTATGTAATTTTCACCTTTTCTCTTCTGTGTATGTATTCTTAGAGAACAGCATGGTGAATTAGGATTTATCTATAATACTCACATGAATCTTACCAGTGATCTTCTATCAATAAATTTGATACAAGAATGTATATACATGCGGGACTTCCACCAAGTTGTCCTAATAGGAACAGCTCCAGAGCACAGTTCCCAGTGAGAGTGATACAGAAGGTGCGTGATCTCTGCATTTCCAACCGAGGTACCTCACCAGGTTCATCCCAATGGGACTAGATGGACAGTGGGTGTAGCCCAAGGAGGGCAAACAGAGGCAGGGTGGGGTGCTGCCTTACTCAGGAAGTGCAGTGGGCCAAAGGCGCCCCCGTCTCACCCTACAGAGGCCATCAGGGATGTTTCCGGCCACTCTGGAGCTCCAGTTTGGATGCTGTAATTTTCCCACTGTCTTTGCAGCCCACAGAATCGCCTGTGACAGGCACCACAGGTTTTCAGGGCAAATCTGGGGGGCTGATTCAGCTGGCGCTGTGAGTTTCCAGCACAAATCTGAGCAGCTGTTTTGACTGGTGCCTGGAGTGCCTGTGAGACAGAGTTGCCCATGCTTCTGAGAGAAAGGGGGCTGAAGGTGGGGAGCCAGGTGATCTGGCTCCATGGTTCCCACCCCCATGGAGACCAGTAAACTGAATCCCACTGGCTTGGGACTTTCATAGTCAGCACAGCAGTTTGAGGTTGACCCTGGATGGTCGAGCTCCAGGGGGTGAGGGGCATCCACCATTACCGAGGCAGCTCTAACCTTACCTGTGTAAACAAATGTACAAAGAAGTTTACATAGCAGCTGCAGGGGAGCCTGCAGCTACTCAACACCTCTGCAGGCAGACTGTGACTAGATTCCCTCCTTGCTGGGCAGGGCATCTCTGAAAAAAGGCAGCAGCCTGTCAGGGACTTATAAATAAAGCCACTCTTTCCTGGGACAAAGCACCTGGGAAAAGGAGCTGAGTTCTACTGCAGCAGACTTAAATGTCTCTGTGCAGCAGCTCTGAAGGGAGCAATGGAACCCCCAGTATAGCACTTGAGCTCTGACAAGGGACAGACTGCCTCCTCAAGTGGATCCCTGACCCCTGTATATCCAAAGAATCACCTCATTCAGGAGAGATCTAGCTGATATCTAGTGGGCACCCTTCTGGGATGAAGCTACCAGAGGAAGGAACAGGCAGCAATCCTTGCTGTTCTGCAACCCCCACGGGTGATTCCCAGGCAAGCAGGGTCTGGAATGGACCTCCAGCAGTCCTGCAGCAGAGCGGCCTGACTGTTAGAAGGAAAACTAAAAAACAGAAAGAAATAGCCTTAAATCAACAAAAAGAATGTCCACTCAGAGACCTCATCTGAAAGTAAACAACTTCAAAGACCAAATATAGATAAATCCATGAAGATGAGAAGAAATCAGCGCAAAAAGGATGAAAACACCAAAAACCAGAACGCCTCTTCTCCAAGGGATCACAACTCCTCACCACCAAGGGAACAAAACTAGATGGAGAACGAGTTTGACAAATTGACAGAAGCAGGCTTCATAAGGTGGGAAATCACAAACTTCTCTGAGCTAAAGGAACATGTTCTAACCTGATACAAAGAAACTAAGAACCTTGAAAAAAGGTTAGACAAAAGCCTAACTAGAACAACCAGCTTAGAGAAGAACATAAATGACTTAATGGAACTGAAAAAAACAGCACAAGAGCTTTGCAAAGCATACACAAGCTTCAATAGCTGAATTGATCAAGCAGAAAAAAAAAGGATATCAGAGACTGAAGATCAACTCAATGAAATAAAATCAGAAGGCAAGATTGAGAAAAAGGAGTGAAAGAAATGAACAATGCTTCCACAATATATGGGATTATGTGAAACGACCTAATCTACATTTGATTGTACCTGAACATGATGAGGAGAATGAATCCAAGCTGGAAAATATTCTTCAGGATATTATCCAGGAGAACTTCCCCAACCTAGCGAGATAGGCCAACATTCAAATACAGGAAATATAGGGAACACCATAGAGATATTCCTCAAGAAGAGCAACCTCAAGGCACATAATCCTCAGATTTATCAGGGTTGAAATGAAGGAAAAAATGCTAAGGGCAGCCAGAGAGAAAAGTCAAGTTACCCACAAAGGGAAGCCCATCAGACTGACAGTGGATCCATCAGTAGAAACCCTACAAACCAGAAGAGAGTTGGGGCCAATATTCAACATCCTTAAAGAAAAAAACTTTCAACACAGAATTTCATATCCAGTCAAACTAAGCTTCATAGTGAAGGAGAAATAAAGTCCTTTACAGACAAGCAATTGCTGAGAGATTTCATCACACCAGGTCTGCCTTATAAGAGCTCCTCAAAGAAGCACTAAACATGGAAAGGAACAACCAGTACCAGCCACTGCAAAAGCATACCAAATAGTAAAGACCGTCGACTCAATGAAGAAACTGTCAACTAATGAGCAAAACAACCAGCTAGTATCAAAATGGCAGGATCAAATTCACACATAGCAATATTAACCTTAAATGTAAATGGGCTAAATGCCCCAATCAAAAGACACAGACTGGCAAATGGGATAAAAAGTCAAGACCCACCAGTATGCTGTATTCAGGAGACCCATCTCACCTGCAAAGACACACATAGACTCAAAATAAAGGGATGGAGGAAGATTTACCAAGCAAATCGAGAGAAAAAAACAAGGCAGGAATTGCAATCCTAGTCTCTTTAAACCAACAAAGATCAAAAGAGAAAAAGAAGAGCATTATGTAATGGTAAAGGGATCAATGCAACAAGAAGAGCTAACTATCCTAAATATATATGCACCCAAAACAGGAGCACCCAGATACATAAAGCAAATTCTCAATGACCTAAAAAGAGACTTAGACTCCCTCACATTAATAGCGGGAGACTTTAACACTCCACTGTCAATATTAGACAGATCAATGAGATAGAAAATGAACAAGGATATCAAGGACTTGAACTCAGATCTGGACCAAGCAGACCTAATAGACATCTATACAACTCTCCCACCCAAATCCACAGAATATACATTCTTCTCAGCACCACATCACACTTACTCTAAAATTGACCACATAACTCAAAGTAAATCACTTCTCAGCAAATGCAAAAGAGTGGAAATTATAACAGTCTCTCAGACCACAGTGCAATCAAATTAGAACTCAGGACTAAGAAACTTGCAAAAAACCACACAACTACATGGAAACTGAACAACCTGCTGCTGAATGACTACCGGATAAATAATGAAATGAAGGCAGAAATAAAGATATTCTTCGAAACAAATGAGAATGAAGACACAATGTACCAGAATCTCTGGGATACATTTAAAGCAGTGTCTAGAGGGAAATTTATAGCACTAAATGCCCACATGAGAAGTGAGGAAAGTTCAAAAATTGACACCCTATCATCAAAATTAAAAGAACTAGTGGAGCAAGATCAAACAAATTCAAAAGCTAGCAGAAGACAAGAATAAACTAAGATCAGAGCAGAAGTGAAGGAGATAGAGACACACACAAAAATACCTTCAAAAAATCAATAAATACAGGAGCTGTCTTTTTGAAAATATCAACAAAATAGGCTGCTAGCCAGACTAATAAAAAAGAAAAAAGAGAAGAATCAAATAGATGCAATAAAAAAAAATGATAAAGAGGATATCACCATGGGTTCCAGAGAAATGCAGACTACCATCAGAAATTACTACAAACAACTTCATGCACATAAGCCAGTAAATCTAGAAGAAATGGACAAATTCCTGGACACTTACACCCTCCCTAGGCTAAACCAGGAAGAAGTTGAATCCCTCAATAGACTAATAACAAGGTCTGAAGTTGAGGCAGTAATTAATAGCCTACTAACCAAAAACAGTCCAGGTCTAGAAGAATTCACAGCCGAAATCTACCAGACATACAAAGAGGAGCTGGTGCCATTCCTTCTGAAACTATTCCAAACAACATAAAAAGAGGGAATATTCCCTAACTCGTTTTATGAGATCAACATTAACCTGCTACCAAAACCTGGTAGAGACACAACTAAAAAAGAAAATTTCATATCAATATCCATGATGAACATCAATGCAAAAATCTTCGATAAAAAACTTGCAAACCAAATGGCAACAGCACATCAAAAAGATTATCCATCATGATCAAGTAGGCTTTATCCCAGGGATACAAGGCTGGTTCAACATACACAAATCTATAAATGTAATCCATCACATAAACAGAACCAAAAACAAAAACCACAAGATTATCTCAATAGATGCAGAGAGGGACTTTGACAAAATTCAACAGCCATTTATGCTAAAAACCCTCAATAAAGTAGGTATTGATGGAATGTATCTCAAAATAAAAAACATATCTAAAACAATCCCACAGCCAATATTATACTGAATGTGCAAAAACTGGAAGCATTCCCTTTGAAATCTGGCACTAAAAAAGGGTGTCCTCTCTCACCATTCCTATTCTACATAATATTGGAAGTTCTAGCCAGAGCAATCAGACAAGAAAAAGAAATAAAGGGTATTCAATTAGGAAAAGAGGAAGTCAAATTGTCTCTGTTTGTGGACAACATGATTGTATATTTAGAAGACCCCTCATCTCAGCCCAAATCTCCTTAAACTGATAAGCAACTTCAGCAAAGTCTCAGGATACAAAATCAATGTGCAGAAACCACAAGCATTCCTATACACCTATAACAGACAAACAGAGAGACAAAATCATGAGTGAACTCCCATTCATATTTGCTACAAAGAGAATAAAATACCTAGGAATACAACTAACAAAGGATGTAAAGGACATCTTCAAGGAGAACTACAAACCGCTGCTCAAGGAAATAAGAGAGGACACAAACAGATGAGAAAACATTCCATGCTCATGGTTAGGAAGAATCAATATTGTGAAAAAGGTCATACTACCCAAAGTAATTTATAGATTCAATGCTATCTGCATCGAGCTACCATTGACCTTCTTTACAGAACAGGAAAAAGACACCTTAAACTTCATATGGAACCAAATAAAAGACTGAATAGCCAAAACAATCCTAAGCAAAAAGAATAAAGCTGGATGCCTCATGCTACCTCAGTTCAAACTGTACCATAAGACTTCAGTAATCAAAACAATATGATACTGGTTCCAAAACAGAGATATAGACCAATGGAACAGAACAGAGGCATCAGAAGTAATGTCACACGCCTACAACCATCTGATCTTTGACAAACCTGACAAAAACAAGCGATGGGGAAAGGATTCCCTGTTTAATAAATGGTGTTGGAAAAACTGGCTAGCCATGTGCAGAAAGCTGAAACTGGACCTATTCCTTATGCATCATACAAAAATTAACTCCAGATGGATTAAAGATTTAAACATAAGACCTAACACCATAAAAGCTCTAGAAGAAAACATAGGCAATAACATTCAGGACATAGGCATAGGCAATGATTTCATGACTAAAACACCAAAAGCAATGGCAACAAAAGCCAAAATAGACAAATGGGATCTATTTAAATTTAAGAGCTCCTACACAGCAAAAGACAATCATTAGAGTGAACCAGCAACCAACAGAATGGGAAAAAATTTTTGCAAGTTACCCATCTGACAATGGGCTAATGTCAGGAATCTACAGAGAACTTAAACAAATTTACAAGAAAACAAACAACCCCATCAAAAAGTGGGCAAAGGATATGAACAGGCACTTTTCAAAAGAAGACATTTATGCTGCCAACAAACAAATGAAAAAATGCTCATCATCACTGGTCGTTAAAGAAATGCAAATGAAAATCACATTGAGACACCATGTTACACCAGTTGGAATAGCAATCATTAAAAAATCTGGAGACAACAGATGCTGGAGAGGATGTGGAGAAATAGGAACACTTTTACACTGTTGGTGGGAGTGTAAATTAGTACAACCATTGTGGAAGACAGTGTGGTGATTTCTCAAGGATATCAAAATAGAAATACCATTTGACCCAGCAATTCCATTACTGGGTATATACCCAAAGGATTATAAATTGTTTTTTTATAAAGACACATGAAAATGTATGTTCACTGTTCACTGCAGCACTGTTTACAATAGCAAAGACTTGGAACTAACCCAAATGCCCATCAATGATAGACTGGATCAAGAAAATGTGGCACATATACACCATGGAATACTATGCAGCCATAAAAAATGATGAGTTCATGTCCTTTGCAAGGATGAATGATAGAAACCATCACTGAATCTGGAAACCAACATTCTCAGCAAACTGACACAAGAACAGAAAACCAAACACCACATGTTCTCACTCATAAGTGGGTGTTGAACAGTAATAACACAAGGTCACAGGCAGGGGAACATCACAGATGTTGGGTCTGTTGGGGGAGTGTGGGGCTATGGGAGTGATAGCAGGGAGTGGGGAGGTTTATGAGGGATAACATTAGAAGAAATGCTTAATGTAGTTGACAGGAGGATGGAGGCAGCAAGCCACCAAGGCATGTGCATGCTTATGTAACAACCCTGCATGTTCTGCACATGTACCCTGAAGTTAAAGTATAATAATAATAAAAAAGAATGTATATACATGTGAATATAAAAGAGACAAAGAGAGAAGGAACAGTTTTAATTTACTGAAATTGTGTATTATCATCATATCATTAAAAAGGTTAATGAAAGTCCTATAAATTTTTTTTTTTAATTTTCAGAGATTTTCTGGCTTATTTCTCAGGATGATTTAACTATAATATATAATCCAAGAAAAGTGACCAATATGCTTGTCAATTTAAAATTGACAATCACATTCCTTGTGTTAGTTTTAAAAATGACAGGTAGTTATTTAATTCTGGCCTACTAAACTTTTGATACTGTCTTCTAGAACAAAGAAATAAATATATCTTTAAATAATAGGCAGTATTAAAATTAAATGAAAAATTGCTTTAATGAATACTGGTTCATAATAATTAAACCATACCTCCTGCATATAAAAAACATTTCTGCCCCATGCCTTATAGTATGAAGAATATTCTCAACTACTTTTAAGTAGAAATTAACATTGAAGTATAGTTTCTTTGTGATTCGGGTTTTTTGGAAAGAAAAATCAATACATATGACATAAAATACAGGGGATCAGTAGTCATTTTATGCCTACTAAATGTGTATACAGCCATGCATGGCTTAACAATAGACATATGTTTTGATAAATGCATCATTAGGTTATTTCCTCATTGTGCAGACATCCTATAGTATACTTACACAAACCTACATGGTATAGCTTATTACAGACCTAGACCATATGGCATAACCTATTGCTGTTGGGTGACAAACCTGTACAGCATGTTATGTACTCAGTGCTGTTGGAGACAGTAACACAATGGTATTTGCATACATAAACATACCTGAACATAGCAAAGGTGTAGTAAAAATATGGTATTGTTGACCAAAATGTCATTATGTAGTGCATGACAAATGTATTACCTCTAGGACATAATCTAAATACTTCTGAATCACTGACATTTATGTGATTAAGTAGCAGGCAGGAAGTAGAAGAAAATTAAAACAAATGTGAATGAATTACTGTCTTACAGCAATGCATACATATTTGTTATTTGATGGGGTTTCTACAAATTATTTTTTCCATAGAACCTGAACTTCTTTTAACATACTTTAAATAGTAATTGAAGTAATTGAAGAATAGTCTATCCTAGCTGAATATTTGAAGTACTGGCCAATAAAAATCATAAAATGGGAAACACACTGCTTTGTAGTTCAAAGCAACATTAAAGACTAAACTTTTGAAGACCAAAGTGACTTGAGTACATAACTGACTTAAGTTTAAATCTTTCTTTCAGAAGAGACTTCATTTGTTGAATTCTGGTTTGATTTTCATCACTACCTGTCATTTTTAAAACTAACACAAAGAATGTGATTGTCAATTTTAAACTAATACAATTCAAACTCAGGGTTCAAAAATAATCCAAATCGTTTTCTACAGAGTATCACTAAATATTGCAAGGAGATCCTGATAAATCAGAAAGTTCAGGTTTGAATCCTAATTTTCTTCCTTTTTGACTTTGAAACTTTAGCTGAGTCTCCTGATGGTTCAATTAAAGAGGCATATTAATGTTTCTAAAAAGGTTGTTGTCAATGCTGAAAATGCAATGTACATGAAAATTACAGGAAATTTTATAAATACATGTACATACTAAATATCTACGGCCTTAATTTTCTATAGAAAAAGATAGAAGATTAAAAGAGCTTTAAAGTAAATGCCTTTTAAAGACTAAATAGCAAAAGAATATCAGTAACCATGTGTTCCTTTTCCACCAGCATCACAACTAAGATTATAATTCTGCAATCTCATTAGCTGGAAAACCGTGAGATTCATTTAATCCCTTCTCTAAGTGGTGAAATATATTTGATAACTAAGGTCTCTGTTTTGATTTGTTTTCTTTTCTTTTCTTTTCTTTTAATTTAAATTCTTACTACTATTCCCTACATGGCAAGTTGTTTGTCTTTGATTCTTCTTCGTTGGAACTCATTAGGGGAAAACAATGAACATTTTTTATAAATATTGTTAGATAAATAAGAGGCTGTGATTACTTGTAGCAACAGTTAATGTTGAGGCAAAGAATAGAGCATATAAAGTCTAGGATGAAAATCAAGGAAGAAAAAATTTATTTGAGAAATTAGGGCAATCAAAATGCCTGTGCGTACTAAGGAATTTAGTATGCTGTATACATGCCCAAGATAGCACACATGGTCAGAAAATACCCACAAAACCTTAAGCTTTCACTTTAGGTTTCACTTTAAGGCTCAAGGCAAGCAGGAAGTAAATGTTAAAGCAGAACTTAAAACCATCTAACTAAGCACTAAAGGAGTATTCCACAACCACCCCCAGCAAGGGACAAATGTACAAAGACTGGGAGTAGGGTTTTTTCCTTTCTATTTTTCTCTCTTATATTTATTTTATTTTTTTTTGCCTGTCTTTTTCTACCACCACTCCTCTCCCTTATTTCTCTCTCTGCTTCTGGCATCCAAGATAAACTCCCCTAAACACTAGATGCACAAAAATGAAAGAGATAGAGATTTCAGAGACAACATATGACAAATAGATCTTACCAAATTGTTTAGAAAAGTCACTAAGTAACCATACAGCTACAGTCCACAGCAAGCAATAAATACAAACCATATGAAGGTAAATCAGATTTTCAGAGTTACCACATTATAATATTCAAAAATTTCCATTTTTAGCCAAAAAAATATGAAAGATGCAGAGAAACAAGAAAATATGTTTCCTTGAAGAAAGAAATTATTACATCCCACCCCCAAGGAAGCACACACATTGGGCTTACTAGACAAAGACTTTAAACCAATTGTCTTAAATATTCTCAACAAGCAGAAAGAAACCATGGAAAGAAAGCTAAAGAAAGTTGGGGGAATTATGTATTTATAAATACAGAAAAATTAAAAATAATTGAACCTATAAAAATAAACTAAACAAAAATCCTGGAGCTAAAAAGTAAACACTCACTAGAGTGTTTCAATAGCATATTTGATCATATAAAAAAATAATCAGTGGATCTGAAGAGAAGTCAATGGAAATTATCCAGTCTGAGGAACAAAACTGAAGAAAAATAAATAGAGCCCAAGAGACTTCTGGGATACCATCAAGCATGCTGATCAATGCATAATAAAAATAAAGGTAGAATAGGAGACAGAAACAAAGCATTAAAGAATATTTAAAGAAATAATGATTAACAGCTTTCTAAATTTGGCAAAAAACACAAATCAAGAAGACACAAAGAAGATCAAAGAACTCCAGATTAATGGAAAGAGATCCACACCAAGACATATTATAAAAATCTGGATAGCAGCAAGAGAGAGAAATTCATCACAGACAGAAATCATTAATAAGATTGACGATATATTTGTATTGGAATCCATGGAGACCAGAAGAATAGGATGACCTTTTTAAAGTACAGAGAAAAGAAATTATGCCAACCTGGAATTTTATTTACAGCCAGACTGTCCTTGAAAAATGAAGGCAAAATTAATAATATATTGAAATATCTTATATACTCCAAGATTAACACATGCCAATTTAGTCAGTTGCCAGCAGATCGATCCTACAAAAAATGCTAAAGGGAGTTCTTCAGGCTGAAACAAAAGGACACAGACAGTACCTTGACTCTTAGAAAGAAATAAAGAACTTCAGTAAAGGTAAAACATAGACATAAATCTAAACTGGCTAATATATTAATGTATTTTTTGTTTTTCAGTCTTTTTTGGTTCCTATATTTTGTATTATAATTTAAGTTCTGGGGTACATGTGCAGAACATGCAGGTTTGTTATATAGGTATACACGTGCCATGGTGGTTTGCTGCATCCATCACCCTGTCATCTACATTAGGTATTTCTCCTAATGCTATCCCTCCCCTATCCTCCCACACACTGCTATTCCTACCATAGCCCCCCATCCCCTGACAGGCCCCAGTGTGTGGTGTTCCCCTCCCTGTGTCCACAGGTTCTCATTGAGAACATGCAGTGTTTGGTTTTCTGTTCTTGTGTCAGTTTGCTGAGAATGATGGTTTCCAGCTTCATCCATGTCCCTACAAGGGACATGAACTCATCTTTTTTATGACTGCATAGTATTCCATGGTGTATATGTGCCACATTTTCTTGATCCAGTCTAGCATTGATGGTCATTTGGGTTGGTTCCAAGTCTTTGCTGTTGTGAACAGTACCACAATAAACATATGTGTGCATGTGTCCATATAATAGAGTTATAATCCTTTGGGTATGTACCCAGTAATGGGATTGCTGGGTAAAATTGTATTTCTAGTTCTAGATCCTTGAGAAATCTCCACACTGGTTAGAAAGAATCAATGTTGTGAAAATGGCCATACTACCCAAAGTAATTTATAGATGCAATGCTATCCCCATCAAGCTACCATTCTTTCTTCACAAAATTGGTAAAAAAAAAAAACACCTTAAACTTCATATGGAATCAAAAAAGAGCCCATATAGCCAAGATAATCCTAAGCAAAAAACAAAAACAAAAAAAAACAAAGCTGGAGGCATCATGCTACCTGACTTCAAACTATACTACAAAGCTACAGTAATCAAAACAGCATGGTACTGGTACCAAAACAGAGATATAGATCAATGGAATGAGCAGAGGCCTCAGAAGTAATGCCACACATCTACAACCATCTGATCTTTGACAAACCTGACAAAAACAAGCAATGGGGAAAGGAATCCCTATTTAATAAATGGTGTTGGGAAAACTGGCTATCCATGTGCAGAAAGCTGAAACTGGATCCCTTCCTTACACATTATACAAAAATTAACTCCAGATGATTAAAGATCTAAACATAAGACCTAACACCATAAAAACCCTAGAAGAAAGCAGGCAATACCATTCAGGACATAGTTCTGGGCAAAGACTTCATGAGTAAAACACCAAAATCAAAGACAGTAAAAGCCAAAATAGACAAGTGGGATCTAATTAAACTAAAGAGCTTCTGCACAGCAAAAGAAACTAACTATCATTAGAGTGAACCAGCAACCATCAGACTGGGAAAAATTTTTGCAAGCTACCCCTCTGTCACAGGGCTAATATCCAGAATCTACAAACAACTTCAACAAATTTCCAAGAAAAAAACAACCCCATCAAAAAGTGGGCAAAGTATATGAACAGACAATTCTCTAATGAAGACATTTATGCAGCCCACAAATGTATGAAAGAAAGCTCATCATTACTGGTCATTAGAGAAATGCAAATCAAAACCACATTGAAACACCATCTGACACCAGTTAGAATGGCGATCATTAAACAATCAGGAGACAACAGATGCTGGAGAGGATGTGAAGAAATAGGAACGCTTTTACACTGTTGGTGGGAGTGTAAATTAGTCTTATATGATTTTTTTTAAATGAATACAAATCAATAATAACAAATAATTACAAATACAATCATTACAAATCTATGTTATGGGCACACAATTTATAAAATTTAGTTGTTGCTATGACAACATAATGAGGAGGAGGGATGGAAATAAGAGCAGAATTTTTGTATGCAATTAAAACTAAGTTGGTATCAATTCTAAGTAGAATGTTATACATATAATATGTTAATTGTAATACCTATAGTAACCACAACATATTGCATGACATTTCATTTTAAGGAAACTATTATAATAAAACAACCCTTTTATAAATATTCAGATATTCAACATTTATGTTTCTTCTCACACTTTTTTTGTTTCTTTTATCTCCTCATCCTCATTCTTGACTTTTACTTATTCTCTCAGCTATTCCTTTTTCAAACTTGCTTGAAACCATTTACTTGGTTCTGTTGTTTTGGTTTTTCATTTTGTATTCAATAATCCCATTCTTTATTCAACTTGCCTCAGTTGCTTTCATCTAAAGTAATTTATTAAAGAGAATTTATAAGTAAAAGGTTTTTGGCTCAGGGGCCAAGACCATTTTTATTATGTCTTAATTCATTATCAGTTTAAGACATCTAACACATCTGTTGATATTATTCTAACAAACATTTTGTTCTGAAACAATTGTATATTGGCATACAGTTGTAATAAATAATACAGAGAAATCACATGTGCCCTTTACTTAATTTCCCCTAGTAGTAATATCTTATAAAACTACCATCCAGTATCACAACCAGGATTTTTACATTGTTGCAGTAAAGATACAGAATATTCCATCCTGACAGCATTCCTCTCGTTATCATTAAATAGCCACACACTCTTTCCTCATGCCCCAACCCATTATCCATGGCAACTAATGATATCTTTTCCTTTTGTATAATTTTTTGTCCAATAATGTTATTTAGATGGGAGTCACACGATCATACAGTGGGTAAACTTTTGTGATTAGCTGTTTCACTCAGCATAATTCTCTGGAAATTCATCTAGAGCCATCAAGAGTTTATTATTTTTTATTGCTGAGTAGCATTTTGAGGTATGGGCATATTACAATTTAATCATTCAGCCATTGAATAATATATTAAGTTTTCAGCTTGGGGCTTTTATGTGCATGATAGAAATTTTCTACAGATTTGTGTACAGACTACTATATGACATAAGTTTTCATTTCTCTAGGATAATAGCCCAAGAATGAGATTGCTGGGTGATATAGTAGTTACTTTTTTAGTTTTGTAAGAGGTTTCCAAGTTACTTCCTAGAATGAATTTACCATTTTATATTCTGAACAGCAATGTACAGTAGTCCGTCCCTCATCTTCAGTTTCTCTGTTCATGGTTTTAGTTACAGTAAGCTGTTGTCCAAAAATATTAAATAATTTATAAGTTTTAAATTGCATGCCATTCTGATTAGCATGACGATATCTTGCTTTATTGCTTTTTTTTCCTGCTTGAAATGTGATCATACCTTTTTTTAGTGTATTCATGATGTATATGCTGCCTACAGGTCAGTTAATTTGTAGCAGTATTAGTTATCAAATTAAAAAAAAGACATATGCTATAGTAAGCCCAAGAATAACATGGAAGTTAAAGGTGTCAACATCTGTGCATCAAATGTTTACATGTAACATTTTACTCTCTCAAAACTTAACTACTAATAGGCTACTATTGACCAGAAGCCTTAACATAAATAGTCAATTAACACATATTTTTTGTTTTATATATATTATATAAAGCAATGTTACCATAAAGTAAGCTATATAAAGTGTTACTAAGAAAAGCATAGAGAAAACGTATTCATATTTACTATTTACTATTCTCATGCCATCTTCACATTGAACAGGCTGAGGATGAGGCACAACAGAGTAATTGATCTTCCCGTCTGAGGGATGGCAGAGGCAGAAGAAAATTTATCGACCAGTGTATGCATGCACTTCAAGCCCATATTGTCCAAGAGTCAACTATATATATAGGATCTGGTTACTATCCACAGTTTTGGGGGTCTTGAAATGAATCATCTGCAAATAAGGTGGTGGTGGGGCTACTGTGCAAGTGGTCCAGTTTTTTGATATCTGCAACACATTATGTTTTAGCCATTCTGATAGATGTGCAGTCATATTTCATTGTGATTTTCATTTGAATTTCCCTAGTAACTAGTGATGTTCAAAATATTTTTCTTTTCCTTGAATTTTTTTTCACCTGTGAATGATTTAAAACTCTGTTGATAAGTTTTCAAGTGTTTGTGTATTTTATTGTTTTCTTTTTTTTATTTACTTTTGGTTTGATTCCATTATTGTTAGGGAACTTGTTCTGTATGATTTTAAATTTGCTGAAGTTGATTTTACGGACAACCAAGATATGTTCTATCTTGTTATGTGTTCCCTTGCACTTGAGAGTATGTATTCTGCTGTTGTTGAGTGTAGTGTTCTTTAAAATTTGAATTGACTGGATTGCATGGTGACTTCATTCAATTTTTCTTTACCCTTCTGATATTCTGTTTAGCTGACTATCAATTGTTGATAGAAGGATGTTGAAATCTCCAACTTGTGGATTTGTCTATTTAAACCTTTAGTTCTATGGGCTTTTGTGTCATTTATTTATCAGCTATGTTGTTTTATACATAAACATATGGGATTCCTATGTGTTCTTCCTGTACTGCCCCTTTTATCCTTATATATTGTCCTTCTCTGTCTCTGGTAATTTTGTTTGTTCCAAAATCTATGTTACATGATATTGATATAGCAACACCTACCATAATATGTTTACACAATATGTTTTTATATTATTTACTTTAAACATGTGTATACATTGCATTTGAAGTGAGCTTCTTGTACCCCACAAAGAATTGGGTCTTTTTTTTTGTACTTTAGGTTCTGGGGTACATGTGCAGATCATGCAGGATTGTTGCATAGGTACATACATGGCAAAGTGGTTTGCTGCCTTCATCCTCCCATCACCTATATCTGCTATTTCTCCCCTCATTATCCCTCCCCAGCCTCCCAACCCCCATTGTCCCTCCCCTAGCCACCCCCGCAACTGAATGAGTGTGTGATGCTCCCCTCCCTGTATCCACGTGTTCTAATTGTTCAACACCTGCCTATGAGTGAAAACATATGACATTTGGTTTTCTATTCTTGTGTCAGTTTGCTGAGAATGATGGTTTCCAGATTCATCTGTGTCCCTATGAAGGACACAAACTCATTGTTTTTTATGGCTGCATAGTATTGCATGGTGTATATGTGCCACATTTTCTTTATCCATTCTATCGATGATGGACATTTGGGTTGGTTCCAGATCTTTGGTATTGTAAACAGTGCCGCAATGAACATACATATGCATGTGTCTTTATAATAGAACAATTTATAATTCTTTGGGTATATACTCAGTAATGGAATTACTGGGTCAAATGGAATTTCTATTTCTAGGTCCTTGAGGAATCACTACCCTGTCTTCCACAATAGTTGAACTAATTTACACTCCCACCAACAGTGTAAAAGTGTTCCTATTTCTCCACATCCTCTCCAGCATCTGTTGTCTCCAAATTTTTTAATGATCGCCATTCTAACTGGTGTGAGATGGTATCTCAATGTGGTTTTGATTTTCATTTCTCTAATGACCGGTGATGATGAGCATTTTTTCATATGTTTGTTGGCCTCATCGATGTCTTCTTTTTTAAAGTGTTTGTTCATATCCTTCGCCCACTTTTGAATGTGGTTGTTTGTTTTTTCTTGTAAATCTGTTTTAGTTCTTTGTAGATTCTGGATATTAGCCCTTTGTCAGATGGGTAGATTGCAAAAATTGTTTCCATTCTGTTGGTTTCTGGTTCGCTCTAATGATTGTTTCTTTTGCTGTACAGAAGCTCTGGAGTTTAATTAGATTCGATTTGCCTATTTTGGCTTTTGTTGCCATTGCTTTTGGTGTTTTAGCCATGAAGTCCTTGTCTATGCCTATGTCCTGAATGCTTTTGCCTAGGTTTTCTTCTAGGGTTTTTATGGTGTTAGGTGTTATGTTTAGATCTTTAATCCAGCTGGAGTTAATTTTAGTGTAAGGTGTCAGGAAGGGGTCCAGTTTCTGCTTTCTGCACATGGCTAGCCAGTTTTCCCAACATCACTTATTTAACAGAGAATCCTTTCCCCTTGCTTATTTTACTCAGGTTTGTCAAAGATCAGATGGTTGTAGATGTATGGAGTTGCTTCTGAGACCTCTGTTCTGTTCCATTGGTCTGTATCTCTGTTTGGTACCAGTACTATGCTGTTTTGATTACTGTGGCCTTGTAGTATAGTTTGAAGTCAGGCAGCATGATGCCTCCAGCTTTGTTCTTTTTGCTTAGGATTGTTTTGGCTATTCAGGCTCTCTTTTGGTTCCATATGAAGTTTGAAGAGGTTTTTTCCAGTTCTGTGAAGAAGGTCATTGTTAGCCAAGTGGGGATAGCATTGAATCTATAAATTACTTTGGGTAGTATGGCCTTTTTCACAATGTTGATTCTTCCCAACCATGAGCATGGGATGTTTTTCCATCTGTTTGTGTCCTCTCTGATTTCCTTGAGCAGTGGTTTGTAGTTCTCCTTGAAGAGGTCCTTTACATTCTTTGCTAGTTGTATTCCTTGGTATTTTTTTCTTTTTGTAGCAATCGTGAATGGGAGTTCACTTTTGATTTGGCTCTCTGTTTGTCTGTTATTGGTGTATAGAAATGCTTGTGATTTCTGCACATCGATTTTGTATCCTGAGACTTTGCTGAAGTTGCTTATCAGTTTAAGGAGATTTTGGGCTGAGATTATGGGGTCTTCTAAATATACAATCATGCCATATGCAAATAGAGACAATTTGGCTTCCTCTTTTCCTAATTGAATGCCCTTTATTTCTTTTTCTTGCCTGATTGCTCTGGCTAGAACTTCCATTACTATATTGAATAGGAGTGGTGAGAGAGGGCATCCTTGTCTAGTGCCAGATTTCAAAGGGAATGCTTCCAGTTTTTGCACATTCAGTATGATATTGGCTGTGGGTTTGTTGTAAATAGCTTTTATTATTTTGTGATATGTAACCTTGATACCTACTTTATTGAGGGTTTTTTGAATAAATGGCTGTTGAATTTTGTCGAAGGCCTTTCTGCATCTGTTGAGATAATCATGTGGTTTTTGTCTTTGGCTCTGTTTGTGTGATGGAGTACGTTTATGGACTTGCATATGTTGAACCAGTCTTGCATCCCTGGGATGAAGCCTACTTGATCGTGATGGATAAGCTTTTTGATTTGCTGTTGCATTCTGTTTGCAAGTATTTTATTGAAGATTTTTGTGTTGATGTTCATGGATATTGGCCTTAAGTTTTTTTTTTTTTTAGTTGTGTCTCTGATCAGTTTTGGTATTAGGATGATGTTGGTCCCATAAAATGAGTTGGGGAGGATTCCCTCTTTTTGTATTGTTTGGAATAGTTTCAGAAGGAGTGGTACCAGCTCCTCTTTGTACATCTGGTAGAATTTGGCTGTAAGCCCATCTGGACCTGGTGGCTCTCTCTCTAACTGACGTTCTGGGTGCCTAATTCTGGAGTGAGAGATTTTTGGCTTGCTGGGCTTTGTGTAGTGTGGGGACCGTCCTGCTGTTTGGGCTGTTTCCCTGTATTTCATTTCCCTTCTTACTGGGGGTCGGGTAGCTCTGTTCCACTGACTTTTTGGCTTTCTCAGTGTCAGCCAGTGCTTCTGCCTAGATCTATGCTGACTGCCCCAGAACCAGCTGAAGTTGCTGTTCTACCCTGTTCAGGCAGCTTGCTAAGACTTTTCAGCCCGGCAAAGATCTCCTGTTCTGTGGGTTGTAGAGGGCTTGGGTAGAGTGTGGACCGAAGTCCCAGAGGGGCAGATCCCCCGGTCCTCCCGTTGGTTACACACTCCTCCTTGGTGGTGCCTCACCTTGCCACAACTTGCCATTTTTTATTTATACCCGCTGTCCAACCAAACCCACAAAATGAACCTGGTACCTTGTTTGGAATTGTGGAGACCACTCGGCTTCTGTGTCTCTCTTGCTGGGAGCTGCTTTCCAGAGCTGCCTCTTATTCAGCCATCTTGGGATCCCCCCTGGGTCTTGTTTTTTTTAACCTATACTTGCCAGTTTCTTCACCTCCAAGTTTGGAATATTTAAAGCTGAAAAGAAAACACAAGAAAGTTATATATATATGCCTTACTTTGTGTCCCAATGACCTCTACGAGTGTCCTCCCTTTTCTCCTAATTGAGAAACTCTGTTTGTTTCATAAGTAATTTACAGGATTGTAAATCTATTTACCATGTGGAATAAAGAAAGATATATCTGCTCCATCTTCTTAGTAGTGAAAGAATATTTTGATTTTTTTGAAAAAATATTTTATTTTAGTGATGGTCGGTGGAAAAAAAAAACCCTGTCTTTTATTTTATTGTTCTAAAATAAGTTTTCCAGAGAGCACATGTGTTCTGTGATATCAGGTCAACTTACAGAAAAGAAAGAAAAGATGGTTTATAGAACATAAATATTTGTTGTGGGGCACGAGATCAAGCAGTACTCTATCATCCCAAATGCTCTGAAGCACACATGCAGGGGCATATCTTTAGAATGTCCTTCTTCCAGGTGGGAGGCATTGATCTATCAATAATGGGAAACTGAAACCATGTGTGGTTTAAATCTAATTGCAAGTGGTTGTCATAACAAAGGTCAAAAATAAGCTGTCATGAGTTTTTTGATAGTTCAACAATGTCATTAAGAATCTAGGTTTTCCTTATCTTCTACTCTGAATTACCAGTGTATACCTTTTCACCTTTGTGACTGCAAACTGACCAACTTTGTGACTGAAAACTGCTCTGGCCATATCATCACATCCACACACACTATGTTCAAAGGCAGGAAATAAGAACAAAGGTTGTAAGATAAGAGCCTTCATCTCACATCTCTCTCTCCCTTTGATGGGGAAAAAGATCTTCAACAAAACATTTCTAGCCAACTGGCATAACAGCTAATTAATCAGAACTGAACTGAATTCCAGCTGTAAAGAAAGCTCAGGAAATTTAGAAGTTAGATATTTATATCACATATAGCCATTCTGGTGTCATATTGGTGAGCTATAGAGAACATTAAGAAGAGAATCTGTATACTGTTGTTTTGTGGAGGTAATTTCATGGCATTGGAGTAACAGCAAGATTCTGGAACTTATTGAAAGAAAAAGTGCATTGGAGACTAAAATACTGGGAGGTTCACTTGCAAAACATAAACAGTCAATAATATGTACTTGCAACATTTGTGATAACTAAGAGTCCAACATAATGCTAATGTAACATGTTTAATGCCTCATTTTACTAAGACTTCAGCTCATGTCTTTTTAGTATTTCTGAACGACTATGAATTAGTACAAAATCCAGTATCACCAAAGCAATTTAGTAATTATGTTTTTAAATGTCTACACCAATGTCCGCAAAGAGACACTGAGATGAAAACTGTCTCATAGTCAGCATTTCCAATATGTTATTACATATTACAGTAAACTCTAGTCCCACCATAATTTCCAAGAAAATGATTTTCTGGGCTTGAAAACAATTTGGCAAATTTTTTAGATTATCTTAGTCTTTAGAGATTCACTGGACACGTACTATAAGTTCTGATAAATCCCAAAGTTAAGAAAGACAATTTTATATTCATTTAACCCTGTATTTTCTAAGTATGTATCACTTCTCTCACAATTAAACCTATATATAATGTGTAGAAACTGCATTCTAGAAAATGCATTCTGAAAAACATTGTCTCTGTCATGAATAAACTGTTCTAGAGATAAAAAGTTCTCCTGGCTAAATTTACCTAATCTCATTATCTTTGATATCCCAAACAGCTTAAGTCCCTTGAATATCCTGCCTTGGAATATTTGTATCACTAATGGTGATTTCACATATTGCTATTTACAAAGGTCTGTTCTATTCTTTTGTCTGATGATAATAACCTTGTGATTTAGGTTGTATTATTATAATTGCCAACTTATAGATGAAGACAATCAGGGAGACCAAATTATTCATTTGCTTACGCTCAACTCAGTGATGCAGCTGCAAATAGGACTTAGGCTTAAATGTATTCTCGACAGCCTGCTACTGGCTATTGAGCGCATTATTTCAGGTCTTTGAGCCAAGGTTTTCTCAGCTACAAATGAAAGATGATGATGACGAATCAAATAGCTGACACTTAGTAACCATTTAATGAAGGCATGGGAGATTATCATTATTATTACTATACCATTATGATTACCATATTCATGAGTGCTCAGCAACTATATCTTGAAGAGAGTAAAATTCATTTGGTTCAGTGGAAAGATTTTATTTCTATGTTTATATTCCAACTAATACCTGGCTCATGCATAATCTACATGGTCAATAATAACCTCCACAGAAGTTTTCACAGACTTAATCATGCCTTTTGTTTTGACACACTACCTTTTAATAATCTTTTTGCTCAGCGTAGACTTCTATTCCATTACTCGTTTATCTAAACAGCTGGTATTTATCCTTCCGAATACATATTAAATGCCCTTTTCATTGTGAAATTTCAATTTTACTTTCCAGTGCTAAGTTAGTTGCTCTCCTCTCTGGGTTCTCACCCATATTTTACCATGAATATTGTATTGCACTTTTCTATTTACATCTCTGTTTCTCCACCCTATTGCAGACTTCTTGAGAGCATAGCCCGTGGTTTATTCACACCTGCATTTGCAGTGTGTGGCAACATACTGGGCGCATGGCACGTACGTTACATGATGTATTATATTGTCTACCATAATATATGTGTGAAAAAATGTTGATAAAATCTTTTCCTGATTTTTAAAACATATAATTTCAGAATTTTTTAAAAGGACACAATAGAAGGTGACCATAATTATCACTAACTGGGAAATAGTTTAAGTAACTTCTACAAAAATAGTTTAAGTAACTTCTGTTCTTAAACTATACTAGATTATTTATAAAATCAGTTAAAAATTACTCATATGGCTTAAATAGGAGTATACTGCTGGAGTATCTGCTTAGATATTTCTATCAGTGGCAACTGTGGTAGTAAAAAGTGTGTGTGATTTTTTTTGTTTCTTATCTTTTGTTGTGTGGGTAATATATGCAGATATGCTTATTCTCTGCATGGAAATTTTATCATTATCACTTAAACTATTTCTTCTACAAATTTGTGTGAACTTTCTCACAGGTTAAGTACAGATTAGTTGTAGAACAGTGAACTAAAAAAACTACTTGCAGTTCTTTACGGCCAAAAATATGCTTCCTTCTGTCTTGGAAATGTTTTTAAAAGTGCCATCTCTTTTTGTCCTTTTTTTAAAGGCTATCTGAAATCCTATGAGTTACAAGGTAACACTGCATGCATTTCTAAAAATGCACTTTCTGGAAGGAAGCTGACTTCTCAACATATCTTTATAGATTGAATATGTAGTGTTCAAAATGTGAAATACTTTTTGAATACAGCTAGATAGTTGTGATTCTGATTTAGAGTTGCCATCAAGGTGGCCTCTGAGATTTTTAAAGTTTCAAATTGACCTTGATGTGTAGCTGCTGAGTGGCTGTTTCATGGTATTCCCTCTGACCTGCAACTGGGAAGAAACTTTTTAATATGGGTTATGTACTCAAGTAAGACATGCACACTTATTGTTTTTAAATATGCAGTTACTCATCTCTATTTTCTGTGAAATCCAGGATCTTGTTGTCACTCCACTGCCATCAAATTAACTCTATAAAAATGGGGGATACAGATTCTTCTGTTTATATTCTCTATACCTTATCTGTATACCATCAGAATGACTATATGTAATTTAAATATATAACTTCTAAATTTTATTTACTGAAACCTACAACCATGTTTTTAAGGTCAATACCTGTAACAATAAGTATGAATTCCGATGTCACTGAGATTTGACTCATTCCTGTATGTTATTTCATACAATATTTAGTACAGTGCTACTTTAATTCAGATACTTTTAAGGCCAAAATTATATTAGAAGTAATAGTAATGCAGTATGACAATGATAGAATTTTTTAAAATGTGATTTTATTAATGTATAATATATTAAATATATTTCTTTTGTAATCTCAAAATGGGAAGAAAGTCCCTAGTCTGAAAACAAAATGACCTAAGCCAGGAGAAAAATAATCTGAGCTTATATTGCATTCTTTTCCGGAAGAAAACATTGCCTTTGTGATAAGAAGAAACTTTCTATCCCTCTTCAGCCTCTTGATCAAATCAAAATTTCAGTTTCCAACTCCAGAATCAAGAAACCTAAAAAATATGTTTAAAATTGCCTGAAGGACACTAAACAAAAATTGGACAATTGTCCTATAGTTATTGACCATTTTAAAATCAATTTTTTGTGTCATCTGTATACATTTGGCACATTTTTAAAATTTTTGTTTTCTCATTAATTTGCAGGAGTATTTTTGTATACTTTAATACAAGTTCTTTCTGACATACATGTATTGCAAATGTTTTTCCTATTCTTTGGCTTCCCCCCACCCCCTTTTTTTTTGAGACAGAGTCTCACTCTATTGCCAGGCTGCAGTGCAGTGGCGCGACCTTAGCTCACTGCAACCTCCGCCTCCTGGGTTCAAGTGATTCTTCTGCCTCAGCCTCCCAAGTAGCTAGGACCAAGTAGCTAAGACTACAGGCATGCACCACCACACCCAGCTAATTTTTTCGTACTTTTGGTAGAGACATGGTTTCACCATGTTGGCCAGGATGGTCTCGATCTCTTGATCTCGTGATCTGCCTGCCTCAGCCTCCCAAAGTGCTGGGATTACAGGTATGAGCCACCATACCCGGCCTGTGGCTTTCTTTTTAGTGTCTCATAGTGTCTTTGGTAATAACAATTTTGCATTTTCCTGTTCAATTTGTCAATTATTTTGTTGTTTAGTGTTTCTATGTATGTAATGGTTGGAAGATAATTTTTCTTTTGCAAAATCTTGAAAATATTCCGCTATATTCTAGAATATGTATAGTTTAACTTTCATAATTCTGACTATGATACATCTTGAGATATATTGTTATTTGTTTGTGTATTACAAAACTTGTTCTTCACAGAAGATTGAACATAATAACTGAAAACCCTGTTTTCAGACACTAGACAATAAATAAGTGCAGCACGATGTCCCTCAGATCAGAAACACAAAGAGGTGTATATCCTGATTGCCTAGGCTTTCTGACTGTTGGCCTTTTCTAGATAATAGTACCAGAAAGAAGAATCCAAGGAGGGCATAGTGGATTTGCTAATTTGAGGAGGCCACAGATTTGGAGATGTATGAACTGGCTGGAATTATTCAGGTTAAATTGCTGAGGAAAGAGCTACACAAAAATTATCCCAGAAATCTGCATGCGGTTTCCTTGAGTCACTGACTGAATATCAATCCATAGATTAATAGGATCAAACTTACAAAGCAGAAAATGTGAAAATAAAAAAATGATCTGTAGGCTAAAAAAATTCCAAAAGCTTATTCTTAGGGCTTGGAAATGCTTGAGTTCCTATCAGGCAAAGTAGAGTCCTCAGTAATAACTTGAAGCATTTAGCAAAGACAATGGAAGGAGTACATCTTAAAAAAGGTATACACAACTTCAAGAGTAAGGGATACTTTAAAATTACCTTAATAATGCTTAAAAGTAAGCCATTAATGGGCCAAACTGGTTAGCAGAAAATAGCCCAAATTTTTTTTTTAGATAACAAATCAAGCCTCTAAAGAAGGTAATGTTCACAATATCCAATATCCAACTAAATTATTAGAAATGACAAGCAGCAAGCAAATATTACTCATAAGCAGGAGTGAATAGAAATAAAGGGAGAAGAATGACATGGTTAATAGAGGGAAGAGAATATGCCCACATTCATAGATGAAGAAAAAATGCAAAATTCAACACCTATGTATAAAAAAAATTGATAGCAAAATAGAAATAGTAGGGAAATTCTTCAACATAAAAAGTTATTGAAGAAAACCTGCAGTTGTACAAATTGAAAAGAAAGAAAATTGTCATTATTTGCTGACAATACAATTTTAAACATCATAATGAATAGGCAAAATATCATATGAAATAGATAAAACAGAAAGTCATGAGAAATACAAAAGAAGCTACTGGAATTAATAATTAACAAGATCACAGCATACAAGTCTAATATCTCAAAATCAATTGTGTTACGAAAAACACCAGGGAAATGCAACACATAATATGATTTATAAAAGCTTCAGAGATGTAAAATTCTTAGAAATAAATGTAGCAAATTGCATTAAAAACTGTTTACTGAGAGCAAACAAAATTGCTAAAGGAGATCTAAATAAAGGTTCATAGGTTGAAAATTTCATTCTTGTTAAGATTTTGATTCACTTTCAATTAGTTGTCAAATTCAAAGCAATCCCACTGAAAATTTCAGCAGGCTTCCTTATATAAGTTGAATATCCAATCTTAAAATGTATTTGAAAACGGAAAGGGCCTTAAACAATTTTGAAAAAGAATTGCTACCTCAATTCAAGAATTATTTTAAAAGCTACAGTTATCAAGACAGCATAGTGTAGTATATATTGAACACATAGGCTAAAGGAGCAGCATAGAAAATCTAGAAATAGACTCACAAATACAGTTTCTTGATAATATGAATAGTATAATTCAAAAGACTGAATATACCAATTATTGGTATGGATGTGAAGAAACTAAACCTCTCATACATTGCTTCTGAATATATCAGTCAGTCCAAAAGTTGACAATAAAACTGTTTGCTAGTTTATCATAAGGTTAAAACATAATAACCATATGACCCTATAATTCTACTCTTAGGCATTCACTAATCAAAGTAAAAATAATTGTCTACACAAAACTTGTAAATAAATGTTTACATAGCAATTGTATTCTTAAGTTTCAAAAAGTGGAAAAAATATTCATGACACATCCATTCAGATTTTTTATTCTGACTGGAATTCCCTTTATATTCTCTCTCAGTAGCTCCTTTCAATCCTTAATATTTAAAATGTGTCATTTCCATTAAAGCCATTTTTCTTAAGCCACTCTACCCTACTCTTCCTCATCCAGACTTCTTCTCCCAGAACTCCATTTCCATGTTATCTATCACTTTTGAAGCATAATAAAGATCTTTATCTCATATATTTTTCTCTTCATCTAAACTTTTTTAGAATAAAGACGGTTTTATTCTTTATCCTGGACCTAAGTAAGTACCTGACACCTAGTTGTCATGTAATATTTGTTGATCTAAACTAAATATACTGATATAATTTGGAGATGTTCACCCATTTTATTTTTCGCCTTCTAGTTCTCTTGCTCCCTTTCCAATACCAGACAGATTTTTAACTCTTTGTGTATTGTCTCAAGGAAGGGATGTGTGAAGTTAGAAATAAGACACCACCTAAATATATTCCCCAGAGCTGAAATAGAATTTGCATTCTATTGGAAAAATATCTTGCCCAGAAGCATTAGGAAAAATCGTGCTTCTATCCCATACTTGAGCATCCAAAAGCGATTAGAAGGCAATTAGTTTTGGCAGAACAGAAGAGAAAAGGGACCAAAACAGAGAGGTCTGTCCCCATTTCTTAAGTGTGCTGACAGCCAGTAAAGCCACACAGAAATCTATAAAATAGAGCAAAGGAACCCTGGTCAGGATGGCTATGAGGAACATTTACTAACTTTCACAAAAATTCTGGTATCCCCAAAGTAGCAGATTAAACACAGAGAATTTCAGAACAGCAAGTGTTAGAAGAAGATCATAAGTGTCTCTAGAAATATCATAGACAGCTGAACAAAAACTAGAAGTTTACCACCAAGTCCTTTGAAATAATTTAGTGCCCTAGAAAGGTGACATAAGCTTATCAGTGAGGGAAATCTTCCCCAAAATCTGAGGTTCATTTTCCCATCAGCTTAATAGAGTAGGGGCTTAAAACAGAAATTAGGCACATGTATAGATGGCAAAGATCAATGTTTTACATGCATATGTTGCAATATCATTAAGATTAACACAAGATGAAGATGCATTCTTTCTATCATGTGTAGCCACCAGAGGCATATTATTTTAAAATATAGAAAGATTATTTCTGGGTCTGGGGAGAATCACATTCATTTGCTATGTGTTTTGTAACTCAAAACAATAAATTCTGTTTCTATATGTTGATACTGTAGTATGCTTATTTCATTTTTATTTTTTATGTTAAACTTTGAAGGAAGGCTTATGATACCATAGTGGAAAAATGAGACACAAATGACAATTTTTAATGTGCTGTAAAATCTTTCTGCATGCTGTCCTCATCCAACCCATAGCTAGTGAATGCCCCAGGCCTCAGAATGAAAGGATTAAGCAGTAGAATGTTAGATGAAACATTCCAGGAAAATCATTTTCTGAATAAATGAACCTACTTGGTAAATATGATGTAAAAGTAGATCTTATAGCAGAGAACTAATTTGTAAATAACCTTGGGAGATTATAGTCAGGTTCTAAATCAGGGTTTTTCTGATTTAGATAGCAGTCTGTAGCCTGTTAGGAACCAGGCCATATAGCAGGAGGTGGGTGGCAGGTGAACGGTCATTAACACCTGAGCTCTGTATCCTGTCAGATCAGCCATGTTATTATATTCTCATAAGAACACAAACCTTATTGTGAATTGTGCATGTGAGGGATCTAAGTTGCATGCTCCTAATGAGAATCTAATGCCTAGTGATCTGATGTGGAACAGTTTCATCCCAAAACTATCCCCTCACTCCACTCCAGTCCCTAGTGCCAAAAAGGTTGGGTACCACTCTTCCAAATGGCAAAAATGAATGAGTATATGATGGCTTTATTTCCTCCTCAAAAATTTACCTGCAGACTAGTTTGCTCTACTTCTTCTAGGTTATCATTAAATTCAATGTTCACTATGGATTTTGTGTGGTCATTAGTGCACTATTCAGAGACTTCTTATATGAGGATATCCAAAAGCAAAAGAGAATTGTCAAAAAGCCTTCAGTAAAGATAAGTTTATAAAGTCAGGTGAAAGATCATCATGTTGGGTTATCACTGGTCTTATGGAAGCCCTAGAAATCAAGTATTCCCACCAAGAGAATTTTTATTTTTCTTAAAACTATAACTTAATGTGTGAAACATGGAGATTGATTAATTCCTATCTTTCCAATTTGGAGAAGAAAAGTTGTTGAAAGAATAGGTAACAGCTTTCTCAGGTGTAAATTCTGGTTTGTCTTTGATTAAGCAAGACTTATTATTAACAGAGAATGATTGTTTACAATGAGAGAATTGTAAGCAATTGTAAACATTGAGAATGAAGTTTAGCCATGTGTCTATAATCTAAAAAATTTGTATTCAATTTAAAAATGTGTAGAAAATGTGACTATAAGTTTCAAGTGAATTACTTTTTAGGCTGGTTAGTAGCCAAGAGATCTATAGGGCTTTAGGCTTAATGCCTTTAGAAAATTACATATGAAGTTTATGGTACCTGACCCCAGGTATATATTTCTATATATACACAAATATATATATATATATATAATTTTTTTTTTTGAAACAACAACTGAGCAATAAGAGAGCACTTGACATTTGTTGCATCTAGGTAATGTTACATCTGTTGATGCCCATTTTGCTGGAATTTCTACATCCTTCACAAGTCCTGCTGTTTGAACAATATGTTCTCCTTTGTATGTAGCCAACTCCATTTGGCAAGCAGTGGCTCTGGCCATCTGCAATTGATGCATAGCTAGTTTTGTTAATCACTCCCAACGGCATTTCGTACACTTTTTTTTTCATTTTCAATTAATTGGTCCCTGGTCATTTCATCTTGCAGGGAGCTGCATTTACAGGTAGCTAATACAACTAAGAGGACTGACACAAGCTGCTGGATACCTGGCCAATAAGCACATTACCAGAACAAGTATAGTCTATTAAAGGGTTTTGTGCTGAGCTAAAATGAAATTCCAAAGCATTGACTGGTTCTTGTATTATCCTCAAACAGCAGAAAGACTCAACTGTATCCCAAGCACATTAAGAGGTGCCTACATTCTTGGGCCTAGATGACCTTCTTCTTTGTCAATTGTCTAATAATAATCAAACATGGGAGTATGCACTCGCAGAAATATGAGTGAGGAGAGAGCAGCATATTTGTTTGACATATACATCATCACACAGAAAATTCATTTGTACTTCTATTTTGGATTTCTGTATTTGGTCTTTTAATATTTACAGTCATGTGATCTTTAATGGGTTGATTCTGTTTTGCTTCCTCATTGTCTTTGAAGACATTGTAATTTATCAGTGATCAGATGGGTAAAAAAAAAAACAAGACATGGCCAGAAAGGTGTGAACATACAAAGGATAATACAAAATGAAAACTTCACATTTTTCATGTTACAAGAAATTGTTCAATTATAAAGAAGGATCACGGATATAACTCATTGACTAGTTGCAATAAAACTTCATACATGTAAAGAAATTAATTACATAATGTTAAAGTGACTTTAAAATGTACTATTCAATGGTATCCTCACAACAATTTAGTGAGGCGGAAAAGATGTGGCATGTCCAATATATTGCGATCAATAAGCAAAGGACTGAAATGAGTCACCAGTTCTTATATCCTGACCTATGCCACTTCCTTTTGCACATAGAACTCAGTTTTTATAGTATGTATCTGCCAAAGGTCTTCTGTCAAAAGTGATAAATATATATGAATTCAGAATATTTCAAGCCACTCTAGGACAAAATCTAAATGCTGCCATCCTCCTTTGTGTCCAAAATTTTTTTAACTTAATTCTCACAATAGCCATGTGAACTAATTTTCTTTTTTAATTTCTATGTACCACGTGAAGAATATTAGGCAAGAAAATAGGGTAAGGTTATAGAGCTAAGTAGCTGGACAGGAAATCAAGCAAAATTTATTTATTTATTTATTTTTAAAATCTGCAATATTCTTTCTTCTTTGCTTTTCTTTTTAGTACCCATGTGAATAATTTTATGAGTTGTTTTTAATTAGGTTAAAATAGTGACTATAGTTGACATCTTTTGGGCAGTAATGAGATACTTGCTACATCAAGTTATGTGTAAAACTTAAGTCTCCATATCTAGCCCTATCTCACTTTTATAACTGCTCAGAAGATAATGGTAGATAAGAAAACTTCACACAAAATTTTTCTTCGGTTAAGCGAAAATTGAACTATATCTTATCTTCTTGTTTTTACTGATGGAATGTGGAACATTATGTTTAATATCAGTGATTTTGCAAAGAATCCAGAATTAATTTCTTAATTTTTAGAGCTTAACAATCAGTTACAGAAATTCAGAGAGAATAATAAAAACAACACATCCTTTTCAAATAAATACATTTGAATAACTTTTTGGAGTAAAAGAAAGTGTGGCTAAGAGATCAGAAGTTATTTTGAATGATTAGTGTTTTACTCTGGACTAAAATTTATACTATCTCATTATGACAAATCAACTAATCAAAACCAAAAGCAAATAAAAATTGAAAATATCCTTGGGGTGAAATAATAATTTATTGTAAATTATTGAACACCTTGAGCAAAGTTCATGTGTTGATTCATCAGATTCTGATGGAGTATCTATTATGTGCCAGGTGCTGTTCTACCAGTTAAGGAGAAGTAAGTGAATAAAACATTCTAGTGCCCTTCTCTTGAGGAACTTACATTCTAAGTTCCGCAGCAACATCTTGCAGATAATGAGACTGAAATCTGCACTTTCTGCTTGCTGATAATGTCATTCGTTTTTCTTATAGTTACATCTTTTCATTAGTACATTTTGCAGGAAATTCTGCAATAGAGTTATATACTGCATTCACAAATCTATTTGCATGTAAATCCTAAATCCTTTTTTGCTTTCTTCCTGGCGACCTTTCCAAAAGAGCTCTTGTTTGAAGAACTGTGTTAATTTATGCCTTCTAGCTTTCATGTAAAAAAAAAGTTGGTTCTCCTGGGTAAAAAGGAATCCTTACCAGGAGTAACCTGCCTTTTAATCTTCATCAAGAGGGATTCTGAAACAACTTGAGAGCTTTCGCTGCTGGCCAATCCCTGTACTAATGCAGCATTTCACAGGGTTTCTGCACTAACTATCTTTAGGTCTTCTCATAAGAGCCCTATAATAGCTATAAATATTCCTCAGGAGAGCAAGATAGAATCTGAAAGGACTATAATAGGTATCATAAATGAATAATAAAATGTAGAAAGGACGAGCCACGATGAAAATGGCAAATGACTATGATGACATGTGGACTGTACATAAAGTAATTATTTGAGTGTTAGATTTACAGAAATTCTCCACAGCTTTTTGTGATGTCTGCAAAATTTAGAGAGGGCTGCATATGCTGTCAAATTGGTAGCACAGAAATAGTGATTCAGCACAATAAAACTTAAAAAGTTTACTGTGTGTATCTTTTAGAATTAAATCAAGTCAAGCCATCTGACCACACTGACTTGTGGAATTTGTATCTTTCTTTTTTTCTGTATTTTCTAGACATTTAATTGTTTTATAGTTACATTTAGGTCTTTTAAAATTTCAAAATATTTAATTAACAAATGACAACTATATAGATACTCAAGTTGTGCAACATGATTTGACATACATATACACTGTCATGAGTATCACCATCAAATTGTCATACTCACTACCCTATGCTGTACATTAGTTATTAGAGTTTATTTATCCTAAAAAATGGACGTTTGTAACCCTTGATCAATATCTTATGCTGTGTCCAAATAGACTTTGCTTATGTACACCAAAAAGAAACAATGTGTCAAATAACAGAGGTGTTACACTATCATCAGAAGTCATCAACTAGAAAAGAACATTAACAGCTAAGATAAAAGTGTGATTTGTGTGGGTATGAGGATTAGAGGGTATAGGTGTTAAGAAAATTACAAAAATGAGCAATCACTGCACGACTCTCAATTTAAGAAGGAATAAATGAGAGACATGTGTACAATATTGCATTATACTTGTAAGAAAATTCCTCAAATATCCAGAGAGATGGAGAAGTAAGACATATACTTTATGCAGAGGAAATTAAAAGGTCTTTTACCGTCACTAAAAGGTTATATATATTGTAAAAGACCTTTTAGTCAGGGTAAAATACCTTTTAGTTTCATTCATTCATATATATATATATGAAAAGATATGCAAAAATATATATATACACACACACACATATGGAAAACCTAGAGAGGAATCACTGAACAGGAAAAACATATCCTTTGAATTACTAGAGTGAAAACCATCAGTCAATTCTTACTAACCCACTGTATGCTATGCTGCAGTCTTAGCTTTTTTTATTTTTCCAGTTATAAAGTTTTACAAATAGGGAAGTTTCCTTTTCAAATGAACAGTTTATCTTGAAGAAATCTGTGGGGAAACACCTGATCTGCAATCATATCTCTTTGCTTCCCAGAATTCTTTCTGAATTAATTACAGTGAAAAACCATATAGAAAATAACTTTGGAAGCTATGTGCTCTAAGGAAGAGCCTCCAAGCAGTTCCCTTAGTTACTGAGTGTTAATATGCCAGAAACCATCTTTGTATTCTTACTAATCGCTTCCCAAAGTTTCAAGCACCTGGCCTTGCTTTTCTGTGTTGCTTTTCAGCTCATTATGGGGACTCTTTTATTTGGATTCTTGCAACAATTGCTTAATTTCCAATCCATGCTGCCATATAAACTAGAATGACATTTCTCCTCTACAAATTTTATCAAGCAAAATTGCTACCCTCAAATCCTCCCACAATTTCATTGCAAACTGTTTAGCTTGATAAATATTCCATGCTAGTTAAAAATCTTTTACTTCGTGATCGCATCATAAATTCACTTGCACCTACTCTCTATTCCACATTTGTCACACTTATCCAATGGCATAAGTTCAACGCAAATTCTCCATCATCTATGAAACCTTAGGTGGCTATAGCTGCTGAAAGTAACTCCTATAATGACTGTATGGCCCACTCATCAACTTTAGAATTGACTGTTTCACATTGCTTATATTTCTATAAATCTTGTCTCCAAAAGAATACAACTAAATCCTGAAATTCATTATCACAGTAAAACACCTTGCTTTGCATATAGTTATTCATATTAAATAGGTTTTTGTTTTGGTCTTAAGAAAGAACCCAGATACTTTTGATTTCTTCAGGGTAGGAGAAACATTGAAGATGTGATAGTGTAAGTTAGATTCCTCCTTTTGTTTCAAGATTATTAACTGTAAATTCTGCTTATAATGGAGACAAGAATTCAATTAGCTAATTTTTAAATCTGAAAACTTGCTACAGATCTCCCTATTTAGTTTACTTGTGGAGGTACCTGACATGTAGAAGGAACATGCCTTTCTCGGCTTCTCATTAATGAGGCAAACCACTTTGCTTCTTAAAAACTCTGTCTTCTCATTTACACAATAAATATAAAACTTTCTTCCCATTTTATTACAAAACGTTGTTCAGAGAAACAAACATAAAAACAGGTGTCAAATTAATTTGCAAAGTGTATATAAATGTGAGCTATTTCTTTTTTTTTTTTTTTTGAGACAGAGTCTTGCTCTGTCGCCAGGCGCCAGGCTGGAGTGCAATGGCACGATCTCGGCAAATGTGAGCTATTTCTATCTGCTGCTACATGCCTTCAGATTCTATAGTGTACTCTAATACTGATGAACTGATGTGCCAATCATTATTTCTGTTATAAGACACTCTTAAAGATATACTGCTGATTTTTTTTTCTTGCTATCCTCTGCCTATTGATTTTTCAAGATACTTTGGATGCACTTAGGGCTGAAAGAATTACTATTAACGTATTTGTATGTTAAAGTATAAAGTATTTTAAATTGATAAAACAATGGTTTTGATGATTTTAATTTAGTTCATTAAATTCATAAGCTCACTTATCTTCAATATCCTGAGGAGAGAGCAGGTCCGGGCTACTGAGTTCTTTCTTCTAATGATCTATTTTCAGTCTTCTATAGAATTGCTAGAAAATCTGAAAACACAGATAAAATTATCAGTATCAACAAACCTTTGATTATGCATTTGCCTATATTAACAGAATTGGTTGGCAACCTATTTTATAGTGTAGTGATGTCCAATAATGAGAATTGTTTTCTACATGATGTTTACAAAGCACATTTTGATAAGTTTTAGGGAGTGGACTGATGAATGAATCCACAAAGGAATCTGAGGGTTTATATCTTATTATTTGGGGCTAATATTCTGTTTTTCTCCAATCTAATATTTATTCAATGCATTTTACATTACAAAAATGTTAGTATGTACAGTGTCTTTCTTTCAATACGTATTTATTTTTCCCAATGTTGGGACCAGCACTAGCAAAATTCCTGATACTATATGCATAGTTAAGCTATTCTACCAGATTGAAAAAAAGAAGTTTCTTCTTAAAATCATATCCCCTTTGAGACTGCCTAATTTCTTAAGGAGAATTAATGATTTTCCTTACTTCACTTAATTAGAAATTTGTGTGTAGACTATAGCATAAGTATTGCATTATAATTATCTCAACAGTAAGTATAACCATCATCTACGACAGATAGTGAGTTTCATGAGGTCAGAAACTTTGCCTGATTCATCTCCTAGCACATATTCTGGAAAATAGCTAAACATAACAAATATTCACTAAAATATAAAGAATTCTTAGGTTAAGTGGCTTGTATGTACAATGTTAGTAGTATTGACTTCATAAAAATTAAAACCCTTTTGAAAACAAATCATTAAAATTGAAGATGGCTATAAAAACTATATCAAAACATTCTGGAGACATTCTTCTCCAGAATGTCTCCAGTTAATCAAAACAAAGAAAAATATCTATTTTAGTCATTGCTCTTTACCAAATATTAGTTGCCATGACAATACAAATCATAATGGCATGGCAGAGGCCAAGTGTGAATGACAATTCAGTTTAATTTACTGAGATAATTTCCAGTGTCTCTTTATTCCCTTTTGCATACTGGCAAAATTGACTGTGGTACATTTAAGCAAAGATTAGTTGATGCCTGGGGGTGAATATGCTCTGATTTTAGACTTACAGCAATAATACATTTGACAGTACTTGGCAATTCATGGATTTCAGTGTCACCAGTTTACTCATTGCTCCAAGAAGAATTGATTCTGGAGCAAACTGTTATGTAGATAAAAGTCTTTCCATTCATTCTACATTACAACACTGTGCATGCTATTTTCTTTTTCTTTTAGTCAGGGTCCTCCTCCATTCCATAAGATGACTTGTTTCCTCATTATTACCATCTTCCACAGGCAAAATCTACTATAAAGCATTTTAACACCACACTAAAATGATTTTAAATATCAGTTTACATTGAACTCAGACCCAGAACAAGTAAACTTGATAAACATTTGTTGAACTCTCCATTTCAAATACATAAAACATACATTACCACCTCACACCTATTTCAAAAGTGATTACATAATTGGAAGTAAATCATTCCTCAGTAATCGCATAGCATTTCATAGGTTTAAATGAAATATTGGTTGGCTGCTCGTTTGTTATTTTCTTCCCTTATTCCTTCCTGTTTACATCAAGTATAATTATTGGTATAAAAGAGGTTTTCAATACCCATTACTGAACTGCATTCTAGCCTGGACAAGAAAGCAATACTCCCATTCTCTCTCTCTCTTTCTCTTCCTTTTTCCTCCTCTTCTTTATTCTTTTTCTTTCTTTCTTTCAAAAAAAAAAAAGAAAGTTAAAAATAATAACAACAGTAAAAAAAGAAAACCCTTTAATCATATACTTTAAATGTTAAATTTTATGATATGTGAATTATATCTCAATAAACCAAAAAAATTAATTATTTTTACCTCTCTCTTTTAAGAATGTAGTCTTGTTCCGAAACTATTTTACTTTACTATTTCAGCCATAGACTGTTCTTGTTAGTCCAAGGTTAAATTTTTTAGTTGACATCAAAATTATACTAGAAGGAGACAGCAAGAGTAAGAAAGACTGAAAGAGTTAGGTAGGATTATTGGATATAAATGGGTTTAATTCATATAATTTTTATCTTCATAAAATTCATTTGCATAATTTTTCTGCCTTTCTGGATCAAAATATAAAAATACTTTCTATAAGATTATTGAAATACAATCACTTTGGAACACTTTTAGCAGTAAGTGTCCCTTCATTTCTATCAAGGGCCTTTTAATTGATTTTTGGAACTGCACTGACCAGAAGAATTGCCAGTTACCATTTATAGCTTTTGAGCACTTGAAATGTGGCATGTGTGTAAATATATACACTGATTTTTGAATAAATTATGAATTAAAATGGAATGTATACTATCTCATTAATACTTTCTAAGTTTATATTGAAATAATATATTATTAGTGTTAAAAAATTATTAAAGGCAATGTACCAATTTTTTTTTTGAATTAGAGTCTTATTCTGTCACCTAGGCTGGAGTGCAGTGGCCTGATAACAATTCATTGCAACCTCTGCCTCCCAGGTTCAAACTATTCTCATGCCTCAGCCTCTTGAGTAGCTGGGACTACAGGTTCACACCACTACAACCAGCTAATTTTTCTTTTAGTAGTGACGGGGTTTCACCATATTGGACAGGTTGGTCTCCAACTTCTGACCTCATGATCCACCCACCTCGGCCTCCCAAAGTGCTGAGATTACATGTGTGAGCCACCATGCCCAACTGGGAATATGTCTATTAAATGTGGCTTCTAGAAAATTAAAAATTATTCAGTCATGCACTGCACAATGGCATTTCCATAAACAACCGACCACATATATAACAGTAGTCCCATCAGATTTTAATAACGAATTTTTACTGTACTTGCTCTATGTTTAGATATGTTTACATATGCAATATTTGACATTGTGTTACAAAATGCCCACAGTATTCACTACAGTAGCATGCTGTATAGTTTTGCATAGGCTATATACCACATAGCTTACATGTGTAGTAGGCTATACCGTCTTGGTCTGTACACTCTGCAATGTTCACACAGGGACAAAATTGCCTAATGACACATTTCTCAGGACATTATTTGCATTGTTAAGTGAGGCATGACTGTATTTTTATCGACCAGTGCTGGTGAGGAGATCATATTCTCACACTGTCAGTTGTTCTTGCTATCTGAGGTTTCTCAACATCATTCTTAATTAAATAAATTTTTAGAAATTTATAAGTAATATTTATCACTCCAATCACATTTGGAGTGAACAAACATTTATTTATATGACAAAGAATTCTTCCACATTAAAATTGGTCACTAATATATATATATATATTTTAAATTTGTCATTTACCCATCATTTCCTCCAATTCACATATATCATTATAAACTCTGAATGAATAATATCTCTCCTCTGTTGGCTTTTGTAATTTAAGATTATTATAGGGAAATTTACCACAGATAAACTTCTAATTTACTCAAAATTAGAGTCATTAATATTGCATACTGTATTAGATTGTCTTTATTTTCCTTATCACTGTACACCTCTCCATCCCTTTGCCTCTGAGCTCTAACAGGCTTCATCACTGGGATTCCTTATCCTTTGGCTTCCAGTTTGGTGTGGCCAGTAAAAGTCACTGGTAGGAGATCAGGGGAAGAAGGAAAGGGACTCTGGGCATTTATTTATCTGTTTCTGTCACTGCCAACCTCAGTGTGACCTTGGCTGTGTTTCTCTGCCTAAGGCCATAGATGCTGAAAAGCAACTTCTGTTTTATACCTATGGTTCTCTCTGTGGGCTCTGGTAGACTCTGGCTGGTAAAAGCTTCCCATCTGTGTTAGTACTTCATCAATTCTTGCTCTCTTAACCTTGGCTACACCTTTGTGAAGAGTCCCTTCATTAAATTCTCCTCAGTCACCGGTTTGAATAGACCATTTGTTTCCTGACAGAATGTTGATTGACAAAGAGTGTCCTATGTATCTATCCATTATTTCCACAGTAGACTCTTCTAAGGGCTCGGCTTACTGTGGGATATCCCTGAGGAGATTAATCTTCTAAAGTTTAAATGTTTGGGCTTTTGCTCCTAGCAATTAAAGGTTCGTGAGAAGTGTTATGTCCAATTTTTTCTCTGGATCCTTAATATAATTTTGCATCTCCTGGCTGTGTAAGAGGCAATCAAATATATTGTCTGATTTTAGTATCCCTAATTTTACTGTTTGTAACTGACCAAGGTGAATATTTCCAATGCTGTTTTTCATGTGTTACGGAACATCATGATCTTTTAGGTAAGTGGTCACTAAATTTTTTTTATCATGTATTCCTAAAATAATTTTCAAAAGCAATGGACCTCACAACACATTTTTAATTTCACATCTAAAGTATTGTATTCAATTTTAAATAATGCTGCAAGGGTCATGATTTCTCTGCATTATAAACTTAGTTATTTTAAAGTGTCACTCCTATATCATTTAATCATCTATGTCCAATAATATCAGAATATCACAGAAATTTGACATTACCATCATCCAATTTAAAAATTGATGAAAAAACTTTCTTCAATAAATCAGAATTTTACATCATTTCTCTCTTCTCTTTGTACTCATATTTCCATTTTACTTCCCAAACAGAATTATATCATTGTAGTATATCTGTATTTTTAAAAGTCTTTTCTGGATCCCTTTTTATACTTTACTAAGTAATGTATGTGTACATAAATGTTTTATGTATATAAACATTATAATTTTTCCCAATGCATAGGCTATATGTGTAACTTTTTTTCTCTTTTGTATTATAAGTTGATTGCAAATCAACAAAAATTAAAACTTTTAACAAATAACTATTAAATACAAAGTGTAAAATGTTTAATTATTCACACATTCCTTAATAAAACAAATGTGTTTTCTTTTTCTCAATTATTTTTATATCTATAGATGACTATTGTTGCTAGAAAGAGAAACGTTAGCCTGAAATCCATGTTGGTTTTGTTTTGTTTTTATAGATTTAAACTTTGAGAAAATGTGTTCAAATTAATTATTAATGAGAATAAGAGCTTCATTTTACTGATGTCAGCCAATTTTTTATTTTCAGTACTATTTTATTTTATTTTTAAATTTTCGCTTATTATATTTTAAGTTCTGGGATACATACGCAGAACATGCAGGTTTATTATATAGTTATATACATGCTATGGTGGTTTGCAGCACCTAGCAACCCATTATCTAAATTAGGTATTTCTCCTAATGCTATTTCTCCCCTAGCCCCCTACCACCCAACAGGCCCCAGTGTGTGATGTTTCCCTCCCTGTGTCCATGAGTTCTCATTGTTCAACTCCCACTTATGAGTGAGAACATGCGGTGTTTGGTTTTCTTTTCCTGTGTTAGTTTGCTGAGAATGATGGCTTCCAGCTTCATCCTTGTCTCTGCAAAGGGCACGAACTCATCCTTTTTTATGGCTGCATTGTTTTCCATGGTATATATATGCCACATTTTCTTTATCCAGTCTATCATTAATGGGCATTTGGGATGATTCCAAGTCTTTTCTATTGTGAATAGTGCTGCAATAAACATACATATACATGTGTCCTTAGAGTAGAATGATTTATAATCCTTTGGGTATATACCCAGGAATGGGATTGCTGGATCAGTCAATTTTGTTAATTTCTAAGTGTCAGGGGCTCAGCTAAGTGGGGAGAAAGAGCACTGATGGGCCAGGTATTGGAGTAACCATTAAAGCAATAAGCTAAAGAGAAAATGGTTAAGGTGTTAATCACCTACTGTGATCCTATGAGGCAGACTCTAAAACAAGTGACAGTACCAGCTACACTTCCCCCCTTAGAGTAGGGTACCAGAAGGAGGTCAGGTGTATCAATATAGATGTGGGGATTGTCTCACTCTTCATGGAGCTCCAAACAAACGACTCTGGCAGTTTTATGGACTCTGGGGTTGGAGGAAGGCAGGAGGGCTAGAGGAGAGAGCTAGGAGTGGAAAAGTACTTGGTGCTGAGTAAGAGTAGGGAAAAGTGTTTTTGAAGTTTTTCCTGTTCCTCCCATATAGTGGCCTTAGCAGAGGTGTCTAAAGATGATTCTGCACACAGTCTCAGATAAAGAAACCTAGGAATGAAGGAGCGGGGACTAGATATGCAAATATGCAGACAGCATGACTGGTTTAAGCAGCTTGAATCCCTGACTGCAACTCCCTTCAGAGACTGCAGTGCACTGGCTATGCCTCAAGTCTGATGTGGGGAGGACAGCTTTCACTTAGAAAGTCTGCCAGGTAAAGCCGTTGTCATTGCCTATGGTCAGGCATGAAAAATCACACATAGATTTTTAATCAGGAAATAGATTTCTCACCATATTATATGCTGCATATCAGAGACTAATCTATCTTTCAAAATTATTTTTAATGATATTTTATCTGACAACTGTATCATGTCATCTTTTAATTACTTTGAAAGCAATTTTTAAAATTTACATGTACAAAGTGTTTAGCACTTGTTTTGCGAAACTATTTGGTACCCAGTTGTTAGAATCACTCACGGACAACATTTTAATTGATCATTTATTAGTTGCCCAAAGGATTTTACTCATGGGAACAGTAGATTATACTACTATTAGTAGATTTTGGATGAGTTGGAGGCATGCATTTGTTTGGTAAAATGGTGAAAAGGTGATTGTGAAGAGATAGGAAAGAGGAAAAAATCTCAGTCAAACAAGGTGGCTTCATAGAGAAATTTTGGAAAAACATATATACATATGTGTGTGTGTGTGTGTGTGTGTGTATTTGTATATATATTTATGTAGATTTGGGCTATAAAAATCAATTTCCTTGGAATAATTATGCCCTTTTATTCATTCTAAGTCCTCCATGTGCTCTCAAGGGGTGCATTGCTCATACCCAGCTTGAAGATTAGCATGATGATCACATAGGCAGTAAGTGGAAGAGCCAGGATACAAATCCTGGCAGTCAGCCTGGAGAATCCAAGTTCTTTATACAACACTTACTTCCTGAGGTACAGGTTCCAAGATCTGCCTTGATGATAGGATTTAGCCATATAAGGAATAAAACATTTTACTTCCCACGTTTGTTTTCTTAGGGAGTTACTAGACTCTACCTAGAAAAATGTAGACCTAACTCAGAGTAATAAAAAAGAAAGTTCACAGTGACAGCTCTGCAGCAGATAAAGAGAGCTGCAAGCTTAGTTGAGACTAAGAGGAGAGTGGCAACAGTAAAATTCACTGGAGGAGCCATCAGCAAATGTGCTGGCAGAATTAATTCACTATTCTACCAACAGCAAATAAAATGTTATTTTTACCTCACTCATTCACAAAAGTCTGTAATAGTGGATTCAACGTGAAGTGAAAAATTGAGTAATTTTTAAAGGGAAGCAGCTATAAAATAACTTCATAACCTCAAAGTGTATTTTTTAAACAAGATACAAACAACAAAAAGTATAACCTCTTAAGGAAAATTATGTTAAATATTAAGCAGTATATTAAAAACAACTTTTGTCAACCAAAATTATACTTTTAGACAAGTGCAAATTAAAGTCATATACTGGGAATGTGTAAAAATTAAATAAATACATATACTTTGAATATATTTCTTTAAAATCAATTTTAAAATAAATATATTCATTAAAAAATGACCTAAATACAATATAAAGAAGACATTTGTAGAAGAGGAAACCCAAATAGTGCTGGTAATCAAGTATATGCAAATTAAACAAACAAAGATATGTAAAACCTAGTAGTTTCCAAAGATTTTGTACATCTGACACCTTCAGCTGCTGGCAAGAATTTGGGGCAGTGACTAGTTAGTTGGTGGGAACATCAATTGTTGAAATAAGTTTACTGTGTAATTTGGCAGTATCTAGCAAACTTGAAGACTTACCCATATTCCTATGACCCAGCTATTTTTCTCATATACATATGGGAATAATAATATGTGAAATCCTTCCTGAGAGTCAAAAATATACATATATAAAAGTCTCCATTGCAGCATTGTTTATAAGAGAATAAAAAAGGGGGAAGAGAAAGTAAAAATGTCTTAAGCTCACATCAACTTCAAAATTGATAAATAACTTGTGGTAGTTTATAAAATAAAGTGCTACTGTACAGCTGTGGAAATGAATGATCTGGAAGTTAATGGAAATTTAAAAGCAAAGCAAACAGATGAATAATGTGCACAGTACAACATTTTAGCATATAAAAGCATGTTATATGGTGTTTGGTAACGTGCATATGTAGTGATATACATAATATATGTGTCTGTATGTATTTAAGAAATGCGGGAAGATAACTACAAATTCAGAATATAATTAGCTCAGTCTAGTGGCTGAGAGGAGGAGTACAAGGATTGGAATCCAGCAAACAGAATTCAAAATTACACAAATATATTTGTATTTGTTCCCTTTATTTCTTAAGTTAGCTGGTAGAAATTTATCTTTCCCTATATCATTGTTCATACAATTTTAAATAATGTTCCCAGGGGGTCATTCTTTGGGAGAGAAGTAGACTCAAGAAGCTATGCAGTAGTATTGGGAGTGTGGAAAACATGATGACACAATAGGAAAACAGAGTAAGGAGTGAAACTGCACGAGAAAGTCATTACCCAAGAACAGCATGCAACCACTACCAAGAAAAGGCCACATTTCAACAGAAAGAAGAGGACTCCAAGAAAATTGGAATGGCTTCCTAACTATTGTTGAATTTCTTTTTCTCACTCAATGACTGTCTGTGCACACTTCCTAATGTGTGAATTCTTCCTTTTGTAATAAATAGCTCACCAAGCTATTTGCAAATGCCAGCTTGAGGACATGTTATTGAGAACTAGTCGGTCGGACAAATTTTTTTTCTTCTTTAGTCATAATAAGTAAAACCAAAAGTAATTATAGGTAATTTTTCAATCATTTTCATGGTATGAGATAGTGTGGAACATAGAAATTACTAGATAATGATTTTTTTATCTCTATCCTATAAATGTATATACAGTAGGTTTAATGTAGATGTTACCAATGTTAGTAAAGTAAGGCCTGCACATGACAGGAGAGAAGGGAAGGAAATGCAGATGAGTTGAAGAGTAGGGACACTAATGCGTCATTATAAAGAGAGAAGAATCGATAGATAGTTTTATAGTGAATGGTGTTTTTAATGTGTATACCTATGTAACAATCCTGCATGATCTGCACATGTACCCCAGAACATAAAGTATAATAAAAAAAAAATTTTTAAGGAAAAAAAAGAAGATCTAAATATGCTATTTGATATCAGAAAAGTGACCTGTCAAGTAACTTAGAATACAGATATAACCAGGGGTATTATTTAAGAAATGTGTCAACATTTACACTTAAGTAGACCAATCAGAATGCATCTGCTCATGAGCTTTAGTGCCAGGCCAAAGTGCTAAAAGCTCCCTTGTCCTAGAGAAGGATGGGGAGGGTCAGCAGAAACCATTCAAGGGTCTGAGAAACATCTTCTAGACTGTCAGGTATATTACAGTGTTTACTCACTTTATGACTGTGCTGACATGTATTAGCTGAACAAAACTCTCAACAAAATTGTTTTTGGAGATCGAAAGAAAGATGGTACAAGCAACATTTATGGTAACTAAGAGAAATACAAATATTTCTATCATAGCAAGAAATCAAATAGCCTTTCTAAAATCAGGATAAAATATATAGTAGTTTAAACATACTATTTGAAATACTTGATTATATGACTAAGAGCTAAAGCTAAGAATGCCCAGTATTGCTATTATTGATCAACTGTCCCTTCATTTCCACATCCTAATCAAAGTCCTGTGACCTCACTAGTTTTCTATTATTGCTCTCAGAAATACACTGTCTTACTTGCTTCTTTACTCATATCTCTATTGACCACTTCTCTCCTTCTCAGTCATAAACCCCTAAGCTTAACCGATTCCAAAATATCAAATATCAAGAGATCAATTTCCATTCACTTGTCCCAGTCTTTCACACATCCAGCTCACCTTCTGAAGTAGATCCTCATCATCTCCAAGATACTAAATGTACCATTCTCTATCAACACCTTCTGTCCTCTTAGATTTCATGATCCATCAAAATACATTCTCCTTTGCAAATATATTTAACTCCCATTCTACTAAGCATCTGCCCTGCTCACCTGGAAACACCTTTATAGTATAACAAAGTCTACTCAAAAGCAAGTGTGAATAGATAAAAGTGAAAGCTCATAGCTAGTTAGGTTGACTTAAAATGAAACTTTAAATTAAATTTGTGATATCAAATGTCAACAGGACACTCAACATTCTATGACACTTCAAAAACATTTATATGGAAAGCTTATGTTTTTATTCTAAAAAATAATTTCACATATTATCTTTTCTCCTCAAACACCTTAGCATTCTTCAACCATCCAATCTGCTTAATCAGTTTCAGAAAATGAACTTGCTTCCCATTAAGAAAACATAAATTATCAGTTTAGAATTCCCTCAAATTCCTACTTATCTTGTAATCTTTTATGTCCATTTATTTTGTTCTCTTGGGTTAAATTTAAATTTTATCCTTTCTTCTTATTTTATAACATTTATTCTGTATCCCATCTCCCTTAACTATCTCAAGGTATTCTCCTCATTGTTAATTCATTCCTCTCCTCTCTTCAACCATCCGTGTCTCCTTCTCTAGTACAATATTCATATAAGCATACAAACTTGTCTTGCTATTTCGTATTCTTTATAAAAATCACATTTCTTCATAATTCTTGTTAGCAACTTCTCCATTTCTATGCTCACCTATATAGATATAATTCTGGAAATAATTAGCTTCAGGGACTCTATGTTCTCGTCTTCTATCTAATCCTCAGTGCGCTAGAGTTCAGCTTCTTTCATCGTTACTACATGAAAATGGTTTTTTTGTCAAGATCTCTAGCAACTCTACTTATGTCAAATTCAGTGATCATTTTATGCTCTTATTTGTCTAATCCACAGCCCTTATCACAGCTAAGTGTTCCCTTTTTCTGAAAACCGTATTCTTTCTTAGCTTCAAGAACATTGATCTTACCTTGCTTTTTTCTGATAACATTTCCAGTAACCTTCCTGACAGCTTCATGTTAGAGTCTTAGGGCTTCCCCCCAAGCCCTTTGCTCTCTTCTCTCTACAGTTTATTCTTATGGCTGCTAATGACTCTTAATCTTCTTGTTGGATCTCTTTTCTGCCTATTTTTAATGCCACTTTGATTCATGTGTGTACAGATTTCAAAAATAACATGTCCATAGCGCACAGGACAATATCTCCTTATCCACAGACATCTGAATGCATTTATCTTGGTAAATGACTCAATTGTTCACACAACTTCTCAAGCAAGATCTCTGGAGGCTTTCTTTATTTTTCCCTGTCCTCTGTCTCCCTCTGTCCAAAATACCAGCAAGGATTGCTATTGCTGCTATCAAAATAAATCTAATATTCTCTTCCTCTCCAGTGTTGTTATTATAATTCAGGCCACATCTTTGCTGAACTGTTGCCATAATCTCTTATTGGTCTCCTGATTTCTAGTCTTGTCCTCCACACTCTTAACTGCCAAGGATACTTAAAACACAAAGCAGTGTAGGTCATTGGTTTTTTGGGGTTATTTTGTAAACCTATAAATCAGACTGTCATACCTCATAAAATTCTTCTATTGACTTATAATAGAACTTTAGATAAAACCTAAATTCTGCACATAGCTAGTAAACCCTGGCCCCTATGTACATTTTCAGTCACATTTTATACAACACTTATTCCAATTCTCCATATTCCAATCACAATGAACTCTGTGCATCCTTTAAATACACCAAATCCTTTTCCACCCCAAGACAAACCATTTACACTGTATGGAAGTTATTATGTTGTTTCATTACACAGTTGTCTCTTTAAACTTGAAGTCTCATCTTAAATGGCATACGTTGCCCTCCCCATCTAATTCTCTACCCACCCCACTCATGTATTTCTATCACTGAACTCTTCCCAATGTCTCAATACATTTATAATTCTAAAATTATTTATTTGTTTGCATGTTTATGGTCTGTCTTCCACATTACACTTTAATTTCTTTGATGGCAGGAATTATGTCTTTTTCTCAGAATCAGGTATGCATTAGATATTTTTTATTGTACAGATAAATAAATGATAGGTCATTATGGGTTTGAAATAACTGTACAAACAACCAACTTCATCGTGTCTAGAGTCAGATGATATTTTATACTTTTCTACATTTTTGTAAGGCATCTAGCTGCGTTATACATACTGTAACTAAATTTTTATTGACTGTTCTAAATTCATATTCGTACATAGTGTCAACAACCACATTACTTTATATCAAATTTTTATCATTTATTTCTCTTTATCAAGTATTTTTTGCAGTGGAGTCAGCCTCACATTCCATGGCTGGGCTAAAATGAACAATGTAGAACTAATAACTATAACAAGCTCATTAATTTAATCTCCCCTTCATCATTGCCAATTTGGAACCGAAATGTAAATTCTAATTTCATTGACTTTTTATAGGAAAAATAAATTAGTAGCATTCCCTTCAAGCAAAATAAAAAAAAAACCCACATGGTTTCTATTTTTACATTCCCTTTCATCATAATTTTAAACCACCCACAACAATTCAGTCAAACAATCTGTGTGCTTTTTCCTCTGGGGAACTTCCTAAATTTGCAATTGAGATAAGCAATCAATGATCACCTCTGCTAAACTATACATAAATATAATTTCAAAGGGAAATTCCTTGGAGAAACTCCTTTATGGAATGTAACTTCATTAGTAAGTAATGGATTGCCCTATCGTAAGTTTTCTCCCATCAAGCTAATTTGGAAACTGTTAATTGTCTTACATTTCTTTTATATGGCAAAATAAACGATGCTCCTGTGTGAGAATTGACCTGATTATAATTATAATTTTTATGAGTTAATAGTATTGACTTCGTTTGATTTTCATGTTCACATTAATCTATTTATTACAGAATATTTACAGAATTAAACTGGAACAGAATTCATCCTTATCTCTAGTATGTTCTTTGGTCTTTCATAGGCCTGGAAAAAGGGTAAAAAAAATAAAAAAATTAGTAAACTGAATAATGAAACAGAAAAAGAAATTATTAAGAGCACTGAAAGAAAATACAAAAGAGATTATTTACCAAATAATAGTATTGCCATCTACCCAAGGTGCTCTCAAATATGATAAGAGAAAAAATTCTACGTATTTTTTAACTCTACTCAATATTCAAACAAAAATTCTTTTTCCTGTTCCCATTATAGTCTACTACATAGACTTTACATAGAGCTTGTTCTTTTGTCCTTTTTCGTATTCAGAAAATTATAAGATACTGCCTTCGCTTACCATTAGAAAATTTGCTTTTCCATCAGCAAATTTTTTTCACTACTGATTTATTTATTAATTTGCTTCATTATTACTGATAAAATCCTGATTTTCTTCTGCGAATGTGTTAGCAAGATTTTCACAAAAGTATGAGAGTATTGTAGGACTTTTTAGATAAAAGAAAATTTGGAGAAATATAATAAACAAATAAATTGCATACATAATAGAGCTGAGACATGAAAAACTTAAATCACTGGCTTTAGTCCATATCACTGAAATCACAGCATTATAATCCTGGAAGACTGAAGTGAGGAAGATCGATCTTGCCTCTTATCCTATTTGAGAAGCTCTTGAATAGATGGCAATGTTATCATTTGGTAAATAATCTCTTTTTTATTTTCTTTCAGTGCTCTTAATAATTTTTTCTGTTCTCTTATTCAGTTTACTAATTTTCTTTTTAGCCTTATTAGTATTTTACTTATTCCAAGTTTCACTCAGAATATTAATGTTTATTTTCCAAATTTGATCTGACTCTTGGTATAATTTTATGTTGCTTGTAGGTATCATCAGGGTGGTTGTTTTTTAAACCTTATTATATGCAGCTTATTTATAGTCTATGTTATACTAATAGCAGAAGCCTTTAATGGTCTCTTTTTGTTTTGTTTTTATTTATTTATTTATTTATTTATTTATTTTTTTTTTTTTTATTGCATTTTAGGTTTTGGGGTACATGTGAAAAACATGCAAAGTTGTTGCATAGGTGCATTCATGGCAGTGTGATTTGCTGCCTCCCTCCCCCTCACCCATATCTGGCATTTCTCCCCATGCTATCCCTCCCCAACTCCCCACCCCCCCGCTGTTCCCCCTCCCCCCCAACAGACTCCCGTGTATAGTGCTCCCCTCCCTGTGTCCATGTGTTCTCCTTGTTCAACACCCTCCTATGAGTGAGAACATGTGGTGTTTGGTTTTGTGTTCTTGTGTCAGTTTGCTGAGAATGATGGTTTCCAGGTTCATCCATGTCCCTACAAAGGACACGAACTCCTCATTTTTAATAGCTGCATAATATTCCATGGTGTATATGTGCCACATTTTTCCTGTCCAGTCTATCATCGATGGGCATTTGGGTTGGTTCCAGGTCTTTGCTATTGTAAACTGTGCTGCAGTGAACATTCGTGTGCATGTGTCCTTATAGTAGAATGATTTATAATCCTTTGGATATATGCCCAGTAATTGTTTTGTTTTTATTTTCCTGTAGTTGTTACTCATGACATTGTTTTTATCTTTTGTATCTAATTATTCTTGACTATGTGATGAACACTGAACTTGAAATAGTATTGATAGCAATAATTTGAGGACTAGGTTGAAGTTTTTACTTTCCTTCAGAATATACAGGCATTTTTTTGTCCCCCAAGGATCTGCAAACAATGTTGACCTAGGAACAATTTAAACCAATTTCATAGTATAAAGTTTCCAGGATTCTCCAAGCAAAATTCTCTGAGAGAAGGAGGCTCTAATTCTGCCTTGTCATGAAGGTGTTATTCTCTGAGGTCCCAGAATATTGTTGCAAAGTGTTTTTTCTTTTTGTCTGTATCTTCCTTTTTTTGTTCTCTCTTCCTTTCCTCTTTCTTTATTTCTTTTTCCTTTCTTTCCTTTTTAAAATTCACTGCTTTTGGTTGCCCTTTGCTTTGAATTTGATCACCCTTACCAGTGGAGTTTAAATTTCCTAAAACCTTTCCCTCAAGGCAAAAGTAGATTTAAAACTCATTTATTTCTCAGAGTTTTCTTTTTCTTGCCATATTTCTTTATTGTCTTGTTAATTCTTGATATTTCTAAGAAAATTTTGATAATGTAAATTATCCCAATGTTACTCCTCTCCTCGGAGTTGGTGTAGTCCTAATGTTGTTTTCTGTCATTACCAGAAACAGAAAGTCAGAAGTGAACTTTGTCAGTCTTATACAACAGACTGACAAACTCAATTAATTTCAAAATACTCTTGTGTTCAGAAGGATTATTATATTCTTAAACATAAACTATATGAGAAAATATGACTATTCTGAAATTATAGTTATATTTAATAGAATTTCAAGAATGTTTAACTAGCAAATGTCTCAGAAAACATAGGTTTTTTTCCTTTTCATTAACTCCATAAATTAAGTTTGAAACTGACAAATATAATGGTAAGTATGTCATCTATGGAAAAAAAGGTGTTTAAATTTTAAAAAAAGATACGTTATTCTAAAAAGAATCACAAAAATGGCATTATACCTAGTCAGCTCTTCCAGAGTTACTTGAATTCTTAACAACTTAGGGAATCTTATGGAAAAGAGACAAAACCTCCCAGGTACACCTTTTAAAGAAACCATGACAGCTCTTGTGTTCTTTAAAAATCAAGATTAAAATGGCCCTGTGATAAATTAAATGCTTCTATATTTTACTTGTACTCAGAGGATTTGACAGTTAGAGATTATAAGTTTCAGAGCATGTCTACGAGTTCGATAAACAAGAATGCCTTTTTCCTACAGGTGACAGAACCTGTCAAGAAGTCGGTATACTGTATACTTTTCACATGACTGATCATGGTTGAAAAGCCTTTCTTTGCTCATTTCTATAAGCATTCTATAAGTTCTACTGATGTTTTATTCATTTAAATAGAATTGTCAAGGTAGACAGATTTAAAAATTTTTATATGCTCATTTGAGAGTTGAATACAATCCTATACTTATTAACTAATTTTGATCATTGTGCATTGAATTTTGAAATATCAAATGTTTTTTTCTTTGTTTTCATTAATAATGAAATACTTAACAGAGGTCTATTAATTTGTGTGGACTAAATTTGATCAACAAATATCCTTTGTGACTGAGGGCAAATTATATATTAAGCCCTTTGGAAGGAAAAAAAATCTAAAATAGAGAGAAATCGACTTACAGATTTTCAAACTTAGCTCATTTTAAGACTTAGAATTATATGCATTATAAAACAATTTTAAGGCTATTTTATTTATACTTTTCATTTTTGGAAACTAAGCCCCTAAATATTTACACAAAATCATTTAGCAAGTATGATATTTAGAATTATAATATTTATATCTCTGGCATCCACACCTTGAATAATCCTCTCCCTTTGAGTATGGCAGTAGCTGTGAATATAATGGGATGAGTTGAACCATTAAAGCTAACAAAGAGAGGTTTTCTGCTGTTCTTAAAGGAGCAAACTCAAAATAAGGGACAGGGCCATGCTGCAGAAAATGGTGGGCGAGCCCTAGGAGCTGGTTGATGAAAACGAAGAATCAGGAACCTCAGTCCTACAACCACTAGGAAATGCATTCTGCTAACAAACCAATGAGCTTGCAAGAGGCCCATGAGCTGCAAGTAAAATCCTAGCAACACTTGACACTTTGATTTCAGCAGGTGAGATAATGAGCAAAAGACTCAGGCAAATCCACGGCAGATCTATAAACCACAAAAATTGTGAGATAATAAATATCTGTCAACAACATATTAAGCTACTAAGTTTTTGGAAATCTGTCACACAGCAATAAAAATCTACCACAGCGAGTCAAAAGAACAGTTGGAGATGCAATGCTTTGTGGATTTCTCATTATTTATCTGTGATAAAGCTATTATAAACTGATCTCGAAAAATGTCCATATTAGCTTAATTTGCAGACATTAATTTGAAATTGTAACAATATCAATTAAGTTGTAATTTTTAAAAACTTTGGTCACTTTCTCTATTACTGTTTTCCAAATAATAGCATTGTCATTTGTCCAAGCAGAGTGAAGTAAGAAATCACAAAGGGACACTTGAGTGCATGTTTGGTCTATTTGCACACCTGCCACTGCCACCTTATATTCTGCTTCCAGAGATGAGGGACACACTCATGAATTGGATAGAAAAAATATGTATTTAATCTATTTATATCCTAACACAAGATTGATCAATAAGTGTCATGATGATTGATATAGTTCAAGTATGTGAAAAATGGAGAGCTGGTTTGGTCAGCGAATGTGCTTTGGAGAAGATGAGTTGCATTGAACCATAAAGAAATCAGGAAGTTTTAGATTGCAAAGAGTGAGCATCAGGTAAAGATAGCGTTTATAGTAAGAAGAAAAATACTCCAAAGCATAGAACCATTCGTATATTTGAAGCGCTTACTGATCATCTTATATAACTATGATATATAAAGGAATGTGATAAGTTCTGGAAATAAAAGAAAATAAAAGATGCCTCACTTCTTATAAGTTTAAATTTGTCAGCAAAATCTTACACTTTAAATTAGTGAGTACTAAGTATTAATAAAATTATGGAAAATGTATAGAACATGGAGAGTCAGAGAAGAGAAATAAGCCCTTGGGCTTGGGTGACAACAAAGTTCTAAAATAGGTACAAAAGTTTGAATTAGGTTTTGAAATAAGTGAGAAATCCAGGAAGACAGATTTCCTGGAAAAAAGGAAAATCATGTGTTTTTTGCTGAAGAACACAAGAAATTTTAATATGTTTTTGCCATACATTGCATGTATAATGGGGGAAAAAAAGTAAAGACAGAATAGAATCAAAAAGAGTGAGTCAAACCTGAAAGGTTTACATTACATGAAAAGAAATTTGAAATTTATTCTGCTAGATATGGGCAAACCAATTGTGAATGACTGGCAACAGAGACTGACTCATGATCAGATTGTAATTTCAGGAAGATTGCCCCAGAAGTACTGTAGACAACGATCAGTAGAAGATAAAACAGAGGCTAGACACGGTGGCTCATGCCTGTAATCCCAGCACTTTGGGAGGCTGAGGCAGGCGGATCACCTGAGGTCAGGAGTTTGAGACCAGCCTGACCAATATGGTGAAACCCTGTCTCTACTAAAAATATAAAAATTAGCCCAGTGTGGTGGCATGTGCCTATAGTCCCAGCTACTCCGGAGGCTGAAGCAGGAGAATCACTTGAATCTGGGAGGTGGAGGTTGCAGTGAACCGAGATCACGCCACTGCACTCCAGACTGGGCAACAGAGTGAGACTCTGTCTCAAAAACAAACAAACAAACAAAAAAACAAAAAAACAAAAAAGGAAGGAGAAGAAGTTAGGAAGACCAGTAAGGGTACTAGTACCACAAAAATTACAAACAGGAGAGATGAAAAACCTGAAATAAAGCAATAACAAAGGTGATTAAAAAAAACAAAAGAGCATATCTGTGACTTGTTAAAGGGAAAGATAATACAACACTGTATTGAGCTATGAAAATTAAAATTTACAGGATTCAGTTAGAAATTCTACCTATACTTCAAGGTCACTCATCAAAATAAGGCAAAAAGGAAGTGTGAGGAAAGTTAGAGAATTTATTCAGCACATATTTTTATATTAATTTTAGATGCTTAATAAAGAATGTGTGACGTGCTATCCAGTAGACAGCATACAATTCTGGGTCTAGAACTTTAAATTTAGAAATTATAATCACATGATAGGAAAAGGCATGAGTAAACTGATCTAGCTCAGGAAAATATGTGGATTACATGAAGAAAGCAGATGATGACCTGGCAGAGCATCTCAGGAATTAGCCTGAAATGAATACATTTAGTGGGTGGATGAAGGATAAAAAGCCAGCTCATTTCATTAGGTTGCAAATGTCAAGATTGCAGGAACTATAATACCACTATCTCTATAACTTTTAAAATGATATTATGATAAATATAAAAATTACCTAGCATGTTTTAAAAATAATAAAATATATACTTCTAGAAACAGAAGAAAACATAGAGGATATAAAAAAATTCCATGGATTTATTTGACTTCAGATTAGACACTACTGAGTGTAAAATTAATGAAGTAGAAAGTATTTCAGAAGCAATTATTCAGAAAACAACACTGAAAAACAATTAGATGGAAAATATGAAGGGTTAAAATTATGAAAGATAATGTGAGAAGATCTTATACAATATAAGGAAGATCTACTAGGAGAGGAAATAGATAAGTGACAGAAGCAATTTAAAATGGGATTTATTAAAAATGCTACAAAACTGAAGTAAAACACCACATTTAGTAAAACATATTTAACCAAACTACATATTGAGAAAAAAGGGTCAAGAAAATCTCAAGCAGGATAAGGAAAATAAACTCATAAACAAAAAACTTAAAGACAACCAAACACAGAGAGGCTGCCTTCAAATGAAAGACTTTGAGTGAGAGCTATCTTCCCAATAATAAACATGAAAAAATAAAGTTTTTTTTATGAATGCACTAACATCATAGCAAAATACATAAAGCAAAATTTTACTCTGAACATTTCTATATGTAATATTACATTAAGTGATTATACTAGAAATCAAGTGTCTTATTTAGCTTACAAAAATTTTTCTGTCATTTAATTAAACTTTGACAATTTTTGTGTTATATAAAGTTGTCCCTATCTTCCATAGCTAATACACCAAAGAATTTACTTTTTCCTAATGTGAATAATCAGTTTCTTTCTTTCAAAAATTAAATTTGCATACAAATTGGAATTTGAAGATGGGTATTTGATTGAAGTTACCCTAGTATGAAGACTCTTCTTAATTATTTTGTTTGGGACTAAAAAACCACATTTTTTTAAACTGTACATTTGCTTCATTTATTTTTAGAAATTGTCTGCACTTTAGAAAAAGTTCCCTCAGAGTTCTTTAGAGGTACCATGGTGGCCCTGAAAAGGGCTTGGGCACATGCAGTTTGGTGGGATATATAACTTTCTGCTTTTGTACTTTGATGGAATAATTATTTTTAACTTTTATTTTAAATTTAGGAGTACATGTGTAGGATGTGCAGATTTGTTACATAGGTAAATGTGTGTCAAGGTTTGTTGTATAGATTATTTCATCACCTGAGTACTAAGCCTAGTATCCTTCAGTCATTTTTCCTGATCCTCTCTCTCCTTCACCCTCTGCCCTCCAGTAGGCCCCAGTGTCTGTTACTCCCCTCTTTGTAGCCATGTGTTCTCATCATTTAGCTCCCACTTATAAGTGAGACTATGCAGTATTCAGGTTTCTTTTCCTGCATGAGTTTGCTAAGGATAATGGCCTCCAGCTGCATTCATGTCCCTGCAAAGGACATGATCTTGTTCTTTTATATGGCTGTATAGTATTTCATGGTGTATATGCACCACATTTTTTTTATCCAGTCTATCATTGATGGGCAGTTAGGTTGATTCCATGTGTTTGCTATTGTGAAGAGTGCTGCAATGAACAAAAGTGTGCATGTGTCTTTATAATACAATAATTTATATTGATTTGGATATATATCCAGTAATGGGATTGCAGGGTCAAATGATGTTTCTGGTTCTAGATCTTTGAGGAATTGCCACACTATTTTCCACAATGGTTGAGCTAATTCACATGTCTACCAGCAGTGTAAAAGCATTCTTTTTTCTCCACAATCTCACCAACATCTGCTATTTTATTTTTTGACTTTTTAATAACAGTCATTCTGACTGGTAGGAGATGGTATCTCATCATGGTTTTGATTTGCATTTCTCTAATGATCAGTGATATTGAGCTTGTTTCATGTTTATTGGCTGGATTTATGTCTTTTGAGAAGTATCTCTTTATGTTCTTTGTCCCCTTTTTAACTGGGTTGTTTGGTTTATTTTCTTGTAAATTTGTTCAAGTTCCTTATGGATGCTGGATGTTAGACCTTTGTCAGATGCATAGTTTGCAAAAATTTTCTCCCATTCTGTAGGTTGTCTGTCTACTTGATCATTTCTTTTGCTGTGTAGAAGCTATTTAGTTAAATTAGATCCCATTTGTCAATTTTTGCTTTTGTTCCAATTGCTTTGGTGTCTTCATCATGAAATCTTTGCCCATGCCTAAGTGTTGAATGGTATTGCCTAGGTTTTCTTCTAGGATTTTTATAGTTTTGAGTTTTACATTTAAGTCTTTAAGTTGATTTTTGTAGCTGGTATAAGGAAGGGGTCCAGTTACAATTTTCTGCATATGGCTAGCCAGTTATCCTAGAAATAAGAAATCTTTTCCTCATTGCTTGTTTCTGTCAGGTTTGTCAAAGCTAAGATAGTTATAGGTGTGCAGTCTTATTTCTAGGTTCTCTATTCTGTTCCATTGGTCTGTGTGTCTGTTCTTGTACCATGCTGTTTTGGTTACTGTAGCCCTGTAGCATAGTTTGAATTTGAGTAGCATGATGCCTCCAACTTTGTGCTTTTTGGCTAGGACTCCCTTGGCTATTTGGGCTTGTTTTTGGTCCCTTATGAAATTTAAAATAGTTTTTTCTTGTTCTCTGAAGAATGTCAATGATAGTTTAATGGGAATAGCATTAAATCTATAAATTGCTTTGGGCAGTATGGCCATTTTCATGATATCGATTCTTCCTATCCATGATCATGGAATGTTTTTTCATTTGTTTGTGTCATCTCTGATTTCTTTCAGCAGTGAAACCAACATAACTAATAAAGCGATTTATCAAATATTTCAGAGCCTCCAATAATAAGCATATATAAAATATTAAGTTTTTGTATCAATAGAAATCTCAAACTGAGTAGTGATATAATATATAATAGGCAATACATGGTGCATATTTCTATTATTGTGTTTGATCCTATATATACATGCCTCCGAAAATTTTTATATATATATATATATATAAATATATATATATATGGGTACAGTATTAGCCATTAATTCTGACTTTCTTAGTGTAAATCTGAGACAATGGGGTCTTGCAGGGGGAATGAGAGCCTGTCTTGAGATGGAAAGAACCTGTGAGATTTTTCTTTTCAATAGTTTGGAATTCTGTTTTTCAGCATGCATAGTCCCTTTATTCAAGAAGCTCAGTCTGAAACATGAGAAGGTGAAAAAGTGAGCAAGCAAGCAACAGCCTGAACCAAGGGTACAGGAGTGCTGTTAATAAATTCTAACACTAGAAGTTGAAAAACACTTTGAAGAGAGAATGCTTTACATCAGTTTTGAGAGTCAAGTCACATTTGCAAACTCACGAACAGTATTGGAGTTATTGCAAAGGTTAGTGTTGGCAGGATGAATAGGGTAGAAGACCAAAGCCTGAGGAAATTGAAGATTTTCATAGGATTGGTGTTGGAATGATTAACTGTTCACGCTGAGTAGAGAAGTTTGTGAAATTAAGAGGTAGTTTATAGGTAAGCTTCTCAATAGTGATGCCCTCAGGTATAATAATCACTTATGTACTACCTTTAAATTATATCTCCCTGTTACTGAAGTATGCCCAAAACATTAAATTATGCACTTACGACACACATTGATTAAAATCTTGGAAAAATACTTTTTAAAAGCAGGATACCTACACAAAGATTGTGGAGAGAGAAAGAGCAACATAAAAGGAGACAGAGAAAATTATAGCAGATATTTTAAATAAATATGAGTACTATTTAACTAGGTTATCCAGGTATAATGTGTGCCAAAAAATATGTACTATTTAAATAATTAGATTCATGCATTTGGTTAAAATGCATGATTCATATATATTCTCAAAGATAAACAAAATTTAAATCTAACATTAGTATTTAAAATCTTTAATTTTTGTTAGAAATAGTTTAATCCTTTGAAAGCTCACCAATAATATAGTTAATTATGAACTAATAAAAAGTGAATTTTATTTCTAAATAAAATATTATTAATTATTATAGTTTCTAGGTGAGGATAATCAAATTATCATTGAAATGTATTAATATAATGTTGGCAGCTCAAGATTAGTCACAATTTGCCAACGAGAAACTGCAATTCCTATTCTGAAAACCATTTGTAATAAAAGTTACTCTGTGGTTAAAGGGAATTATACACATAATACTGAGAGCACTTTCTGAGAACAAAAAGATATTTATCACAAGTACTTGTGAATCAATACTATATGATTTTGAACAGATTCATCCAGAATTTTAAAGAATTCTTTAAAAATTAAAGTTTAACTATAATGTTTCATGAAAAGAGCATTCACTAATTAAACCATTTAAACAAGATTATTGGAGTCATTAAATTCATGTAAGAAAATTACATGTTTTAAAACTACAAAGTAACTTTTCAGATTGTTAGAAATAAATACCTTTTTTCCCACTCCTGGTATCTATGAGAAGGAATTTTCCCCACAGTATTTATGCCTTCTCTTTGTCCTTTCCCTCATATTATCTCTAAGAACGTAAATTAATTTGACGATTGGAGAACTTGGAAAGAGTAACACTTCAGCCCAAGCCAGCCCCAAGGACGACCTCAACTGCTGTTGCCCCACGTCTCAGCTCAGCAGAGGTTCCTGCTTTCATCCTGCACCTTCAGAGACTTGGCAATCCCGGCCCTTTAAGAAGCAGCCCCACATGGCTGTCCCATTGTGCTATCTCCACAAACTAGCCATTTTAAGTAATAATAATGACATTTTGTTTGCCTTCTTTATTGTTTTATATTATTTCTCAGTTTTCAGGCCATAAATAAAAGTGCTATTTATTGACCACTAACTAAAACAGACCAGCACGTACAGATAAGATGCTATTCACCCAGGATTCTACTCTTCATTGAAAGAAGTGCTGGGAAACACTCGGCTAGTTATTAGTTTTCATTATTACTGCATGTAGCTAACAATACAAAAATAATTTTTTTCCAATATCTTGGATCAAAATTATTGTTCTTCTTGGAGCTGGAGCCAGGTGAGAGGAGCTTGACAGTCATTTCTGTGTACTTCTATAATATGAGAAATTAAGAAAATGCTACTGTTGCACTTCACCATCCTTCTGAACTGTGGGTACAATTTTGGAATATATGGCTAAAGTGAATGTCTGAACAAAGATTGAATTCAAAGTGAATAATGGATCAAAAGCAGGTTTGAAACCAAATAACAGATTAAAGACAGGGCTTGTTTTCAAAAAAGTAATATGAATCACACTACAGAGTGTGCTGTCAGATTATCCCTACAGTTTCAGAGGAACAATTGTCATTTGTTTCTTTCCTCCCCCTGAAAAATGGAAATTCAATTCCATTTTTCCAGTAACTGTAAAGATAACATGTGTAGCTACAATTTTAAAAGTTCAAAATAAACTTTAAATACAGTTTATAGGGAATAAACTCAAAAGGATAATTGGAGAAGAAGATGGGAGCTCAAAGACTTAGTACTATTTATTTCAGGTGTATATGTGTAAATCTTTATATGCATCCCTGTGTATGCATATTTATATTAATACATATTATATATATATATAATAATATATATACAGTATGTATCGGGGATAATGCCAACAGAAAGAAGCTGAATAAATTATTAATGTATTTTAAGTAGTTTATATTTAACATAAACAATAAATTTATTGAAAACCATGTTTTACAGACAAAAGAGAAATCAAATTTCTGTTATTTCTATTCTGCAACCCATAATCTTATATCAGGCAAAGGTCAGGCACTGTAGACAGTTAAAGAAAAGGCAATAGAAAAATATAAGGTTATGAATAATATTATGGCTTAATGAGGGACATGAAAGAATATTATGCCAGATTATACTCAGTGTTTTATACACGTTCAGGAAATTATACTTGTATGAGCAAAATTAATGCGAATTAAAACCAATAAACTCAATGTAGAGTCTATGTTCTCATTGTGCCATGTAGCCAGATGCAGCACCAGGAAGATATGGGCAATTTCTTTCTTGTAATCAAGCCAATCAAGAAAAAAAGACACATTACCAGAATTAACGTGCTGTATGACTTTGTAAATGCCCCTTCAAGCTGCCAGTCTTCTTGCCAGTTCTACGGCAGTAGCATTAACCAACAGGAGTATGGACTTATTTCAAGCCCAGGTGTCGAGCAATTTGAAATGCATGAGTTCCTTGTTGTGAAACAATCATTCCCTCTGAGGCTCATATTGTCCTCATCATTCCATGAACTATGCACATGGTGAATATGCGTTTACTTGCTTTCCTACATGTAAATTTCTAAGAAGACTAAAATATTGCTCTCTCCTGCTCTCTGTTCAAATTCTTGCAGCCAGGATTAGGAAGGCAAGCTGCAGGAAAAGAGAAAGGCACAGAATTTGAGGACTGCCCTAAAAGAGTCTTCAATTCTGGCATCACCAGTAAGCAACATTAATCTAACAGATGGCCTCAGACTTAAAACAGACGAGAATACAATTTAGCATTCTTTAAGAAATTCCACACAATAGAAATAAAGTAAAAACTGTAAAACTGTAAACACACTGAGATTTCCTAGATTGTTATTCCTAGGAATTTACACTCTTTCTTAGCCTATTGGCATTTTCAGCTATTTGTTTTCTGCCACAGAACCAACCAGAAGACTTAACTGAAATAATCGAGGTAATTGTAGCATTGTAATTAACCATGATATATTTGAAAAATATGAATTGGCCATTCACAATCTATTGGAAGATTATATTGAGAAAAATTATATAGCTGAAAATTACACTTTCTTTTTCAGTAATAGTTTATGGTCGGGGCAAGGTGGGGAACAATTCATTAGACTGACTAGGATTAGTAATGTGACTAGGTTATTCTATAGAAATATAGATTCTGGTTTCAACACCCTAGGCTCTAATATTGGTTCTACAACCCACTAGCTATATGACTTTGAGATAGTAAATAAAACTCAGCACTTCATTTTTCTCATTTTTAAAATGAAAATAATAATTGTTCCTACTTTACAAGGTAATTTACAAGATTATTATGACAAGTAGACTTGTTAACACTATTAGAGTAACAAGGATAATGCCTGGAATATTGTAAATGATCAACAAAATTTGAATATTATAATTATTTTGGTTTTTTCAATTTAATAACGTATCTCAATTGTATTTAAAAAATTTAAGTTTATGCAGAAAATGTTTCTCAAAAATTAATATGGTGATTTATAATTTCATTTAGAAAGTTTATCTACACAAATATAAGGAAATTTTTTAAATAAAAAAATACGACCTTTAAAAAATAATCTATCAACAACACAAGGTCTCTGATATCATTCACTTAAGTATTTGTCTGAAAAACAAGTTGAAAAAATACCTTATGACTCCCAGGAAAAAGACATTTAAAAAATATGTTGAACACATTTCCTGCATACATGGATATATAAATAAAATATGCCCAAAGCTTTGTTGGATAGCTGTAAGCTAAAAATTTGCCTATAACTCTGAAATGAATGTGTTTATGGTTAAGATATAAGCACTGTACCTTAATTATAGCAGCATGAATAGTGCTGGTCTCATGAATTTAGTAAACACTTTCCCAGGAACAGCATTCACCAATAGGGAAAAATAGATTTATGTTAAAAGATACATAGTCTTTATAAAATATGATGCTAACAAAATTTTCAATGTAAAATAAGATTGCTTTTAAAACAAGGAACAATAAGCAACATATTTGCAAGCATAAAAAGAATTTTGAATTGCATCTGCAGCTTTGTTTGCAATTACAATACAAGAGTCGTTCATCCCATTACAAAGGAGCTTGTGAGCTCTGTTAGCTCCTTATTGGTGTTATGAGACAAACAAAAAAAATTGTTTATTGTATGTTAAGCCTGTTCAGAAATATCTGAATTCCACAACCCCCTAACTCAAGCTGTGCGTTGAATGTTCCAAATGGTAGAGGGAAATTGTTCTTACTTTCTAAGTATGTCATGGGTATTTCCATGAATTTTGTTCCTGACACTATGTGGAATTATAGCTAAAAAAGGAAAAAAATGTTGATTCTCTACCACCGGTAATTTTTTCACTTTTTTTTTTTAATGGGGTTTTTCTCTGTTACTCAGGCTGGATTCAAAGTCTTGGGCTCACATGATCCTTCAACCTCAGTCTTCCAAGTAGCTGAAACTACAGGCACTTGCCCTTGTGCCTGGTCTTTTGTGTAATAAAAAAATTTATTCAAAAGCATGCTTAAAAACAGGTTAAAGTGTTGAGTTTTATAAGGGTGGGATATGAGTATTTAGGAATCTGCAAGTTTTATTTAAATTTATAGTTGAGTATTATCCATTCTCTTGTTAACACAAACTCTGTGGGATAATGATAAATTTTTATTGACTTTTATTTAATGAGAGAAATGAATGTGTACAATAATCCCTGAGGTTCATGGCTATCATTTTCTACTAAACCACAGCCTTTTTAGTCAAGCAACTTCCTGAGTTTTTTTTCTGTATTTCACTTTCTGTCAGAAGTTTTCATTTATGTCAGGAAAAGATGATAGACCTAAAAAGAAAGTTAACATTTTCCACTGTCATTATCATAATTCTTTTTTTTTTTTTGAGACAAAGTTTCGCTCTTGTTGTCAAGGCTGGAGTGCAATGGCACGATCTTGGCTCATCACAACCTCCGCCTCCCGGGTTCAAGTGATTCTCCTGCCTCAGCCTCCTGAGTAGCTGGGATCACAGGCATGCACCACCACGCCTGGCTAATTTTGTATTTTTAGTAGAGACAGGGTTTCTCCATGTTGGTCAGGCAGGTTTCGAACTCCTGATCTCAGGTGGTCCATGTGCTTCAGCCTCCCAAAGTGCTAGGATTACAAGCATGTGCCTCATGTGGGCCTGGAATTACATGTCCAGCCTCATAATTTTTAATGATAGATCCTAAAGGTCATAGAGAGGGACACTGAAGGGGCAAGCAATGTCCCTATTCTCTGGGCCCCAAGATCTCTGTGGGTTTTGCTCCTCTCCATTCTTGACCTCACTTTCACCAGCCAGTGCTTGCTCCTCAGTTTTTCTGATTTGAGGGGGCATCTATAATGTACTGTCTTGTCTAGACTTGGTGAGAAGGAGGCTAGAGCATGGATCAGAATTCTTTACTCTAATTGCAGTCATTCTTTCCTCTTGCTCAATCTCTTCTTCAGGAGAAAACAGTTACTTCCTACGTAGCAGCACAGTGAATTCTCAAAAATAGCCATCTATTATGCAAAGATGCCTGGGAAAGAAATATAAGTAACCTAAAGTCACCATTGGTCTGTCAGTCCATCAAGTAATTTTGTAAAAACTTAACAATGAAATAGGACTTTGATTTAAGAATCTAAAAATATACTTAATAAAATCTTGCCTTAATTATAACCCTGTGGTATACTTTTTCTTCTCTGAGTACCATAATGGGAAAAAATGTACAGCTGAACATCACAGATATGAGTTAGTTTCCAAGCCATCACAATAAAGGAAATATCACGGTAAAGTGAGTCACAGGAATTGTTTGGTTTCCTGGTATATATACACACTTTATGTTCATACTATATTATAGTATATTAAGTTTTCAATATCATTATATCTATAAAATAATATGCATACCTTAATTTAAAAATATTGTTTTAAAATGCTAATGATTGCTGGGTGCAGTGGCTCATGCCTGTAATCCCAACATTTGGGGAGGCCAAGGTGGGCAGACCACTTAAATCTAGGAGTTTGAGACCAGCCTGGACAAAATGGTGAAACCAGTCTCTACTAAAAACACAAAAATTAGCTGGATATACTGGCACATTCCTGGTCCCAGCTACTTGAAGGGCTGAGGCAGGAGAGGTGCTTGAACTTGGGAGGCGGAGGCTGCAGTGAGCCGAGGTAGCACCACTGCACTTACTCCAGCCTGGGCAGCAAAGTGAGACTCCATCTCAAAAAAAAAAAAATGTTAATGATCATCTGAACCTTCAGTGACTTGTAATTTCTTGCTAGTGAAGAGTCTTGCCTCAATGTTGATGACTCCTGACTGATCAGGCTGATGGATGCTGAAGTTTCACATGGCTGTGACAATTTCTTAAAATAAAGCAACAGTGACATTTACTGCATCAATTAACTCTTCCTTTCATGAACAGTTTATCTGCGGTGTTGTTTGATAGCATCTCACCCACAGTAGAACCTCTTTCAAGATTGGAATCAGTCCTCTCAAACCCTGCTGCTGCTTTATCAACTAACTTTATGCAATATTCTAAATTCTTTGGTGTTATTTCGGCAGTATTCATATTATCTTCACCAGGTGTAGATTACATCTCAGGAAACCATTTTCTTTTCTGGTCCATAAGAGGCAACTTCTCATCCATTTAAGTTATGTGATAAGAAAGGATCAATTCAGTTACAGCTTCAGACTCCACTTCCAACTGTAGTTCTCTTTTTGTTTCTACCACATCTGTAGTTACTTCTTCCACTCAAGTCTTGAACCCCTCAAAGTCGTCCATAGGTGTTAGAGTAAACTTTTTCCAATTCCCTGTTAATATTGATATTTTGACCTCCTGTCATGTATCACAGTGTTCTTAATAGCATCTAGATGCTTTCCAAAATGTTTTCAATTTACTTTGCCTAGATCCATCATAGGAATCATTATCTGTGTCAATTATAGCCTTACAAAATGTATTTCTTAAATAATAAGACATGAGGTAGGGTTTGGTGACTCACTTCTGTAATCCTAGCATTTTGAGAGGCTGAGGCAGGTGCATTGCCTGAGTTCAAGAGTTAGAGACCAGCCTGGGCAACATAGTGAAACACCACCTCTGTCAAAAAAAAAAAATTAGCTGGGTATGGTGGCATGTGCCTGTAATCCCAGCTACTCAGGAGGCTGAGACAGGAGAATTGCTTGAAACTGGGAGGTGGAGATTGCAGATAAAGAGTTTAAGAATTTTAAACATTGATATTTCAATAAAGTTGAAGAAGTTATTAAGTAATTAGTTAAGGGCTTAGATTACAACTCTGTTTTCCAAGATTTGGACTTAGCCACCTTTAAATACACTAGTGCGTATATAATGACTCAGCATTGTAATTGGATCATGAGGAAAATTTATTGATATTCTTCTCCATTGATCTGAATCTCTGATTAAAATCTTAATCAGTATTTAACCTCAGCCATCTGACCAGTTGAACCAAATTTAAACCAAGATTTCACTATCAAACTCCAGCCTGGGCAACAGAGTGAGACTCCATCTCAAAAATAAATAAATAAATACATAAATACATAAATAAATAAAAATAATAAGACTTGAAATTTAACATTACTCCTTGATCTATGGGCTGCGGAATGGGTATTGTGTAAGAAGTCATGAAAACATCATTAATTTCCTCATACATCGCCATCAGAGTTCTTGGGGTTACCAGGTGCATTTTCTTTTTTTTTTTTTTTGAGTCTTTATTTTATTTTATTTTATTTATTTTTTTATTGCATTTTAGGTTTTGGGGTACATGTGAGATTGTTGCATAGGTACATATATGGCAGTGTGGTTTGCTGCCTTCCTTCCCATCACCTATATCTAGCATTTCTTCCCATGTTATCCCTCCCAAACTCGCCACTCCCCACTGTCCCTCCCCTATTTCCACCCCACAGAGCCCAGTATGTGCATTGCATTTTCAATGAGCAATAATATTGCAAATAATTTTTTTTACTAAGAAGTAGACCTTAAAAGTGGGTTTAAAATATTTAGTAAACCATGTTATAAGTAACGTGCTTTCATTCAGGCTTTGTTGTTCCATTTTATAGAACACAGGAGAGTAGATTGGGAATCGTTTTTAAACTGTAGGATTTTGGAATGGTAAATGGACATTGGCTTTAACTGAAAGTCACCACATGCATTAGCTCCTAACCAGAGAGTTAACCTGTTTTTGAAGCTCTGAGGTCAGATGTTGGCTTCTCCCCTGTAGTTATGAAAGTCCTAGATGGCATCTCCTTCCAATATAATGCTGCCGTAACTATAATACTTTGAAAATCTGTTGTCTAGTGTAATGACCTTCATTAATAATCTTAGCTAGATCTTCTACATGTGCTGCAGCTTCTACATGATCACTTGTTGCTTCCCCTTGCACTTTTATGTTATGATGACTTCTTTTCTTAAATCTCATGAAACAATCTCTGCTATTAATCCCTTTAAACTTTTCTTTAGCAATTTCTTCACCTCTCTCAGCCTTCATAGAACTGAAGATAGTTAGATCATAGACAGTGGCTTAAGGAAATGTTTTGGCTGGTTTTATCTTTTATTATCCCACTAAATCTTTTTCCCATATCAGCAGTAAGGCAATTTTGCCTTACTATTCTTGCATTCACTGGAGTTGTATTGTTAATTTCCTTGAAGGCATTTCCTTTGCTTTCACAAATTGGCTGCCTGTTTGGTACAAGGGCATTAGTTTTCATCCTGTCTCAGCTTTCAACATTGCCTTCCTCACTATGTTTATTCATTTCTAGTTTTTTATTTTAGCGAAATACAGATGACTCTTGCTTTCACTTGAACACTTAGAGGCCATTGCAGAGTTATTAATTGGTCTAACTTCAATGCTGTTGTGTCTCAGGGAATGCAGACACGTGAGGAGGGGAAAGTTGGGGCAATGACGAGTCAGTGGAGCAATCACAACACAAACAACATTAACCAATTAAGTTCATCATCTTATATGGGCACAGTTCATGGCACCCCCCAAAATTACAATGATAACATTAAAAAACGGGGATCACAGGTAAACAAAACATATAAAATAAAGTATGAAATACTGTGAGAAGTGTCAAAATGTGACACAGAGATACAAAGTGAGCATTTACTGTTGGAAAAATTGTGCTAGTAGACTTGCTTGATGAAGACTTACCACAAAGCTTTACTTTGTAAAAAGCATACAATCTGTGCAGTATGATAAAGCAAAGTGCACAAAAATGAAATAGGCCTACAATATCAAAATTCTAACTGTGAAAAGTTGATAAAATTACCTATGTAAACTAAGAAACATGAGTCACAACATCACCTATTAAGAAATACTACAAACTCTCAAGTTTTCATAAAGAACAAGAAGGAAAAGTTATAAACACCCTCACACAACTGATGATTATTTAATTTCATCAGATATTCTCACCCCACTAGGTCATGTTGAAATACTTGTTTTTATGGGTATTTGCAATACTTTGTATTGCTTGGATCTTCTGCTTATTTGTTTGTTTTTTTACCCCTTGGTCAGTTGTATTTTTTAAATAACTCCAGTTATTTTAAAAGCAATCAAAGCAAACAGTTGTATAATTGTATTCCACAGAAAAACTCTGAAAGTTTGCCTAGTGAATAAATTGTACTTGTTTGATAAAAAGGACTAGAAAACACCAAGTATATGATCTCTCACTGTCTCTCTCTCTCTCTCTCTCACATACACACACACACACACATTCTGTCTCCCTCTCTCTCACAAAATCTGGAGTAAAAATATAGCCATTATCAACATGGGAAAGTATACATTTTCTAAACTAAACTCTTTTACAACATTTCTGATTTATAAAAAT